>NC_090442.1:17691552-18326750 GCF_031143425.1 Pleurodeles waltl | reverse complement strand
GCCAGTGCTGGAAGTGTTCCAGGCATTTCTTTCTCTCTTTTTAATAGACGTGTGGTTTCTCTGGGGGGCGATTGTGGCCCCCAGAGAAACAACACATCTGTAAAAATAAATTGCCCTCACAAGGATCAGTCCTGCTCATGGGCGACCCCATCAATTTTATTTTTTTTAATACTTTTAACTCCTGGGGGGGGGGGGGTATTGTGCTCACCCCAGGGGTAACCAACATATTTATTTAAAAAATATGCCCCTGGGGGATAAGCCCATTTTGAAGAGGGCGGACCCCTCCCAGATAAAATCCCTGGCAGCTAGTGTGGTTTTCTGGCTGTTGATCGCTGCACTGCCACAATCCACGGCCAGGAAACTCTTTCAGGAAGGTCTCATTTGAAAGGGGAGAGTCTCCCCTTTCAAACGAGGCCTCCCTGAAAGCTGGCCGACACACGCACTGATACGGTTACGTTTGGCCACAGACAGCTTTTGTCCTTTGCCTAGGGACACATTATCAATACAAAATAGGAGACTTTGGTTCAGTCCTTTCAGATAATAGGAGACTTTGGTTCAGTCCTTTCAGATTTGGTTGCTTTGCACAAGTCACCTTCAGCAATAGTTTGTGAAAAATGTCATTTATGTGTAGGGCCTTTTGCACATTTGTGTTTTTCGGTTGTGATTGGCAAAGGAGTCCTTCTCCCAGATAAAGAAGAAGCTTCCCCACATCACCAGTCTGCAACTCCACCAGTCAGGCACTGCAGGAGAGTGGCAGAATAAGTGGGTTTTTCTTTAATGTATGTGTTAGGGTGCAGTGCAAGCCTAACCTTAAGATGGACGTTACACTGAGATTTAGATTATGTGGTGAACGAGATGGCCAGACTCCTAGGTGGCCAACAAGAAGTGTTGCAAGGCTGATAGGGAGGAAAGACAAGAGAGCCTGGAAGAATGGTCAAGGCAGCTGCAAAGAAATGGAGGGGCAGGAGGCGTGGGAAACCAGCCTCTGAAGCTCTTGCAGTACCGGTAGATGGGGTGCTGGAGGAGGCAGCCCTGGAGGCAACCAGGTAGGACACTGCCTCTGTAGGAGAACTGCCTTAGCTTGCTGGCTGGCAAATTGAGGGTGGGCCTACCAGGGAGGAATTCTGCAAGGTGCAGAGAGATTGCCCAGCCCCAGAGAGGCTGAGCCAGCAGACCAAAGCCCAGGCAGCTGATGATACCTCTGGAGATCAGTGATCACCTTATTTACTGGGAGAACAGCCTCTTCTAAGGCACCTGTGCATGGAGCAGCACATGTGGTTCCCCAATGTTATAGGGCATTCCTACTGGGTTTGGCTCAGGAGATTCCCCAGCAGGATATCTGCAGCAGGACAAGACCTTTGACAGGCTTGTCCCCCACTTTTATTGGCTCCGGATGATGACAGCCTCAGATGCTTTCTGCAGGACTAGTCTCACCTGCCAAGCCAGTGGGAAGACCAGGAAGAAGCTCAAGGCTCCCCTGAGTCCCATGCCTGTTGGCACCCCGTTTAAGGCATCAACCTTGTTTGGATTGTTGGGTCCTTGGACCCCAAAACTGCCTTGAGCAACAGGTTTACCCTGGGTTTGGTAGGCCATGCAACATGCTACCCAGAGACCATCCCTCTGAGGAACATAACTACACCTGCAGTGGCTAGGACCTTGATGGGGATTTTTACCCAAGTGGGTTTCCACAAGGAAGTGGTGTCAGAAAGGGACAACAGTTTCATGTCCATGTACATGAAGTCCATGTGGAAGGAATGTGGGTCAACCTATAAGTTCTTCACACCTTATCATACCCAGAGTAATGGGCTTCTTGAGAAATTCAACAAGACCCTCGAAGACATGATTATGGGCCTACCGGAGCCCATGAGACGGAAGTGGGATGCCCACTTGGCCTGCTCTTTGCATACAGGGAATAGCGCAGGTGTAGGACTCAGCCATTTTAAGCTCCTCTATGGTCACCCTGTAATGGCATCCCTCAGTTTAGTGAAGGAGGGATGGGAGCAAGCTCCCAAGAGGTTATCTTAGGATGTGGTTAGCTACACGCTAGCTGTTCGCTAGCTGTTGCCAATCAAATGCAGAAGTTCTGGAAGAAGGCTTCTGAGACCTCAGAAGCTAGCCAGAAGGTGATGAAGCAATGGTATGACCAGAAGGCAACTCTGGTTGAGTCTAGGCATGACCAGAAGGTAAGGATGATGGAGCCAGTTGAGCCCATGGCCCTCTGAGATCGTTGTACAGGGCCCTATGATGTGATTGAGAGTAAGGAGGAAACCACCTACCTGGTGGATCTCAAGACACCCAGAAACCCCCTATATGGGTCCTTCACCTCAATCGCCTGAAGCCCCACCCTGAGAGGTCTGAGGTCACCATGTTTTTGGTGATGGATGATTGAGTAGAGGAGGAGAGTGAACCCTACCACAATCTCATTTCATCCAAGGAGACAGTTGGGCCAGTGGATGGTGTCAACCTCTCCCCTACTCTGACCCCAGAGCACCAGCTATTGGGACAGTTTGTCTCTCTGTTCTCCCTCAACCCTTGGCTTACGAACTTGTTTACCCACGATATTGACACTGGTGACAATCCATCTGTCAAAAACTAAATCTATAGATGGTCAGACAAAGGTGAGGCCCAGCATCAAGGAGGAGGTCTCCAAGATGCTGGAGTTGAGCGCACTCCAGTAGGCCCTTGTACAGCCCAGTGATGGTGATTCCAAAGGCTGTCCCACTGGACACCACACCAGAACTCCAGTTCTGTCTGGACTACAGGGGGCTAAATTCAGTCACCCATCCCTTAAGATGATGAACTCATTGATCGGTTGGGAGCAAGTTCCTGGGTACTTTTGTACTGACTTCAGGCTACTGGCAGACTGCCCTAACTGAGAAGGCTAAATTGAGTTTGGCGTTTTCCACACCAGAGGCCACTTCCAATTCAAGGTAATGCCCTGTGGCCCGAAAAATTTCCCTGACACCTTCCAAGGCTGGTAAACCAGTTTTTGGCTAGAATGGAGGCCTTCAGAGGTCCTTCCCTGAATGATATAGCTGTCTTTCATAGCAGTTCGGAGGACACATGTTTCACCTCCAGGAAGTGCTTCAGGTTCTGCAACAGGCAGGCCTGACTATCAGACTGGCAGACCAGTTTGTCAAGGGGAATGATACCATTGTTGCCCCACCCACTTAGCTAACTTTGAAGAAGCAGCTAAAGAAGGGTATATGGACAGAGGCTTGCCAGAAAGCCTTTAACTTCCTCATACAGACCTTGTGTACATCCCCTTTACTCAAGGCCCCTGAATTTTCCAAATAATCTATTGTGCAAACTGATGCCTCAGAGTATGGCACAGGGGCAGTATTGTCACAGTTAAATGAGGTGTGCCTAGACCAACCTGTAGCCTTTGTTTGTAGGAGGTTACCTCCCCAGGAACAGTGGTTACTTCTCCAGGGACAGAGAAACCTTTGATGTGGTTTGGGTGCTGAAGAAGCTGTGACTATACCTGCTTGGCACTCACTTCCGGGTTCAGACAGACCGTAGGCCCTTCAGATGGTTGATGCAGATGAGGGGTGAGAATCCCAAATTGTTGAGGCAATCCATCTTCCTACAGGGAATGGAAGTTACAGTGGAACACCGCCCCGGTTAAGACCATGCAACTGCTGATGGTATTTATGTCTTTGTGATGAGAACGCCCAGGCCGGTGGGCAGTCCTTTCCACTTTCAGCTTGGGACTGTGGGGGCATGTTAGACCTGTCAGCCTTTGGGCGGTCTTCCTCCAAACCTTTTGTGTCTACCACTCCTATTTTTGCTGATCCCATTATCATTGACCTTAGGACTCTGTGTGGAGAGCTAGACGGTGACCGTATAGTAGGCCCTGCCGCTGCTCCTCCCTGCTCCAGCAGTTTGGGCGAGTACAGTGGGAAAGGATGGCAGCAGACTAACCAAATTTAAGCAACAAACACCAGTGTTGACGCATGACAGGCTGGTGTTGGGCACAGTACTGGGATTTCCGTGATGTTACTCCTGTAGCTGATCAGGAGAATGACGCCTCAGCACTCTGGTGGTCATTACAACCCTGGCGGATGGTGTTAAAGCTGCGGAAATACCGCAAACACGCCGGCGGACAAAAAAAGGGAATTATGACCATGGCGGAAACCGCCAACAAAGACAGCCACTTTAACACATCGCCCGCCATGGCGGTACAGACAAGCAGCGCGGCGGTTACCGCCAACAGACAGGCGGGAGACAATGTACCGCCCACAGTATTACAACCCGCCAATCTGCCACCTTTTCCGGGACGGATTCACCGTGGATAAAAACACGGCGGAAACAGCTTTTGCTATGGGAAAACGCTCACCTGAACACATCCCACGAGGAACGAGGGCTCCATGGAGCCGGAATTACAAATACTCCCTGCCCTTGTCTTTCTGCTCCTCTACGAACAACAGCTACATAGGCGCAGAAGACACCGGTGAGTACTGCACCTACGACACGGGGAGCGGGGAGGCAAAAGTTAGGGGGACACCCACCAAACACCCCCACCCTCGCATATCACAACATACACACCAATGCATTCACAAAAATAACAGTAACAACCCACAATCCCCCCGGAAGAATGAAAAGACAATGCGAAATTCGGTCAAACATTATAATGTGCCAATATACATGTCATACAAAAATATACAGATATATATTAGAAAATCACTCATAATTATATACAATACGAGAAGTAGTGCAGATATGTACACAACAATGTCCGTGCACCAACAGTCCAAAAATGCATGGGCGAGGCCCACAAACGACACCTGACCACAATCGGAGAGAACACTGCCGGGGCATCAGATAGAAATACTACAGGCACCTCAGGGGGAAGGGAAGGGGGGGCACCTCAGCCAGATGAATGCGAAGCCAGATCCACGACGGGGCACCATGCCCAATGATGTATCCTGGGGAGTGCAAAGCCACAGTCTCTCAAGTCTCACAAGTGGGTGGGTTGCCCACTGTACCATCCTGGGGAGTGCAAAGCCACAGTCTCTCAAGTCTCTACAGTGGGTGGGTTGCCCACTGTACCATCCTGGGGAGTGCAAAGCCACAGTCTCTCAAGTCTCTACAGTGGGTGGCTTGCCCACTGTGCCATCCTGGGGAGTGCAAAGCTACAGTCTCTCAAGTAGATGCAGTTCTCTACTGGTACTGGGTGGGACTGGTGCCCATACTGGATGAGTCTCCCCGTGAAAGTTCATGTCCTGTCACTGTCCCAGTTGCACATGGGATAAGGATGCCTGATGTGGCGGCTTTTTCATTCCTACACGGTGCTTGCCCTGTTCAGCGGTCTTCACCATGGCGGGCTTTGCCCTGTTCAGCGGTCTTCACCATGGCGGTCTTTGCCCTGTTCAGTGGTGCTTTGCCATGGCGGTCTTTGCCCTGTTCAGCGGTGCTCTGACATGGCGGTTCTGGACTGTTCAGCGGTGCTTTGCCATGGCGGTCTTTGCCCTGTTCAGCGGTCTTCACCATGGCGGTTCTGGACTGTTCTGCTGTGCTTTGCCATGGCGGTCTTTGCCCTGTTCAGCGGTGCTCTGACATGGCGGTTCTGGACTGTTCAGCAGTGCTTTGCCATGGCGGTCTTTGCCCTGTTCAGCGGTGCTTTGCCATGGCAGTTCAGGACTGTTCAGCGGTGCTCTGACATGGCGTTTCTGGACTGTTCAGCGGGGCTTTGCCATGGCGGTCTTTGCCCTGTTCAGCGGTGCTTTGCCATGGCGGTCTTTGCCCTGTTCAGCGGTGCTTTGCCATGGCGGTTCAGGACTGTTCAGCGGTGCTTTGCCATGGCGGTTTTGGTACGGACATTGGTGTGTGGCATGACGTTCCCTACACTGGGCATTGGTGTGTGGCATGACGATCTCTACATTGGGCATTGGTGTGTGGCATGACGTTCCATCATTGCCCAGCGGGGCTGTGGCAGCCGGGGCCCTCCAGGGCACTGACTCCGGCGGTGGTCTCTGGACCAGTGACGATACTTGGGCCCTCCTGGGCTGTGACTCTGGCGGTGGACTCTGGACCAGTGACGATACTTAGGCCCTCCTGGGCTGTGACTCCGGCGGTGAACTCTGGACCAGTGACGATACTTGGGCCCTCCTGGGCTGTGACTCTGGCGGTGGTCTCTGGACCAGTGACGATACTTGGGCCCTCCTGGGCTGTGACTCCGGCGGTGGTCTCTGGACCAGTGACGATACTTGGGCCCTCCTGGGCTGTGACTCCGGCGGTGGACTCTGGACCAGTGACGACACTTGGGCTCTCCTGGGCTGTGACTCCGGCGGTGGTCTCTGGACCAGTGACGATACTTGGGCCCTCCTGGGCTGTTACTCCGGCGGTGGACTCTGGACCAGTCACGATACTTGGGTCCTCCTGGGCTGTTACTCCGGCGGTGGACTCTGGACCAGTGACGACGGTGCTGGCGGTTGTGTCTGGACCGCCGGAAATGATGGCGCACTTCTCCGCTGTGACACTCACAACAGGCTGGCAAGACTTCCTCTGGACCTTCCCCACCTTTGGTGGAGTCACAGCTGACTCTCCAATCCCCTTCGAACCCAGGTCAGTTGTTGTCCCACCAGGAGTCTTAACACGGTCCCGTCGTCCACTCTCCAATTTTAGAGCCTTTACAGGGGGTGGGCTGCCAGTGCCTTGGCTGCGGGTCCTACTGCCTTCCCTAGTGGTCGGTGCACTCCACAATCCCTCAACACGCACCACTGGTATTGGAGGCTTTTTGGCTGAGGCGCTACGACGGGACTGATGATTTGGAGGGGGAGTGGGGGGCAAAAAGGTCAATTTTACAGAGGGACAGTTTCTGACAAACACTGGGATGGGTAGCTGGAGGGGGCCTGGGAGTGGAGGAAGAGGAGGTGGTTGTCGGAGGTGTTACTTTAGCTGTTTTGGGTGCAGGTACAGGAGGCTGTCGTGAGGTGGATGGATGTTGGGTGAGTGATTGCCGGCGTTTGTGTACTTTGGGAGGGGGCGTCACAGACACACTGGGAGAGGACACAGGGGACGTGTGAATGGCAGTGGAGGTGGTGAGTGCAGGTGAGTGGCTTGTGGTGCTGGGTGTCCTGGTGCGATTCCTGGTGCCTGTAGATGTGGTGCATGCAGGTGTGTGTGTAGACGAGACTGGGAGGGAGGAGGGGGACACAGTGGAGACAGTGGATGTTGCTGTGTCTGTATGGGTGTGATGCTTGTGTGAGTGCCTGTGGGATGTGTGGTGCCTATGTTTGCTTGAGCTACTTTTGGGTGTTGACTTGTGTGCATGCTGGTCTGTAGGTGTGCTTGGGATGGGCTGGGGTACAGGGGATTGGGTCTGGGTGGAGGAAGTTGGAGGGGGGAGTCTCGACACAGGGACAATGGCTGCCATCAGTACTGAGGCCAGAGATTGCAGGGTTCGCTGAAGGACAGCCTGACCAGAATGAATGCCCTCCAGGAATGCACTACCGTGTTGTAACTCTCGTTCTACACCCTGGATGGCATTCACAATGGTAGACTGCCCAACAGTGAGTGACCTGAGGAGGTCAATGGCCTCCTCACTGAGGGCAGCAGGGGTGACTGGGGCAGGGCCTGAGGTGCCTGGGGCGAAGGTGATGCCCACCCTCCTGGGTGAGCGGGCACGGGGCGAACGCTGATGGGCTGCTGGGAGGGCGGTGCTGGTAGGGGAGGTGGCGGCTGTACCTGTAGAAGTGGGGCGCACAGAAGGTGCCACCACCACAGGGGAGCTCCCATCGGCGGACGAGTCCGTGTCACTGGTTGGTGATCCGGTGGCCGACGTGAAGCTCCCCTCGCCCTCCGTCCCACTGGTGCATTCAGAGACCGTGGTGTGGCCCTCCATGGCCATGTGGGATGCAGCTCCCTCATGCTCCGGTGCCACTGTACCTCCGCCTGTTGATGCTGATGTACAAAAGGACAGGGAGAGCAGGAAAAGGGGGGGAGACAGAAGAACAAGAGTTTTAGTGCATGGTATTCCGCTACCGTTGGCGGACAAGACAGACGCAGCAGCCCCCTGCATTACGCTGTGCTCCTGCACTGTGCAAACACAATTTCTGGGTTATGGCCTACATGGCAATGGTGGAAATCTGCGCACATGGATGCCACAGGGGCAAATATACCTCGACTTGGCACTCTGCTGAGGTGGGGTTGAGCGCCACATGGCCTACATTACGGAGGGGCCTTGCCTACCTAACTCGCCCTGGCCTAGGGACACCCACAGCCCACCTCCCCCACCCAGACACCTCCACTGCACGCAAAGTCCGCAGAATGAGGTTGTACTCACCCCCTTGTGTCTGCTGTGATGTCCTCAAGCGCCCATTCAACTCCGGGTAGGCCACCGCCAGGTTACGGAACATCAGGGGGGTCATGGTGCGACGGGCACCCCTCCCACATTGGGAGGCCATCCCCAGCTGAGCCTCCGCCGTCTTCTTGCTGCAGCGGCGAATGTCCTCCCATCTCTTCCGGCAGTGGGTGCCCCGTCTGTGGTGGGCCCCCAGGGTCCTGACCTCCTTGGCGATGACACGCCAGATGTCCCTCTTCTGGTGGGTGCTGACCTACATGACATGCACAAGGGAAGAGGAACAGTCATTACCAACTGCACCGTCGTTGTGAGTGGCCCCCTCCCTACTCTTGCCATGTGGCCCATTCATTCCCATGCATTAATGTTCTCAGAACTCTGCCCCCTTCCCTCTTCCACCCAGCCCTCTCCACCCAGGCCTAGCCCATACAACGTGCTCCCTGTGTACTCACCTGTTGGTCTGGAGGACCGTAGAGTAGCGTGTACTGGGGGAGGACCCCATCCACAAGTTTCTCCAACTCCTGTGCAGTGAAGGCAGGGGCCCTTTCCCCAGACGCAGCAGCCATCGTCGCTTCCAGACCGAGGTCACAGCAGCACTAGCAGTGTAGGTCCTCTCCTGTTGAAGGTCAGGTATCTAGTGAGAGAACAGATAGAAAATGGCGGTGACGTCCGCGGTGGTGACGTCCGCGGCGGTGCGCATCATCACCGCCGGCGCACCTGTTCATTGGCTCCTGGGACCCATAGGGTCCACTGTTAACCAATGCAGCATTGTGCTGCGGTCTACGACCGCCTACCGCAACGGTGTGCAATGCCAGCGCAGTTACCCCACAATCCCATTGTCCCAGTTTAGAGGTCAGGCAGCTGCCATTTCAGGGGCCCACATGGCTTAATTTACTACTGCGTCACACATAGCTAGGCCTACACTCAACACACATACAGGAAGGGTTTTGTGAGTGGTGTAGTCTTGTGTGTAACTGTGGGTACATACCTGGAGGAATAGTGACTGGTTCTTCGCTGTTGTCCTTCGTAGGCACCGTCAGCTGGGACATATGAGAAGATGGCGGAATCCTCTGGTGTACCGACCGCTGGTGGACCTGTTGACAATGGAAGAAAGACATGTCATCGTCACCTATCGATTTGACCGTGCCACTATCCAGGAACTATGTACCCAGTTGGAGCCAGACCTGATGTCACCGATCCGCCATCCAACTGGAATCCCCCCTGACGTGCAGGTGCTGTCAGTGCTCCATTTCCTTGCAAGTGGGTCTTTTCAGACAACAGTGGCCATGGCATCAGGGATGTCCCAGCCTATGTTTTCCAACGTGCTGTCCAGAGTGTTGTCTGCCCTGCTGAAACACGTAAGGAGATACATCATTTTCCCTCAGGTGGAGGATTTGCCTACAGTGAAGGGTGACTTCTATGCCCTTGGACATATCCCCAACTGCATAGGTGCCATTGATGGGACCCATGTAACTCTGGCCCCCCCCCACAGGAGTGAACAGGTGTACAGGAACAGGAAGAGTTATCATTCCATGAACGTCCAGATGGTCTGTTTGGCAGACCAGTACATCTCGCAGGTAAATGCTATGTTCCCTGGCTCAGTGCATGACGCCTACATCCTGCGGAATAGCAGCATCCCTGATATGATGGGTCAACTACAGAGGCACTGTGTATGGCTATAGGGGGACTCTGGTTACCCCAACCTTTCCTGGCTATTGACCCCAGTGAGGAATCCCAGGACCAGGGCAGAGGAACGGTACAATGATGCCCATGGGCGGACTAGGAGGGTGATCGAACGCACCTTCGGCCTCCTGAAAGCCAGGTTCAGGTGCCTCCATATGACAGGTGGATCCCTATTCTACTCACCGAAGAAGGTGTGCGACATCATCATCGCCTGCTCCATGCTCCATAATTTGGCTTTGCGACGCCAGGTGCCTTTTCTGCAGGAGGATGATCCAGATGACGGTGTTGTAGCAGCTGTGGAGTCTGTGGACAGTGATGAGGATGAAGCTGAGGAAGAAGAAAACGACAACAGGGAGTCAGTCATACAGCAATATTTCCAGTGACACACAGGTGAGAACATTTTCTGGTTTAACATGACATTAACTTTCACACGTCTACCTCTATCCTGTTTGTCGATTTCAATCACTATTTGTTAACTGAGTTGTACCCTTCCATTACGGTTTCACAGGTGTGGTAACCTACGTGTCAACTGCTTGCATCCTTCAAGGGCTTGTGATGTGTGACATAGGTATGTTAGCCTTACAATGGTACAGCCATTATGACACTGTCATTGATAATACAAAGTACAAAATCATAGACTGACTCCAGATTGTTTTGTGTTTCAAGGGTGTTTATTTAAGTGCTCAGAAAATGAAGGGGGGTTGTAAATTGGTGATGGGTGATGGTGGAGGAATGTCCATGGCAGAGTTCAGTCTATTAGTCTCACAGGTGCACTGCCCATCTGGGAATAGGAAGTGGAGCTGGGGCAGTTCGAAAATGGACAGGGTAACAAAGTGGGACAGTGGGAGGACAATCAGGGTGGTCTTATTTCCTGGCGGGGGTCTTGCCATCTTGCTCTGTCCTGTTCCTGGATCTCAGGGACCGCTTGCTTGGTGGTTGTCCGTCTGCAGGGGGTGGGGTGCTGGTGTGGTGGTCCTGTGGCGGGGTGTCCTGTCCACTAGTGCCGGCGGAGGTGGTGGGCATTTCATCATCCTGGCTAGTGTCAGGGGCCCCTTGGAGTGCCACGGTGTCCCTCAAGGTCTGCTGTATGTCCTTCAGCACCCCTACGATGGTGCCCAGGGCGGAGCTGATGGTTCTGAGCTCCTCCCTGAACCCCAAATACTGCTCCTCCTGCAGCCGCAGGGTCTCCTGCAACTTGTCCAGGACCGTCGCCATCGTCTCCTGGGAGTGGTGGTAGGCTCCCATGATGGAGGAGACGGCCTCGTGGACAGTTGGTTCCCTTGGCCTGTCCTCCCTCTGTCGCACAGCAGCCCTCCCAGTTCCCCTACGTTCCTGTGCCTCCGTCCCCTGGACCGTGTGCCCACTACCACTGCCCCCAGGTCCCTGTTGTTGTTGGGGTGGTGGGTTAGCCTGGGTGCCCTGTAGTGGTGGACACACCGCTGATTGACCTGTCCTGGGTAGGGAGGTTTGGGCCCGCTGGGTGGGTGCTCTGCTGGTGTTACCAGAGGGTAGAAGGTCGGTGTTGGGCTGTCCCTGTGCAAGGGGAACCGACTGTCCTGAGGCCCACGATGGTCCGGGCTGGTCATCAAGATCCAGTAGTACAGAGCTGCTGTCATCACTGTGGGCCTCTTCTGAGGGTGGAGTGGTGTTGTCTGGACCCTCTGGTGTGGTGACGGTCCTTCGGGTTCCTGCAGGGGCATAAGAGCATGATTATTGCATGTGTGTGTGTAATGGTGTGCAATGGGTGGGTGTGCGTGAACCCCAGTGCAAGCATTCCTGTGTGGGGGCTTGTGTGATGATGGTTGGGGGGTGTTCTGGGTATGTGCAGTGAGCATGCTTTGGTGAGGGGTGACCATGCTTAGTTGTGTCATGCAGGGCTTGGTGTTGGGATGGGTGGTTTGTGTTATTGGTACATTAGTGATGAGTTGGAGTGATAGGGGAGGGGGTGAGGGTTGGGGTGTGTGATAGCATGCAGGTAGGGTGGGGGATCTGATAGTTAAGATTTGACTTACCAGTGTCCCATCCTCCACCGACTCCTCCGAGGCCCTCAGGATGCAGGATGGTCAAGACTTGCTCCTCCCATGTTGTTAGTTGTGGGGGAGGAGGAGGGGGTCCGCCGCCAGTCCGCTTTACCGCGATGTTGTGCCTGGAGACCGTGGAACGCACCTTCCCCCGTAGGTCGTTCCACCTCTTCCTGATGTTCTCCCTATTTCTTGGGTGCTGTCCCATGGCGTTCACCCTGTCCACTATTCTGCGCCATAACTCCATCTTCCTGGCTATTGATGTGTGCTGTACCTGTGAGCCAAATAGCTGTGGCTCTACCGGACGATTTCCTCCACCATGACCCTGAGCTCCTCCTCGGAGAAGCGTGGTGTCTTTGGCGTGCCATGGGGTGGTGTGGGTGTGGTGTGGGGTGGTGTATGTGTTGATGAGTGTGGTGAGTGTAGCGGTGTGTGGTGTTTTGTGCGTGGATGTTGTGTGGGTGATGGTGTTGTGTGCCTCTGTGTGATGGGGTTGTCAATTGCTGTGCTGTCTCTCTGGCCTTCTTTCAGAATTTCTGGTCGTAGGGGTTTGTGGGTGATATGGGTGTGTGTTTTATATTGTATTGGGTGTGTGGGAGTGTTGTTTGTATGTGTATCAGGTGTGTATATTTTAAATTGTCCAATGTGGCGGAGTTTTGGAGATGTGTGTGTATTTTGAGTGCGGCGGTGTGTACCGCCAATGGAATACCGCAGTTGAAAGACCGCTGCGTGGATTCGTTGGTCGTAATAGCATGGGCGTGTTTCTGTTGGCGTGGAGGTGGAGGATTTCTTTCCGCATGTTTATCGCTGACCTTTGGTGTGGCGGTGTTGTGTGGGTGTCTGAATTTCGGCAGATTCCGAGATGTGTATCATAATAGCTGTGGCGGTCTACCACGGCCGCGGAGGTGTATTGGCGGTCTTCTGCACGGCGGTAAGCGACTTTTACCGCCAATGTTGTAATGACCCCCTCTGTGTCCTCTTGTCAACGTGCCAAATTCTCCACGCCCTCTGCCCCACTCTGCTACGGTAGCCCACAGCACAAAAAATGCCTGAGAAAGGTCTTAAAGTCAGCAAGAGCCAGCCTGCAATTGGCTCAGTGGCTACCCAATGCAGCAGTACACATTCTGAGGAATAAGTCGGATGAGACCAGAGGCCAGAAGCTAAGAAGCTGCAACAATGTGTGGTTCAGCGGACCTCCCTTTTTTCCAATAATGTCTCTCAGCCATCAATTAGGGAGATGTTCCCTGTTTCTACTTCTAGGGGTCGGCCAGGAGTACCAAAAGAAGGCTGTAAGCCTACTACAGAGCCTTTAACTCCTGCGAATGGAGAAGCAACAGAGAGGGTGATGAAAGGTGGCTTGGAAACCCCCAAGATAGCGCCATTAAAGGTTCAGAGGAGGCTCTGCTGTCCGGTACGGAGCACTGTAATGAGATGGGGGTTGACGTGGATAAGCCGCTTCAAGTGGGGCAAAAAGAGAGAGACTGAAATGGGGGGGTGGACTCGCTTGATCCTGCTGGTAACATTGTCTATAATGATCACCCAGCAGACCAGCGGAATCTTGTGCAGAATTCCCTGTTGCGGATGGGTTTAGTCCAGACTGAAATAGGAAAGGCTGAGTCACAGGCTGTCGTTGGGTCCCCTGATTGCGGGGAAAAGTTCTTCTCTGTGACTGATGATTCAGATTTATCTGAACTTACTAGCACACCGTCTGCAGAGGATAACGCCTCAGATCCTAGTATTAGATGTACTCTTGTCAAACATGGTTTAGCAATTATACAAATGCGTCCCCAAAGGAAATATAAAAGGAGGGGAGCACACGGTGGCCCCGTAGGGAATTCCGATGAGAATATTGCCTGGAAGCTAAGATGAGACTATTCTACCACCCAGCAGATGTATCCTTAGGTAAACAGCGAGTCAAATCCTTCAATCCCAGGATCTTACTTTAACCTCATCCCCCGTTGCTATGGAACCCTCACTTTTGCTCATCCTACAATCTATAAAACATTTACAAGAGGAAGTATGCAGTGATAGTCATCGTGCCGTTCTTGCATCTGAAAAATTACAAGGTGCTATCAAAAAGTCAGTAAAACTTGTTTTGAAATTGATGATCAGATTTCCACTGTTGAGGAGCTGGCCGTCAGTGTTCTCAAGACAAATGTTGGGTCTCTGAAGGTCCAGCAAGATTCCACAGATATGCAGATGACAAAGGTTATGTGGAAAGTCAAAGATTTTGAAAATTGTCAACATTGGAACAACCTGAGATTTCTCTGGATTGCTGAAGGGGCTGAGGGAAGTAATATCCATTCTTTTATGTTGTATCTACTGAGAGGGGCATTCTCTGAGCTCTCTCAGTGGGATTGGGACTCAGAGGTTCAACAGGTTCATTGGTTCCCCCGCATGTTAAAGAAACATTGAGATAGAGAACCTGAAAAACGTAGGGCTATTCTTGTGTATTTTGGAAGCTTCCTCTTGCGGCAAGCTGTCTACAAGAAAGCACGGCCTAATGCCAAAAGAGAGCTTGATGGGCATTCTTTCTTTGTTGGAGTGGATACCACATCCACTGTCACCAACAAATATTCCTCCTGCCATGCAATGTCTGTAAGCATTCTTAAAAAAATCACCCATGTCCCTGACATAGGAACTTAGGCCCTCATTACAACCCTGGCGGTCGGTGTTAAAGTGGCAGTAATACCGCTAACAGGCGGGCGGTTAAATAAATTGAATCATGACCATGGCGGAAACTACCAACACAGATAGCCACTTTAACACTCTGACCGCCACGGCGGTAGCAACAAACACCGCGGCGGTCACCACCAACAGACAGGCGGAAGACAATGTACCGCCCACACTTTTACAACCCACCAATCTGCCAGCTTTTCCGGTCCGGTACCAATGCCATCAAAAGCACGGCGGAAACAGTACACAGAAGAAACCACTCACCTCTCGACACTCAACGAAGAACTAGGACGCCATGGAGCCCAAGTTGCAGGTCCTGCCCTTGTTGCTGTATCTATTAATACACCACGAAGTGGAAAGAAGGCGGCAGTGGCAACGATGACTGTGAGTACTGCAACTAGCACACAGGGGAGGGGAGGAGGGAAAAGAGAGTGACACACACATGCAAAACACAACACCCCCACGCTCCCACCCACAACAACACACACACACATATCCAAAAACATCACAGATACACCCCGTCACCCCCTGGAAGAACGCAAGGATAAAACGAAATGAGTTTAACTAGTGTAATATTGGAACATTCAGATATAGCAATAGATTTTCAAAAAATCAGTATATACAAATATTTACAGCAAGTACACAAGTCCGTACACTGTCCCATGAAATGTCCCTGGACCAGTGGTCCCAAAAAGCATGGGCAAAGCCCACACATGACACCTGCCTCAAAACGGAAAGAACACTACAGGGGCATCAGGTCGAAAAAAATAACAGGCACCTCAGGGGGAAGGGGAGAGGGGGCACCTCAGCCAGATGATGGTACGACGCCACTGCTCCTCCCTGAGGGGGCTCCAGGCCCACTGCTTGGTTCTAGGGAGTGCAAAGCCACAGTCTATCAAGTCTCTCAAGTGGGTGGTTTGCCCACTGCTTGGTCCTGGGGAGTGCAAAGCCACAGTCTCTCAAGTCTCTCAAGTTGGTGGTTTGCCCACTGCTTGGTCCTGGGGAGGGCAAGGCCACAGTTTTCCAAGAAGATGGCTTCTTCCACTGGTCCTGGAGGGGGCTTTGTGCCCAGTGTGCTTCATCCTGCCAAGGATAGGGTGAGTGGATGACTTCTCCGCTGGTTCTGGAGGGGGCTTTGTGCCCAGAGTGCTTCATCCTGCCAAGGACTGTGTTAGTGGATGCTTTTCTCCACTTGTTCTGGAGGGGGCTTTGTGCCCAGAGTGCTTCATCCTGCCAAGGACTGTGTTAGTGGATGCTTTTCTCCACTGGTTCAGGACGGGGCTTTGTGCCCAGAGTGCTTCATCCTGCCAAGGACTGTGTTAGTGGATTCTTTTCTGCACTGGTTCTGGAGGGGGCTTTGTGCCCAGAGTGCTTCATCCTGCCAAGGACTGTGTTAGTGGATGCTTTTCTTCACTGGTTCTGGAGGGGGCTTTGTGCCCTGTGTGCTTCATCCTCCCAAGGACTGGGTTAGTGGATGCGTTTCTCCTCTGGTTCTGGAGGGGGCTTTGTGCCCAGTGATGCAGCACCTGTGGTGTGGCAGTTGACTTTGTCTCAGCCACACGATGTACCTGGAACAGGTAGCATGATACTCCATGGAGGCAGACCCACACTCCATCCTGCGGCAACGTAGGCTGCCAATTGCTGGTTTGTGTCAGTGCTGGATGTGGTGTCTCAAGTGGCGTGTCCAGGGTCCAGGACGTCACCTGCAGACTCTGACGGCTGCGCACTGGGGATGCTGCTGACGTCCGACAGAGTGGCATCGGCTGTGCACGTGGCAGTGCTGATGGTGGTGCAGGTGGCGGTGTCTGCGGAGGAGATGCTGCCAGTGCTGGCCGTGGTGCAAGTGACTGTTGCGGTGGATGGAGACACCATACCGTCTCCGGCAGCCTCGGATGGCTGATCCTTGGTGTAGGAAAGTACCATCTTGCCTGGCATATTACCCCCATATTTCACTGTATATATGTTGTTTTAGTTGTATGTGTCACTGGGACCCTGCCAGCCAGGTCCCCAGTGCTCATAAGTGTGCCCTGTATGTGTTACCTGTGTTATGACTAACTGTCTCACTGAGGCTCTGCTATCCAGAACCTCAGTGGTTATGCTCTCTCATCTCTTTCCAAATTGTCACTAACAGGCTAGTGACCAATTTCACCAATTTACATTGGCATACTGGAACACCCTTATAATTCCCTAGTATATGGTACTGAGGTACCCAGGGTATTGGGGTTTCAGGAGATCCCTATGGGCTGCAGCATTTCTTGTGCCACCCATAGGGAGCTCTGACAATTCTTACACAGGCCTGCCACTGCAGCCTGAGTGAAATAACGTCCACGTTATTTCACAGCCATTTTACACTGCACTTAAGTAACTTATAAGTCACCTATATGTCTAACCTTTACCTGGTAAAGGTTGGGTGCTAAGTTACTTAGTGTGTGGGCACCCTGGCACTAGCCAAGGTGCCCCCACATTGTTCAGGGCCAAATCCCCGGACTTTGTGAGTGCGGGGACACCATTACACGCGTGCACTATACATAGGTCACTACCTATGTATAGCTTCACAATGGTAACTCCGAATATGGCCATGTAACATGTCTATGATCATGGAATTGCCCCCCAATGCCATCCTGGCATTGGTGGGACAATCCCATGATCCCCCGGGTCTCTAGCACAGACCCGAGTACTGCCAAACTGCCTTTCCCGGGGTTTCACTGCAGCTGCTGCTGCTGCCAACCCCTCAGACAGGTTTCTGCCCTCCTGGGGTCCAGCCAGGCTTGGCCCAGGAAGGCAGAACAAAGGACTTCCTCAGAGAGAGGGTGTTACACCCTCTCCCTTTGGAATAAGGTGTCAGGGCTGGGGAGGAGTAGCCTCCCCCAGCCTCTGGAAATGCTTTGATGGGCACAGATGGTGCCCATCTCTGCATAAGCCAGTCAACACCGGTTCAGGGATCCCTCAGCCCTGCTCTGGCGCGAAACTGGACAAAGGAAAGGGGAGTGACCACTCCCCTGACCTGCACATCCCCTGGGAGGTGCCCAGAGCTCCTCCAGTGTGCTCCAGACCTCTGTCATCTTGGAAACAGAGGTGCTGCTGGCACACTGGACTGCTCTGAGTGGCCAGGGCAAGCAGGTGACGTCAGAGACTCCTTCTGATAGGCTCCTTCAGGTGTTGCTAGCCTATCCTCTCTCCTAGGTAGCCAAACCTCCTTTTCTGGCTATTTACGGTCTCTGCTTTGGGGAATTCCTTAGATAACGAATGCAAGAGCTCATCAGAGTTCCTCTACATCTCTCTCTTCACCTTCTGCCAAGGAATCGACTGCTGACCGCGCTGGAAGCCTGCAAAACTGCAACAAAGTAGCAAAGACGACTGCTGCGACCTTGTAACGCTGATCCTGCCGCCTTCTCGACTGTTTTCCTGGTGGTGCATGCTGTGGGGGTAGTCTGCCTCCTCTCTGCACTAGAAGCTCTGAAGAAATCTCCCGTGGGTCGACGGAATCTTCCCCCTGCAACCGCAGGCACCAAAGAACTGCATCACCGGTCCTCTGGGTCACCTCTCAGCACGACGAGCGAGGTCCCTTGAACTCAGCAACTCTGTCCAAGTGACTCCTACAGTCCAGTGACTCTTCAGTCCAAGTTTGGTGGAGGTAAGTCCTTGCCTCCCCACGCTAGACTGCATTGCTGGGAACCACGTGTTTTGCAGCTACTCCGGCTCCTGTGCACTCTTCCAGGATTTCCTTTGTGCACAGCCAAGCCTGGGTCCCCAGCACTCTAACCTGCAGTGCACGACCTCCTGAATTGTCCTCCGGCGTCGTGGGACCCTCTTTCGTGACTTCGGGTGAGCTCCGGTTCACTCCACTTCGTAGTGCCTGTTCCCGCACTTCTGCGGGTGCTGCTTGCTTCTGAGAGGGCTCCTTGTCTTGCTGGGCGCCCCCTCTGTCCCTTCACGCAATTGGCGACAACCTGGTCCCTCCTGGGCCACAGCAGCATCCAAAAACCCTAACCACGACCTTTGCAGCTAGCAAGGCTTGTTTGTGGTCTTTCTGCACGGAAACACCTCTGCACGACTCTTCACGACGTGGGACATCCATCCTCCAAAGGGGAAGTTTCTAGCCCTTGTCGTTCTTGCAGAATACACAGCTTCTACCATCCGGTGGCAGCTTCTTTGCACCCACAGCTGGCATTTCCTGGGCATCTGCCCACTCCCAACTTGATCGTGACTCTTGGACTTGGTCCCCTTGTTACACAGGTACTCTCGTCAGGAAATCCATTGTTGTTGCATTGCTGGTGTTGGTCTTCCTTGCAGAATTCCCCTATCACGACTTCTGTGCTCTTTGGGGAACTTAGGTGCACTTTGCACCCACTTTTCAGGGTCTTGGGGTGGGCTATTTTTCTAACCCTCACTGTTTTCTTACAGTCCCAGCGACCCACTACAAGCTCACATAGGTTTGGGGTCCATTTGTGGTTCGCATTCCACTTTTGGAGTATATGGTTTGTGTTGCCCCTATACCTATGTGCTCCTATTGCAATCTACTGTAATTCTACACTGTTTGCATTACTTTTCTTGCTATTACTTACCTAATTTTGGTTTGTGTACATATATCTTGTGTATATAACTTATCCTCATACTAAGGGTACTCACTGAGATACTTTTGGCATATTGTCATAAAAATAAAGTACCTTTATTTTTAGTACTTCTATGTATTGTGTTTTCTTATGATATTGTGCATATGACACCAGTGGTATAGTAGGAGCTTTACATGTCTCCTAGTTCAGCTTTAGCTGCTTTGCCATAGCTACCTTCTATCAGCCTAAGCTGCTAGACACCCCTTTACACTAATAAGGGATACCTGGGCCTGGTGCAAGGTGTAAGTACCCCTTGGTACTCACTACAAGCCAGTCCAGCCTCCTACACTTGGGGAGGATGCTGCTGACTGATGTTGTGGCAGTGACGGTGCAGGTAGCGGTCAGAGCGGCGGTGGAGACTGTGGTGCATGTGGCTGTCATCGTGATGATTTGGTGGTCACCAGCCCCTCACCAGGTGACATCGTGCCCAGAGGTGATGTGCCCTTTGGCTTGTGGCCCTTGCCCATCTTGACAGTCGCTGCAGGGACCTTAACACTGTCCACTCGGTGTTTGTGCAAGGCCTTGCTGGGTGGGTGGTATGACTGTCCCCTGCTGGAAGCCAGCCCCTTTTTTACTTTTGCAGGTGGTGGAATAGGGCAGTCCTTCTTTTCTGTCGGTGGCACACTGGCAGCTCTGACGGGTGCCCCCTTAGACCGTACTGGAGTAGCACGGACCACAGCGGATGCAGATGTGGTGGCTGAGGTGCTGGGCTGGGATCTAGAAATCCTGGCCCTAGGGGAAGGACGGGGGTGTAGGTGTAGGGAAGAGGTCAAAGTTAGCTAGGAAACGTTTTTGAAACACACTGGGACGGGAAGATGGAGGGGGTTTGGGAGTGGCTGAAGACGTAGTGGTTGTAGGAGGTGTACATCTGCTAAGTTTGGGTGAAGGTGCATGGGTTGGAGGCTGTTGTGAGGTGGATGGCTGTTGAGTGGGTGTGTGCCTGTGTTTGTGTACTTTGGGAGGACGGCTTACAGACACACTGGGAGAGGACACAGGGGATGTGTGAATGGTAGTGGGGGAGGTGATTGCACGTGAGCGGTGTGTAGTGATGGGCGTGCTGGTGATGGAGGTGGTGGCTGAGGATGTAGTGCATGCAGGTGTGAGTGGAGACGAAACTGGGAGGGAGGTGGAGGACGTGGAGAAGGGGGACACAGTGGAGGCAGAGGATGTTGGTGCGTCTGCATGGGTATGATGCTTGTGTGAGTGCCTGTGGGATGTGTGGTGCTTATGTTTTCCTGCGCCACTTTTGTGTGTTGATGTGTGTGCATGCTGGTCTGATGGTGTGCTTGGGATAGGCTGAGGTAGAGGGGATTGGGTCTGGGTAGTGGAAGTTGAAGGGGGGAGGCTGGACACAGGGACAATGGCTGCCATCAGTGCTGAGGCCAGAGCCTGAAATGCTCTCTGTTGGGCCACCACGCCAAAATGAATGCCCTCCAGGTATGCATTTGTTTGCTGCAAATGCCTCTCGACACCCTGGATGGCATTCAGAATGGTGCCCGCCACCTCAAGGGAGCTCCCATCAGAGGAGGAGTCGCTGTCGCTGGTGTCCCCTCCTGTCCCCGTCGTGGAGTGTAGGAGGCTGGCCTGGCTTATAGTGGGTACCTTGTGGTACTTACACCCTGTGCCAGGTTATTATTAGCAGGATAGAGGTGTTTCTAGCAGCTTAGGCTGATAGAAGGTAGCTATGGCAAAGCAGCTTAGGCTGAACTAGGGGACATGCAAAGCTCCTTCTATACCACTTATATCATATAGCACAATATCATAAGAAAGGTACTTTATTTTTATGACAATATGCCACAAGTATCTCAGTGAGTGCCCTCAGTAAGAAGGTAAGTAATATACACAAGTTATATGTACACAAACCCAAAACAGGTAAGTAATAGTAAGAAAAGTAATGCAAACTGTGTAGGATTACAATAGGATGCAATAGGTGAACATAGGTCTAGGGGCAACACAAACCATATACTTCAAAAGTGGAATGCGAGTCACAAATGGACCCCAGACCTATGGGAGCTTGTAAAGGGTCGCTGGGACTGTAAGAACACAGTCAGGGTGTCCAAGATACCCCACCCCAAGACCCTGAAAAGTAGGTGTAAAGTACACCTACTACCCCAAAAGAACACAATAGTCGTGAAAGGGAGATTCTGCAAGAACCACAAACACCAGCAAAGCACTGATGACCAGGACGGATTCCTGGACCTGAGGACCTGCAAGGCAAGGGGACCAAGTCCAAGAGTCGCGATAGTGTCCAGGGGGGCAGGAGCCCAGGAAACCCCGGATGAAGGTGCAAGGAAGCTGCCTCCGGATGGAAGAAGCTTAGGATTCTGCAGCAACGAAGAGAGCTAGGAACTTCTTCTTTGGATGGAAGATGTCCCACGTCGTGCTGAAGGTTGCAGCAGTGTTCCCACGCAGAAATACCACAAACAAGCCTTGCTAGTTGCAAGGGTTGCAGTAGAGGTTTTTGGGTGCTGCTGGGGACCAGGAAGGACCAGGATGTCGCCCCTTGGAGGAGGAGACAGAGGGGGCGCTCAGCAACTCAGAGAGCCCCCACAGAAGCAGGCAGCACCCGCAGAAGTACCGGAGCAGGCACTTAGAAGATTTGTGAACCAGAGCTGACTCAGAGTCACAAAGGAGGGTCCCACGACGTCGGAGTCCAACTCAGAGGGTTGAGCACTGCAGGATTGAATGCTGGGGAACCAGGCTAGGCTGTGCACGAAGGAATCCTTGGAGGAGTGCACAGAAGCCGGAGCAGCTGCAAATCACACAGTACACAGGTTTGCAGTCTAGTGTGGGGAGGCAAGGACTTACCTCCACCAAACTTGGACTGAAGGATCACTGGACTGTGGGAGTCACTTGGATAGAGTTCCTGTGTTCCAGGGACCACGCTCGTCAGGATGAGAGGGGACCCAGAGGACCGGTGATGCAGTCTTTTGGTGCCTGCGTTAGCACGGGGAAGATTCCGTCGACCCACGGGAGATTTCTTCTTGGCTTCCAGTGCAGGGTGAAGGCAGATGACCCCCAGAGCATGCACCACCAGGAACCAGTCGAGAAAGCCGGCAGGATGATGCAATACAATGTTGCTGGTTACAGCAACAGTTACAATGTTACAGTCTTGCTACTTTGTTGCGGTTTTGCATGCGTCCTGGAGCAGTCAGCGGTTGATCCTTTGGCAGAAGGTGAAGAGGGAAGTGCAGAGGAACTCTGATGAGCTCTTGCATTCGTTATCTGAAGAATAGCCCAGAGGAGAGACCCTAAATAGCCAGAAAAGGAGGTTTGGCTACCAAGAAAGGAGGATTGGCTACCAAGAAAGGTAAGAGCCTATCTGTAGGAGGCTGGCCTAGCTTGTAGTGGGTACCAGAGGTACTTACACCTTGTGCCAGGTCTAGTTATCCCTTATTAGTGTAGAAGAGGTGTTTCTAGCAGCTTAGGCTGATAGAAGGTAGCTATGACAAAACAGCTTAGGCTGAACTAGGAGACATGTAAAGCTCCTACTATACCACTGGTGTCATATGCACAATATCATAAGAAAACACAATACACAGAAGTACTAAAAATAAAGGTACTTTATTTTTATGACAATATGCCAAAAGTATCTCAGTGAGTACCCTCAGTATGAGGATAAGTTATATATACACAAGATATATGTACACAAACCAAAATTAGGTAAGTAATAGCAAGAAAGGTAATGCAAGCAGTGTAGAATTACAGTAGATTACAATAGGAGCCCATAGGTATAGGGGCAACACAAACCATATACTCCAAAAGTGGAATGCGAACCACGAATGGACCCCAAACCTATGTGAGCTTGTAGAGGGTCGCTGGGACTGTAAGAAAACAGTGAGGGTTAGAAAAATAGCCCACCCCAAGACCCTGAAAAGTAGGTGTGAAGGGCACCTACTACCCCCAGAGAGCACAGAAGTCGTGATAGGGGGTTTCTGCAGGAAGAACAAACACCAACAATGCAACAACAGTGGATTTCCGGACCTGAGTACTTGTAAGACAAGGGGACCAAGTCCAATAGTCGCGACAGTGTCGAGAGAGGGCAGGAGCCCAGGAAATGCCAGCTGAGGGTGCAAGGAAGCTGCCACTGGATGGAAGAAGCTTGGTGTTCTGCAAGAAAGAAGAAAGCTAGGGACTTCTCCTTTGGAAGACGGCTGTCCCACGTCACGATGAAGCTTGCAGAGGTGTTCCCACACAGAAAGACCGCAAACAAGCCTTGCTAGCTGCAAGTGTCGCAGTAGTGGTTTTTGAGTGCTGCTGTGGCCCAGGAGGGACCAGGATGTCGCCACTTGGAGGAGGAGACAGAGGGGCGCCCAGCAACTCAGGGAGCCCTCACAGAAGCAGGCAGCACCCGCCGAAGTACCTGAACAGGCACTTGGAAGAAGAGTGAACCGGAGTCCACGTGAAGTCACAAAAGGGAGTCCCACGATGCCGGAGGACAACTCAGAAGGTTGTGCACTGCAGGAAGGAGTGTTGAGGAACCAGGCTTGGCTGTGCACGAAGGAAATCCTGGAAGAATGCACAAGAGCCGGAGCAGCTGCAAATCATGCGGTACCCAGCAATGCAGTCTAGCGTGGGGAGGCAAGGACTTACCTCCACCAAACTTGGACTGAAGAGTCACTGGACTGTGGGAGTCACTTGGACAGAATTGCTGAGTTCCAGGGACCACTCTCGTCGGGATGAGAGGGGACCCAGAGGACCAGTGGTGCAGTCTTTTGGTGCCTGCGTTAGCAGGGGGAAGATTCCGTCGACCCACAGGAGATTTCTTCAGAGCTCCTGGTGCAGGGAGGAGGCAGGCTGCCCCAGAGCATGCACCACCTGGAAACAGTCAAGACAGCCGGCAGGATGAGGCGATACAAGGTTGCTAGTAGTCGTCTTGCTACTTTGTTGCGGTAGTCGGCGGTCGATCCTTTGGCAGAAGGTGAAGAGGGAGATGCAGAGGAACTCTGATGAGCTCTTGCATTCGTTATCTGGTGAGATCCCCAAAGCAGAGACCATAAATAGCCAGAAAAGGAGGTTTGGCTACCTAGGAAGGAGGATTGGTTACCAAGAGAGGTAAGAGCCTATCAGAAGGAGCCTCTGACGTCACCTGACGGCACTGGCCACTCAGAGCAGTCCAGTGTGCCACAAACACCTCTGTTTCCAAGATGGCAGAGGTCTGGGACACACTGGAGGAGCTCTGGGCACCTCCCCTGGGAGGTGCAGGTCAGAGGAGTGGTCACTCCCCTTTCCTTTGTCCAGTTTCGCGCCAGACCAGGGCTGGGAGATACCCTAAATCAGTGTAGACTGGCTTATGCAGAGATTGGCACCATCTGTGCCATCAAAGCATTTCCAGAGGCTGGGGGAGGCTACTCCACCCCAGCCCTTCACACCTATTTCCAAAGGGAGAGGGTGTAACACCCTCTCTCATAGGAAATCCTTTGTTCTGCCTTCCTGGGCTGGGGCTGCCCAGAACCCAGGAGGACAGAATCCTGTCTGAGGGGTTGGCAGCTGCAGTGAAAACCCCGGAAAGGCAGTTTGGCAGTACCCGGGTTCTGTGCTAGGGACCCGGGGGAACATGGAATTGTCTCCCCAATACCAGAATGGTATTGGGGTGACAATTCCATGATCTTAGACATGTTACATGGCCATGTTCGGAGTTACCATTGTGATGCTATACATAGGTAGTGACCTATGTATAGTGCACGCGTGTAATGGTGTCCCCGCACTCACAAAGTCCGGGGAATTTGCCCTGAACAATGTGGGGGCACCTTGGCTAGTGCCAGGGTGCCCACACACTAAGTAACTTGGCACCCAACCTTCACCAGGTGAAGGTTAGACATATAGGTGACTTATAAGTTACTTAAGTGCAGTGGTAAATGGCTGTAAAATAACGTGGACGTTATTTCACGCGGGCTGCAGTGGAAGGCCTGTGTAAGAATTGTCAGAGCTCCCTATGGGTGGCAAAAGAAGTGCTGCAGCCCATAGGGATCTCCTGGAACCCCAATACCCTGGGTACCTCAGTACCATATACTAGGGAATTATATGGATGTACCAGTATGCCAATGTGAATTGGTAAATTTTGTCACTAGCCTGTTAGTGACAAATTTGGAAAGCAGAGAGGCCATAACCACTGTGGTTCTGGTTAGCAGAGCCTCAGTGATACAGTTAGGCACCACACAGGGAACACATTCAGGGCACATACTATGAACACTGGGGCACTGCCTGGCAGGGTCCCAGTGACACATAGACTAAAACAACATATATACAGTGAAATATGGGGGTAACATGCCAGGAAAGATGGTACTTTCCTACAGCTGCCGTCAATGCCTCTGTGTGGCAGGTGCAGCTGCACCCATCACGCAGATCACTGCCCGTAATTTGGGCAGTGACCTGCGTGATGGGGCACTGCACAGGAGCCCCTGCACTGCACATGCCAAGTGCATAGGCAGTGCAGGGGGGCCCCAAATCGCCCCAAGTTACCCATTCCGCCAGCCTTTCCCTGGTGGTGTGAACCGCAGGGAAAAGGCTGGCGGAGCGCTGCCCTGTCGGATAAGAATACACCTCTCCCGCCAGCGTTTTTGCTGGTGGTGGTGGTGTATTCCGCCATGGGGTACATCTATGGGAGTTTCCTTTTCTTCAAGCTACACCAATCTTATCATGGGGTGGTGGGAGAGGGAAGTGGCTTTGAGAGAGGAAAACAACCAATATATGGAAAAAATAATACTCTGGCTGAGATTTATTGATGATTTGTTTATCATTTGGAAGGGAACGGACTGTGAATTTCAAGAATTTGTCAAAAAATGTTAACGATTCTAAACACCAATGAGATTGGTTTAAAATTTACATGTAAAACAAACAAAAGAGAGATGGAATTTTTGGATATCAAGGTTTATGTCCATAAACAAGCCTTGCATACAACCATGTGTCGGAAACCTACTTCAACAAACAGCCTCCTACATGGCAATAGTTTCCATCCACAAAGTTTACGTAAAAGTATAACTTGTGGAGAGTTCCTGAGAGTCAGACGGAATTGCTCAGAAGACACTGTAATGTTAAAACAGTTTGAGGATGTGAAAAATAGATTTGAAATGAGAGGATATCCTCAACAGCCTATTAAGATAGAGGTGGCAAGAGCACAAAAAGTCCATAGAGAGCAAAGCTTGATAAAGAAAAATAACATAAAGATTAAAGAAGAGCAAGAATTAAGAATGATAATGACATACAACAAAGAACATAACGAGATCTTGAAGATTTTGAAAAACATTCGAATCTGCTACAAAATGATTCAGATATTGGACCAAAAATCACCTATAGAAAAGCACCATCCATCAAAGATCAACTTGTAAAAAGTCACTTTGTTGAAGAAATATCTCAAACATGGTTGAATAAAGAAAGTGTAGGGTTTTTTAAGTGTTTGAATTGCAAGGCATGCCAAATAGTTGAAAATAGAAAAGAAGTAAAAGATACCACAGGACACACATTTAAGATCAACCAAAAAATAACGTGAAACAACTTATGTAATATATATATTAAAATGTGGATGTGGCATGAAATATGTAGGAAGTATAACCTGCAAACTGTAAAAACGAATATTGGAACATATCAGAGCAGTGAACAATAAAGATTTGAATTATGCAATGGTAAAACATCATAATCATTATTATGAAAAGAACTGGCAGACAATGTGGTATTTTGGAGTAGCTCATGTCCCCCATAATGAGAGAGGAGGCAATAGAACACTGGAATTGCGTTGTTTGGAATCTAGATATATAATAAAGTTAAGTACTAAGATCCCGTTTGGCCTGAATGCTGACGAAGAACTCTTTGTACACTTATGAAGAAAGGAAACAGGAAAAAGTTTTTCCAATGATAAAACCATCTGAAAATCTATGTGAGTTGATAGATGATGAAAAAGACTATGGATTTTATATATTACCACCTATGTAAAAAAATCATTGATTTTAATCAACACTTTGGGTGATTGGGAGCAACTCTGTTTGTTACTCCCACAATTATTTACAACAATTGCTAGAAAAAGATTAACTAGGATTTTTTTTCTTTAGGTAAAGTGATTTGGAGATACTTTATTCTTTAATTCCTTTTTTCACAGTAAAACACTAGGACACAATGGTGGTCATTATGAACATGGTGGTAAACACCACCCCGCCAGCAGTGGCGGTAAATACCTCCAACATGCTGGCAGTCTGGACCGCCAAATAATTAAGCCAATGAGAAAGAAGTAGCGATCCATCCACACACACCCATCTTTGTAGTCCCAATGAGGATGTAGGAGGCTGCCCACAGGCCAGCGGAAAGGTCCTACCCGGCAACCAAATAATGAAACACAAGAGCCATCAGTTCCGGGGCGGGAACCACCGCCAGGCAAAGCATGGCGGAAGCAAACAATATAAAGGGACACACTCACTGGAGGCACATACAACACGCCGATGCAGACATGGAGAGAGAGTTGGAAATAATGCCAGTCTTGCTCCTTGCCATATACCTCCAGGACCGTGACCGCAGACGAAGACGGTAAGTATCGCAACCTAGTATACATGGGAAGAAAGGGCACAGTTACACACCCACCCCACCCACCCTGCAACACACTCCCAACCCCTCCCCCATCCCAAGCCATACATATCAAAACAAGATGTACCAGACACAAGCCAACAAAGACCTGCACCAAAGTACACACGTGTGCACACCATACCCCCACAGTGAAACGCTGAACATCACTATATTGTGCCAACAGCACTACTGGGCACTCAAATTTATTCACATGGAAAAAACATAGGTGGTCATTCCAACCCTGGCGGCCGACACACACACACACACAGGAGTCCATCACACATCACCAGCAAACACAAAACATAACACACATGTCAACACTCACTGTAGGTGTCGGGTTCCTCAAAACTAGCCACCTCTCCCACTGTGTACGGTGCAGGTCCACCTGTAAAGCATGGAAGGAAGAATATGCTCAGAATCAGTGCACTGACAAACAATTTCAATTACAAAAACAATGTGTAAGCTGACATGAGTAATGAAACACTTTCAGACATGCTCATACTGCATGGAATATTTCACGGCCAACATTTACATACGATGGGTCTCCTGCTACAGTTACACACACTTCTACACACATGCAGTGGCCCCGACTGTCATGTGGTGGCAAACATGCACCTCAATTAGTGAGCAGCAACAATATTGGTGTGTATTCGTCTCGTGAGCAGCAACAATATTGGTGTGTATTCGTCTCATCATGTGCATCCACGAAAGACATCCAAAGGCTGGTTACTTGAGGACTGCATGACCTGTCAAACAGCCTATGTGGTCATGACACATTTGTGACAGATAGGTACATTGTACAGAGGGGCAGGGACTTTGGCAATACCTCATGTTGTTAAAGTTTCATAAATTGAGGTGTCCCAACAATGGTGATTAGCACCAAACATAGATGTTTGTACCCTAGTCCATGCCTTTGGACTGCCATCCCTAATCGGATTTTGGCACAAGAAACAAAAAATACCTGTCTAAGATGTTAGCTGAGGGCACCTGACTCCTTTCCAAAAATGGTTCATGTTCAGATCTGGCATGTATCAATAAAATATGAAGGAGCACAGTAATCCCTAACAGGCATAGCACTTCCGTGAACACTTTCCTTACACACTAACCAAACACACATGAGACATATGTCTGGGCCACATTGCTGTCATCAATTGACATGAAGGCAGCACTCATTTTCAGCTCATGTAGGGTTTCCAATGTCAGTCTAGCTATAGCGTCAACATATGTAGGTATGATGTTAGTACATCCATACTTCACTGGCAATTGTGACCTGTAGAGTCATGATTGCCTCATTAATGTTTCGCTTGTCTGACACAAAGGCTGCACTAAATTACATTCAAGCAACAAGCAACCTGTAAGTTTGCAAAACATGAGCTGCCTGACTGCTAGCATTTGTCATCCTTCACATAGTGCATCAATTACCCTGTATGTTTCCTCAGCATTACACACAGTCAGCAACTTATCTGGCAGATTGTGTACCAATCATCTCATGTCACTACACAGCTTTTAATTGTGCACATTTACATGATCTGTACTCACCAACATGGCCACCAATCATGATTCCCAGGTGGTTCAGCAGATCTTGCTCCCTGGAGATCAGGTCAGCCCAGCGGTGCTTCAGCTGGTGGTCATTGCGTTGGCTCCCATACAGACGCACCAAGTGATGGCGCACCTTCCCCCACCGTACTTTTCGGGCCTCAGTGTGATACCCCTGTATCACCCTACCCCCAGCCTCGAGCATCAGTGGGAGGAAATGGCACACCAGCCATATGAACCCCCCCAATTCCTCCTCACCCATCCTGGAAAGACGTGGCCTACCCGACATTTCTGCACAGAAAAGGGGAAAATGTAGTGGGAAAAAAAGAAGAAAGGATAAAATGGGGAAAGTAGGAGTAAGGAAATATAAAGTAAACTTAACAAATAGAAGAGCCCAACTATCCCCTATATAACAGTACCCACAACAGACTCCCACAGACAATAAATACAACACTGGACTGGACAAATGTAAACAACACACACTCAGACAGTATTCTACAACAATATTTAAATGACAAAACAACAAGTAAGATGGCACTCTGGACACAAAAGCACAAAATCACAGGACAACACTCTGCACACAGCCACACAGTCTAGAATAATCACAGACTGCAAAGTGAAAGTGAAAGTACACCCACTGTACAGAATCTGTAAACAGGATATCCTATTACATCACATCCTGCATAACATGGCCGCCGTTTTTTTCCATTATGCGTCATATTTTCGCGCATACAACCTGTGCGTCATATTTTTTGACGCACAGGAGTGCAAATAATGCTGCATCCAAATATTTTTAATAATTGGTAAATAATATTTGGATGCTGCATAATTTTCACTTCCAGAGGTGAAAATTATGCCGCATCCAAATATTATTTACCAATTATTAAAAATATTTGGATGCAGCATTATTTGCACTTCTGTGCGTCAAAAAATATGACGCACAAGCTGTATGCGTGAAAATATGACGCATAATGCCAATTCTGTATTTTTTGTGTCCAAATGAGTCATGCAAATTTGATTTACCTAACGGTGCTAAATGCTAAATACTGGGCTTAGCGAAAGCAAATGTGCCTTACAGGATGTATGGAAGGCATTCACAGTGCAATAGTAATGATTGGCCAAAATGGAGATTACTCATAATTGAGCACACATGTAGATAATTGCTAATTGCGACTCTCCAAATATGAAAGAGCTAACAGGATGTCTTTGTTAGCTAATTTGTGAGCACATGTATCAAGCTTTTTAGCCTCTGAGGAAAGAGAGGTTTTGAACAGCAAGTGTGGTCCATATGTGGCCACAGGGAATCTTTAGGGTGACCCATGGACAGGTGCCTGTCAGGCTGACAGGATGCAGGGTCAATCAGGATCCAGCTCTTTCACAATTGACATGATCAGTGGTCTGACTAAGACTGGTCGGAGGGAGCAGTAGGCAGTTGACATGTCAAACTGTGTATGTCCTGTGTTGTTTTGAAGGTGACACATGAACCCAGATACAGTGTTACACGGCTACATTAGTAGCAATGCTTAACGGTGTAATTGCCAAAATGACAACATCTATGCTGTAGGAGGCATCAGCAGGGACGGTGCATGTAAATTTGGGTGGTGTGCATGGAGGTGATCACTGGTGTGGTGTGAGAAAACAGGGCTGATTGCAGAGGCCCCATAACTTTTTGCCCCCATTTTCCTCTTTTTGCTGGTGTTTTCCTGACTTTGATGGTGCCCTGGGTACTGCTAACCAGTCCCAGGGCCTGTGCTCTGTGTAAAATGGATATGCAAATTAGGCTAATTATAATTGGCTAAGTTAACCTACCTATAAGTCCCTAGTATATGGTAGGGCATGTAGGTTTAGGGACCACAGCATAGGTGGTGCACACCTAGGTGCACTGCTGAGGTGCCCAGTGTCATTTTAAAAGCAAGCCTGCCTTGCTGGCTGCTTTTAAATTAAAGTTATATGCAAATTCGACTTTGGAATTAAAGGTACTTCCAAAGTCTTAAACTACCTTATTTTTACATATATGTCACCCCTAAGGTGTGCCCTATGTGCCCCTAGGGCTGGGTGCCATGTAACTATAAGCAGGGACTTTATAAAAATAGATTTATAAGCCCTGGTGAGGTAAAAACAGCCAAATTCGTTTTTCCCTCATTGAAGTAAATGGCCTTCATAGGCTAGAATGGGCAGACTTTATTTTAAATTTTAAAGTCTCCTTAAATGTTACATACCAAGAATTTGGTATCAAATTAATTGTTGTAATAAATCCCACAACTTCCAGTTGTAGGATTTAATATAACTAGTTCAGGTAAAAAGTTTAGACTTTACCTAAAAAGTTGCCAATTTCAGCTCTGCATTGTTTTTGCTGCTGTGCTCTGATTGGCCAGCCTGCAGCAGCTTCTGCCAGGCTACCTTGATGAGGTGTGAAGTGGCCTGACTTCACACAAAGGAATGTGCTTGGGGGAGAGAATCTCCCCTCAGCAGATGGTGAGGCAGGAAGGGGGAGGGCTGCCAAACTGGTCTTCAAAGGCAGAGAAGGACATTTGGAGCACCCAGCAACACCCCCACATCCTGCAACCCCAGACAATTAGGTGCCCCCTTGATTAGATTAGGAGAGGGCAGGAGAGGGGTGTGTTTATGATTTTTAGCCACACCAGTGGGTGGGCTCAGCCAGATGTAACCTCCAAAAATCAGATTCATCCATGTTGGATTTTTAGAGACTGTTGCCTTCTGGGATGGATTTTTGCCACACTTTCCAGGAAGTGGTCATCACAGGGGGATGACCCTGTCCCTGATTGGAGAACCAGGGCCCCCCTGCTTTTCACCCAGGAGCAAGGATAAAACTGGCAGACCTGCCCCCACACCTCAGATCCCCTCCAGAATTCAACAAGAAAGGAACTAAAGAAGAAGAAGGACTGCCCTGCTGGACCCCTGGCCTGCACCTGGAACCTGCACTCAGAAGGACTGCACCAGCTGCACACTTGGGCTTCACCACAAGAAGGACTTTGCCTGGCTTCAACTGGTTCAAGGAGGGACTCCCTGTTTGCTACAGGTGAAAAATTGCTAACCAGAGTCCCCTGCACCAACTCCTGAAGAAAGCGACCAGCTGACCACTGTCCAGTGGCCAAAAAGGAGTTTGCGCCAGGTGCATTCTGGTAGTTGAAGTCCGCACCCCCCAAGGACCATCACAGAACTTCTGGACCCTTGGGGTGAGCTGTGGACCCCAAAAGAACCTTAAAAGAACATCTGGGTGAAGCCCCAGAAGTTTGGAAAAGATTTGAGAATTTTTGGAAAAAAGCTCCAGAGAGGGACCGACCCGCCGCGGAAATTCTAGCCGGCTTGCCTCAACCGCGACCCGGCCTGACTTCGTGGTTCGTCCCGGTAAAGAAAAACATCCAAAAAAGAGACTAAGTCAGAACGTAAAAAGTTGACCGGGACCTCCCAGCCATCGTATCCGAGAAGGGCTCCATGGACGTCGGATCAAGATCCAGGTTTACCCCGGTCGAAGGATTTTCATCTCGAAAAAACGACTAAGTCCGAAGGTAAAAGTCTCCACCAAGGAAACCCACATCGCGTATCCGGACAAGGGCTCCAGGAGGTCGGATTCAACTGGCAGGTTCGTCCCGGTGAAGAAAAACTTCAAAATAAAGACTAAGTCAGAAGGTAACTTTTTAACCGAGGCCTCCCGCGACCTGTAGCCGAGCAGGGCTCCATCGCGGTCGGCCTGAAAGTTTGACTTTGCCCCGGTCGAGGTGCAACCAGATGACCCGATTGGCGCTTTTTGTTTCTAAGCGCTAGAAAAGTAATAATTCTTTAAAAATTCATATCTCCGGTTCCCCTGAACCGATTTTAATCGTTTTTGTGTCATTTTAAAGATAAAAATATAAACTATTTTTATAAATTGGTTTTGGATTTTTAAACTGTTTCCTGTGTTTTATTTAATTACTGTTTTGTGATATTTGAATGCTTTACACTTTGTCTCCTAAGTTAAGCCTTGACGCTCGTTGCCAAGCTACCAAGGGTTGAGCTGGGATTAATTTACTGAGACCTAACTGTACCTATGTGGAGGTTAGTGGCTTGTTGCTAGGTGTAGGTACCTACCTGCCCTACCAATAACCCATTTTCCAACACCTCCATCAGTGCCTCACAAGTCCTGTCGGATGAGATTTGCTTTCAAATGGCCTACAGTACCTTTCACACGGGAAGCAATCGACAGGTGATACCAGGCCTTATAAACCCCAAGGCAGTGTATTATTTGAGCTGACGTCCATGCTGTCAGATAGTACTATGACAATGGTATACCATAGGAAAGGGTGTGGCACACTGGATGACTCTTGTTAGTGTGTGTGTGTAGATGAGGGAATATCAGGGTACACATATTTGTATTCCAGGGACCTCTTCAGACAGGTGGGGTGTGACCAGGCGCATGGGTGTGTCAGGTTTTTAGAAAAGGGCTGACATGTAGATGGGATGTGATGTGCTGGATGCTTGTCATATGTGTGGCATTTGTGCTGTGTATGTTCTGCTTATGTGTAACTCTAGTGACAGATAGTCTTTGCAAAGATTGTATGTAGTTGGACTTACTGCTGTCAAAGGTCTGGTCATATATTCCTGTTCCTGAAGCAAAAGCATGTCCACTGCCTGATGTATGAGGCCTGTTTTCCCCTAGTTGAGTGATGGTGTTTTAGTTGTGTGCCATATGCTGCGATGAACCATGTTTCCAACATGTATGTGTGTAATAGGTGTGGTCCTCAGCTATTGCCGTTCAAAGGTGAACTGTACAGGATGTCAGTCATTTACATTGTGTGTGTATGTGACCGTTGTATGATAGGCATCACATTTGTAGTGGGATTTTCTGTGTCCTGATTGTTATATCATCAATGCTCCATGAGGCAACACTCTTCTTCTGATAGTTAGAGCTAAAGGTGTGCAGAAATGATTAGCCAGACCATGATGTGGTGTTTCTTATCAGTGTTTATTTACAATAGTTCATTAAGTGGTGATGGTGATAATATTTAAAAGAAATTGTTCACAATGTGTTGGAGCCTACGCACTCCAGCAGCCGTGTTTGGTTGTTCCCCCTCATGTTGCAGGGCAGCATCCTCCTCTTCCTCGTCTTCAGGCATGTATGGGTCTGGTTCCAGGAGGGGAATGTTCCTTCTTATGCAAATGTTGTGCAGGATGGAACATGTTAGTATGATCTTATAGACCATCTCGGGGGAATATAGTAGGCTACCACCAGTGATGTTGAGGCAGTGGAACCTTGACTTGAGGATGCCGAAGGTCCGCTCGACAATGCTGCGTGTCCTCCTATGGGCCTCGTTGTATGCACGCTCTGCAGCTGTACTCGGGTTGCCAAATGGTGTCATTATCCATGGCTGGATGCCATACCCCTGATCAGCTGCAAGAGAAAAAGAATGGGATCATGTTGATGTAGCTGGCACTATTGAAAAGACCTTTAATGGCAGTAGTTGTCTTGTGTTGTCTGTGACTCTTTTGTGTACTAATGTGACATCCTATACCATCTGCATTGTGTTGTTTCCTTGGCTGAGCAAGTGTTTGTCTGCTAACCGTTTGTCAGCAGTATGTTTTGGGATTTTCAGTACAGTGTGCCCTCCCTAGCATTGTGACTTGTGATACATGTGTCCGTGTGTCTTCACTGGGGGTGAGATGATAGTTCCATGCAGAGTTAAAATTGAAAGTGTTGTTAACACGTTCATATCAAAGTACCCTGGACATCCCATACCTTTAGACTTATGCAATGTATTAATGTAAAGGTCATTGGGACACTTACAATTTGCAAGGTGACATTTTGGCAACCACACTCATTAACGTCTTAACATTGGGCTGTACAGTAAATTCCGATGTGTGACAGGTTCAATGGTGACTTAAGAAACATGGCTAGTGATGTCAGGACCTCAGTGTGTTCCTGTTGACATGTTGCTGTTGTGGTATATGTGTTGTGTGTCCTAGAGGGTTGCTGTGCAGTGTATATATAAGTAGGTTTTTGTACTTACCAACAAGTAGTCCATTGCCATACCGTCCATCCTGGAAGTGTTGATTGATGGTGCAGTGACGGAAGATGAATGAGTAATGTACACTCCCAGGATATTTAGACACGATGTTGGTGAACATTCCTTGGTGATCGACAATGGCCTGCACGTTGATTGAATGTGTGTGCTTCCTGTTGCGGTAGAGGTGTTCAGTTGCAGCAGGTGGCACAAGGCGTACATGTGTGCAGTCGATTGCACCAAGGACGTGTGGGAAGCCACTGATTGCGTAGAACCCCTGTTTAGTTTCCTGCTGCTTCTGCAGTGTGTTAGGGAAGCAGATGTGGCGGGGTGTCAGTCGAATTATGGCATCCAGTACTTTGGGCAAAAATGCGGAGAATGATGGTTGTGATATTCCGCCTACCAGGGCACCAGTTGTTTGAAAAGAGCCACTTGCCAGCATGTGTAGTATGGCAAGCAGCTTTGTTTCTGTTGGGATGGTGCGGGGTGTCACCAAAGTGGGGGCCAACTGCTGTTCAATGTTTCGCAGCAGCTGCTGAATGGCCTGCCAGTTCAACCAGTACCTCTGTATGATGTCGTGTTCCCTGAGGCCCTGAAGGGTTGTTCTTGGGCGGAATATCCTCTCCTGCCGTGTGCGCTGCCTTTGGGGTCCCTGCTGGTGTTGTGGTAGCTGCTGTTGTTGCTGCTGGGCTCTGCGCCTGCGTGCACGCTGGATTAGAATCACCTCCATGGCTCCCTGTTGCTGCTCTGCTGTTTGTTCTGTGTGTTCTGATTAAATACAGGTGTGTTTGCCCCATTTTAATGCTTGCCCTGACCCAGGCATTAATTTTTGAAGCAAATCGGGCTGTGCGTCATTTTCTGTCTCTGCCTCCCGGCCGTGCGTAATTTTTTCCCGAAAGCATAAATACGACGCACTGCCGTTTAAGCCATTTTTTGGGACGGGAACGCCTACCTTGCATATAATTAATGCAAGGCGGGTTGCAGCATCCAAAAAATGACGCACATGGTGGAATTTTGTCGTCCGCGGGCATCAAAGTTTAAATACGGTGCAACGTTTGCGCTGATTGTGCATAAAAAAAATTGACGCACAATCGGTGCAGACGGAGTATAAATATGCCCCCAAATGTATGCTTTCTTATCAGCTAGGGTTTGTGTGAATTCAATTTGAAACACACAGCTTGGTCAACCATGTGGAAAGACACAGCTCATCTGCAATGTCTCAACTGCAATGGCTAACTCCACGTTAAAGCCAATAGGCAGCTAACCTAAATACCAAATGTAATGTCTAATGCCATGTTAAACCCAATAGGCAGCTAAATTGAATACAGAATGTAATGTGCTCCGGTGAACATTGAGCAACTAATATGCGCAGTGGTGAAACACAAAGTCATTGGTCAAACACAATTAATAGCATAACACTCAGGCCTCTGTACATGTGGGTTGCCAGTCTGTAGCCGGGAGACACTGATGTGGAGTCATTTGGCCAGAGCTGATGATGGTGGCTGGGTGGTAGGGCTGTCAGTAGTATCTTTGGTGGGGCTCTGGAGGATGGCAGTCCAGGACTGTGTGATGGGCCAGGGTATTCCTCCATTTCCATTCATCCCTCTGCACTCTCCTGAGTGGGGCCTCTGTCTTCTTGTGGGAAGCTGGCACTCCTTGGCATTTCCATCCGGGTTGCATTTGTGGTGGTGCCTGTGGGGGGGATGGACATGTGGGTGTCAGGTACTTTTTCGGCAATTGATGCACTGCTCTGCCCTATTTTGTGCTTATATTCCCCTGTCGTGGTATGCAAGGTCCCTTTGTGTACATTTGTTTGCATTTTATGTGGGGGGGGGAGGTGCATTGTGGGTGCTGTAGTGCCACTGGGAATCCATGCAGGGGTAGGTGACTGTGCACAGGGGGCAGGATGTAGGTCTGTTTGTGGGATAGTGACCATGCAGGGTAGTTGGATGTGGGTGTTGTGGACTGGCTGGGGATGGGGTCCTGGTGGGATTCAGAGGGGTAGGGTGATACATGCATTATAGGTGGGTTGGATGTTTTGGTATAGTGGTTGACTTACCCAGTATTCCAGTGAGTCCAGTGGGCCCTCCGGGTGCAGTATTGCCAGGATCTTCCCCTCCCAGCCGGAGTATTCAGGGGGGATGTAAGTGGGGGACCGCCACCAGTCTTTTGTACAGCGATGCTGTGGCTGGATGCCATTGACCGAACCTTGCCACGCAGGTCGTTCCATCTGTTCCGGATGTCATCCCTGGTTCGTGGATGGTTTCCCACTGCGTTGACCTTGTTGACAATCGTCTGCCATAGCTCCATCTTCCTGGCCACGGGTGTCTGCTGCACCTGTGCCCCGAATAGTTGTGGCTCGACCTTGAGTATTTCATCTACCATGGTCCTTAGCGCCCTATCTGTGAAGCAGAGGTGCTTAGGTTGGTGCCATGGTGTGTGTTGTGGGTGGTGTGTTGTAGGTGTATTGATGAGAGTGCTGTCATGTGGTTGTGTGTGTGGCTTATAAAGGTGTTTGGGGTTTGTATGTGTTTTGGTGGTATATTTGTGTGTGTGACTTGTGTTATGTTGTGTTCAGTGTATGTGTGTTGTGTTGTCAATCTCAGTTGTGCTATTGGCGCTGCAAAGGATTGTGGGGTATGTGTGTGGGTGTTTTATAGTGTTGTGGATCTGTGTCAGGTGTGTGGGTTTCAAAGTTACCAATGTGTGCATTTGATGTTGGTGGATCCCATTGCTGGCCGTGGCGGTCCATACCGCCAGTGGTCGTTCGGCATCCACTATCCACCATGCTGATTTGTGCTTCATTATTTGGTGGGTGGAGGATTTGTCTTTATGGCGGTGGCGGGGTGGGGTGTAATGCCATTCTGCCTTTGTGGGCTCTGGCGGTGGGTGGAGGTTGCAGGATTTTTGGAGGTTTGAATTTTTGGCATTATAATTCGGCGATGTCCAGTCTACCGCCACTGGCAGTCTTCTGTTCACAGTCACCACGGCGGTCGGCGGTGATTGCCGCCAAGTTCATAATGAGGCTCAAAGTGTGAATTATATAATAGAAAATTATGTATATGAAGATATGGTATCCTAGATATTATACAGCTGTCCCCAAATCTCTTTACCTTTTAACAGGAAAATGAACAAAGCGATTAGTAACAGCAGAAAATAAAACAAATATTTAGAATTATGGTGCAAATTTAGAGTATAGGAGGAATGGGACAGCCTAAGTGTTAAAAAAAAATAAGTGTTAAAAATGTCAAAAATTTTTACAAATGTAACAAAAACACTGAAAACCTACATGTCCCAGAATGCTGTAATAATGACAAACATAGGATATAAATTGTGGGAAAAAGAGACAATGGCTACCTGTGTTCAAGACCTTTGTGCGTGAAACGCATTAGGTGATGGAACCACACACTTTTTTCAAATAAAGAAGCAGATGAATGGACTTCCTGGAGTGCAATGTTCAATTTTTGTTGAATGGTATTCTGGGCATTGTGTAACTTGTTCGGAGACCATGGATTGGTAGATGTCTGGGATAAAAGATCTGCACATTCTTGGTTTACTTATTTTTCAACACCACATCGATTATTTATTGGTTTCTCACTCTCTCCTTCTAGATTGTAAAATCGAGAAGTCCCCCAGGGTTAATTCGGATCATAGCCCATTAGTGTTGGAAATGGTAGCTAAAGGGTGGGTCAGACATGCCTCAAATTGGAGCTTTGAGCGGAATTTATTGTTGGACATGGATCATATTTACTACATAAATAAGTGGATACTGATTTTTAAGAAAGAATACTTCGGAGTGCTCCGGTGGGGGTAGTAGTCAGTGTTTGACTTGCTTGCCATGTTCATTCTCTGTCAGAACTTAGTAGATGTTCAATTTGCAGTATGATGTAAATCAATCAATCAATCAATCAATTTATTTATTGAGCGGGCTACTCACCCGGAAGGGTCTCAAGGTGCTGGGGGGGAGGAGGGGGTGCTACTGCTCGAAGAGCCAGCTCTTGAGGCGCTTCCTGAAGGTCAGGAGGTCTTGGGTCTTATGTAGGTTGGCGGGCAGCGAGTTCCAGATTTTGGCTGCAAGGTGAGAGAAGGATCTGCCTCTGGTTTCACAGAAATGCAAGGAACAATACTGTTTTTATTCAACATTTTACCTTTGCAGGGTATTCTGGGTAAAAATCCTTGGGGAATCCACACAAGCCACACCTTTGTGAACTATTTTGTTTAGAAATGTCTGGGTTTGGTAGGTTTCCCTAAATGGTTCCAGATCCCAGAACTACTTAGTACAGTCACCTCAGTTATCATTATCGCCACAGTACGTTTTGGGCCGTTCTCTGTTGAAGGCACTTGGCCTACCCACACAAGTGAGGTACCATTTTTATTGGAAGGCTTGGGTGAATGCTGGGTGGAAAGAAGTGTGTTGCTTCCCTCAGATTCCAGAACTTTGCATCACTGAAATGTGAGGAAAGTGTGTTTTTTAGACAAATTTTGAGGTTTGCAAAGGATCCTGGGTGACAGAACCTAGTGAGAGCCCCACAAGACACCCCATTCTGGATTCCCCTGGGCATCTAGTTTTCACAAATGCATAGGTGTGCTAGGTTTCCCGAGGTAGCAGCTGAGCTAAAGGCCAGAATCCACAGCAAGGCGCTTTACAAAAAACACGTCAGTTTTCATTGGGAAAATGTGATGTGTCCATGTTGTGTTTTGGGGTGTTTCCTGTCACAGGAACTAGGCCGGCCCACACAAATGAGGTACCATTTTTATCAGAAGGCTTGGGGGAATGCTGGGTGAAAAGAAGTATGTTGTTCCCCTCAGATTCCAGAACTTTGCATCGCTGAAATGTGAGGAAAGTCTGTTTCCTTAGACAGATTTTGAGGTTTGCAAAGGATTCTGGGTGAAAGAGCCACGTGAGAGCCCCAGAAGGATTCAGGATTTCTCTAGGTGTCTAGTTTTCAAAAATGCATAGGTTTTCTAGGTTTCCCTAGGTGCCGGCTGAGCTAGAGGCCAAAATCTACAGCAATACACTTTGCAAAAAACACATCTGTTTTCACTGGGAAAATGTGATGTGTCCATGTTATGTTTTGGGGCATTTCCTGTTGTGGGCACTAGGCCTAACCACACAAGTGAGGTACAGTTTGTATCAAGAGACTTGGGGAAACGCTGGGTGGAAGGAAGTTTGTTGCTCCCCTCAGATTCCAGAACTTTGCATCTCTGAAATGTTTGCAAAGGATTCTGGGTGACAGAACCTGTGGAGAGCCCCACAAGTCATCACATTCTAGATTCCCCTGGGTGTCTAGTTTTCAAAAGTGCATAGGTTTTCTAGGTTTCCCTTAGTGCCGGCTGAGCTAGAGGCCAAAATCCGGAGCTAGGCACTTTGCTAAAAATACGTCAGTTTTCATTGGGAAAATGTGATTTATACATGTTGTGTTTTGGGGCGTTTCTTGGTGCGGGAATTAGGTCTTCCCACACAAGTGTGATACTATTTTTATCGAAAGGCTTGGTGGAACGCTGGGTGGAAAGAAATGTGTTGCTCCCCTCTGAGTTCTGCTCAGATTCCAGAACTTTGCATCGCTGAAATGTGAGGAAAGTGTGTTTTGTTAGACAAATGTTGAGGTTTGCAAAGGACTCTGGGTGACAGAACCTGGTGAGAGCCCCACAAGTCACCCCATTCTGGATTCGTCTAGGTGTCTAGTTTTCCAAAATGCATATTTTTGCTAGGTTTCTAAAAGTGCCGGCTGAGCTAGAGACCAAAATCCACATCTAGGTACTTTGCAAAAAATGCATCAGTTTTAATTGGAAAAATGTGATGTGTCCACATTGCATTTTTGGGCGTTTCCTGTTGCGGGCACTAGGCCTACCCACACAAGCAATGTACCATTTTTATTAGGAGACTTGGAGGAACACAGAATAGAAGAACAAGTGCTATTGACAATTGTCTTTCTCTACATTTGTTCCTTCCAAATGTAAGACAGTATGCAAGATAGAAGTCATTTTCAGAAATGCCCTGGAATTCACATGATAGTATTGGTACCCCCGAATTCAGAGATGTGCAAATAACCACTGCTTATAAACTCCATATCTTGTGCCCATTTAGGAAATATATAGGTTTTCTTGACACCTATTTTTTACTCTTTATATTTTACCAAAAATATTGCTGTATACCCGGTATACAATGAAAACCTATTGCCAAGTGCAGTTCATTTATTGCCTCTGGGTACCTTGGGTTCCTGATGAACCTACAAGACCTACGTATCCACGAAACCAGAAGGGTCCAGCAGATGTAACAGTATATTGCTTTCAAACATCTGCCATAGCTGGAAAAAGTTACAGAAGAAAACATAGACAGAAATGGATGTTTTTTTTCAACTCAATTTCAATATTTTAATATTTCAACTGTTACGTTCTATAGGAAAACCTTGAAGCATCTGCACAAATGACTCCTTGCTGAATTCAGTATTTTGTCTACTTTCTGGAAATGTTTAGCTGTCCAGGATCCACTATTGGTTTCACACCCATTTGTCACTAACTGGGAGGAGACTGAAAGCACAAAAATAGTTATAATGGGTTATGCCCCAGTAAAATGCCAAAACTGTGTTAAAAAATGTGGTTTTCTTATGAAAGTATGCCTGTTCCTGAATGCAGATGGTGATTTTAACAACACAAACCTTTTGTTGAACTCATTGGCAGAGAAAAAACACAGATGCTTTCGTCTGCAACCCTTTATTTCCATTTCTCAAAAGAAACCCATAATTTTAGCTGTATTTTGGCTAATTTCTTGGTCTCCTCCAGGGGAACTCACAAAGTCTGGGTATTTTTAGAATCCCCAGGATGTTGTCAAAAACAAGGACACAAATTTAGCGTGGATAGCTTATGTGGACAAAGGTTATGGGGGCCAAAGCGCGAACTACCCCAAATAGCAGAAAAAAGGCTCAGCACTGGGAAAGGGAGGGAAGTCCAGCAGCTTAGGGGTTAAATCTCATCAGGGTTAATAGACGCCATTGGCGCTGCGCTGGCTACTACCTACTTAGTCAGTAACTCATATGACTGATAGGTTATAACTCAACCACCATAAGCTTGTACGGAGCCAAATCACACCTGTCCTCAAACAATATTCACTGACCATTTCTTATATCACCTTTGTTACATTTTATTGGGGAAAATATACAAAAAAAGCTCACACAACACCAAGCATCCTAATTCATAGAATGGTTCCCATCACTGAATATACTAACATCAAAAATCTACACAATTTTTGAATCACATGGTCCAGATTTCAAATCAATTAAGAACTGGGCCATGATATCAAGTACAGCCTCAGCCAACACGTGTTTCATGGCGAACAGACCACTACCTCAGGGGACCAAAACGGCCTCATAAGGAAATCTATCAATGACCCGGCAAAAGCTTTTGAAGTCAATGTGGTTTGGCACCCTAAGGGCTTATGTTGGTACTTTGCAATTAACATTTGTACTCATGGTTCAGTTTGCGATATACTGATTCATAGTGGGGCCTTAAAGGAAAAGGGGAGTCATTTAAACATTTTTTTTTTTCATCATTATCAAAGGGGAGGTGGTCCATTGGGCATCCCTTTCCATTTGCGATTAAATATGAATGTTTTTTGATTGAATATTGGTCACAAAACATTAATACATGCCAATATGATTTGGAAGGGAAACGCTAACCGTGCCCCTACCAAATACTGAATCAGTATAGGGTATCAAATCTAAAATGCGATTCTGTAAAGTCTTACTGAATCTCAATTTGTTGTTTGTACACAGCAAAAGCCACATTTGCAGTCATAAAAAGCATGATTCTGCGCATTGGGCTCCAAAAAGCCTTCATGGATCTGGCTCACAGAAGCATCACACAACAAGAAACAGCCACATCTAAGACTTAAAAAAGTTATTCAGGTTTGCTAATTGGTAAAAAATACCATACATGGAATTCAAAATCATATAAGCAACAAGACATTACAAATCTGTAATGAACACACATACAAAAGTTATAAAGGTCACTGACCTAACCTCAAGGAAGCAGGAGCCTTTATTAAATGTCTAGGGATGTAAAATGATGAGGTGTGCCCTTTTTTATCCAGGCCTCCGTGGAGCAAAGATAGTTTATTCCACTGAAAGCCTGCACAGCATCAGGACTGTGATGTGCAATAGTGGCATTCAGCACCCTCTCATCCATCGTCTATTGCCATTGCATGAGTGAGCCTTTATCTTAAACATGTATTTCAATAGCTTTCATTATCCTCTCATGTCCAAAGGCTCTTGGTTAAGATCTACAAGATGATTGTGGCGTCCGACACAAATGACAATCAGGTGATCTGCAGTAATCATTTTCTGGAGCCTTTCGTACTTGCAAATTAGATGTATTGGTCAAAGTCAGGTGTTATATTACGTGTTTACACTGTGTCTTATGATGGATTTTCGGCTTAGAGGACAAATTACATTTGCTGCACCAGTGTGTTGTCTCATGTGTGTATCTGCTGATTGGTTCTTCACTCGTGGTACTTTGTGCCTGATGACTGACAAAAGTGCCTCCAACATTCCTCTAAGCTGAATGTTTTCCTGTCTGCTGCTTATGTCCCTTATGTATTATATTGCTTAAACCTCTTCCCATACTCAGAGCATATGCATGGTTTTGATCCTGTGTATTTACTGGTGGACCCTTAGATATGATGATCACTTAAAACTCTTCCCACATTCGCCACACATATATTCTCTCCAGTGTGGGTTTGTTGGTGCTACGTTAGGACAGACGTCTGACTGAAACTCATCTTGCATTCATTATATTTGTATGGATTAGGGTAGATGGTGTCCCAAAACTCCTTCCACATTCACTGCATATGTATGTTTTCTCTCTTGTGTAGGTTCTCTGATTGATCCTGAGGTTTGATTACTGATTAAAGCTCTTCTCACATTCACACCACCTGCATGTTTTTTCACCTGTGTGGCTCTGCTGATGATGTATTAGTACAAACGGGTGACTAAAGCTCTTCCCACATTCACTGCATTGAAATGTTTTTTCTCCTGTGTGTTTCCCCTTGTGCTGCCTTAGGTTTGATCACCCGGTAAAGCTCATCCCACACTGAGTGAATGTGAATGTTATTTCCCTATGTGTGTTCGTTGATGGGTCTTTAGATAAATCGATCGATTGAAGCTTTTCACACATTCAGTGCACATGTATGGCTTTTCTCCAGTGTGTTTTCGCTGAGTGACAGTTAAGGCTGATGATAAAATGAATCGTGCCCCACATAGATGGTTTCTCTGATGAGGCTTATATCATTAGGAGGGGTTATACTTTTCAACAGATGGGGGAAATTAATGTGCATTGTTGAGAGTCAGTGCATGATATAATTCAGCTCAACTTGTAAGAGGTTGAACTGCACTTTCTTTTAAACTTCTGCTGTCTGGTCACACAATGGCGGTCATTACAACATTGGCGGTAAAAGCCGCTTTCCGACGTTCAAAAGACCGCCAACACACCTTGGAGGCAGCGAAATTCCGCCACGGTCATTATGACCCACTGCTCGGAATCTGCCAAAATTGAGACACCCACACAAGTCCGCCACACCAAAGGTCAGTGATAAACTGGCGAAAACAAAACCTCCACCATCACGCCAACAGGAATACACCCACACTATCAGGACCCACGAATCCACGAGGCGGTCTTTCAACTGCGGTATTCCATTGGCGGTACACAGCGCCGCGCTCAAAATACACACACTCTTACAAAACACAACCACATCGGACAATTCGAAATACACACACCTGATACACATACACACACCACTCCCACACACCCAATACAATATAAAACACACACCCACATCACCCACAAACCCCTACTACCAAACATTCCGAAAGAAGGCCAGAGAGAGACACCAAAATCTACAAACAAGCATCCACAGGCACTCAACACCATCACTCACACAACATCCACGCACCTCACACAACACACCACTAAATATCACCCCACACATCACAACACACACCACCCCACACATCACCCACACCACCCCATGGCACAGAAAAGACACCCCAGGTTCTCTGAGGAGGAGCTCAGGGTCATGGTGGAGGAAATCATCTGGGTAGAGCCACAGCTATTCGGATCACAGGTGCAGCACACCTCCATAGCTAGGAAGATGGAGCTTATGCGAAGAATAGTGGACAGGTTCAACGCAGTGGGACAACACCCAAGAAATAGGGATGACATCAGAAAGAGGTGGAATGACCTACGGGGGAAGGTGCGTTCCGTGGTCTCAAGACACCACATTGCGGTTCAGAGGACCGGCGGCGGACCCCCACCTCCTCCCCCACAACTAACAACACGGGAGGAGCAAGTCTTGGCTATTCTGCATCCTGAGGGCCTCACAGGAGTAGCTGGAGGAATGGACTCTGGTAAGTCAAATCTTAACTATTACATCCCCCACCCTACCTGCATGCTATCACATACCCCCACCCTCGCCTCACCTCCATCTCTCCAACTCTTCACAAATGTCCCAATATCCCAAACCACACATCCCAACACCAAGCCCTGCATGCAACACCAAAGCATGGACACCCATCACCAAAGCATGGCCACTGCACATATGTAGGAGGCTGGCCTGGCTTGTAGTGGGTACCAAGGGGTACTTACACTCTGTACCAGGTCCAGTTATCCCTTATTAGTGTAGAAGAGGTGTTTCTAGCAGCTTAGGCTGATAGAAGGTAGCTATAGCAGAGCAGCTTAGGCTGAACTAGGAGACATGCAAAGCTCCTACTATACCACTGGTGTCATATGCACAATATCATAAGAAAACACAATACACAGATATACTAAAAATAAAGGTACTTTATTTTTATGACAATATGCCATAAGTATCTCGGTGAGTACCCTCAGTATGAGGATGCCAAATATACACAAGATATATGTACACAATACCAAAAATATGCAGTAATAGCAAAAGGAAGTAATGCAAGCAATGTCAAGTTACAGTAGATTGCAATAGGAGCACATAGGTATAGGGGCAACAAAAACCATATACTCCAAAAGTGGAATGCGAACTACGAATGGACCCCAAACCTATGTGAGCTTGTAGAGGGTCGCTGGGACTGTAAGAAAACAGTGAGGGTTAGAAAAATAGCCCACCCCAAGACCCTGAAAAGTAGGTGTAAAGTGCACCTATAACCCCCAGAGAACACAGAAGTCGTGATAGGGGGTTTCTGCAAGGAAGACCAACACCAGCAATGCAACAACAGTAGATTTCCGGACCTGAGTACCTGTGAAACAAGGGGGCCAAGTCCAAGAGTCGCGACAATGTCGAGAGTGGGCAGATGCCCAGGAAATGCCAGCTGAGGGTGCAAGGAAGCTGCCACCGGATGGAAGAAGCTTTGGTTTCTGCAAGAACGAAGAGGACTAGGAACTTCCCCTTTGGAGGATGGATGTCCCACGTCGTGAAGAAGCTTGCAGAGGTGTTCCAACGCAGAAAGACCGCAAACAAGTCTTGCTAGCTGCAAGGGTCCCGGTTAGGGCTTTTGGATGCTGCTGTGGCCCAGGAGGGACCAGAATGTCGCCACTTGGATGAGGAGACAGAGGGGGCGCCCAGCAAGTCAGGGAGCCCTCACAGAAGCAGGCAGCACCCGCAGAAGTACCGGAACAGGCACTAGAAGAGGAGTGAACCGGAGTCCACCCGAAGTCAGAAAAGGGAGTCCCACAACGCCAGAGGACAACTCAGAAGGTTGTGCACTGCAGGTTAGAGTGTCAGAGACCCAGGCTTGGCTGTGCTCGAAGGAAATCCTGGAAGAGTGCATAGGAGCTGGAGCAGCTGCAAATCACGGTACCCAGCAATGCAGTCTAGCGTGGGGAGGCAAGGACTTACCTCCACCAAACTTGGACTGAAGAGTCACTGGACTGTGGGAGTCACTTGGACAGAGTTGCTGAGTTCCAGGGACCACGCTCGTCGTGCTGAGAGGGGACCCAGAGGACCGGTGACGCAGTCTTTTGTTGCCTGTGGTTGCAGGGGGAAGATTCCTTCAACCCACGGGAGAATTCTTCAGAGCTCCTGGTGCAAGAAGGAGGCAGGCTACCCCCAGAGCATGCACCACCAGGAAAGAGGCGAGAAAGCTGGCAGGATGAAGCGATACAAAGTTGCAGTAGTCGTCTTTGCTACTTTGTTGCGGTTTTGCAGGCGTCCTGAGCAGTCAGCAGTCGATCCTTTGGCAGAAGGTGAAGAGCGAGATGCAGAGGAACTCTGGTGAGCTCTTGCATTCGGTATCTGAAGAATTCCCCAAAGCAGAGACCCTAAATAGCCAGAAAAGGAGGTTTGGCTACCTAGGAAGGAGGATAGGCTAGTAAGAAAGGTAAGAGCCAATCAGAAAGAGTCTCTGACGTCACCTGCTGGCCCTGGCCACTCAGAGCAGTCCAGTGTGCCAGCACACCTCTGAATCCAAGATGGCAGAGGTCTGGGGCACGCTGGAGGAGCTCTGGGCACCTCCCCTGGGAGGTGCAGGTCAGGGGAGTGGTCACTCCCCTTTCCTTTGTCCAGTTTCGCACCAGAGCAGGGCTGGGTGATCCCTGAACCGGTGTAGACTGGCTTATGCAGAGATGGGCACCATCTGTGCCCATCAAAGCATTTCCAGAGGCTGGGGGAGGCTACTCCTCCCCAGCCCTGACACCTTTTTCCAAAGGGAGAGGGTGTAACACCCTCTCTCTGAGGAAGTTCTTTGTTCTGCCTTCCTGGGCCAAGCCTGGCTGGACCCCAGGAGGGCAGAAACCTGTCTGAGGGGTTGGCAGCAGCAGCAGCTGCAGTGAAACCCCGGGAAAGGCAGTTTGGCAGTACCAGGGTCTGTGTTAGAGACTCGGGGATCATGGAATTGTCTCCCCAATGCCAGAATGGCATTGGGGTGACAATTCCATGATCTTAGACATGTTACATGGCCATGTTCGGAGTTACCATTGTGACGCTATACATAGGTAGTGACCTATGTATAGTGCACGCGTGAAATGGTGTCCCCGCACTCACAAAGTCAGGGGAATTTGCACTGAACGATGTGGGGGCACCTTGGCTAGTGCCAGGGTGCCCACACTCTAAGTAACTTTCCACCCAACCTTCACCAGGTGAAGGTTAGACATATAGGTGACTTATAAGTTACTTATATGCGGAGGAGCCAAGATGGCGGCCGGGACGGTCGCTTGATCCGAGCGCTCCGTCCCCGGCCACTCCGAGATATCCTAGTAGGCGCCCCCCCAGCGGCCTGGCAGTGACGGACGGGACGGCGGCGTGGCTGGGGGAGACCGGGGCATTCAACTCGCGCTGCGAGCGCTCCCCGGACCTCGTGCGAGGCGAGTCTGGGACTCGTCGGTCTGCGTCGGGTGCAGCGCGAGGCGGGGGGAGCTGCGGCTGCAGCCCCGGTCGCGCTCTCACCGGGCGCGGCCGCTTCCTACCTCCCCGCCTGCCCGCGACTGGGAGAGCAGGGGAGGCGCGTCCGGAGGAGGATTGTGCAGTTTGTCCTGCTGGGCGCCCCGGGACACCGACTCGAAGAGCTGGGGCGCCATTTTAGATCTCGGCGGCTGGCAGGAATGAAAGCGGCGGAGGAGCAGTGAGGAGGCCCGGTGAGGCAGACGCGAGGCGGCGACGGCTCAGCAGGCAGTGGGGATTCCAGGATCAGAAATATTTTAATTTCAAAAAAAAAAAAAAAAGAAAAGGGGGGAAAAAAAAAAGAAAAAGATAAATTAAAGAATAAGGTGAGGAGGGCGCCTACGAGGAGGGGAACACCAAAATTACACGGAGGAGGTAAACCTAGGGGACGGCAAGCGCCCCCCCCCTTCACTCCACCGCTCCATCCTCGCAACTGGGCAAGGCAGATGCGGATTGCGTGCTCCTGGGAGCACAGCTTATTCACCAAATGCAGAATGGATGGCTGGGCCGGACTGTGGATGCGTGGACTGCCCTGGACTTCCTAGCGGTGGGTCCCTGCCGCAAGTGTTCCTAGCTGCACAAGGTATATTCGCAGCACCCCGCGAGCGCCTCAACCCGGGATCTTCCCCGCGCCTCGGCGCCTCACCCGACCGTCCAGCAATTCTCCCCTCTATCTGAGGGAAACCTCTGGCACCAAGCCCACACAAGAAGAAGCAAGTGTTCTCCCCTAATGACAGTATCCTCTACGCATTTCAACGTGCCCGGTGGACAGCTCCACGGGAACGCAGAGTTAGACCATTGAACTCATTAATGACTGCAGTATTTGTCACTGAACACACAGGCCATAATAAACCAAATTAGGACTGGATGCTCCTTTGCTTTGCTGCCTAATCGCAAGCCCATCAGTGTGAAATCTCTGCAGACCGGGAGGCAATCTCATAACAGCCAAAAGTGCCGGTAGAGCCAAGTCAACCAAGAACCCAGATCGAACTACCCAAGCGATAACGCCTACAGATCAACAACTTGGCCCATCCTTACAATCTCTGGAAAACACACTTCTAGCGCATTCTGCTCAGTTCGAGAAAGTATTGCAGGCAATACTGGACACTAAGTCATCACTGGAGGGCAGAATTGATGCAGTCGTGCAAGACCTGAACCTCCTACGAGTGGATCATCGTAGCCTAGCCGAAAAAGTAAAAACAACTGAAGCTGAGATAGCGGAACTAACTCCAATAGCGCAAGGGAATCAAAAACAAATTCAGCGCATGGATGAAGAGCCGAAGATACTCTGGAGAAGATCGAGGAAATGGAGAGCAGGGCGCGCCGAAATAACGTGAGATTTCTGGGCTTTCCGGAAAGTATGCGTCAACCGGAATCAGAAATTTCCCTAGAGCAGTGGCTAATTAAAGAGATGTTAAGTGGGGCTCCATCCAAGTTTTTCTCAGTTGAAAGGGCTTACAGAGTTCCGGGTAGGCCTCCGGCCCCCGGCCAGTCCCCCAGACCATTGATTGCCAGGTTCTTAAATTACAGAGATCGAGACGCAATATTGCAACAATTCCGCAATAAGGGCCCGTTCAAGTATGAAGACTCGAACATCAATGCCTACCCAGACTTCACGCAAGAGGTGCAGAATCGGCATAATTCTTTTGTTAAAATCAAGCAACGCTTACGAGAACAGAACATAAAATATGCCCTGCTCTTCCCAGCCAAGTTAAGAGTAGTGATGGAGGACCGTACCCATATATTCACCAGCACCGAGGACGCCTGGACATGGCTCCATGCCAAGGGCCTTGCACACCCCCGGGAAGACGCAGAGGAGGACGAGAAACGGGGGAGATCCACTGCAGGGACGCAATCCAAACGGCGTACCAGAGGCCAGCCCAATGTCTGGCAAGCAGCAGAGGAAAGAGCAAAAGTGCTTAAAGAGACGCCGCTACACATGCAAAGCAGCAATATAACTCCCGGTGGGCTTGTGGAGCTGGAGCTGTGAGCTGGATTCAGACACAGCCAGCTCCGCATCCACAGTAACAGGAGAACTAGGTGGGCCGAAGGTCACCCCGAGATCTGCCGATGATCTATAAACTATTGGCTCAGATCCAGAGTGAACACTAGGGATGGCGATTGCAACTGGAAAACTTACAGAGACTCCACGATACTGCCGAGCTGCGGGGATAGAGTGCCTCCAACAATATACATCTTTGATATAAACACTAAGCTAAGTGATTTGGGGCACAAACAGGTGGCAAGTGGCGGGCGGGTGGGGCCAGAGGGAACGGAAACATGCCAAGGGGGGGCGCCTGAAGATATTGGCAGACTTAGTCTGCGGCATGATGTGAGCCCCCTACAAGAGCCACATCTGTAAGATATGAGAATCCCACTAAGCAAATCCAACTGGATAAAAGTTATGTTACACATTTTTAAGTTTTGTAGTTTCACTGTAGTTGTAAGTAGTATAGGGGGTTTAACTAGGGGGGTGGGGATTAGTAGTTTAGTAGAAATGCAGCGATCGGAATCACTTAATGCACTAAAGATGGACCTGCACCCGCTATATCTAAATATTAGCAGCAGAAAGGCAGAGACCAGGTGGGCCAACATTAAAACCCAGGCCCACGATACAGCAACATATCCCCTGCACCCTACAAGATGTCTTCTAGAAGCACCATGGGGAACCAGTATATTATATTAACATGGAATGTCAGGGGCCTTGGGACGCCGAACAAACGGGCTAGAGTGCATGCTCGACTTAAGAGACTAGGAGTGCATATCGCTATTTTGCAAGAGACACATATGCTCGAGGGGGATTTACGAGACATGCGCGTGAAGTGGGGGGGCCAGTTGATAGGCACAACATATTCGACCTTCGCGAGAGGGGTGCTGATTTGGATAGCAGCGGGAGTTCCATTCCTCATGTCAACACACAAGATAGACCAGGGAGGGAGGTACGTAGTAATGGAGGGCAGATTAGATGGTAGACAAATGGCTGTGGTCGGGGTATACGCCCCCAACAGTGGCATCACAGGCTTTCTTACAACTCTCACCCCAACGCTGCTGACCCACCCCATGCCCCTTGCCATCTGGGGTGGCGATTTTAACAGCACCCCAGTAGCAGCATTAGATAGAACTAGCGCCCACCAGAGCGCATCAACTAACAGGAAGCTCGTAAATCCCCTGCAAGAATGGGCAAACGTTATGGGCCTATATGATGTATGGCGGTTAGGCCATCCAGAGCAAAAAGAATATTCATTTTATTCGGTCCCACACAACACCCACACTAGAATTGACATAATATGGGGCACCCGCGGAATAGGGGCGCTGATCACTGAATCCGAATACTTGGCAAAGACAGTCTCGGACCATGCGCCTCTGCGGGTCACCCTGAACTGGGGCAGGGCACGTCAGGTAATTCCCACTTGGAGATTCCAGGCGGAGGCTCTACAAGACCAAGCATTCGCTGCATCACTGGGGAAATCTATAGGCCAATATTGGGAAATAAACGCTATGTCTGCAACAACCCGGGCGATAGAATGGGATGCCCACAAAGTAGTGGCCCGTGGAGTATGTATGTCCACTACGTGGGGAGTGAGACGCTCCTTACAGACGGAAATTAGCAAACTCGAGAAGGAGCTGCGGATTGTGGAAAAAGCGGTAGCACGGGGGGAAATTACCAGCACTGTCCTTAAAGAAAAGCGCTTAAAATACAATGAGGCAGATAGCAGGCTCCGCTGCCACGACTATAAATATCACTTAACCAGGTTGCAAACGGAAGGAGATAGATCAAGCAGAATGCTAGCGTGGCTACTCCGCGAGGATAGACAGCAGGCTCCGATAGGGGCCATCCGGGTGGGCGCGCAAGAAATGGCTACTACACAAGCAGAAATAAACGAGGTGTTTAGGAATTACTACTCTAACCTATACACTAAACGTACTTCGTGCACAGCTACACAACTAGAGGCCTTTCTGGCGGACTCCTTCCTACCCCAACTACCACAAATAGATAGAGATGGAATTGAAACCCCTATAACAACAGCAGAAATAGAACTAGCCCTTGCACAACTGCCCAGGAACAAAGCGCCCGGCACGGATGGCCTCCCCTCGGAGTATTACAAAGCCTATTTACCCAGCCTGAAATCCCATCTGCTAGGAGTGTTCCAAGAGGCGTGGACTAAAGAAAGCTTACCCACATCTCAAAGGGAAGCTATGATAGTTGTACTCCCTAAACAGGGTCGAGATCACACGGATGTGAAATCTTATAGACCACTATCGCTGATAAATACAGACTGCAAAATATTAGGCAAAATATTGGCCAACAGGTTAGCCCCCCTCATGCACTTATTGATACATACAAATCAGAGTGGCTTCATCCCCAAGCGTAACACCTTCCTGAATATTCGAAGATTGCTGGGCATAATAGGAGACACCCCCAAGAATGCACAGGAGGAAATGGTGCTCTCATTAGACATAGAAAAGGCCTTTGACACGCTCGAGTGGGACTTTCTGTTGGCCACGATGGCCCGTATGGGAATAGGCCCTAATTATATCCGCTGGGTTCGGACATTGTACTCTAACCCGAACGCGAGGGTGAAATCAGGCGGGGTGATTTCTGATAGTTTCCCGATTTTTAGGGGGACACAGCAGGGATGCCCCTTATCCCCGCTACTGTTTGCCATAGCAATGGAACCGTTAGCGGCAAAAGTTCGCCTCATGGAGCACGAATGGGGAATTATTAGGAATGGGTTACATCACACGATTTCATTATATGCAGATGATGCGTTGATATATATCAGGAACGGTTGTGCAGCTATCCCACCTGTAATATCTTTATTGGCTGAATTCGGAGGCCTGTCTGGCCTTGTGGTAAACTGGGAGAAATCGTGTGTCTTTCCCCTGGTAAAAAGGGCTCCCAACAATCACGATCCCCCAGAGGTAGGACATCTTAAGTGGTGCCCTACAACATTTAAATACCTAGGGATAAACATATATCATGCCACGGAAGACTTAAGAGATGGGAACCTGGGGAAGGCGCTAACATCTATAAAAGGCTCCCTACAATTCTGGAACAAGCTCCCTCTCTCGCCACCCGGCAAGGTGGCGATTGCTAATATGTTGTTTCTACCTAGGCTTTTATATTACTTTGCGGCCCTACCGATAATTATTCCCAAAAGCTTCTTTAGCAATCTAAACACAGCATTGCTGCAGCTCATTTGGGGAGGTGGCAGAGCGCGAGTGGCGCTATCCACACTACAACGCCCGCTGGACAATGGTGGCCTAGGAACTCCAAATTTTGAAAAATACTTACCAGCCGCCCAACTTCAATGGGTCCAATATTGGATCCACAGACCAGAGCAAGCGGAACCTACGAGCCTAGAGCCTCGGCGGAACGGGACTCCCCTTTTAAATTGGCTGTCGACGAAGCCCCCCAAAGTGGCACTGGTCAACCCATTGCTTGCAGCTGCGTACGCGTGCTGGGCCAGATATGTGCAAAAAAGAGCGGATAAGATCCCATACTCTCCACACGTACCGCTAAATTACCTATTGGTGGGAAATGCAGCCAGAATGCAAGCTGTAAAGCTGTGGAATGAAGCAGGATGAACCACGGGAACGCAGAGTTAGACCATTGAACTCATTAATGACTGCAGTATTTGTCACTGAACACACAGGCCATAATAAACCAAATTAGGACTGGATGCTCCTTTGCTTTGCTGCCTAATCGCAAGCCCATCAGTGCGAAATCTCTGCAGACCGGGAGGCAATCTCATAACAGCCAAAATGTCCGGTAGAGCCAAGTCAACCAAGAACCCAGATCGAACTACCCAAGCGATAACGCCTACAGATCAACAACTTGGCCCATCCTTACAATCTCTGGAAAACACACTTCTAGCGCATTCTGCTCAGTTCGAGAAAGTATTGCAGGCAATACTGGACACTAAGTCATCACTGGAGGGCAGAATTGATGCAGTCGTGCAAGACCTGAACCTCCTACGAGTGGATCATCGTAGCCTAGCCGAAAAAGTAAAAACAACTGAAGCTGAGATAGCGGAACTAACTCCAATAGCGCAAGGGAATCAAAAACAAATTCAGCGCATGGATGAAGAGCTGAAGATACTCTGGAGAAGATCCGAGGAAATGGAGAGCAGGGTGCGCCGAAATAACGTGAGATTTCTGGACTTTCCGGAAAGTATGCGTCAACCGGAATCAGAAATTTCCCTAGAGCAGTGGCTAATTAAAGAGGTGTTAAGTGGGGCTCCATCCAAGTTTTTCTCAGTTGAAAGGGCTTACAGAGTTCCGGGTAGGCCTCCAGCCCCCGGCCAGTCCCCCAGACCATTGATTGCCAGGTTCTTAAATTACAGAGATCGAGACGCAATATTGCAACAATTCCGCAATAAGGGCCCGTTCAAGTATGAAGACTCGAACATCAATGCCTACCCAGACTTCACGCAAGAGGTGCAGAATCGGCATAATTCTTTTGTTAAAATCAAGCAACGCTTACGAGAACAGAACATAAAATATGCCCTGCTCTTCCCAGCCAAGTTAAGAGTAGTGATGGAGGACCGTACCCATATATTCACCAGCACCGAGGACGCCTGGACATGGCTCCATGCCAAGGGCCTTGCACACCCCCGGGAAGACGCAGAGGAGAACGAGAAACGGGGGAGATCCACTGCAAGGACGCGATCCAAACGGCGTACCAGAGGCCAGCCCAATGTCTGGCAAGCAGCAGAGGAAAGAGCAAAAGTGCTTAAAGAGACGCCGCTACACATGCAAAGCAGCAATATAACTCCCGGTGGGCTTGTGGAGCTGGAACTGGATTCAGACACAGCCAGCTCCGCATCCACGGTAACAGGAGAACTAGGTGGGCCGAAGGTCACCCCGAGATCTGCCGATGATCTATAAACTATTGGCTCAGATCCAGAGTGAACACTAGGGATGGCGATTGCATCTGGAAAACTTACAGAGACTCCACGATACTGCCGAGCTGCGGGGATAGAGTGCCTCCAACAATATACATCTTTGATATAAACACTAAGCTAAGTGATTTGGGGCACAAACAGGTGGCAAGTGGCGGGCGGGTGGGGCCAGAGGGAACGGAAACATGCCAAGGGGGGGCGCCTGAAGATATTGGCAGACTTAGTCTGCGGCATGATGTGAGCCCCCTACAAGAGCCACATCTGTAAGATATGAGAATCCCACTAAGCAAATCCAACTGGATAAAAGTTATGTTACACATTTTTAAGTTTTGTAGTTTCACTGTAGTTGTAAGTAGTATAGGGGGTTTAACTAGGGGGGTGGGGATTAGTAGTTTAGTAGAAATGCAGCGATCGGAATCACTTAATGCACTAAAGATGGACCTGCACCGCTATATCTAAATATTAGCAGCAGAAAGGCAGAGACCAGGTGGGCCAACATTAAAACCCAGGCCCACGATACAGCAACATATCCCCTGCACCCTACAAGATGTCTTCTAGAAGCACCATGGGGAACCAGTATATTATATTAACATGGAATGTCAGGGGCCTTGGGGCGCCGAACAAACGGGCTAGAGTGCATGCTCGACTTAAGAGACTAGGAGTGCATATCGCTATTTTGCAAGAGACACATATGCTCGAGGGGGATTTACGAGACATGCGCGTGAAGTGGGGGGGCCAGTTGATAGGCACAACATATTCGACCTTCGCGAGAGGGGTGCTGATTTGGATAGCAGCGGGAGTTCCATTCCTCATGTCAACACACAAGATAGACCAGGGAGGGAGGTACGTAGTAATGGAGGGCAGATTAGATGGTAGACAAATGGCTGTGGTCGGGGTATACGCCCCCAACAGTGGCATCACAGGCTTTCTTACCACTCTCACCCCAGCGCTGCTGACCCACCCCATGCCCCTTGCCATCTGGGGTGGCGATTTTAACAGCAGCCCAGTAGCAGCATTAGATAGAACTAGCGCCCACCAGAGCGCATCAACTAACAGGAAGCTCGTAAGTCCCCTGCAAGAATGGGCAAACGTTATGGGCCTATATGATGTATGGCGGTTAGGCCATCCAGAACAAAAAGAATATTCATTTTATTTGGTCCCACACAACACCCACACTAGAATTGACATAATATGGGGCACCCGCGGAATAGGGGCGCTGATCACTGAATCCGAATACTTGGCAAAGACAGTCTCGGACCATGCGCCTCTGCGGGTCACCCTGAACTGGGGCAGGGCACGTCAGGTAATTCCCACTTGGAGATTCCAGGCGGAGGCTCTACAAGACCAAGCATTCGCTGCATCACTGGGGAAATCTATAGGCCAATATTGGGAAATAAACGCTATGTCTGCAACAACCCGGGCGATAGAATGGGATGCCCACAAAGTAGTGGCCCGTGGAGTATGTATGTCCACTACGTGGGGAGTGAGACGCTCCTTACAGACGGAAATTAGCAAACTCGAGAAGGAGCTGCGGATTGTGGAAAAAGCGGTAGCACGGGGGGAAATTACCAGCACTGTCCTTAAAGAAAAGCGCTTAAAATACAATGAGGCAGATAGCAGGCTCCGCTGCCACGACTATAAATATTACTTAACCAGGTTGCAAACGAAAGGAGATAGATCAAGCAGAATGCTAGCGTGGCTACTCCGCGAGGATAGACAGCAGGCTCCGATAGGGGCCATCCGGGTGGGCGCGCAAGAAATGGCTACTACACAAGCAGAAATAAACGAGGTGTTTAGGAATTACTACTCTAACCTATACACTAAACGTACTTCGTGCACAGCTACACAACTAGAGGCCTTTCTGGCGGACTCCTTCCTACCCCAACTACCACAACTAGATAGAGATGGAATTGAAACCCCTATAACAACAGCAGAAATAGAACTAGCCCTTGCACAGCTGCCCAGGAACAAAGCGCCCGGCACGGATGGCCTCCCCTCGGAGTATTACAAAGCCTATTTACCCAGCCTGAAATCCCATCTGCTAGGAGTGTTCCAAGAGGCGTGGACTAAAGAAAGCTTACCCACATCTCAAAGGGAAGCTATGATAGTGGTACTCCCTAAACAGGGTCGAGATCACACGGATGTGAAATCTTATAGACCACTATCGCTGTTAAATACAGACTGCAAAATATTAGGCAAAATATTGGCCAACAGGTTAGCCCCCCTCATGCACTTATTGATACATACAGATCAGAGTGGCTTCATCCCCAAGCGTAACACCTTCCTGAATATTCGAAGATTGCTGGGCATAATAGGAGACACCCCCAAGAATGCACAGGAGGAAATGGTGCTCTCATTAGACATAGAAAAGGCCTTTGACACGCTCGAGTGGGACTTTCTGTTGGCCACGATGGCCCGTATGGGAATAGGCCCTAATTATATCCGCTGGGTTCGGACATTGTACTCTAACCCGAGGGTGAAATCAGGCGGGGTGATTTCTGATAGTTTCCCGATTTTTAGGGGGACACGGCAGGGATGCCCCTTTTCCCTGCTACTGTTTGCCATAGCAATGGAACCGTTAGCGGCAAAAGTTCGCCTCATGGAGCACGAATGGGGAATTATTAGGAATGGGTTACATCACACAATTTCATTATATGCAGATGATGCGTTGATATATATCAGGAACGGTTGTGCAGCTATCCCACCTGTAATATCTTTATTGGCTGAATTCGGAGGCCTGTCTGGCCTTGTGGTAAACTGGGAAAAATCGTGTGTCTTTCCCCTGGTAAAAAGGGCTCCCAACAATCACGATCCCCCAGAGGTAGGACATCTTAAGTGGTGCCCTACAACATTTAAATACCTAGGGATAAACATATATCATGCCATGGAAGACTTAAGAGATGGGAACCTGGGGAAGGCGCTAACATCTATAAAAGGCTCCCTACAATTCTGGAACAAGCTCCCTCTCTCGCCACCCGGCAAGGTGGCGATTGCTAATATGTTGATTCTACCTAGGCTTTTATATTACTTTGCGGCCCTACCGATAATTATTCCCAAAAGCTTCTTTAGCAATCTAAACACAGCATTGCTACAGCTCATTTGGGGAGGTGGCAGAGCGCGAGTGGCGCTATCCACACTACAACGCCCGCTGGACAATGGTGGCCTAGGAACTCCGAATTTTGAAAAATACTACGCAGCCGCACAACTTCAATGGGTCCAATATTGGATCCACAGACCAGAGCAAGCGGAACCTACGAGCCTAGAGCCTCGGCGGAACGGGACTCCCCTTTTAAATTGGCTGTCGACGAAGCCCCCCAAAGTGGCACTGGTCAACCCATTGCATGCAGCTGCGTACGCGTGCTGGGCCATTTATATGTGCAAAAAAGAGCGGATAAGATCCCATACTCTCCACACGTACCGCTAAATTACCTATTGGTGGGAAATGCAGCCAGAATGCAAGCTGTAAAGCTGTGGAATGAAGCAGGAATACTGACCGTAGGGGATTGCTATGTAGACAGTAAATTAATGACGTTCGAGGCCCTCCAGGCCCTCACGGAGATAAATCCGGGACAGTTCCTGACATATCATGCCGTATGTCACGAAATCAGGAAAATATGGGGAATGCGCACCTCGGAACCAGAGATCTCCCCTGTGCTTCACCAGCTTCTACAACATAGCGATCAAACAAAACCAATATCCAATCTATATAGAATCCTCAACAAGACCCCTGATACACAGACGGGGGAAGCATGGGGTAGATGGAATGCAGTACTCCCCACCCCGATCCCACTGGAAGACTGTCCCAAGGCCCTGTCCCACATCAGAGGTGTGTCAAGGAATCCCAGATTTAGATATACCCAATTCAATTACACGCATCAAACATATCTTTCCCCAGCCAGAATAAAGCGCATGTTCCCCGATGCAGTATCAATATGCCCCAGATGCAGATTGCCGTCAGCACCCTTTTTCCACATGGTATGGGATTGCCCGAATATACAAACGGCCTGGGCGGAGGTGGTAGAGGAGGTATCTGGACTTACGGGACTGGCACTGGTAGCAGACCCCGGGTCCTGCCTGCTGGGACTTAGGAAGAGACCAAAAAAACAAAGACATTTACATAAATTTATAGACCTGGCCTTTTTAATGTATAAAAGGTTAATAGCAATGCATTGGAAAGCCTCTAAGGCTCCCGATCTGAAATCCTGGCACTCTCTAATAACACGCTGGGCATGCACTGAATATCAGGTACTAAAAAGAATGGTGCGTGAAGGGCGACAACATACAGGATGCTCTACCTGGGAGGATATGGTAACAAAGCTGGAGGCCAAAAACGATGAGAAGCCTCCTTGAACCGGGGCGCGCGTATTCGCAACAACCACAGCATAAATTCCCCTGCACCCCCCATCACGGAAACAGAATTCATAAGACACCCAGACAACACAGTGCACATACATCATCTCCTCCCATCTCTCTAGTAATAATCGCCCACTAAAACTATGTCACCACAGTGTTAGCGCGGCGCGGGGAGCAGAAAACCAGGGGAGCCACCCGCATACACTAATCTAGTTGATACCCCCCCCCTCAGACACTTAGGGAACCCATGCACAGAAAGCAAGGTCCACACTGGTCTCAAACGAATGCCTATATAAAATAAACAATGAAGGATAAACCTATGGAGGGTGCAGCCAGAAATGATACTGCAAGATTAGAAGTGTTCCGTGAAGTGCATATTGGGGGGGGGGTGTATCTGTTTCATGACTTATATAATTAGCCATTGTTTTGGTTTATCCTGTGGTTGCAAATTGAACAATTTGTATCATATTTTGAAAAATAAAACCAATAAATATATTTAAAAAAAAAAAAAAGTTACTTATATGCAGTGTAAAATTACTGTGAAATAATGTGGGCATTATTTCACTCAGGCTGCAGTGGCAGGCCTGTGTAAGAATTGTCAGAGCTCCCTATGGGTGGCAAAAGAAATGCTGCAGCCCATAGGGATCTCCTGGAACCCCAATACCCTGGGTACCTCAGCACCATATACTAGGGAATTATAAGGGTGTTCCAGTATGCCAATGTGAATTGGCGAAATTGGTCACTAGCCTGTTAGTGACAATTTAGAAAGCAGAGAGAGCATAACCACTGAGGTTCTGGTTAGCAGAGCCTCAGTGAGACAGTTAGTCATCACACAGGGAACACATACAGGGCACACTTACGAGCACTGGGGCCCTGGCTGGCAGGGTCCCAGTGACACATACACTAAAACAACATATATACAGTGAAATATGGGGGTAACATGCCAGGCAAGATGGTACTTTCCTACAACATACCCATACACCCCCCAAACCATCATCACACAAGGTCCCACACAGGAATGCAAGCACTGGGGTACACGATCACCCACCCATTGCACACCATGGCACACACAGATGCAATAATCATGCTTTTACACCCCTGCAGGAACCCTACCCAACGTCACCAGACAGGAGGGTCCAGACATGTCCACACCACCAACAGAAGAGGCCCACAGTGATGACAGCAGCTCTGTCCAACTGGATCTAGACGACCAGCCCGGCCCATCCGGGACCTCGGGACAGTCGGTTCCCCTCACCCAGTCACAGGCCACTACAGAGCTTCCCCCCTCTGGAAACACCAGCACAGCACCCACCCAGCGGGCCCATAACTCTGTCCCCAGGACACGTCAATCAGCAGTGTGTCCACCACTACAGGGAACCCAGGCTAACTCACCACCCCAACAACAACAGGGACCTGGGGGCAGTAGCAGTGGGCACACGGTTCAGGGTACGGAGGCCCAGGGAAACAGTGGAACTGGGAGGTCTGCTGTGCGACAGGGGGAGGACAGGCCCAGGGAACCCACTCTCCACGAGGCCCTCTCCAACATCATGGGAGCCTACCATCATTCCCAGGAGACGATGGCAACGGTTCTGGTCAAGTTTCAGGAGACCCAGCGGCTGCAGGAGGAACAGTATTTGGGCTTCAGGGAGGAACTCAGATACATCAATTCCACCCTGGGCGCCATTGTAGGGGTGCTGAAGGAAGTCCTCAACACCAGGAGGGACACTGTGGCACAACAAGGGGCCCATGACACTAGCCTGGACGATGCACTGCCCACCACCTCCGCCGGCGCTAGTGGACAGGAGGCACCGCCACAGGACCACCACACCAGCACCCCACCCCCTGCAGATGGAGAACCACCCCTCAAACGGTCCCTGAGATCCAGGACAAAGACAGAGAACGATGCCAAGACCCCCGCCAAGAAATGAGAACACCCTGATTGTCATCCTTTTGTTCCACCTTGTCACCCTGTCCATCCTCAAACTGCCCCAGCTCCACTTCCTATGCCCCTTTGGACAATGCACCTGTGTTGGATGGTGGGTCATTAGTTGTGTGGCCTGCACAAGTAATGAGTCCGCACACGACCGCCACTGGGCACCAAACACCCCATTGTAGCGCTTGACTCTCATAGGGTAGTGTTGCAGAGCAGTCCAAGGCTTACTCAAGGGAGGTGGTGTGGGCTAGTAATCCCCATTCAGGAGCATGCAAGCATGACTCTCAATAAATGATTGTCCAGTCTGTGCTTTTTCTTTTGATAAAGTAAAAGTACATTTATTATTCACACATACTACTCAAAGCCCCATCCCGGGGCCCCTTTTGGCCACCTTCACGGGGAGCACGACGGAGCTCCCCGGCTTCCTCTTCGGCTGGGGGGTGCGTGATGGTGCCCCCCACTCCTACCTCTTCACGGGGCCCCGGGATGGAGGATTGGAGTTCTGCAAGAAAGAAGAGAGCTAGGGACTTCTCCTTTGAAAGACGGATGTCCCACGTCGCGATGAAGCTTGCAGAGGTATTCCCACGCAGAAAGACCGCAAACAAGCCTTGCTAGCTGCAAGGGTCGCGGTAGAGGTTTTTAGGTGCTGCTGTGGCCCAGGAGGGACCACGATGTCGCCACTTGGAGGAGCAGACAGAGGGGGCACCCAGCAACTCAGGGAGCCCTCACAGAAGCAGGCAGCAGACGCAAAAGTACCTGAACAGGCACTTGGAAGGAAAGTTAACCGGAGTCCACGCAAAGTCACAAAAGGGAGTCCCACGACGCCGGAGGACACCTCAGAAGGTTGTGCACTGCAGGATAGAGTGTCGGGGACCCAGGTTTGGCTGTGCACGAAGGAAATCCTGGAAGAGTGCACAGGAGCCGGAGCAGCTGCAAATCACGTGGCACCCAGCAATGCAGTCTAGCATGGGGAGGCAAGGACTTACCACTACCAAACTTGGACTGAAGAGTCACTGGACTGTGGGAGTCACTTGAACAAAGTTGCTGAGTTCTAGGGACCACGCTCGTCAGGCTGAGAGGGCACCCAGAGGACCAGTGATGCAGTCTTTTGGTGCCTGCGTCAGCAGGGGAAGATTCCGTCGACCCACAGGATATTTCTTCAGAGCTCCTGGTGCAGGGAGGAGGCAGGCTACCCCCAGAGCATGCACCACCTGGAAACAGTCGAGAAAGCCGGCAGGATGAGGCGATACAAGGTTGCTAGTAGTCGTCTTGCTACTTTGTTGTGGTTTTGCAGGCGTCCTGAGCAGTCAGCGGTCGATCCTTTGGCAGAAGGTGAAGAGGGAGATGCAGAGGAACTCTGGTGAGCTCTTGCATTCGTTATCTACAGAATTCCCCAAAGCAGAGACCCTAGTTCCTCTCGATATGGACCTCACTGTTGGAACCTCTAATCATGGCCCCTAAAGCAATTATCTTAGGAGACTTTAACATTCACTTTGATAATACGAGTGATCTGCGGGTCGTGGAATTTCTCAATCTTATGGCGGCTCTGGACTGGGTCCTAAAGGATGGGCAGGCCAATCATAGAGCAGGCCATACCCTAGATGGGATTTTTACCCACCCTGAGGAAGAACTTAGGGGGTCATTCTGACCCTGGAGGTAAAATCCGCCAGGGCCAACGACCGCGGGAGCACCGCCAACAGGCTGGCGGTGCTCCTATGGGCATTCTGACCGCGGCGGTACAGCCGCGGTCAGAAACAGAAAACCGGAGGTGTACTGCCGGTTTCCCGCTGCCCTGGGGAATCCTCCATGGCGGCGCAGCTTGCTGCGCCGCCATGGGGATTCCGACCCCCATACCGCCATCCTGTTCCTGGCGGTTTTGGCCGCCAGGAACAGAATGGCGGTATGGGGTGTCATGGGGCCCCTGGGGGCCCCTGCAGTGCCCATGCCAATGGCATGGGCACTGCAGGGGCCCCCGTAACAGGGCCCCACAAAGATTTTCAGTGTATGCCATGCAGACACTGAAAATCGCAACGGGTGCAGCTGCACCCGTCGCACCCCTTCCACTCTGCCGGCTCCATTCGGAGCCGGCATCCTCATGGAAGGGTGTTTCCCGCTGGGCTGGCGGGCGGCCTTCTGGCGGTCGCCCGCCAGCCCAGCTGGAAACCCAGAATACCCGCGGCGGTCTTTTGACCGCGCAGCGGTATTCTGGCGGTTCCAGCCAGGCCGGCGGCTTCCGCCACCGGCCGGGGTCAGAATGACCCCCTTAATCTCTTAACAACCCCGTTAGAGTGGACGGATCACGCTCTCCTGACATTTAAATTTCTGGTCAGGCAGCAGCCTTTGATACCCATTCCCCAGGGAAAACTGCTAAGACCCTGGAGAAACATTAAAGCAGAACCGTTGGAAGTAGCATTAATACATAATTGGAATGATCTGAAGGCGTCCACTCTGTCACCGCTTGCCAGATTCAATCAGGGCATTACGCAGGCAATGGACTCGCTAGCACCGGCGAGGGTCTTCGTCCCCCGCATCAGAAAAAAAACCAACCAACCATGGTTCTCTCAAGACCTCAAAATCTTACAGAGGAAATACCGGCAGAAGGAGCGCTGTTGGAAACTTAGACCCCGGGAAGATGAGAGGGCGGAGCTAAAATTAGCCCTAAACACCTACAAAGAAGCCTGTCTGGTAGCCAAATCGGACTATTTCACACTTAAAATTAGCGAGGCAGCCAACTCTTCTAGAGAGCTATTTAGAACCATTAATGTTCTCACCACTCCCTTAGGTACTTCTAAAGTAGAAAACTCCCAAGACTTTTGCAACAAAGTAGCGAAATTCTTCGAATGTAAAATTCTTAACATCTACTCTAGCTTTATATCGGACAAGGAACAAAGAAACTCCCCTCCCTGGTTAGCTGTGCCTCTGCGCCCTGTGCTGACACCTAATGGGTCGCCAGATAAGCCATTTCTACTTTCTAGGTTTAAAGTGCCATCTCAAGAGGTCATGTGTAAGCTACTTCTGGAATGTAAATCAGGTTCCCCTATGGATCCCTGCCCCCCTGCCATCCTTCAATTAGTACCAGAGCTAGCGGCATCTATGCTGGCCCCTATTATTCAGGAAGTCCTTATAACGGGTTTGTATCCTAAGCCATGGAAAGAAACTACTATTATTCCCTTAAAAAATAAGGAAACTGGCAAAACCGATGATCTGACTAATCTACGCCCAATAGCCCTTCTTCCCTATGCAGCCAAAATTCTGGAAAAACATCTTAATAAAGAATTGGTTGAGTTCCTGTCAGCCTCAAAGGGCCTAGACAGCTCGCAACATGGTTTTCGGAAATCCCATAGCACTGAATCAGCTCTCATTGCATCATCCGATACCATACGCAGATTGATTGATGAGGGGCAGGGGGTCTTTCTGGTTCTATTGGACCTGTCGGCAGCATTTGACACCATTGCCCCCCACATTCTGCTAGACCGTTTACATCAGGTAGGCATCAGAGATCAGGCTCTCAAGCTGATCGAATCCTTTTTATCAGATAGGTGGGCCACAGTTAGCAGCGGTGATTTTAGATCCCCAGCCTACCTCTTGCCGTGTGGGGTCCCTCAGGGCTCTTCCCTCAGCCCTATGCTATTTAATGTGTATGTGGCACCGCTGGCAGAGCTAATTCGCTCTTTCGGCTTTATTCCAACTTCTTATGCAGACGACACTCAGATTATCATCCCTATTAAAAAAGATATGGAGGAAGTGGCCATCCGCTTCAACGCTTGCATGACAGCAGTGAATAACTGGATGAAGGCCAATTGGCTAAAACTTAATTGTGAAAAAACTGAGATTCTGTGCTTTGGGATTAAGAGGGAACACTGGTCTTCCATCTGGTGGCCTGAAGAGTGTGGCACTCTCCCTATACCAGGGTCTACCTCGAGAAATTTAGGATTACTGTTTGACGATCAATTGTCATTCAAACCTCAGGTCAATCAGATAATCAAGACCTGCATGTGGACTCTGAAGAAACTAAAGAAAGTATTTCCTTTTATTCCACAATCCTGCAGAACTACTGCCACTCTGGCTCTAGTCATTTCCAGATTGGATTACGGGAATGCGCTTCTGCTCAACTTGGATAAAGAATCGCTGAATAAGCTACAGGTGATGCAGAACACTGCTGCTAGGCTCTTACTGAAACTGCCCCGCGGGGCCTCTGCTAAGAGGTGCCTTAGAAATCTACACTGGCTTCCGGTAGCCCAGCGGCTCTCTTTCAAGGCTCTCTGTATCACTCACAAGGCTGTCCATGGGATTGGGCCTAAGGCTCTACCCACCAAACTGCAATGGTATAGGCCGAATAGGCTGTTGCGATCTGCCTCTGCCTATCGAATCCAAACTTCCCGCACCAAGAAGGCGAAGTGGGGAGATAGAGCGTTTACCATTGTGGCTGCTAAAATCTGGAACTCACTCCCATTGGATCTAAGGCAAGAACACAACTATCTAACATTTAGGAGACTGGTCAAGACTTGGCTCTTCCCGCAATAAGTCTTGGAGCCTCCTGTTAGTAGACCCTGCCTCACCCAGTTAGCGCTTCGATGCCCTCGGGCCGGAATGCGCTTTATAAATACTCAATACATACATACATACATAAATAGCCAGAAAAGGAGGTTTGGCTACCTAGGAAGGAGGATTGGCTACCAAGAGAGGTAAGAGCCTATCAGAAGGAGCCTCTGACGTCACCTGCTGGCACTGGCCACTCAGAGCAGTCCAGTGTGCCCCCAACACCTCTGTTTCCAAGATGGCAGAGGTCTGGGACACACTGGAGGAGCTCTGAGGACCTCCACTGGGAGGTGCAGGTCAGGGGAGTGGTCACTCCCCTTTCCTTTGTCCAGTTTCGCGCCAGAGCAGGGCTGGGGGATCCCCTGCATAAGATGGTGGCTTATGCAGAGATGGGCACCATCTGTGCCCATCAAAGCATTTCCAGAGGCTGGGGGAGGCTACTCCTCCCCAGACCTCACACCTATTTCCAAAGGGAGAAGGTGTTACACCCTCTCACATAGGAATTCCTCTGTTCTGCCGTCCTGGGCCAGGGCTGCCTGGACCCCAGGAGGGCAGAAACCTGTCTGAGGGGTTGGCAGCAGCAGCAGCTGCAGTGGAGACCCCAGAAAGGCAGTTTGGCAGTACTCGGGTACTATGCTAGAGACCCGGGGGATCATGGAATTGTTCCCCCAATGCCAGAATGGCATTGGGGTGACAATTCCATGATCTTAGACATGTTACATGGCCATGTTCGGAGTTACTATTGTGATGCTATACATAGGTAGTGACCTCTGTATAGTGCACACGTGTAATGGTGTCTCCGCACTCACAAAGTCCGGGGAATTTGCCCTGAACGATGTGGGGGCACCTTGGCTAGTGCCAGGGTACCCACACACTAAGTAACTTTGCACCCAACCATCACCAGGTGAAGGTTAGACATATAGGTGACTTATAAGTTACTTAAGTGCAGTGGTAAATGGCTGTGAAATAACGTGGACGTTATTTCACTCAGGCTGCACTGGCAGGCCTGTGTAAGAATTGTCAGAGCTCCCTATGGGTGGCAAAAGAAATGCTGCAGCCCATAGGGATCTCCTGGAACCCCAATACCCTGGGTACCTCAGTATCATATACTAGGGAATTATATGGGTGTACCAGTATGCCAATGTGAATTGGTAAATGTAAGCACTAGCCTGTTAGTGACAAATTTGGAAAGCAGAGAGAGCATAACCACTGAGGTTCTGGTTAGCAAAGCCTCAGTGAGACAGTTTGGCATCACACAGGGAACACATACAGGGCACATACTTATGAGCACTGGGGCCCTGCCTGGCAGGGTCCCAGTGACACATAGACTAAAACAACATATATACAGTGAAATATGGGGGTAACATGCCAGGCAAGATGGTACTTTCCTACACAACCCCCCAAACGAAGGACAATAAGACTAAGCATGACCTGATGAGTCTTCATTGTCTAAGTGGAAATATCTGGAGAGTCCATCTGCACTGGAGTGGGTACTTCCAGGTCTATGTTCCACTGTATAGTCCATTCCCTGTAGAGATATGGACCACCTCAACAATTTAGGGTTTTCACCTTTCATTTGTTTTAGCCAAAGGAGAGGTTTGTGGTCTGTCTGAACAATAAAGTGAGTGCCAAACAGGTATGGCCTCAACTTCTGCAGTGCCCAGACCACAGCAAATGCCTCCCTCTCTATGGCAGACCAACGCTTTTCTCTTGGGGTCAACCTTCTGCTGATAAAAGCAACTGGTTGATCCTGGCCCTCAGAATTCAGTTGTGATAAGACTGCTCCTACCCCTAATTCAGATGCATCAGTTTGAACAATGAATTTCTTGGAGTAACATGGGATTTTTAGGACAGGTGCAGAGCACATGGCCTGTTTGAGCTCCTCAAAAGCTTTGTGACAGCTAGCTGTCCACAATACCTTTTAAGGCATCTTCTTACTTGTGAGATCATTAAGAGGTGCTGCTATGGAGCCATAGTTTTTAATGAATCTCCTGTAATACCCAGTGAGGCCTAAGAAGGCTCTCACCTGAGTCTGAGTTGTAGGGGGAACCCAATCCATGATTGTCTGTATTTTCGCCTGAAGTGGTGCAATCTGTTCTCCACCTACCAGGTGTCCCAGATAAACCACCTTATCCTGCCCTATCTGGCACTTTGAGGCCTTAATAGTGAGGCCTGCCTTTGCAGGGCCTCCAAAACTTTCCAAAGGTGGACCAGGTGCTCATCCCAGGTGGAGCTAAATACAGCTATATCATCTAGATATGCTGCACTAAAAGCCTCCAACCCTTGCAGGACTGTGTTCACCAACCTCTGAAAAGTGGCAGGTGCATTTTTCAAACTAAAGGGCATCACTGTAAATTGGTAGTGCCCTCCTATAGTTGAAAATGCAGTTTTAGGTTTAGCAACCTCAGCCAATTTGATCTGCCAATACCCTGCAGTCAAATCAAAGGTGCTTAGATACTTGGCCGATGCCAGTGTATCTATGAGCTCATCTGCCCTGGGTATAGGGTGAGCATCGTTTTTTGTTACCTGATTGAGTCCTCTGTAGTCTACACAAAACCTCATCTCCCTTTTTCCATCTTTTGAGTGAGACTTTGGTAGAAGCACCACAGGACTCACCCATGGGCTTTCAGAAGGTTCAACCACTCCTAGATTAAGCATTTTCTGAACCTCTTGTTTTACAGTCCCTGACATGGTCAGGCTGCCTATAGATTTGACTTTTGACAGGCAAGCTGTCTCCAGTATCAATTGTGTGTTCACACCAGGATGTGGTACCTGGCACAATTGAAAAGAGATCAGAAAATTGTCCAAGGAGATTTATGCAGTTGTCTTTCTGTTCTGCAGTCCGACAATCTGCCAAAACTACTCCCTCCACTAAAGCATCATTTTCAGTGGTGGAAAAGAGATCAGGGAGAGGGTCACTCTATTCTTCCTGTCCCTCATCTGTTGCCATGAGCAGGGTGAGATCAGCCTTGTCATAGTAGGGTTTTAGGCGGTTGACATGAATCACCCTAAGGGGACTTCTGGCAGTGCCCAGGTCTACCAGATAGGTAACTTCACCCTTATTTTCAACAATGAGATGGGGTCCATTCCATTTGTCCTGGAGTGCTCTTGGGGCCACAGGCTCCAATGCCCACACCTTCTGTCCTGGTTGGTAATGGATCAGAACAGCCTTCTGGTCATACCATTGCTTTTGCAGCTCCTGGCTGGCCTGAAGGTTTTTACTGGCCTTTTTCATGTACTCAGCCATTCTGGATCTTAAGCCAAGTACATAGTCCACTATGTCCTGTTTGGGAGCTTTTAAAGGTTGTTCCCAACCCTCCTTCACAAGTGTTAGTGGACCTCTTACAGGGTGTCAAAAGAGGAGTTCAAAGGGGCTGAAGCCCACTCCTTTCTGGGGTACCTCCCTGTAAGCAAAAAGGAGGCAAGGTAACAGGCCATCCCATCTCCTCCTGAGTTTTTCAGGGAGTCCCATTATCATACCTTTGAGAGTTTTATTAAACATCTCTACCAGTCCATTAGTCTGTGGATGATAAGGAGTGGTGAATTTGTAGGTTACACCACATTCCTTCCACATTGCTTTCAAGCATTCAGACATAAAGTTGCTACCCCTGTCTGATACAACCTCTTTAAGGAAACCCACCCTGGAAAAGATTCCCAGGAGGGCCTTTTCCACTGCAGGAGCTGTAGTGGTCCTTAGAGGAATTGCTTTAGGATATCTTGTGGCATGGTCCACAACCACCAAGATAAACCTATTGCCCGAAGCAGTAGAAGGGTCAAGGGGGCCAACTATGTCAACCCTTACCGTTTCAAAGCGGACCCCAACCACAGGTAGTGGAATAAGGGGAGCCTTTGGTGTGCCACCAGTCTTGCCACTGGCTTGGCAGGTCACACAAGACTTGCAAAAATCTTTAGTGTCCTCTGACATCCTAGGCCAGTGAAACAGGGGGACAAGTCTCTCCCATGTTTTGATCTGGCCCAAATGCCCAGCCAAAGGAATGTCATGTGCAAGAGTTAGGAGGAACTCTCTGTACTGCAGGGGAATGACCAATCTCCTGACTGCTCCAGGTTTTGGGTCCCTTGCCTCGGTGTACAAGGGATTGTTCTCCCAGTATACTCTATGTGAGTCACTGACATCCCCATTTTGCTGTTTGACAGCTTGCTGTCTGAGACCCTCTAATGTGGGACAGATTTGCTGTGCCACACTCAGCTCTTTCCTGGCAGGCCCCCCTCCACCCAAAAGCTCAGCAGTGTCTGCTGCCAGCTCATCTGGTGAAGGTTCTGCACAGGGAGGAAATTCTTCTTCCTCAGAAGGAGAATCATTCTGTAGAGGGAGGGATAGTGGGTAGGGATTTACCCTTGCTACCCCTAGCTTTAGGGAGCACTTGGTCCATTGTTCCAGGATCCAAGTTACCCTGTAATTTTTGCTTTTTGGCCTGAGCCCTTGTCAAAGCAAAAATATGCCCAGGAATGCCAAGCACTGCTGCATGAGCCTCCAACTCCACTTCTGCCCAAGCTGATGTCTCTAAATCGTTCCCTAGTAGACAGTGTACAGGTAAATCTGAGGCAACCACAACTTTCTTTGGACCAGTACCCCCCCAGTTGAGATTCACAACAGCCATGGGGTGGCTAAGAGTGTTGTTATGAGCGTCTGTCACTTGGTACTGCTGACCAAGTAGGTGTTGTTCAGAGTGCACCAGTTTCTCTATCACCATGGTAACACTGGCACCTGTGTCCCTGTAGGCCTGAACCTCAACACCTTTTATTAGGGGAAGTTGCTTGTACTTATCCATATTAAGGGGACAAGCAACCAAGGTGGCCAAATCACTTGTAGAGGGTCGCTGGGACTGTAAGAAAACAGTGAGGGTTAGAAAAATAGCCCACCCCAAGACCCTGAAAAGTAGGTGTAAAGTGCACCTATAACCCCCAGAGAACACAGAAGTCGTGATAGGGGGTTTCTGCAAGGAAGACTAATACCAGCAATGCAACAACAGTAGATTTCCGGACCTGAGTACCTGTGAAACAAGGGGGCCAAGTCCAAGAGTCGCGACAATGTCGAGAGTGGGCAGATGCCCAGGAAATGCCAGCTGAGGGTGCAAGGAAGCTGCCACCGGATGGAAGAAGCTTTGGTTTCTGCAAAAACGAAGAGGACTAGGAACTTCCCCTTTGGAGGATGGATGTCCCACGTTGTGAAGAAGCTTGCAGAGGTGTTCCCACGCAGAAAGACCGCAAACAAGCCTTGCTAGCTGCAAGGGTCCCGGTTAGGTCTTTTGGATGCTGCTGTGGCCCAGGAGGGACCAGAATGTCGCCACTTGGATGAGGAGACAGAGGGGGTGCCCAGCAAGTCAGGGAGCCCTCACAGAAGCAGGCAGCACCCGCAGAAGTACCAGAACAGGCACTAGAAGAGGAGTGAACCGGAGTCCACCCGAAGTCAGAAAAGGGAGTCCCACAACGCCAGAGGACAACTCAGAAGGTTGTGCACTGCAGGTTAGAGTGTCAGAGACCCAGGCTTGGCTGTGCACGAAGGAAATCCTGGAAGAGTGCACAGGAGCTGGAGCAGTTGCAAATCACGCGGTACCCAGCAATGCAGTCTAGCGTGGGGAGGCAAGGACTTACCTCCACCAAACTTGGACTGAAGAGTCACTGGACTGTGGGAGTCACTTGGACAGAGTTGCTGAGTTCCAGGGACCACGCTCGTCGTGCTGAGAGGGGACCCAGAGGACCGGTGATGCAGTCTTTTGTTGCCTGTGGTTGCAGGGGGAAGATTCCTTCAACCCACGGGAGAATTCTTCAGAGCTCCTGGTGCAAGAAGGAGGCAGGCTACCCCCAGAGCATGCACCACCAGGAAACAGGCGAGAAAGCTGGCAGGATGAAGCGATACAAAGTTGCAGTAGTCGTCTTTGCTACTTTGTTGCGGTTTTACAGGCGTCCTGAGCAGTCAGCAGTCGATCCTTTGGCAGAAGGTGAAGAGAGAGATGCAGAGGAACTCTGGTGAGCTCTTGCATTCGGTATCTGAAGAATTCCCCAAAGCAGAGACCCTAAATAGCCAGAAAAGGAGGTTTGGCTACCTAGGAAGGAGGATAGGCTAGTAAGAAAGGTAAGAGCCAATCAGAAGGAGTCTCTTACGTCACCTGCTGGCCCTGGCCACTCAGAGCAGTCCAGTGTGCCAGCACACCTCTGAATCCAAGATGGCAGAGGTCTGGGGCACGCTGGAGGAGCTCTGGGCACCTCCCCTGGGAGGTGTAGGTCAGGGGAGTGGTCACTCCCCTTTCCTTTGTCCAGTTTCGCACCAGAGCAGGGCTGGGGGATCCCTGAACCGGTGTAGACTGGCTTATGCAGAGATGGGCACCATCTGTGCCCATCAAAGCTTTTCCAGAGGCTGGGGGAGGCTACTCCTCCCCAGCCCTGACACCTTTTTCCAAAGGGAGAGGGTGTAACACCCTCTCTCTGAGGAAGTTCTTTGTTCTGCCTTCCTGGGCCAAGCCTGGCTGGACCCCAGGAGGGCAGAAACCTGTCTGAGGGGTTGGCAGCAGCAGCAGCTGCAGTGAAACCCCGGGAAAGGCAGTTTGGCAGTACCAGGGTCTGTGCTAGAGACTCGGGGATCATGGAATTGTCTCCCCAATGCCAGAATGGCATTGGGGTGACAATTCCATGATCTTAGACATGTTACATGGCCATGTTCGGAGTTACCATTGTGACGCTATACATAGGTAGTGACCTATGTATAGTGCACGCGTGAAATGGTGTCCCCACACTCACAAAGTCAGGGGAATTTGCCCTGAACGATGTGGGGGCACCTTGGCTAGTGCCAGGGTGCCCACAGTCTAAGTAACTTTGCACCCAACCTTCACCAGGTGAAGGTTAGACATATAGGTGACTTATAAGTTACTTATATGCAGTGTAAAATTACTGTGAAATAATGTGGGCATTATTTCACTCAGACTGCAGTGACAGGCCTGTGTAAGAATTGTCAGAGCTCCCTATGGGTGGCAAAAGAAATGCTGCAGCCCATAGGGATCTCCTGGAACCCCAATACCCTGGGTACCTCAGCACCATATACTAGGGAATTATAAGGGTGTTCCAGTATGCCAATGTGAATTGGTGAAATTGGTCACTAGCCTGTTAGTGACAATTTAGAAAGCAGAGAGAGCATAACCACTGAGGTTCTGGTTAGCAGAGCCTCAGTGAGACAGTTAGTCATCACACAGGGAACACATACAGGGCACACTTATGAGCACTGGGGCCCTGGCTGGCAGGGTCCCAGTGACACATACACTAAAACAACATATATACAGTGAAATATGGGGGTAACATATGGGGGTAACATGCCAGGCAAGATGGTACTTTCCTACAACATACCCATACACCCCCCAAACCATCATCACACAAGGTCCCACACAGGAATGCAAGCACTGGGGTACACGGTCATCCACCCATTGCACACCATGGCACACACTGATGCAATAATCATGCTTTTACACCCCTGCAGGAACCCTACCCAACGTCACCAGACAGGAGGGTCCAGACATGTCCACACCACCAACAGAAGAGGCCCACAGTGATGACAGCAGCTCTGTCCAACTGGATCTAGACATCCAGCCCGGCCCATCCGGGACAGTCAGTTCCCCTCACACAGTCACAGGCCACTACAGAGCTTCCCCCCTCTGGAAACACCAGCACAGCACCCACCCAGCGGGCCCATAACTCTGTCCCCAGGACACGTCAATCAGCAGTGTGTCCACCACTACAGGGAACCCAGGCTAACTCACCACCCCAACAACAACAGGGACCTGGGGGCAGTAGCAGTGGGCACACGGTTCAGGGTACGGAGGCCCAGGGAAACAGTGGAACTGGGAGGTCTGCTGTGCGACAGGGGGAGGACAGGCCCAGGGAACCCACTCTCCACGAGGCCCTCTCCAACATCATGGGAACCTACCATCATTCCCAGGAGACGATGGCAACGGTTTTGGTCAAGTTTCAGGAGACCCAGCGGCTGCAGGAGGAACAGTATTTGGGCTTCAGGGAGGAACTCAGATACATCAATTCCACCCTGGGCGCCATTGTAGGGGTGCTGAAGGAAGTCCTCAACACCAGGAGGGACACTGTGGCACAACAAGGGGCCCCTGACACTAGCCTGGACGATGCACTGCCCACCACCTCCGCCGGCGCTAGTGGACAGGAGGCACCGCCACAGGACCATCACACCAGCACCCCACCCCCTGCAGATGGAGAACCACCCCTCAAACGGTCCCTGAGATCCAGGACAAAGACAGAGAACGATGCCAAGACCCCCGCCAAGAAATGAGAACACCCTGATTGTCATCCTTTTGTCCCACCTTGTCACCCTGTCCATCCTCAAACTGCCCCAGCTCCACTTCCTATGCCCCTTTGGACAATGCACCTGTGTTGGAAGGTGGGTCATTAGTTGTGTGGCCTGCACAAGTAATGAGTCCGCACACGACCGCCACTGGGAACCAAACACCCCATTGTAGCGCTTGACTCTCATAGGGTAGTGTTGCAGAGCAGTCCAAGGCTTACTCAAGGGAGGTGGTGTGGGCTAGTAATCCCCATTCAGGAGCACACAAGCATGACTCTCAATAAATGATTGTCCAGTCTGTGCTTTTTCTTTTGATAAAGTAAAAGTACATTTATTATTCACACATACTAATCAAAGCCCCATCCCGGGGCCCATTTTGGCCACCTTCACGGGGAGCACGACGGAGCTCCCCGGCTTCCTCTTCGGCTGGGGGGTGCGTGATGGTGCCCCCCACTCCTACCTCTTCACGGGGCCCCGGGATGGAGGATTGGAGTTCTGCAAGAAAGAACAGAGCTAGGGACTTCTCCTTTGAAAGATGGATGTCCCACGTCGCGATGAAGCTTATAGAGGTATTCCCACGCAGAAAGACCGCAAACAAGCCTTGCTAGCTGCAAGGGTCGTGGTAGAGGTTTTTAGGTGCTACTGTGGCCCAGGAGGGACCACGATGTCGCCACTTGGAGGAGCAGACAGAGGGGGCACCCAGCAACTCAGGGAGCCCTCACAGAAGCAGGCAGCAGACGCAAAAGTACCTGAACAGGCACTTGGAAGGAAAGTTAACCGGAGTCCACGCGAAGTCACAAAAGGGAGTCCCACGACGCCGGAGGACACCTCAGAAGGTTGTGCACTGCAGGATAGAGTGTCGGGGACCCAGGTTTGGCTGTGCACGAAGGAAATCCTGGAAGATTTCACAGGAGCCGGAGCAGCTGCAAATCACGTGGCACCCAGCAATGCAGTCTAGCATGGGGAGGCAAGGACTTACCACTACCAAACTTGGACTGAAGAGTCACTGGACTGTGGGAGTCACTTGAACAAAGTTGCAGAGTTCTAGGGACCACGCTCGTCAGGCTGAGAGGGCACCCAGAGGACCAGTGATGCAGTCTTTTGGTGCCTGCGTCAGCAGGGGAAGATTCCGTCGACCCACTGGAGATTTATTCAGAGCTCCTGGTGCAGGGAGGAGGCAGGCTACCCCCAGAGCATGCACCACCTGGAAACAGTCGAGAAAGCCGGCAGGATGAGACGATACAAGGTTGCTAGTAGTCGTCTTGCTACTTTGTTGAGGGTTTGCAGGCATCCTGAGCAGTCAGCGGTCGATCCTTTGGCAGAAGGTGAAGAGGGAGATGCAGAGGAACTCTGGTGAGCTCTTGCATTCGTTATCTAAAGAATTCCCCAAAGCAGAGACCCTAAATAGCCAGAAAAGGAGGTTTGGCTACCTAGGAAGGAGGATTGGCTACCAAGAGAGGTAAGAGCCTATCAGAAGGAGCCTCTGACGTCACCTGCTGGCACTGGCCACTCAGAGCAGTCCAGTGTGCCCCCAACACCTCTGTTTCCAAGATGGCAGAGGTCTGGGACACACTGGAGGAGCTCTGGGGACCTCCACTGGGAGGTGCAGGTCAGGGGAGTGGTCACTCCCCTTTCCTTTGTCCAGTTTCGCGCCAGAGCAGGGCTGGGGGATCCCCTGCATAAGATGGTGGCTTATGCAGAGATGGGCACCATCTGTGCCCATCAAAGCATTTCCAGAGGCTGGGGGAGGCTACTCCTCCCCAGACCTCACACCTATTTCCAAAGGGAGAGGGTGTTACACCCTCTCACATAGGAATTCCTCTGTTCTGCTGTCCTGGGCCAGGGCTGCCTGGACCCCAGGAGGGCAGAAACCTGTCTGAGGGGTTGGCAGCAGCAGCAGCTGCAGTGGAGACCCCAGAAAGGCAGTTTGGCAGTACCCGGGTACTATGCTAGAGACCCGGGGGATCATGGAATTGTTCCCCCAATGCCAGAATGGCATTGGGGTGACAAATCCATGATCTTAGACATGTTACATGGCCATGTTCGGAGTTACTATTGTGATGCTATACATAGGTAGTGACCTCTGTATAGTGCACACGTGTAATGGTGTCTCCGCACTCACAAAGTCAGGGGAATTTGCCATGAACGATGTGGGGGCACCTTGGCTAGTGCCAGGGTACCCACACACTAAGTAACTTTGCACTCAACCATCACCAGGTGAAGGTTAGGCATATAGGTGACTTATAAGTTACTTAAGTGCAGTGGTAAATGGCTGTGAAATAACGTGGACTTTATTTCACGCAGGCTGCAATGGCAGGCCTGTGTAAGAATTGTCAGAGCTCCCTATGAGTGGCAAAAGAAATGCTGCAGCCCATAGGGATCTCCTGGAACCCCAATACCCTGGGTACCTCAGTACCATATTCTAGGGAATTATATGGGTGTACCAGTATGCCAATGTGAATTGGTAAATTTAGTCACTAGCCTGTTAGTGACAAATTTGGAAAACAGAGAGAGCATAACCACTGAGGTTCTGGTTAGCTGAGCGTCAGTGAGACACTTAGGCATCACACAGGGAACACATACAGGGCACATACTTATGAGCACTGGGGCCCTGCCTGGCAGGGTCCCAGTGACACATAGACTAAAACAACATATATACAGTGAAATATGGGGGTAACATGCCAGGCAAGATGGTACTTTCCTACACAACCCCCCAAACGAAGGACAATAAGACTAAGCATGACCTGATGAGTCTTCATTGTCTAAGTGGAAATATCTGGAGAGTCCATCTGCACTGGAGTGGGTACTTCCAGGTCTATGTTCCACTGTATAGTCCATTCCCTGTAGAGATATGGACCACCTCAACAATTTAGGGTTTTCACCTTTCATTTGTTTTAGCCAAAGGAGAGGTTTGTGGTCTGTCTGAACAATAAAGTGAGTGCCAAACAGGTATGTCCTCAACTTCTGCAGTGCCCAGACCACAGCAAATGCCTCCCTCTCTATGGCAGACCAACGCTTTTCTCTTGGGGTCAACCTTCTGCTGATAAAAGCAACTGGTTGATCCTGGCCCTCAGAATTCAGTTGTGATAAGACTGCTCCTACCCCTAATTTAGATGCATCAGTTTGAACAATGAATTTCTTGGAGTCACATGGGATTTTTAGGACAGGTGCAGAGCACATGGCCTGTTTGAGCTCCTCAAAAGCTTTGTGACAGCTAGCTGTCCACAATACCTTTTAAGGCATCTTCTTACTTGTGAGATCATTAAGAGGTGCTGCTATGGAGCCATAGTTTTTAATGAATCTCCTGTAATACCCAGTGAGGCCTAAGAAGGCTCTCACCTGAGTCTGAGTTGTAGGGGGAACCCAATCCATGATTGTTTGGATTTTCGCCTGAAGTGGTGCAATCTGTTCTCCACCTACCAGGTGTCCCAGATAAACCACCTTATCCTGCCCTATCTGGCACTTTGAGGCCTTAATAGTGAGGCCTGCCTTTGCAGGGCCTCCAAAACTTTCTAAAGGTGGATCAGGTGCTCATCCCAGGTGGAGCTAAATACAGCTATATCATCTAGATATGCTGCACTAAAAGCCTCCAACCCTTGCAGGACTGTGTTCACCAACCTCTGAAAAGTGGCAGGTGCATTTTTCAAACTAAAGGGCATCACTGTAAATTGGTAGTGCCCTCCTATAGTTGAAAATGCAGTTTTAGGTTTAGCAACCTCAGCCAATTTGATCTGCCAATACCCTGCAGTCAAATCAAAGGTGCTTAGATACTTGGCCGATGCCAGTGTATCTATGAGCTCATCTGCCCTGGGTATAGGGTGAGCATCGTTTTTTGTTACCTGATTGAGTCCTCTGTAGTCTACACAAAACCTCATCTCCCTTTTTCCATCTTTTGAGTGAGACTTTGGTAGAAGCACCACAGGACTCACCCATGGGCTTTCAGAAGGTTCAACCACTCCTAGATTAAGCATTTTCTGAACCTCTTGTTTTACAGTCCCTGACATGGTCAGGCTGCCTATAGATTTGACTTTTGACAGGCAAGCTGTCTCTAGTATCAATTGTGTGTTCACACCAGGATGTGGTACCTGGCACAATTGAAAAGAGATCAGAAAATTGTCCAAGGAGATTTATGCAGTTGTCTTTCTGTTCTGCAGTCCGACAATCTGCCAAAACTACTCCCTCCACTAAAGCATCATTTTCAGTGGTGGAAAAGAGATCAGGTAGAGGGTCACTCTCTTCTTCCTGTCCCTCATCTGTTGCCATGAGCAGGGTGAGATCAGCCTTGTCATAGTAGGGTTTTAGGCGGTTGACATGAATCACCCTAAGGGGACTTCTGGCAGTGCCCAGGTCTACCAGATAGGTAACTTCACCCTTATTTTCAACAATGAGATGGGGTCCATTCCATTTGTCTTGGAGTGCTCTTGGGGCCACAGGCTCCAATACCCACACCTTCTGTCCTGGTTGGTACTGGATCAGAACAGCCTTCTGGTCATACCATTGCTTTTGCAGCTCCTGGCTGGCCTGAAGGTTTTTACTGGCCTTTTTCATGTACTCAGCCATTCTGGATCTTAAGCCAAGTACATAGTCCACTATGTCCTGTTTGGGAGCTTTTAAAGGTTGTTCCCAACCCTCCTTCACAAGTGTTAGTGGACCTCTTACAGGGTGTCAAAAGAGGAGTTCAAAGGGGCTGAAGCCCACTCCTTTCTGGGGTACCTCCCTGTAAGCAAAAAGGAGGCAAGGTAACAGGCCATCCCATCTCCTCCTGAGTTTTTCAGGGAGTCCCATTATCATACCTTTGAGAGTTTTATTAAACATCTCTACCAGTCCATTAGTCTGTGGATGATAAGGAGTGGTGAATTTGTAGGTTACACCACATTCCTTCCACATTGCTTTCAAGCATGCAGACATAAAGTTGCTACCCCTGTCTGATACAACCTCTTTAGGGAAACCCACCCTGGAAAAGATTCCCAGGAGGGCCTTTTCCACTGCAGGAGCTGTAGTGGTCCTTAGAGGAATTGCTTTAGGATATCTTGTGGCATGGTCCACAACCACCAAGATAAACCTATTGCCCGAAGCAGTAGAAGGGTCAAGGGGGCCAACTATGTCAACCCTTACCGTTTCAAAGCGGACCCCAACCACAGGTAGTGGAATAAGGGGAGCCTTTGGTGTGCCACCAGTCTTGCCACTGGCTTGGCAGGTCACACAAGACTTGCAAAAATCTTTAGTGTCCTCTGACATCCTAGGCCAGTGAAACAGGGGGACAAGTCTCTCCCATGTTTTGATCTGGCCCAAATGCCCAGCCAAAGGAATGTCATGTGCAAGAGTTAGGAGGAACTCTCTGTACTGCAGGGGAATGACCAATCTCCTGACTGCTCCAGGTTTTGGGTCCCTTGCCTCGGTGTACAAGAGATTGTTCTCCCAGTATACTCTATGTGACTCACTGACATCCCCATTTTGCTGTTTGACAGCTTGCTGTCTGAGACCCTCTAATGTGGGACAGATTTGCTGTGCCACACTCAGCTCTTCCCTGGCAGGCCCCCCTCCACCCAAAAGCTCAGCAGTGTCTGCTGCCAGCTCATCTGGTGAAGGTTCTGCACAGGGAGGAAATTCTTCTTCCTCAGAAGGAGAATCATTCTGTAGAGGGAGGGATAGTGGGTAGGGATTTACCCTTGCTACCCCTAGCTTTAGGGAGCACTTGGTCCATTGTTCCAGGATCCAAGTTACCCTGTCATTTTTGCTTTTTGGCCTGAGCCCTTGTCAAAGCAAAAATATGCCCAGGAATGCCCAGCACTGCTGCATGAGCCTCCAACTCCACTTCTGCCCAAGCTGATGTCTCTAAATCGTTCCCTAGTAGACAGTCTACAGATAAATCTGAGGCAACCACAACTTTCTTTGGACCAGTACCCCCCCCAGTTGAGATTCACAACAGCTATGGGGTGGCTAAGAGTGTTGTTATGAGCGTCTGTCACTTGGTACTGCTGACCAAGTAGGTGTTGTTCAGAGTGCACCAGTTTCTCTATCACCATGGTAACACTGGCACCTGTGTCCCTGTAGGCCTGAACCTCAACACCTTTTATTAGGGGAAGTTGCTTGTACTTATCCATATTAAGGGGACAAGCAACCAAGGTGGCCAAATCAATGGCACCTTCAGAGACTAACACAGCCTCTGTGGTCTCCCTAACAAGACCAACCCCAACTGCATTACCAATAGTGAGCCCAGCTACTCCCTTGTATTGGCTATTTGTAGGTTTTCTCCCACCACCACTGCTATTACTAGGGGAACTAGAATTTGCAGTAGGGGTTGTGGTAGTGGGAGGTTTGGTGTTTTTCTTTGGACAACTGGCAACAGTTGTCCAATGGCCTTTGACTTTACACAAATAACACCAAGGCTTTTTAGGTTGATTATTGGAAGAGGATTTGGACCCACCACCCCCACCAGAGGATTTTTGTGGGCCTGATGAAGACTCAGTTTTACTTTTGTCCCCACCCTTGTCAGAAGACTTACCATCCTTCTTCTTGCCATCCTTGTCACCCCCTGTATGAACTTTTCTGTTCACTCTTGTTCTGACCCATTTGTCTGCCTTCTTTCCCAATTCTTGGGGATAGGTCAGATCTGAGTCCACTAGATATTGGTGTAACAAGTCAGACACACAGTTATTAAGAATATGCTCTCTCAGGATCAAGTTATACAGGCTTTGATAGTCAGAAACTTTACTGCCATGTAACCACCCCTCCAAGGCCTTCACTGAATGGTCAACAAAGTCTACCCAGTCTTGTGAAGACTCCTTTTTGGTTTCTCTGAACTTAATCCTGTATTGTTCAGTGGTTAAGCCATAACCATCCAGGAGTGCATTCTTTAAAACTGTAAATTTATTGGCATCACTTTCCTTCACAGTAAGGAGCCTATCCCTACCCTTTCCACTGAAAGATAGCCATAGTATAGCAGCCCACTGCCTTTGAGGGACCCCCTGTACAACACAGGCCCTCTCAAGTGCAGCAAACCACTTGTTAATGTCATCCCCCTCCTTATAAGGGGGAACTATCTTGTGCAGATTCCTAGAATCATGCTCTTTTACAGGATTACTATCTGTAATACTTCTGCTGCCACCATGGGGTCCTAACCCCAACATCTGTCTTTCTTTTTCTAAGTCTAAAGATTCCCTGTCTAGAGCCAGCTGTTGCTGTTTAAGCTTCAGTCTAGACTCTTCCACTCTCAATCTATTGAGTTCCCTTTCTGACATTCTGTCATCAGGGTGGGTGGGTTGGGCATGCTTTGACACAGAAGAATGGTGTGAATGAACAGAGGGAGACCTGTCCCTAACAGTTGGCACTCTAACAACCTGGCCTGCAGGAATGACATCCCTACTGTGATGAGAACTCACATTAGTACCAGTTATGCTAGGTGGCCTGCTAAGGGGCAGGTTGGAAAGAATACCATCTAACATTCTTACTGGGGCTACCCCAGAATCAGAGTGTGAACCATCTGCTAATTTCTCACCTGATGTGCCACCTAAGGCCTTATCATTTTCAATGAGCATATTAATCAACAATTCTCTAGAGGGATTCTTCCCTACTCCTAAACCTCTATCAATGCAGAGACTCCTTGCACCTTTCCAGCTAAGGTGGTCATAAGCAGTGCTGGCCAGATCAAGAGTTTGACCTGTACCAGACATGATAGAAAAAGGTTTAAGGGACAGAAAAAGAAAGAAGAAGTTGCAGAACTTTTTAAGGAAACAGAAAAAAAACTTTTTCAACTTTTAAGAAACTTTTTGAAAGTTTAGAGGTACTTTTCAGCACTTAGCAATAAAGTAAGAGAAGAAAAGCAAAACTTTTTGGTTAGGTGTACATACACTGAACTTGTTTTGTATATTTTTCTCTTATGAAAAGTACAAAATGACAAAGTGGTAAGTAGTTGCAAGTACTTATCCCACCGCTGCACAACCAATGTAGGAAGCTGGCCTGGTTTGTAGTGGTACCAAGGGGTACTTACACTCTGCACCAGGTCCAGTTATCCCTTATTAGTGTAGAAGAGGTGTCTAGCAGCTTAGGCTGATAGAAAAGGGTAGCTTAGCAGAGCAGCTTAGGCTGAACTAGGAGACATTCAAAGCTCCCACTATACCACTGATGTCATATGCACAATATCATAAGAAAACACAATACACAGATATACTAAAAATAAAGGTACTTTATTTTTATGACAATATGCCAAAAGTATCTCAGTGAGTACCCTCAGTATGAGGATAGCAAATATACACAAGATATATGTACACAATCCAAAAATATGCAGTAATAGCAATAGAAAGCAATGCAAGCAATGTACAGTCACAATAGGTTGCAATGAGAGCACATAGGTATAGGGGCAACACAAACCATATACTCCAAAAGTGGAATGCGAACCACGAATGGACCCCAAACCTATGTAAGCTTGTAGAGGGTCGCTGGGACTGTAAGAAAACAGTGAGGGTTAGAAAAATAGCCCACCGCAAGACCCTGAAAAGTAGTTGTAAAGTGCACCTAAGTTCCCCAGAGAGCACAGAAGTCGTGATAGGGGAATTCTGCAAGGAAGACCAACACCAGCAATGCAACAACGATGGATTTCCGGACGAGAGTACCTGTGGAACAAGGGGACCAAGTCCAAGAGTCGCGACAAAGTCGAGATTGGGCAGATGCCCAGGAAATGCCAGCTGAGGGTGCAAAGAAGCTGCCACCGGATGGTAGAAGCTGTGTATTCTGCAAGAACGAAGAGGACTAGGAACTTCCCCTTTGGAGGATGGATGTCACACGTCGTGAAGAAGCTTGCAGATGTGTTCCCACGCAGAAAGACCGCAAACAAGCCTTGCCAGCTGCAAGGGTCGCAGTTAGGATTTTTGGATGCTGCTGTGGCCCAGGAGGGAGCAGGATGTCGCCAATTGCGTGAGGAGACAGAGGGGGCACCCAGCAAGACAAGGAGCCCTCACAGAAGCAGGCAGCACCCGCAGAAGTGCCGGAACAGGCACTACGAAGAAGAGTGAACCGGAGCTCACCCAAAGTCACAAAAGAAGATCCCACGACGCCAGAGGACAACTCAGGAGGTTGTGCACTGCAGGTTAGAGTGTCGGGGACCCAGGCTTGGCTGTGCACAAAGGAAATCCTGGAAGAGTGCACAGGAGGCGGAGCAGCTGCAAATCATGCGGTACCCAGCAATGCAGTCTAGCGTGGTGAGGCAAGGACTTACCTCCACCAAACTTGGACTGAAGAGTCACTGGACTGTTAGAGTCACTTGGACAGAGTTGCTGAGTTCCAGGGACCATGCTCGTCGTGCTGAGAGGGGACCCAGAGGACGGGTGATGCAGTCTTTTGTTGCCTGCGGTTGCAGGGGGAAGATTCTGTCGACCCACAGGAGATTTCTTCGGAGCTTCTAGTGCAGAGAGGAGGCAGACTACCCCCACAGCATGCACCACCAGGAAAACAATCGAGAAGGCGGCCGGATCAGCGATTCAAGGTTGCAGTAGTCGTCTTTGCTACTTTGTTGCGGTTTTGCAGGCATCCAGATCAGTCAGCGGTCGATTCCTTGGCAGAAGTTGAAGAGAGAGATGCAGAGGAACTCTGATGAGCTCTTGCATTCGTTATCTAAAGAATTCCCCAAAGCAGAGACCCTAAATAGCCAGAAAAGGAGGTTTGGCTACTTAGGAAGGAGGATAGGCTAGCAACACAGGTAAGAGCCTATCAGAAGGAGTCTCTGACATCACCTGCTGGCACTGGCCACTCAGAGCAGTCCAGTGTGCCATCAGCACCTCTGTTTCCAAGATGGCAGAGGTCTGGAGCACACTGGAGGAGCTCTGGGCACCTCCCCTGGGAGGTGCAGGTCAGGGGAGTGGTCACTCCCCTTTCCTTTGTCCAGATTTTCGCCAGAGCAGGGCTGGGGGATCCCTGAACCGGTGTAGACTGGCTTATGCAGAGATGGGCACCATCTGTGCCCATCAAAGCATTTCCAGAGGCTGGGGGAGGCTACTCCTCCCCAGCCCTGACACCTTTTTTCAAAGGGAGAGGGTGTAACACCCTCTCTCTGAGGAGGTCCTTTGTTCTGCCTTCCTGGGCCAAGCCTGGCTGGACCCCAGGAGGGCAGAAACCTGTCTGAGGGGTTGGCAGCAGCTGCAGTGAAACCCCGGGAAAGGTAGTTTGGCAGTACCCGGGTCTGTGCTAGAGACTCGGGGGATCATGGAATTGTCTCCCCAATGCCAGAATGGCATTGGGGTGACAATTCCATGATCTTAGACATGTTACATGGCCATGTTCGGAGTTACCATTGTGACGCTATACATAGGTAGTGACCTATGTATAGTGCACGCGTGTAATGGTGTCCTGCACTCACAAAGTCTGGGGAATTTGCCCTGAACGATGTGGGGGGCACCTTGGCTAGTGCCAGGGTGCCCACACACTAAGTAACTTAGCACCCAACCTTTACCAGGTAAAGGTTAGACATATAGGTGACTTATAAGTTACTTAAGTGCAGTGGTAAATGGCTGTGAAATAACGTGGATGTTAATTCACTCAGGCTGCAGTGGCAGGCCTGTGTAAAAATTGTCAGAGCTCCCTATGGGTGGCACAAGAATTGCTGCAGCCCATAGGGATCTCCTGGAACCCCAATACCCTGGGTACCTCAATACCATATACTAGGGAATTATAAGGGTGTTCCAGTATGCCAATGTGAATTGGTGAAATTGGTCACTAGCCTGTTAGTGACAATTTGGAAATCAAAGAGAGAGCATAACCACTGAGGTTCTAATTAGCAGAGCCTCAGTGTGACAGTTACTCATCACACAGGGAACACATACAGGGCACACTTATGAGCACTGGGGCCCTGGATGGCAGGGTCCCAGTGACACATTCAACTAAAACAACATATATACAGTGAAATATGGGGGTAACATGCCAGGCAAGATGGTACTTTCCTACAGGGCATAGGTCTAGTTTTGTGTACCACAGGTCTAGAGCTTGATTTCAATTTAATTTTATAATGAAAGCCCTTCAACAACCCTAAATTCTTATTGAAAACCTCTGGACATTTCTGATATATTTGTTCACCAGAGCTCAATTGATTGAAGACCATCACCTGCTCTGGGTTGTTAGGATCCAATTTAATTCCTAGCTCTTTTTGGTGTTGCCAAACTAACAAATTGGATCCTTCTTCTACTACATACATTTTTCCTACTGTGGTACGGTTTTTGAATTTTATAAGGGATTTGAACATCCCTATGAGAGGAATGGGGTCTTTATTATATCCGTTGGGCTTGATCAGGATTAAGTAAACGTATTGTCTCCTTATCTACAATTTTTCTATAATCTGAAACATTTATGAGGGTGAAAGGAGAGAAAGAGTCAGCAAATGCTTTGATAGGATTATCATCAATGTATATTGTACATTCAGGGTGAGAGGAAGGGATTTCTTCATTTTGTACTTGAAAAACAATCCTCTCAACTTCTTGAGGGTTTTCCTTTATTTTCTTACAGTCAAATGGTTTGTCAGTTCTGGAAAAATCCCTGCATACCCTTGCAAAGTGACTTTTTTATTGCATTTTCTACATGTGGCTGTTCTGGCTTGGCAGGAGTTCGAATTAGCAAAAGGATTGTTGTTTCTGCAACTATAGCATTACTATTTGTTTGACGTAATTTGTCAATATTCTTTATTTTGAACACACTTTAATCTGCCTTATCTTCTTTAATTTTGGAAACGTGTTCAAAGGAGGGTGGGGATCTGATTTCTTGTAAACAAAGAGCAGCATGTTCAATCGATTTTTCAATCTCGATAGCCTCTTGTAAACATGGTTGTTTTTGTAAAAACGTTTCTTATTTTTGTGTTATTAGTACATCGTACTAATTGATCACGGATGAGTGAATCATTAAGATCCCCAAAGTTACACAAAGTGCCCAATCCTCTTAATGCAGCTAAGTAATTTGTCACACTTCTTGTTTGCCTTGAGTGCAAACATTTATGACGTTCTACTTCTATCTGCAAATTGTTTTCCCAATGTAATATATGTGACAGAATATTCATCGTGATCACCTTCTGGTAGTTCTGGTTCAGGTAAGGATTTGTAGATTTTCCTGCCATGCATCCCTAAGTTAAGTAATAAAATGTGTTGTTTCTTTACATAGCTACATGTGTCCCCTCCTATAGCTATTAGCTAGGACTCACACATTTTCACCACTCCTTCCATGGAATGTTTGGTTCCCCAATTTCATTTAAAAATAGAATAGGTTGACACAATTCTGCAGCAGCCATCGTGAATGCAAATGTCAATAATACTATTTAGGACAAAGAGTTTTGTAGCAAATACAAAACACTTGAGAATGTTATGTAAAATGGAAACTACTAAATAAACCACTGAAAAACACTTTTTGTAAACATGCACTCTAATTTGTGAATGTAAAAGACAACAGTTACTACACTGGAAGTCCTAAGGAGGCGCCTAAGGACAGCATAGCTACGTTCATAGAATATTAGAGAATGTATACACGGTTGCCCATTAATACAGATGAAGAATGCATGGGAACAGAACACTTAACACAAAATAAAAATCATGAAATGTGCAGTACACCATATACTTGTCCAAATGAGAAGTGCACAATACAGCTGAAAATAAATCACACTTGAAATAAAGTAAGACACTGTCTAGGTTCTTTTTTTTTAATGAAGCGGAAGAGGCCGGTTATGAGGAAACTAAATATAACAAGAAATGACAGGCCCGCGAACAGGCTGTGCCTGTCAGCGTCAAATCTTGATAAAGTTTCAGCCAGGAATCCGTGAAGCGGAAGGAGACGGCAACGAGGGAACAAACCATTCATATAATGACAGGCTACTGAGAGGCTGTGCCCGTCAGCGCGAAGTCCTGTCAAAAATCCACAGAATGTCTGCTCCAAAGTTTATTCACCGCTCGCTGGAAAATGACAGGTCCCTGACAAGGCTGAGCCCGTCACCGTAAAACTGCTGATAAAGATCTCCGTCTCCCGAGGAGAAATATCGCTTGTCAGCCACAATGCAGGTAGAAATCTTCCCACATGTCTATTAAAGATGTGAGACAATTCTGGTGATAATAACCCGCTGTGCTGGCAGCAGACGAATGTCTCCTGAATCTGTGAACAAACCGTTCATGAAACCATAGGCTCCAGATGTGTCTGACAGCGCGCTGTTTCCTGTTTCAGCACAAGTAGAACTAAGACACAGTTTAAAAAATGTATGCAGCGCTTGACAACCAGCTATAGCTTCTTGATAGATTTATGGCGCTTGTTATATATGCGGAGATATCCAGCAGCAGTAAAATTGATAATGGTCAACGCAGAAGGCATTATAACTTTGAAGAGCGTGGACACTTATTTGCGCAGAGTAATATAAGCAATATAGAAATGGTACAGTACCATTTTCTTTGTTTGTGGTGAACACTTCAACAATAAGGAAAAATTGAGTAATATGAAAGGGGTAGAGATGGAAGTGCCCCCTTACACACTTCAACTCGTCGCCAGTGTTATGATAATAACGAAAAGTACTCCTTCATATGGCTCCTTCGCGTAGTAACCTTTATTTCCATCTCCACTGCTCCATCACCTCACAGACAGTGCCAGCCTTCTCTGCATTCTAACCCGAGCTCTTGTCAACTCCTGGAATGCACTAACACTCACCGGGAAAAGGGGAGCAGGGACAGACTACAATTAAATATATACCATACTACTAATAAGTAAACTAACAAATATATAAATATAAATAACATGCTACTATTAATTACATTACAACATGTACCTTAGCACTCCCTGACATACCAAGCTACTGAAAGGCCTGATATCAGGAGGCTGAGTTGAGAACATGTAGGACTAAGAGTAATGAGGATTACTGATAAGTAATCTGGGCATTACCTCTATCTCCCTTGTCTTCGACCCAGTCATAACAACATGATGCATACCAGAGCATACACCCAATACATCCAAATAAACTGCTGCATACCCCAGAGAATGGAATGCCATATCGAAAGCCAAGGAAACAGGAGCAGTAGGGTCCACCACTGGTAACACACCATACCTAAAAAGCAAGCAAATAACTGGTGCATCATGCACACAAGAATGTAAAAAAACATGTGGGCAGAAGTCCTAGTCCACCAGATCTCATCCAAGAACTCTCCATGAAAGAAGCTTGTGAAGCAGAAACTCCTCTAGCGGACTTTGCAATGCCAAGGGGAAGGCGTTGTGCAACCCAACAAATCATGTCCGGTAAAACCAAAAAAAACACCAGGAGGCCAGCTGAATTCCAAAATGCAGCAGAACTGACAACAACACAGATAATGTACTTAGAACATCCAGAATGTGCACACATGTACCTCAGGAGAAGGCAGCGAAGGACAGAGAACAGTACCATCAACCTTGACATGCCGGAACTCAGAAGAGCCTCAGAATCCACTTACCACCACTGCATCCACCAGGAATTGGAAAGATGGAGGGGAACACATTATGTAGAAAACTTCCCCAGGTACCAGGCAGGTGGGAGAGTCACCAGAAAAGGCACTTGAACCCACAAGTAAAATAAAGAGTCAAAAGAAGATGACTGAAAGGCATGGAACCAGAGAAATATTCCATGCCGGAACAGAAGGTGCAACAGCAGGCGGGGCAAGAGAAAAACAACCAACACATCTTGCAACCAAAGGCTCAGCATTAGAGGTCAAGAAACAGAGGGCCAGATGTATCAAAGATCTGGTTTGCATTTCTTAAATAGCGAATTTTAAGAAATTGCTATTTAAGAAATGCAAAATGGGATGTATGAAATTTGTGATTCTGTAATAGCGATTTCTTAAAATTCGCAAATGCTACTATCGAATCGCAAATAGAGAATGCGACTCCATTCAACCCTATGGGCCTGTAGGCCCATAGGTGTGAATGGTTCTGCATTTCCCAATTTGCAAATTCCAGTTAGGAATTCGTAAATTAGGGAATGCAAACCCCAGGGTGCTGGGGGCCTAAGGACCCTCTGATGCACCCCAAAAAATATTTGCAGACATGTCGAGCACACACATGCCTTAGGGGCATTTGTGCGCTACATGTCAATTTTAAAAATGCATTTATAACGCATTTTTTAAATTTGTAGAAGCTTACCACCAAACTTTAATTTGTGTAATTGCATTTCCTAAATGCCCAATTTGCGTTTAGGAAATGCTTGATACATGTGCTTTGGAAATCGCAAATAGGAATTCTCTATTTGCAATTTCCTATTTAGAGAACCGCAATTTGCGATCTCTAGATGGGGTCGCACTTCACTGCGAATGCCTTACGTACTTTGTGAAAGGCATTTTTACATTTGCAAACGGCCGAATTTTGCGATTCGCACCGTTTGCGAATGCAAAACCGTTTGATACATCTGGCCCAGAATCACTGAACGCATAGACAGCAGTCTACAGAGCTTCCAACATGGACAGTGCGTAGCCCATAAGAAACCCATCCAAAAGAACTGGACAACAGAACAAGATTGAGAATAACAGTAGAGAGTAGAATACCCACTACCCACTGAAAAACTGTGGACTGGCAACCCTTGCCACACCAGAGTCCCCCGCACAACCACCAAACAGCAGAGGTTAGTGGGACCAGCAGATGCATACCAGAAAACAGCAAACGGGACAGAATCCCAGCCAAAAACCCAAGGAGGGACCAGGGACAAATCCACACTAAGGGGAACAAAGAATTCAGTGGCCAGCAGGGTAAAGTTTCCACCACTGGTGCCCTGTCCATCTGGATCCACAGCAGAATAGACTGAATAAGGGGAAAGGAAGGAAAGGCATACCTCAACATAGGAGTGTACCAAATGACAGGAAAGCCACTCTCCAAGTTCCCACATCCAGAGCTCTCGATCTGAAGGATGGTGGGAAAGCGGTGTTCCTAGAAGGAAAGAAATCCAACTCCGGACATCCGAACCTCCAGTAGAACAGGTGCACCCCTGGTGGATAGACATGGATCTCAAGAGGACAGAAAATAGTGGCTCAAGGCATCTGTTACCACAAAGCCCATACCCCAGATGTAGCGAGCGCAAATGGATGGGGATAAAGGACTGCCCAGATTGCCACAGCACACAACACCTGAATGAGTGACTGGTAGAGAGTGCTGTCCAGATGTTCGAGATATTCCACTGTCATTACCGTGCCTGAGTCAACCAGGACATTGTCATTGAACAGGGGCGACTCAAAATATCAGGGTCAGGGGGCGTGGCCAACCAACATGGCCAACCGGGTGTGATCTCTGGAAGCCCGCTCAAGACCCTTGCAGAGACATCATGCAAGGTGTCACGATGCAAGCCAGACACCTGAAATGCACCTAGGAAGGTGCAGGGAACACAAAGTATCGCAACAACAGGCGCAAACTTAGAAGAATCCACGAAAATCAAGCCCTCCAGCGCCATAGTGCGACAAATCAACATGGTAGCGGGCACGAAAGGCTGAGCCAGGCCCATCGTGTTCAGAGCTGTTTGAAGCACTGAATAAGGTACGACACCAGAGGAAAGTTACCAGACCCTTGGGCCGCCGCGAGCCCGATACGGGATCAGGACGCCTGGAGAAAGGCCCAGCGAAGCCACTGACTGGGGCGGAACAAGACAGGCCCAGAATCTCAAGTGGTCGCGTAATGGAAATGAAAAGAGGTGGCCAGCACTGCGCCAGGTGAGCGCTGGGGAGAAGTAAGGTGAGCAATCCGACTCACCTGAACAGCAACAGCCATGATCTCAAAGCATTTGTGGTAGGCCTCTTCTCTACCATCCTAGGTGACAAACACCCAGAGGTCCAACTGGAGGATGTGCGCAGGGTAGGGGTCCGCACCGCAAATGAAGGGAGGAGACCCAGAGACATCCGGGCGAAGGTGAGCTCCTTTAAGGTGAAGGAGCTGATCCTCCACCAGGCGAGAAAATGAGACACCATCTCCTTTCAAGGTGCAGTATGCGCATTGTATCAAGATGTGGCATCAGCAACATTAGCCCACAGACTGCAATCCGACCTGTCACAGAAGCTTTGGGGGCCTCGAAATATCAGGTACAGATGGACATATCCCTTCAGCATTGCCTTTGAACTCGATAACAAACAAAACCACTTTACAGACATTGAGGAAGCTTTGGCCCTCCTGGACATGCAGGAGAAGAGTACTAAAAAGGCTGTGGGACACTCGGATGGACTACAAAGGAGGGGTTAGACAGCCACCTCCACAGACTCTTAAAAAAAGCAACAGAGAAAGGGGAAAAGGAGCCACAGGAACAAAGGCCCACAACCAGTGTGACCAGTGGGAACGGATGGCATGAGACACTTGAATACCGTAGATCCCCTTTTAGTGGACGTTCGAGGGGATACCTAGTAGGGACCAATGGGTCAACTACCTGAGGGTGGCTACACCCACTAAGTGACTACTTCCTGTGCGCAGAGGTCACTTCCCTACACCTGATTGGCTATTTTCCTTTCATTCAAGATGAAGGAAAATCAAATGGAGAGGTCATCTTGCCTGCAACACCTTAGGGGTGGTGCAAGCAGGAGCTGACCATTCCTCCTGTCCTTTTTCTGGTTTCCTGCCGTTGCTCCCGCCAAAAGTGGGGGGTTGCAACGGGGCTGCTATCTGCTGCTAGCAGCAGGCTTGGGGGTCAAGTCTCAAGGGCGGTAAGCCCTTTGAAGCTCGCTAGCAGGGCAATACACATTCCTGAGGAAGGAGGCCTTTGCAGTTCCGCCCAGGAAAGGCTTTGTTCTGGGGCCTCGAGAGCAGGATCTCTCACCCCAGGGGCTCAGAATCTTGTCTGGTGGTTGCAGGCTGGTTGTGACTGGCCTGCAACCATGCTAGGGTAGTTAGCTTTTGCAGGGGGCACCTCTAAAGTAACTCCATAGTACATTTTGCAATCAATCCAATACTGCTACCAGTTTGGATTTATCAATCTGAGTTGTTTGATAACAAACAACCCAGGGTTCGGAGTAGCCATCATGTAGCTGTGCAACTCGTAATGACCAGTGTCCAGCGCATGCATTTAAAATGCCTGCTCTGTTCCCAGGTTTGACAAGGCACAGTAGGGGCATATTGCTCATGCAGCTATGTCCTCACATACAGTATAGTGCACCCTGCTTTAGGGCTGGAAGGCTTGTCCGAGGGGTGACTTACCTATATTGCATGGTGTATAGTGGACAGGGCACACAGGAAGTGTGCCATGTCGAGTTTGTGTTTCAGGACTGCACCAGGGTACTCAACATGCAATGGCAGTGCTGGGTGCATCTGGATGCATGGCCCTAGAGGGTGGCACAATCAGTGCTGCTGCCCTCAGGGGCCTACCCTTAGTACCCCATGCCCTGGGTACCTATGTGCCCATTTACTAGGGACTTTTAGTGGTAGTTAAGGGTGTATCCAATTGTGCCAATGCATCACAACAGTTTTGGAAAAGAGATCTGGCCCAGGGAACCAACAATTTTGAGACTACATCAAAGACCAGGCAAAAGGTGGGGGCTAACCATGTCAAAAAGAGGCCTTTTCTCACACATGCCCATCTCGGACCGACCTTTGCATGATGGTAATGTCCTCATAGGATACATTGAGCCTACAGACAATGCATACGTTGTAGCAAAACTGTGAAGTCTGAGTATAAGACCTTCCCAGAAAACCCACTGCCACTGCCACTCCTCATGCACCAAACCCCCAGTGCGGGACGCAAGGTGCTAAATAGTAGGCATGGGGAGAACAAGTGAGTTCCCCAGAATCACAAGAGGTTGAGTCGAGGGTGAGACTCGAACCTGGTTCCCCAGCCCTAAAGTCAGCAGCTGATGCAGTTACCCCACACGCACTGGTTCATGACTCCATTGAAACCCACCTCCTCCCAGCATGCGAACCCAGTCTGCAGCCAACCAGTAGAGCACAGGACACCGCTGAACAACACACAGAAAGTGAGGTTCAGACTGCATTTCACCCAAGCTGGCGCGCAAGCTCAGGAGCGGAAAATCGCTGCGCGGCCTGTATGGCGCGCAGAAGTGAAGCCTGGCATTGGAACCCTCCCGCGTGCTACAGTACAAGCCGTCCACACTGCTAATCCAATGCCCCTCGCCGACTACAGCGGACACAATGCGTCAGCAGGCGGAGACTGAGTGCGTGGCATGAGGTGACCTGTGGTGTGTGGAGGGTCCTGCGGCTTCAGCAGCCGGAGACTGAGTGCGTGGCATGAGGTGACCTGTGGTGTGAGGAGGGTGCTGAGGCTGCAGCGGCCGGAGACTGAGTGCGTGGCATGAGGTGACCTGTGGTGTGAGGACAGGGTCCTGAGGCTGCAGCGGCCGGAGACTGAGTGCGTGGCATGAGGTGACATGTGGTGTGAGGACAGGGTCCTGAGGCTGCAGCGGCCGGAGACTGAGTGCGTGGCATGAGGTGACCTGTGGTGTGAGGACAGGGTCCTGAGGCTGCAGCGGCCGGAGACTGAGTGCGTGGCATGAGGTGACCTGTGGTGTGAGGAGGGTCCTGACGCTTCAGCGGCCGGAGACTGAGTGCGTGGCATGAGGTGACCTATGGTGTGAGGAGGGTCCTGAGGCTGCAGCGGCCGGAGACTGAGTCCGCGGCATGAGGTGACCTGTGGTGTGAGGAGGGTCCTGAGGCTGCAGCAGCCGGAGACTGAGTCCGCGGCATGAGGTGACCTGTGGTGTGAGGAGGGTCCTGAGGCTTAAGCAGCCGGAGACTGAGTGCGTTGCATGAGGTGACCTGTGGTGTGAGGAGGGTCCTGAGGCTTAAGCAGCCGGAGACTGAGTGCGTGGCATGAAGTGACCTGTGGTGTGAGGAGGGTCCTGAGGCTGCAGTGGCCGGAGACTGAGTTCGCGGCATGAGGTGACCTGTGGTGTGAGGAGGGTCCTGAGGCTTCAGCGGCCGGAGGCTGAGTGCGCGTCATGAGGTGACCTGTGGTGTGAGGACAGGGTCCTGAGGCTGCAGCGGCCGGAGACTGAGTGCGTGGCATGAGGTGACCTGTGGTGTGAGGAGGGTCCTGAGGCTTCAGCGGCCGGAGACTGAGTGTGCGGCATGAGGTGACCTGTGGTGTGAGGAGGGTCCCGAGGCTTCAGCGGCCGGAGACTGAGTGCGCGGCATGAGGTGACCTGTGGTGTGAGGAGGGTCCCGAGGCTTCAGCGGCCGGAGACTGAGTCCGCGGCATGAGGTGACCTGTGGTGAGAGGAGGGTCCTGAGGCTGCAGCAGCCGGAGACTGAGTCCGCGGCATGAGGTGACCTGTGGTGTGAGGAGGGTCCTGAGGCTTAAGCAGCCGGAGACTGAGTGCGTTGCATGAGGTGACCTGTGGTGTGAGGAGGGTCCTGAGGCTTAAGCAGCCGGAGACTGAGTGCGTGGCATGAAGTGACCTGTGGTGTGAGGAGGGTCCTGAGGCTGCAGTGGCCGGAGACTGAGTGCGCGGCATGAGGTGACCTGTGGTGTGAGGAGGGTCCTGAGGCTTCAGCGGCCGGAGGCTGAGTGCGCGTCATGAGGTGACCTGTGGTGTGAGGAGGGTCCTGAGGTTGCAGCGGCCGGAGGCTGAGTGCGTGGCATGAGGTGACCTGTGGTGTGAGGAGGGTCCTGAGGCTTCAGCGGCCAGAGACTGAGTGCGCGGCATGAGGTGACCTGTGGTGTGAGGAGGGTCCTGAGGCTTCAGCGGCCGGAGATTGAGTGCGCGGCATGAGGTGACCTGTGGTGTGAGGAGGGTCCTGAGGCTTAAGCAGCCGGAGACTGAGTGCGTGGCATGAGGTGACCTGTGGTGTGAGGACAGGGTCCTGAGGCTGCAGCGGCCGGAGACTGAGTGCGCGGCATGAGGTGACCTGTGGTGTGAGGAGGGTCCTGAGGCTTCAGCGGGCGGAGACTGAGTGCGCAGCATGAGGTGACCTGTGGTGTGAGGAGGGTCCTGAGGCTGCAGCGGCTGGAGACTGAGTGCGCGGCATGAGGTGACCTGTGGTGTGAGGACAGGGTCCTGAGGCTGCAGCGGCCGGAGGCTGAGTGCGCGGCATGAGGTGACCTGTGGTGTGAGGAGGGTCCTGAGGCTTCAGCGGCCGGAGGCTGAGTGCGCGTCATGAGGTGACCTGTGGTGTGAGTAGGGTCCTGAGGCTTCAGCAGCCGGAGGCTGAGTGCGCGTCATGAGGTGACCTGTGGTGTGAGGAGGGTCCTGAGGCTGCAGCGGCCGGAGACTGAGTGCGCGGCATGAGGTGACCTGTGGTGTGAGGAGGGTCCTGAGGCTGCAGCGGCCGGAGACTGAGTGCGCGGCATGAGGTGACCTGTGGTGTGAGGAGGGTCCTGAGGTTGCAGCGGCCGGAGACTGAGCGCGCGGCATGAGGTGACCTGTGGTGTGAGGAGGGTCCTGAGGCTGCAGCGGCCGGAGACTGAGTGCGCGGCATGAGGTGACCTGTGGTGTGAGGAGGGTCCTGAGGCTTCAGCGGCCGGAGACTGAGTGCGCGGCATGAGGAGACCTGTGGTGTGAGGAGGGTCCTGAGGTTGCAGCGGCCGGAGACTGAGTGCGCGGCATGAGGTGACCTGTGGTGTGAGGAGGGTTCTGAGGCTTCAGCAGCCGGAGACTGAGTGCGCGGCATCATGGCCGTGATCACAAGTCGCCTGTATCGCGGGGAGAATTCCTCCCTGCGACCGGGGAATGATCACCTCACTGAGCGGGAACGCGGCCGCCCCGCTCCCAGACACCGCCAGAGCACCCCGAGTGGCGAGGCGTGGAGCTCCGCTATCACCGGCGCCCGCGGCCCGGCAGGAGGAGGAAGGCTGCACTGCGTTGGACGTGAAGGCCCGGCAGTCACCTCAGCGTCCCCCATATCCCGTCAGGGACAAGAAACAACACAGACGGCGCTGGGGTGCGGTTGGCTTGCTACAGCGCTTAGCAGCAGGCTGGGGGGGGTCCAAGCGCTTCCAGTGTTGTTTCCTGTCTGTGATTGGATACTGCCTCATGTTTTTAATGACTGGGTCGAGGACGAGGGGTGTTGAGGTAATTAACCGGGGTCAGCAATGGTTTTGACAGTTTGCGGACGGGAAGAATATTTCCAGTTGTTTCAGCTGCAGTGATAGCGCCTCCGGGCGTTTATTATAGAACTGAACACAATCACAGTTGGTGCTGACAGTTGGTCTGCCGCCGCTGATCCGGAAGTGGAGACTCCGCTGTCCATGATATGAATGGGCGACCCGGAAGGATTGTCAATAACCACTGCTGGTGCTTGCTCCGCCGCCACTGACCCGGAAAAGACTCTCCTGTCCGAACTATAGCCTGAGATGCCGGAAGTGATGTATCCACTGCTTGTCCTGCCTCTGCCGTCGCTGACCCGGTACCAGAGTCTCCGCTGGCCATGTTTGCAACATGCGAGGCTGAAAGTGATGTCAGGATCCGATGCTGGTGCTGTCTCTGCCACCGCTGACCCGGAAGAAGCAACTCAGCAGTCCATGACAGTATTAAGATAGGTTGCCCTGTGCTGGAGACAAACTTGAACGTTTCAGCCTGAGTAAAAAACTGTTTACTAAATAGTCTCTCTTCTATAGGCTCAACGGGAGCTGCCTTACAACCGAGCACAGTAAAAGCATGTCGCAGCTTCATTCCATAAAACCGGAATCAGTGTAATTACGGGGACAAGGATTTCCTTTTCCAGGTCAGTGGTGGCAGAGACAGCACCAGCAGCGGATGCTGACATCACTTCCGGTCTCCCTGTCTTGTGTCCACCCTCGTCTGTCTGTGCAGTTATCTTCATCTTCAGACCCTCACAGACCCCCCTCAGACCCCAGATCTGCACCTGCCCCCCCCCCCCCCCCCAGCCCCAGGAGGAGGAGAGAGCCTGGAAATGTCTGCACAGGTTTCTGCTCAGGTAGGAGATTGTCAGCACCTTCTGCTGTGTTTGTAGAAATAGACTGAATAATCCTGGAGGAAATCTCTGCCAGGAGCCGGCTGAGCTGGGCTCTTCTATCCGGGGACCTCTGGGGGGCTTTCCTTCCGGGCCTGGGGGTGTTTGTGATCATCATTTGTGTTAAAGAGGGGATCTGTGCACTGCACTGCATCTCACTGCACTGTGAGGAATCTGTGCACTGCACCTTACTGCACTGAGGGATCTGTGCACTGCACTGTATCTTACTGCACCGTGAGAAATATGTGCACTGCACCTGATTGCACTGTGAGGAAACTGTGCAGTGCACCGCATCTTAATGCAATGTGTGGTGTCTGTGCACTGCATCTTACCACACTTTGAGGAATCTGTGCACTGCATCTTACTGCACTGTGAGGAATGTTTGCACACTGCACTGCATCTTACTGCACTGAGGGATCTGTGCACTGCACTGCATCTTACTGCACTGTGAGAAATCTCTGCTAGGAGCCGGGCTGAGCTGGGCTCTTCTATCCGGGGACCTCTGGGGGCTTTCCTTCTGGGCCTGGGGGTGTTTGCGGTCATTATTTGTGTTACAGAAGGGATCTGTGCACACTGCATCTTACTGCACTGTGAAGAATCTGTGCACTGCACTGAATCTTACTGCACTGTGAGGAATCTGTGCACAGCATCTTACTGCACTGTGAAGAATCTGTACACACTGCACTGCATCTTACTGCACTGTGAGGAATCTGTGCACTGCACTGTTACTGCACTGTGAGGAATCTGTGCACTGCATCTTACTGCACTATGAGTAATCTGTACACTTCACTGCATCTTACTGCACTGTGAGGAATCTGTGCACTGCACTGCATCTTACAGCACTGAGGGATCTGTGCACTGCATCTTACTGCACTGTGAGGAATCTGTGCACTGCACCGCATCTAACTGCACTGAGGGATCTGTGCACTGTATCTTACTGCACTGTGAGGAATCTGTGCACTGCACCGCATCTCAGTGCACTGTGAGGAATCTGTACACACTGCACTGCGAGGAATCTGTGCACTGTATCTTACTGCACTATAAGGAATCTGTGCACACTGCACTGTGAGGAATATTTGCACTGCATCTTACTGCACTGTGAGGAATCTATACACATTGCACTGCATCTTACTGCACTGTGAGGAATCTGTACACTGCATCTAACTGTACTGTGAGGAATCTGTGCACTGCATCTTACTGCACTATGCGGAGTCTGTGCACTGCACTGTCTTACTTCGCTATGAGGAATCTGCACACTGCACTGCATCTTGCTGCACTGTGAGAAATCTGTGCACTGCACAATGAGGAATCTGTACACACTGCACTGTATCTTATTGCACTGTGGAATCTGTGCCATTGCACTACATATTACTGTACTGAGGTTTGTGGGTATGCTGCACTGTATCTTACTGCACTATGAGCAATCTGTGCACTAAGCACTGCTTTTTACTACACTTTGTGGAGGCATTAACAGAAGAGGACATCTGGACACTCTGCACTGCTTTTTAATTGTACCATGAAAGCGGAAATTGATCCACACTGCTCTGCTTTTCAACTATACTAAAAGGAATGGTTAAAGCATGTAGGAAAGAGAACATCTGTGTGCACTGCATGGCCTTATGTTCACATTATAATAAATTGGTCTATTCTGCGTTGCTTTTTCCTACACTATGAGGAGTGTTTACAAAAGACATATTCTGTGCACACTGCACTGCTCTTTCCTAAATTACAAGAGCAGTTACAGAAAAGTAAATTTGCACATTGCACTATTTTTACCTACAGTAAAAGGGGTGTTTGCAGCTACAAGAAGAAATCCATTTTATAGCAGAATGAAGGGTATATACAAAAGAGTAAATATGTACACTGTGAAATGCCTTTACAGAGAAAATCTGTAAACACTGCTCTGCTTTTACCTATAATATGAGGGGCAGTAACATGACAAAAACTGTGCACAGTGCACTGCCTTTTAACACACAATGAGGGCTGTTTACAAAAGAGGAACCTGTACAAACTGCTCTGCTTTTTGCTACACTAAGGGGAGTGTTAAAAGTGGATTAAACCTCTGCTTCTTACTGCATTATAAATAGTATTTACAGATCTGTAAGGCGCATTGATTACTACTCACACTAAAAGGGTGTTTAGAGTGGAGGTGATCTGTGCACACCACACTGCTTTTACTGAATTATAAATGGTATTTACAGATCTGTAAGGTTAACTGATTATTACTCACACTAAGAGGGTGTTTAGAGTGGAGCTGATCTGTGCACTCTGCAAAGCTTTGTTCTCACACTAGGAGGGCACGTCTTGTGGAAACTAAACCATGTCCAGGCCTTTGCACTTTATAAAATAGCTATCACAAAATCTTATGAGGGGTGTGTAGGAAAGTGCCACTGTTGCCATGGTTAACCCCCACTTTTTGCCTAGTGTTGATGCCAACTTTGATTGAAAGTGGTCTGGGACCCTCCTAACCAGGACCCAGCCCCAGTGTTCTTTCCTTAAAACTGTTCCTTTGTTCCCACAATTGGCACACCCCTGGAACACAGTTAAGTGCCTTGTAAAAGGTACCCAGGGTACCAAGGGCCCTGTGGCCAGGGAAGGTCTCTAAGGGCTGTAGCATATATTATGCCACCCTAGGGGACTCCTCACAAAGCACATACTGCAGCTTGTGTGTGCTGGTGAGGAGAAATAGACAAAGTCAACATGGCACCCCTCTCAGGGTGCCATGCCCACAAATCACTGCTTGTGGCATAGGCAAGTCACCCCTCTAGCAGGCCTTTCAGCCCTAAAGCAGGGTGCATTATACCACAGGTGAAGGCATAGATGCATGAGCAATATGCCCCTACAGTGTCTAAGTCCATTCTTAGACATTGTAAGTGCCGTGTAGCCATAATAAGTATATGGTCTGGGAGGTTGTCATTACGAACTCCATAGCTCCATAATGGCTTCTCTGAATACTGGGAAGTTTGGTATCAAACTTCTCAGCACAATAAACCCACACTGATGCCCGTGTGGAATTTATTGAAAAATGCACACAGAGGGTATCTTAGGGATGCCCCCTGTATGTTAGTCAAGCTGCTAGTGTAGGACTGACCTGTCTGTGCCAGCCTGCCACTTTCAGAAGAGTTTCTGATCACATGGGATGAGTGCCTTTGTGCATTCTGTGGTCAGAAACAAAGCCTGTCCTGGGTGGAGGTGCCTCACACCTCCCCCCTACAGGAACTGTAACACCTGGCGGTGAGCCTCAAAGGCTCAAGCCTCGGATTACAGTGCCCCAGGGCACCCCACCTAGTGGAAATCCCCGCCCCCAGACAAAGCCCCACTTTTGGCAGCAGGTCCGGCAGAAAAATTAGGGAAAACAGGGAGGAGTGACCACCCCACCCAGGACCACCCCTAAGGTGTCCAGAGCTGAGGTGACCCCGTCCCTGCAGAATCCTCCATCTTGGTTTGGAGGACAGGGACCAATAGGATTAGGGTTGTGCCCTCCTCCCCAAAGGGCGTGGGCACAAGGAGGGCGTAGCAACCCTGAGGGACAGTAGCCATTGGCTACTGCCCTCTGACCCCCTAAAATGCCCCTAAATCTACGATTTAAGGGCCTCCCTGGACCCAGTTCACCAGATTCCTGGCAACCTACAAGAAGAGGAAGGACTGCTTAGCTGAAACCCTCAGCAGAGAAGAAGGAAGACGACAACTGCTCTCATCTCCCAGCCCTACCGGCCTGTCTCCTGCTTCAAAGAACCTGCAAAAGACCAGCGACGCGTCCAGCAGGACAGCGACCCCTGCCAACTCCAGAGGACTGCCCTGCACCCAAAAGGACCAAGAACTCCCAAGGACAGCGGCTCTGTCTAAGAAAAACCTACAGCCAAGGACTTCCACTGCACTCCGGACGCGTGAGTCTTGACCCCTGTGCACCCGACACCCACGACCCGGGTCCAGGTGGTCCACCCAGCAAGAGAGGGTCCCCAGGCGATTGCGAGTAAGTGCTTACTCTGGGATGACCTCTCCAACCCTCCATGACGACGCTTGCAGAGGGAATCCCGAGGACCCCCCTGACTGCGAAGCTCTGGACAAAGTTATCCGATGCATAAAGACACTGCACCCACAGCCCCCAGGCTTTGGAGAAACTGACCCCCAGTTTTTCTAGGTTCAGCAGGCAGCCCTGCTCCCTGCCCAACTGGTGGTGTGCCCAAGACACAACCCCTGGATCTCGTCTGCAGCCTCTGAGTGACCCCCTGTGTCTCCTCATAGACCAGCATTGAAAACCCTATGTCCTGTTTGCACCCTGCTCCCGGCCTCCCCTGTGACGCTGAGGGTGTGTGTTTGGTGCTTACTTGTGGCCCCTTCAGTGCTCTTCTAACCCCCCTGGTCTGCCCTCCAAGCCACAGCTACTTACCTGCAGGCAGACCTGATTCTGAGTACTCTCTCCATAGGAGCCCATGTTAAAATTGCTCATCTTTGACCTCAGCACCCGACCAGCCCTGTGTTGCTGGTGGTGGGTGTTTGGGGTTAACTTCAACCTCAACCGGTGGACTTCCTAAAACCCGTAGATTTAAACTGTAAGTGTTGTACTTACCTGTAAACCGAACTAACATTTCTTCTCCCCCAGGAACTGTTTCTGAAAATTGTACTGTGTCCATTTTTAAAACAGATTGCCAATATTTCAAAAACTGTATTACTTACCGATTTCAAACAAAGTACTGTTGATACCTGTGTGAGATACGAAGCTTTTAAGGTACTTACCTGCAACTTGAATCTTGTGGTTCTAAAAATAATTTAAGAAGCTATATTTTTGATATATAAAAAACATTGGTCTGGAGTTCAGTCATTGAGTGTGTGCTGCTTCTATTGTCTGTTTGTGTACAACAAATGCTTTGGAATACCCTCGGATAAGCCTAACTGCTCGACCACACTACCTCAAAAGAGAGCATTAGTATTATCTACTTTAGCCTCTGTTAAGCCTCTGGGGAACCCCTGGACTCTGTGCACACTATATCTCACTTTGATATGGTATATACAAAGCCAGCTTCCTACATTGGTGGATCTGCAGTGGGGTCTACAACTTTGCATTTGCTGGACTACTCAACCAATACCTGATCACACAACTAAATTCCAAAACTGCCTTTTGAAAAACTGATTTTTGAATTTGACTATATTTCGAAAAAATTTAAGGTCCGACTAGGGCCTTAGTTAAGTCCCCTTAGCATTTCTTTTTAAATGTAAAAGTTATTTTTAAGTTAGGATTTAGTTACTAGAAGTCGTTTTTAGTTTCTAACAAGTAATCACAACTTTTAGTAACATAATGAGCAGGTCAGAGGCTATAGTTGTGGAACTCAACCTCACCCCTTACCTCCATCTAGTGATGACAGAGTTAAGGTCCCTCTGGCAGCTGAAAAATATTAGAACAGGTTCCAACCCTACAAAGGTCAAGCCCTATAGGAGCTCTTGGCAGAGTACACCAGGGACCACCCTGCTGAGGAGGAAGAGCTCCACTCAGACAGGGAAGATGTTAGAGATGTGGAGGATGACCTTCCCCCTCCTCACCTAACTAGGGAGACGAGGGTCCCCAGACCCCTGTCTCCAAGGATAGAACTCACTGGATCTGCATCTTCCACAGGGGAGTCCAGCTCCTCTGTGAAAATTGAGGCCATCCTCAGTGAAGACAACATCCTTTTAGCAAGGATGGCCAAAAGGTTAGCTTTGGAGCATCACCTCCTAGCTATAAAAGGGAGAGAGCAGAAATGGGCTTAGCACCCATTAATGGTGACTGCAATATAAATAGGGTCAAAGAGAATACTGATATCCTAAAAATCCCCAAAGGGATTGTCTCAACATATGAAGAAGGTGATGATATCACCAGGTGGTCCATAGTTTTTGAGAGGGCTTGTGCAACCAGAAAGTTAAACAGATCTCACTGGGGAGCTCTCCTTTGGGAACTGTTCACTGGTAAGTGTAGGGATAGACTCCTTACACTCTCTGGTAAAGATGCAGAATCATATGATCACATGAAGGCTACCCTGATTGAGGGCTTTGGATTATCCACTGAGGAGTATAGGATTAGATTCAGGAGGGCTCACAAAACCTTGAGCCAGCCCTGGGTTGATTTTGTTGACTATTCAGTGAAAACACTAGATGGTTGGATAACTGGCAGTGGAGTGCATGACTATGATGGGCTTTATAATGTTTATGAAGGATCACCTGTTAAGTAACTGCTTCAATGACAAGTTGCATCACCATCTGGTAGACCGAGAATTAGGAAAGAAGGCAGACCATTGGGTCAAGACTAGGATGACCAAGACTTCCACAGGGGGTGACCAAAAGAAAAGGGTCACAAAGCCTCCACAGGGGAAGGGTGGTGAGACACCTAAGGACAAAAACAAAGGGGGCCCCAAAAACGTGCTCAGGAGGGTGGGCCCGAGCCTCTTCACAGTTGACAAATGGGTACAAGGGTAAAAACTTTGATCCCAAGGCCTGATGTCACAACTGTAAACAGCATGGACACCAAACGGGAGACATGGCCTGTCCCAAGAAAAATCCCACTAGCACTACTCCAGTTAGTACTGGAATAGCCAGTCTCCAGATGGGATCAACAGTGTGCCCAGAGCAAATCAGGGTTCACACTAAAGCTACTTTGGTCTCTGCGGGTGGGGTGGATATAGCCACACTGGCTGCCTAACATGCAAAAATACAGGCAGCAGCTCTTAATCAATGGAACAAAGGTAGAATCCCTGAAGGATACAGGTGCCAGTGTGACCATCATGACAGAGAAACTGTTTTCCCCAGGATAGAATTTGGCTGGACAGACATAGCCAGTTATCAATGCTGTCAATGTAACTAAAGTCCATCCCATGGCTATGGTGACTTTAGAATGGGGAGGGGTTACTGGCCTGAAACAGGTAGTGTTCTCCTCTGCAATTCCAGTAGAGTGTTTGCTATGGAATGATCTGGAGTCCTCAGCTCAAAACCTATGCAGCCATGCTGGGAATCCCTGAACTGGTGTGTGTGTGAAAATCAGGGCACAGAGCAGAGCACAGGGTGAACAAGAAGTGTTGGAGCCTGGAATAATGACCCAACCTTCCAAGAGAAAAGGTAAGAGGACTGGGGGACCAGCTTCTGAACAGCAAAAGAAGAAAGACGTCTCTTCCCCGGAAGATGTCTTATCCCCTGAGGGAACTGAGTCCATGGAGCTGAAACCTTATCAGGTAGAGCTCTTGGGCCGGGGGGGGGGACCCACAAGGGAACAGCTGTGCCAGGGACAAAATACTTGTCCCACTCTTGAAGGCTTGAGACAGCAAGCTGCTGAACAGGAGAAGGGCGATGTCAGTGGCTCCCACAGGGTCTATCGGGAGAATGGCTTCCTTTACTCTGAGGCCTGAGACCCCAAACCTGGTGCCACTAGGAGAGTGGTAGTGCCTCAGGAGTTTAGAGAGTTTATTCTCACTTTGGCTCATGACATACCCTTAGCTGAGACCAAAACGCAGAGCAATCTTGTAAACCACTTTTATTGGGCCAATATGTCCCAGAAAATAAGGGAGTTTTGTATCTCCTGTGTCACCTGTCAGGCCAGTAACAAGACAGGTGGCCACTCAAAGGCCCCCTTTATTCCACTTCCAGTGATGGGGGTACCCTTTGTGAGTGTTGGTGTCGACACTGTGGGTCTACTTGAACCACCCACAGCCTCAGGGAATCAGTACATACTGGTAGTAGTGGATCATGCTACCAGATACCCTGAAGAAATTCCCCTTAGGTCAACTACTGCCCCTGCAGTAACCAAAGCTTTAATTGGTATTTTTACCAGAGTGGTTTTCCCCAAAGAGGTGGTTTCTGACAGAGGTACACACCTCATGTCAGCTTACCTAAAACACATGTGGAATGAGTGTGGGGTGACTTATAGATTCACCCCACCATACCATCCACAAACCAATGGACTTGTTGAGACATTCAACAAGACATTGAAGGGCATTATCATGGGATTCCCTGAAAAACTCAAAAGAAGATGCAATGTCCTCCTGTCACACCTGCCCACAGAGAGGTGCCCTAGAAGGGAGTAGGGCTTTCCCCCTTTGAACTTCTGTTTGGCCATCCTGCCAGGGGGCAACTGGCACTTGTTAACAAAGGCTGGAAGAAACCTCTCCATGAGCCTAAGCAAGATGTAGTGGACTATGTACTAGGCCTCCACTCCAGGATGGCAGAGTACATGGAAAAGGCAAGCACAAACCCCGAGGCCAGCCAGCAACTCCAGAAGTTGTGGTATGACCAAAACAATTGCAATGGTCGAATTCCAGCCAGGGCAGAATGTCTGGGTTCTGGAGCCTGTGGCTCCCAGAGCACTTCAGGACAAATGGGGTGGCCCTTACCCAGTCGTGGAAAAAAAGAGGCAGGTCACTTACTTAGTCGACCTGGGCACTAGCAGGACACCCAAAAGGGTGATCCATGTTAACTGCCTGAAACTCTACAATGATAGGGCAGACATAACCATGCTGATGGTTACAGATGAGGATCAGGAAGCAACTCAACTCAACTGAACCTAAGGATGGATCAGTGGATGGAGTTGTCTGTTCAGACACCCTCTCTGCCCAATAGCAAGCTGACTGCAGGCAAGTCCTACAGCAGTATGCCGAGCTCTTCTCTTTGACCCCTGGTCAGACACATCTGTGTACCCATGATGTGGACACAGGAGACAGATCCCCTTTCAAAAACACATTTTATAGACTGTCTGACCAAGTCAAAGAGAACATCAAAGTGGAAGTCCACAAGATGCTGGAGTTAGCGGTAATAGAGCACTCTGACAGTCCCTGGGCTAGCCCAGTGGTCTTGGTCCCCAAACCTCACACCAAAGATGGCAAGAGAGAAAAGAGGTTCTGTGTGGACTACAGAGAACTCAACTCTGTCGCTAAGACAGATGCACACCCCTTAACCAGAGCAGATGCAAGTTAGGTGCAGCCAAATTTCTGAGTACCTTTGACTTAACTGCAGGGTACTGGCAAATTAGGATGGCACCTGTAGCAAAAGAAAAGACAGCATTCCCTACACCTGATCGGCATTATCAGTATACTGTTATGCCCTTTGGCTTAAAGAATGCCCCTGCTACCTTCCAAAGGTTGGTGAATCAAGTCCTTGCTGGTTTGGAGCCCTTTAGTGCAGCTTATCTTGATGATATTGCTGTCTTTAGCTCCAGCTGGCAGGATCACCTGGTCCACCTGGGGAAGGTTTTGCAGGCCCTGCAAACAGAAGGCTTCGCTATTAAAGCATCTAAGTGCCAAATAGGACAGGGCACAGTTGCATACTTGGTCCACCTTGTAGGTGGAGGCCACATGCAACATTTACAACCCAAGATCCAGACAATTCTGGACTGGGAAGCTGTTGGCTGGCCTCAAGGTTTTTGGATACTTTTTCCACGTAATCTGCCATCCTAGAGTAGAGGCCGAGCACGTAGTCCACCACACCTTGCTTAGTCTCGTGGAGAGGTCTCTACCAGCCCTCCTTCTTAAGTGCAAGTGGTACCCTAACAGGGTGGCCAAACAGAATTTCAAAGGGGGAAACCCTACTCTCTCACGGCTCGAAAAATCCACTCAACCACTCGCATTGGTGAGTCTTATTTGATCAGGTCGAGCTACTTTTAATACTTACTTGTCCCTTCTGGCGAGTTGACACTGAACAGGTGTTCCGTTCAGTTGAAAAGTGGAGGGGCAATAAAAGATGCCTTTAAATCATGTTCTTATGTCACATTTTCTCTTTGTTCACAGTCAGAGGTCAAAAGTCAGTTTTGTCTTACAAATAATTTTCCTTCTGACTGCTGAGTTCCAGGACTTTGTAAGGTGAACTGTGTGACCTGCTGCTTAGAATGTAAAATAAAAGGATATAGGGTGACAGGTTTTTTCCAACACACAACATTTAAATGACTAAGTCAACTGTGCAAACATTTCAGAATATATTTCAGTACTTGTAAAAGGCCTTTTTTAAATATTTCTGTGTGCTGAAAAAATATTTAATAGGATGAAAACAAATCAGAATACTTTACATGTTAATGTGCAAAGGATATGTTTTCTGAAACCCAAGTTTCACAGATTGTTAATACACTATATAGTTTTATCAGTAAAGCTGCAAGTTAGTGGGGAGGTTTATGGACATTTGTTGGAAAGTTTCTGTGTGTAGATGACAATATGTCACCACACCATGGTTTACTAATATATTTATTAAAATTGAGTGTTTAAACAAACTGAGAAACACTCCTGTCCTGATGGCAATGTTGTTAGTAAACTAAAAGAAGTCTTAGGTTATGTGGGCTAGTCCTCATGGGTATGTTGGCTAGATTCTTGTGATGCATGCAGCAAACTTTAGTCTACTTAATCAAACAAAAGAGATTTTTTTGTACTGCAGAAATGCTGAGCTCGCATATTTAAAGGTGCAATCATATGTGAGAATTAAGAAAATGGTGACTCTAAACTATTTGCCTAGGATCACACAATTTGAGACCTGTTTACTGGTCAAGTACATTACATTTAGGTCGAGTAGATTATTTAAGTTACTCGACCTGCAGGTCGAGTAACATTTGTATGATTTTTCGAGCCCTGTTTCTTCTGAGGCACATTTCTGTAGGTGAAAAGCTAGCATGGCAGGAAGTTTTTCAGGGAGCCCCATCATCATGCCCTTCAGTGTCTTGTTGAATCTTGCAGCAAGTCCATTGGTTTGTGGATGGTATGGTGTTTTGAACTTATAAGTCACCCGCACTCATTCCACATGCATGTTATGTAAGCTGACATGAAGTTGGCACCTCTGTCAGAAACCACCTCCTTAGGAAACCCTACCTAGGTAAAAATACCAATGAGGGCTTTGGCTACCACAGGAGGTGTAGTACACCTAAGGGAAATTGCTTCAGGATACCTGGTAGCATGATCCACTAGTACCAGTATATATTGGTTTCCTGAGACTGTGGGTGGTTCAAGTGGACCCACTATGTCCACACCAACCCTTTAATAGGGAACCCCAACCACTGGTAGAAGATTTAAGGGAGCCTTTGGGTGGCCACCTGCCTTACCACTGGCTTGACAGGTGACACAGGAGCTGCAAAACTCCTCCACCTTTTGAAACATGTTGGGCCAGTAGAAATGGCTGACAAGCCTATTCCAAGTTTAGTTTGGCCCAGATGCCCAGCAAAGGGGCTGCCATGTGCTAAAGTGAAGATGAAATCCCTAAACTGCTGAGGTACTGCCACTCTCCTGATTGCACCAGTTTTGGGGTATCTGGCCTCAGTGTATAGGAGTCCTTCCTCCCAATAGACCTTGTGGGAGCCACTGACATCTACCTTCTCCTGTGCAGCCGCTTGCTGCCTCAGACCTTCAAGAGTGGGACAGGTTCTCTATCTCTGGCACAGCTGGCCCCTAGAGGGTCCCCTTGAGCTCAAGAGCTTTATCTGGTAAGGATCAAGGGCCAGATGTACGAAACGTTTTGCGACTCGCAAACGGCAAAATCTGCCGTTTGCGAGTCGCAAAACGCGTATCCCAATGCAGAAATACATTTTGCGAGTCGTTACCGACTCGCAAAATGCATTTCAGACTCGCAAATAGGAAGGGGTGTTCCCTTCCTATTTGCGAGTCGCATTGGGATGCAATACCATTTGCGACCGCATATGCGGTCGCAAATGGCATCGCAGTTACCATCCACTTCAAGTGGATGGTAACCCAATCGCAAATTGGAAGGGGTCCCCATGGGACCCCTTCCAGTTTGGGACTGGACCCCAAAATATTTTTTCAGGGCAGGGAGTGGTCCAAGGGACCACTCCCTGCCCTGAAAAAACCCGAAACTAAAGGTTTCGGATTTTTTGAAATGCAGCTCGTTTTCCCTTAGGGAAAACGGGCTACATTTAAAAAAAAAACTGCTTTATTGACAAGCAGGTCGCTAACATGGAGGCCTGCTGACGACAGCAGGCCTCCATGTTAGCGAGTGCCTATACTCGCAATGGGGCCGCAATTTGCGACCCACCTCATGAATATTCATGAGGTGGGTCATTGCGACCCCATTGCGAGTTGCAGTCGGTGTCTGAGACACCGTACTGCATAGCAATTTGCGACTTGCAAATTGCGAGTCGCAGGGACTCGCAATTTGCAAGTCGCAAATTGCTTTCTACGTACATCTGGCCCCAAGTTCCATATGCTCAGTTACCTCAGAGGATGCTAAGATGTCTTCCTGAGAAGAGGAGTCTTGTGCTTTTTGCTGTACAGAAGCTTGCCCCCAGTCTTCCTGCCCCTTCTCTTGGAAGGTTGGGCCATTATTCCTGGCTCCAACACTTTTCTCACCCTTTGCTCAGCTTTGTGCTCTAGTTTTCACACACGCCATCTCAGGGATTCTCAGCATGGCTGCATTGGTTTTAAGTTCTACCTCAGCCCAAGCTGAGGACTCCAGGTCATTTCCTAGCAGACACTCATACATGATTGCAGAAGAGATCACTCACTACCTCTTTCAGGCCAGTAATCCCTCCCCATTCTAAGGTCACCACAGCCATGGGATGAACCTTAGTCACATTGTCAGCATTGGTAACTGAATAAGTTTGTCCAGCCAGATACTGTCCTGGGGAAAACAGTTTTTCTCTCACCATGGTGACACTGGCACCTGTATCCCTCAGGACTTCAACTTTAATCCCATTAATCAAGGGATGCTGTCTGTATTTGTTCATATTAGCGGGCCAGACAGCAAGAGTGGCAATATCCAACCCACCTGCAGAAACTAAAGTAGCTTCCGTGTGAACCCTGATTTGCTCTAGGCACACTGTTGATCCCACGGGAGACTGGCTATGCCAGTGCTAGCAGGCGCAGTACTAGGGGGATTCTTTTTGGGACAGGACAAGTCTCCAGTTTGGTGTCCGTGCTGTTTACACTTGAAACACCAGGCCTTTTTGGGATCACAGTTTTTATCTTTGTTCCCATGGGAAGATTGTGGCTCGGGGCCCACCCTCCTTTCCAGGTTTTTGAGGGCCTTTAGAAGCCTCTTTACTTTTATCCTTAGGCGTCTCACCACCCTTCCCTTGGGGAGGCTTTGTAACCCCTTTCTTTTGGTCACCCCAGTGGAAGCCTTGGTCATCCTAGTCTTGACTCAATGGTCTGCCTTCTTTCCCAATTCTTGGGGAGAAATTGGAACTAGGTCTACCAAATACTGATGCAACTTGTCATTGAAGCAGTTACTTAAAAGATGTTCTTTAATAAACAAATTATAACGCCCATCATAGTCATGCACTTCACTGCCAGTTATCCAACCATCTAGTGTTTTCACTGAGTAGTCTACAAAATCAACCCATGACTGGCTCGAGGTTTTGTGAGCCCCTCTGAACCTAATTCTATACTCCAGAGTCCTCAGTCGGGGTAGCCTTTATGTGGTCATAGGATTCAGCATCTGCACCAGTGAGTGTGAGGCGTCTATCCCTACACTTACCAGTGAACAGTTTCTCAAAGGACACCTCCTCAGTGAGAATTTTTAAATCTTCTGATTCCACAAGCCCTCTCAAAGGCTGTGAACCACTTGGTAATGTCATCACCTTCCTCATTCTCGGGGATAATCCCTTTGGGGATTTTAGGGGTGTCAGAGTGCTCTCTGTCCCTAGTTATTAAGTTGCTGCCACAATTAATGAGCATTAATCCCATTTTATATCCCTTCCTTTGCAAAGCTAGAAGCTGTCTCTCCAAAGCTAACCTTTTGGCCATCCTTGCTAAAAGGAGGTCCTCTTCATTGAGGATGCCCTCAATGTTCCCAGAGGAGCTCGACTCCCCTGTGGAAGATCCAGATCCAGTGAGTACTATTCTTGAAGTCAGGGGCATATGGACCTTGTCCTCCCTAGTTAGGTGAGGAGGGGGAAGTTCATCCTCCTGATCCCTAAAGGGGATGTCTTCCTCCTCAGTAGGGTGTTCCTTTGGATACTCTGCCAAGAGCTCCTGGAGCTTTAACTTGGTTGGTTTGGAACCAGTTTTAGGCCCTCATTGTGAACATGGCGGTCCGGACCACCATGCCGGCGGTGGCGGAAATTACCGCCATATAATGGACATGGGGAGCCCGCCACAGGCGGAACTCCGCTACCACCGCCACAGGCGGAACTCCGCTACCACCGCCAGGCAGCCTGGCGATGGCGGAGTTCCTTATCCGACAGGGCAGCGCTGCCTGCCGGATAATGAACCTGTCTTCCCCTAGCCTTTCCCTGGCGGTTTAGGCTGCCAGGGAAAGGCTGGTGGAATGGGTGCCCTGGGCCCCCTTGTGGGCCCCTGCACTGCCCATGCACTTGACATGGGCATTACAAGGGCCCCGTGCACAGCCCTGTCGTGCATGTCACTGCCCGATTTACAGGCAGTGATATGCGCAAACGGTGCTGCTGCACCCACCGCACTGCTACATTGCCGGCGGCTCCATGTGGAGCCCTCAGCAATGTACAGGCCCTGCATTCTGCTGGGCCGGCTGGTGGAAACACTGTTTCCACCTTCCGGCCCAGCGGAATGTTGTTTATTTGGCCAGCGGGGTCTTCAACGTGCTGGCGGTCGTTGTTTTGACCGCCAGCACCGAACTTGACGGGATTTCCCGCCAAGTTCGTAATGAGGGCCTTAATTTGTTTCAGTAGGCAGAGGGACCTTAACTCTCTCATCCCAAGATGGAGGTAAGGAGTGAGGTTGAGGACCACCACTGTTAGAAATGGAGTCTCTAGTTGGCAGCGGTATAAACTCTTGTCGAAGTAGGGACCACAATCCTAGTCAGGGTAAGTCACACACAAACCAAATCATCCTGTGCCCACCCTCTGGTAGCTTGGCACTGAGCAGTCAGGCTTAACTTAGAAGGCAATGTGTAAAGTATTTGTGCAATAAATCATACAGTAACACAGTGAAAACTCCACAAAGGTACACCACACAGATTTAGAAAAATATATTATATTTATCTGAATAAAATAAGGTCAAAACGCTTTAATAAGCACAAGTTGAGATATCACTTTTGCAAGATTAAAAAGAGTCTAAAATCTTAGAAATCAACAGAAGTCTCTTGATTACACAAAGTACCTGGTTTGCGCCAAAAATCACACACACAGAGACCACAGAGGAGGAGATGCGTGGAAAAATATGGTGTGCGTCGGGTTTTCCAACACGGCACAGACGAGGCGTTGTTACTTTCACCTCTGCAAGGGGCTTGCCTAGTTTGTCTGCATTCAGCCTTGGTTCCCCACTGCAGTGCGGGAATCTTTTTGACGCCTAGGGACAATAATGGGAAATCCTGGGCATGCTGGATGAAGTCACAGGTGTTGCTTCGATCCGGTAGGGCGATGAGTCACATTTTCTCTCACACGGCAGACGCTGCGTCCATTTTTCTACTCGGGGAATGGCTGCGTTGTTCTGGTTCGGCTGTGCATTGATCCGGTAGGGATGTGTGTCAAATTTTCTGTTGCAAGGCAGGCACTGCGTCGAATCTGCACTCGGGAAGTCGGGCTTCATCATTCCGGTTCAGCTGTGTGGCAATTTCTTGGTTGCAAGGCAGGCTGTGTGTCGTTTCCAGCAGGCTGCGCATCGATTTGTGGCGCACAAGGAGTTTCCTAAAGAGGTGAAGTCTTTTTGGCCTTGAGTCTTCAAAAAACAGGAGGCAAGCTCAATCCAAGCCCTTGGAGACTACTTCTTAGCAAAGTCAGAGGCCAGCAAGGCAGCAGAGCAACAGCAGGACAGCAGTCCTTCTCAGCAAAGCAGTCCAGATGAGTCCTTTGGGCAGCCAGGAAGTTCCTCTTGACAGTTTGCAGTTTCAGGTCCAGAAGTGTCTGAGTTGGTCGGGTCAGAGTCCCAGTTTATATACCCAAAAATGCCTTTGTAGTGGGGGAGTGGTTTTGAAGTGCACAAGTTCCTTGTCAGTACAGGTCTGTCTGCCAGGGTCCCAGCAGGGGGTTTGGCAGTCCATTGTTTGAGGGCAGGCCACTAGCCTTTGAAATGTAAGTATCAGGCCCTCCACCCTTCCTGCCCAGGAAGAGCCATTCAGTATACAGATGAGTGCAGGTGTGACTGAGTGTCCTGTGATTGTGGTTGACTGGGTGAAATGCACAAGGAAGCTCTCAACCAGCCCAGCCCAGACGTTGATTAGAGACAGGCTGTAAGGCATAGATGGATTTTTAGTGCAGAGAAATGCTCACTTTCTAAAATTGGCATTTCTAAAATAGTAATATAAAATCCAACCTCACCAATAAGCAGGATTTTCTATTACCATTCTGGCCATACTAAATACAACCTGGTTACCCTTTTCTGATCAGAATTGACCACTCAAAAAGTATATGAGGGTAGTCTTAATGCTACCCTATGAAAGGAGCAGGCCTCACAGAAGTGGAAAAATAATTTATGAGTTTTCCACTATCAGTTCATATAAAACACCCATGTACATGTCCTGCCTTTTACCTACATAGCACCCTGCCTTATGGGTTACTTAGGGCCTACCTTAGGGGTGACTTATATGTAGAAAGAGGGGAGTTTAAGGCTTGACAAGTACTTTTAAATGCCAAGTTGAAGTGGCAGTGAAACGACACACACAGGCCTTGAAATGGCAGGCCTGAGACATGGTTAAGGGGCTTCCTATGTGGGTGGCACAACCAGTGCTTCAGGCCCATTAGTAGAATTCAATTTACAGGCCCGGTGCACCTGTAGTGCACCTTACCAGGGACTTACATCAAGTAGGCCAATTGGGAATGAACAAATGTTACTATGTTTAAAGGAGAGAGCATATGCTCTTTAACAGTGGTATAGTGTGCAGAGTCCTAAAACCAGCAAAAACAGTGTCAGAAAGTGGAGTAAGGCAGGCAAAAAGCTGGGGGATGACCACCCTAAGGCTGTCAGGTCTAACATGTGTCCCCCCCATCTGAAAGTGGGGAGAGCTACCCAACCCCTTGGGAGCTCTCATCGCTAAGGTGGAAGATTATGGAGAGAGCATCAGCATTGGCGTGGTCAGTCCCAGGGCAATGCTCCACCGTAAAGTCCGTCCCCTGTAGGGAAATGGACCACCTCAAGAGTTTAGAATTTTCACCCCTCATCTGCATAAGTCATTTGAGGGGCCTGTGGTCTGTCTGAACCGGAAGTGAGTCCCAAACAGGTATGGTCTCAGCTTCTTCAGTGCCCAGACCACAGCAAATGCTTCTCTTTCAATGACCCTCCACCTCTGTTTCCATGGTAATAGCCTTCTGCTAATAAAGGCTACTGGTTGGCCTAGGTCCTCCTCATTCAGCTGTGCTAGAACAGCCTCTGTGTCATGCTCTGAAGCGTCTGTCTGCACAATAAATTCCTGGGAGTAGTCAGGAGCCCTGAACATGGGTGCCGTGCCCATGGCTTCCTTTAGAGAGTCAAAGGCATTCCGATAAGTCTCTCTCCAATTCACCAACCTAGGTTGCTTTTTGGATGTTAGTTCTGTTAAAGGAGCCACTATGGTGCCATAACGCTTAACAAACCTACAGTAATACCCAATGAGGCCTAAAAAGGCTCTCACTTCTGTTTGGGTTCCAGGTAATTGCCAGGCCTTGATTGTCTCAATCTTGGCCTGGAGGGGCCGCACCTTGCCACCACCTACAAGGTGTCCCAAGTACACCACAGAACCCTGCCCAATCTGCCCACCCCAGTCTGGACCCAGCTGTAGGAAGCTTTCTATATAGTGCACTAAAATGAAGTACACTGTGCAGAGAGTCAAGTGGATCCTCAAAGGTTTGTAGAGGCAGAAACAGATATGTCTAGTGCTCTTTTTGAGGTAGCGTGGACAAGCAGTTAAGCTTATCAAGGAGTCATGTTAAGCATTTGTTGTGCTTACAGAGGCAATAAATGAGACATACACTCAAAGAATAAATCTGAGACCAATTTAGAAAAAGTAACAGTTGCTTTTATTTCTGCTTTGAACCAAATATAAATAATGTAAGCAGTTTTTAAATTAAAAGTAATTTGCTGTTTCAAAAATCGACACAGTCCAAGTTTCTGAGTCTTCAATGTTATCCTATGGAAGGAAAACAATTACGCAGTTTCACAGGTAAGTGCATGACTTCCGATCCCAGTGTTCAGTGCTTTAGACTAGCACTGGGCAAGGTTCAGGATGGTACCAAGAGTGCACCCACAGCGGCACGGGGAGGCTTGGTGCAGGGGTCAAAGTCTGAGTCGGTGCCCAATGTTAGTCAATGGAGGGTGAGGGGGGATGAAGACGCGCTGCTCCCAGGTAAGTACAAGCGGAGTCAGGGGTTGGTGTCTGGGGGTTGTGGTGAGCAAGGGGGCACAAGGCATCACCAAACTTACACCCTCAGTGGCACAGGGACAGCTAGGTGCAGAGTGCAAACACAGTGTTGGGCGTCCAATGATATCCAATAGAGGAGATGACCTTCAGAAAGGGACTGCAAGGTCAGATAAGGAGGCCGGGAGAGGTCAACCCACAGCTGCCATGTAAGTTGAGTTGCAGGGGTTCGTAGAGACACTGATGGTCCAGCTCTCCAAGGCTGAGGGGCTCCGGGTGCAGGGTGCTTTTGGAGACCTAGAGCTCAAATTAAGTGCTCTAATCATCCGATGCAACACAGTACAAAAAGGACTCAATAAAGATGCTGAGTGGCATTTTGGGCTTTAACTACTCACAAGATTTAAGCCCTTTGATGTCATTAGCATAAGAACTGTCAATCCGGCATGAATGCATTTGATTGAGACTTAGAACATATGTTTGTCTTCTACTTTTGTTCTGTTTGACCCTTGCTTGTTTCTGTGCAACTAGGCTTGATTTAACTTATCAACACCTAAAGTGCCCCTAGTTGTTCCTTAGACTTTGGTATTCCATACCAAGACGGCTCATAGTCTCTGACCCTTTACAATCAGTTTTAGCAGAAATTATCCAATCCATAATATCTCCAGAACAAGAGACATATTAACTGTAAGAAGACACTAAGGATTTCCTTTGGCTTTAACAGACATGTACCATGAATGTTCTATTGTTTCCCTAAATCTAAACTAGAGATTACCAGTACCCCCGGTATCCCATAGCATAATGCCAACCTCCTCACTGTTTATACATGGTATATCTTCCATATTTTGTCTGTCTTATAGAAGAGATTTTGACAGCCCTTATTTGATATCTGGGGAAACACCAAATCTACAGAAGCCCAAAGCAACCTCAGAGCTGCCACCACCGCACACCACCAACTCATCAAAAGCATCAAAAAGAAACCAATAGAAGAAAGAATCTCCTCACACGCACACAACAGCAAGGAACTCTTCAGCATCATCAAGGAGTTCGCACAACCCAACAGCGAAACAACGGACATCCCACCCTCACAAGATCTCTGCAGCAAATTCAACACATACTTCCACCACAAAACAAAGACCATCTACGACAACCTCAACAAGGACAACCCACGTGCAGAACCCCCTCCACCGGAACCCGACACCAACAAACCAGCGATCACCAACTGGACCCCCTCACCACCAAAGATACACTGAAGACAATGAAGATCATATACTCCGGGCCAGCATGGACTCAGGCCCCCACCACTTCTTCAACAAAGCCGCTGAAGCGATCGCCCCCAAGCTCCACCTCACCATTAACAGCTCCCTATCAGATGCCTCCTTCCCTGATGACTGGAAACACACCAAGATCAACCCTCTCCTCAAGAAACCCTCGGTGGACCCCACCGACCTCAAGAACTTCAGGCCCATCTCCCTGCTCCCATTTCCAGAGAACATCATTGAGAAAGCCATCAACAGCCAACTCGCCACTTTCATGGAAGACCACAGCATCCTCAACGCTTCCCAATCTGGCTTCAGAAAAAAACACAGCACCGAAACAGCCCTCCTAGCCGCAACAGACGACATCCGCTACCTGCTGGAAAAGGGAGAGACTGCAGCCCTCATCCTGCATGACCTCTCGGCAGCCTTCGACTCAGTCTCCCACCACACCCTGACACGCAGACTTCACAAGCCGGCATCAGAGACACGGCCCTCAACTGGATCTAATCCTTCCTCTCCGGCAGAACTCAATGAGTGAGACTCCCCCCTTCCTATCGAACCCCACACTGACCACCTGCGGAGTTCCCTCGGGATCCTCCCTCAGCCCCATGCAGTTTAAAATCTACACGGCCCCAATAGCTGCCATCATCAAAAACTACGGACTCAACATTGTCTCCTATGCTGACGACACCCAACTCATCCTCTCCCTATCCAACAAACCCAACACAGCCAGACACAACTTCCGCGAAGGTATGAGAGCAGTCGCCAACTGGATGATAAACAGCTGCCTACAACTCAACGCAAACAAAACAGAAATTCTTATCATGGGCCCTCAACCCAAGGCGTGGAACGACTCCTGGTGGTCACCCACCCTCGGAAGCCCTCCCACCCCCACAAACCAAGCCCGCAACCTCGGGATCATCCTGTACTCCAAACTCAACATAGACCGCCAAATCAGCTGAGTCACATCCACCTGCTTCCGCACCCTCCGCCTCCTATGCAAGACTTTCAAATGGACCCCCCCTTGAACACAGAAAGACTGTCACATACACCCTCATTACCAGCAGACTGGGCTACGGCAAAGCGCTCTATGCCAGGATCAACAAGAAACTCACCCACAAACTACAGAACATCCAGAACGCCACCGCTAGACTGGTCCTCGAGCTACCTCAACACTGTCACATCTTTCAGCACCTGCACACACTACACTGGCTTTCCATAGAGAAAAGAATCACCTTCAAGATCCTCACCCACGCACACAAAGCCCTCCACGACACTGGACCAGCCTACCTGAACAGGCGACTCAATTTCCCAGTACCACACAGGACCCTCCGCACAGCCCAGCTCTCTCTCGCCGAAGTACCCCGCATCAGGAAAACAAGAACAGGGGTACGCTCTTTCTCCTACCTCACCGCCACAGCCTGGAATGCCCTACCGCTCCACCTCAGACAGACTACACCCCTCCTCAACTTCATGAAGGAGCTGAAGACATGGCTATTGGAAGAACCTCCACACTGATGGACGCGACACGCCCTCACCCCCCTCAGCATCTTGAGACCCTTGTGGGTGAGTAGCTGCACTTAACAAACAATTATTGATTGATTGACCCCTATAATAACTTAATCCAGCCATTCTTAAGCTTAATATGTAGCGTTGCTAAATACTGGGCGAGTTTACATCTCCAACATGGCGGTCATTATAATAATTAGACTCTTTACATCTCAAATATGGCACCCATCATGACGACTAGGCACAGGGTGGACAAGTCCCTATAATCGCCCGCCCCCTCTTCGGCCATAGAGATGGTTTAGGGACTCCCTTGCTTGCTAGCTTTCAACCCCCCATCCTTTTTTTTTTTGCATGATAGCTTATGACATTTTTAGTAGCACAACTATTTATTGATCCCATTTAATCTGTTTCCGAATCTTTTCTCTAATAGCTTTGTGTCCCCAGTCAAATTGGCCCATCTAGAACTGACCAAGTTTTTGTTCTTTTGGCTATGACCTGGTGGCCAATCCAATACGGCGGACGCGTTGCTCATGCTACAATCATTGATGGAGATGAGGGACTGCAGATCCCACCAGTATGGCGCTTATGTAGCACGCTGACTCCCCAAGCAGATGCTGACTGTCCCGGGACTTAGCACCATTGATTAATAGAGTTGATTTTAGGCTTGCTACTAACGAGGGGTGAGTGCTTTTTTACCAGCCCTAGGATTATTTGCAATTGTATGTTCCTCTAGAACCGCCCTGTTTTAGAATTGTGCTCCTCACAGTAAGTGCATTCTGTAGTCCCTCGCTGGGATCCAATGTTTCCTTCACCCGGTTTATAGAATACTTTGAACAAAATAATGCCCGCTCGCTCATTTTTAGTGACCAATCTCTGCCAGCAAATATCTCACTAGAACTTGCGCTCTAGATACGAAGGCATTCCCGCGACACCTTCTGCGTCTTGTATTCTGTTACGGGAGCACCAGGCAAACGATGGGAGCCTTTCTTTTCCTTTGCTGGTAACTAGCAGCACTTGGCTTTGGAAATCTGCGCATAGTGAGATGTTTCTTACCATGATAGTACTTCAGTCTCTCTGTGATGATCATTAAATGAATTAAACAAAATGTGTTTTATAGTCAGTTATCCAGCTTGACCTCTTTCCATACAAGTATGTAGTATAATTGTTAGTTCTTTCATTTGTTTAGGATGAATTTGAATCTTCACTCTATTTGGACATGCGGTGTTTGGAATAACTGGTTGTAAAAAGGTTTTGGATAACATAACAGGATCAATTGCTACTGACTGTTAATAAGAGGTATTTCCCCCATACTCTCTGTTTTACTTTCCTGTCCTTAGCACCCTTTAACTATCACAAACACAGGTAATAAGTTATAACTTTTCCTCTATTTATATTATAAAAACTGCCAGCACTGCTTGGATTCATGACTTTGAATGTTTATCTGATCACACTTGGTTCACCTTTGCATCATTTTTCATCATCTCTTGGTAACTAATTCGCACGGGTGTGTCCTTGGACCATGAAGGAGCGCTGGGACAGTTTTCCTATCAAACTGCCGGCCCCACTTTGCTGGTTGCTTATGGGCTATCAGCTTCCAGTTCCTTTGGGAAATCACTCTCCTTTCTACATATTCTCACAACTAGATGGTGGTCTCACTTCTTCAAAATGTCAATCTCCAAAGGTATAAATAATAACAGCTATGTCTTCTACCTTCTACAGCCTTGAGAAAGCCCCAGGCTTACAGCCATGTGAGGGGCGAAACACATGTCGGTTGCTTAATGAAACATTCTGAGTTGCTCTATTTACCCAATAGATTAAAAGTTATAACTGTATTTAAAAAATCACTTCAGCATTAAAAAATGGTGTTCTCTTTATTTACCTAAGGGGGGGATTAACCTACTGCTTCTCCATATCAGGTCTTTGTTTTTTAGGAATATTGGTCCTACCTCAGTTGGTGTCCCACCCTACAAAACAACCACAGGTATTTTAAAGCAGAGGGGCAGTGTTGGACCTTGTACCTTTCCCCTTAACGTGTTTTCAATTTGGTTTTTCACCAAGACATGCAGTCTGCGAAAGCACCACTGTGTGCACTTAGGGAGGGGGTCCCTGAGGGTGGCACAATATGTGCTGCAGCTGTCAGGGGCCTTTCTTTAGTTTCTTTAGTACCCCACGCCCTAGGTACCAGGGGTACTATTTACTAGTGGCAGCTAAAGGTTTGCCAATTGGGAAAAACTGCGCAGTTTTAGGGAAAGAGATCTGGTGCTGGGGACCTGTTTAGCAGGGACTCAGTGCACTTTTAGTCAAAATTGCACCAGAAACCAGGCAAAAAGTGTGTGTGTGTGTGTGAGGGGGGGGGGGGTTGACTATTTCAAAAGAGGCACTTTCCTACGCCAGCCATGTGCAAATAAGTCTTGACCCAAAGCAATAGATTTAGGCCCAGATATGTGATCTGGGGGCAAATTTTGAAATTGTTCAGCATCCCGTCCATCATCTGTTCTTCTTGCAGTTAAACCTATTCAGCATTGAAAGTGCCTTCATGAGATTCTCAGAAGGCCCCGACACGCATACTTTACAAGATATTTTCTCAATCTGCTACTGAGCGTGGCTTCAGACACAAGGACGCTTTGTGGCTGTTTTTGGTATTCCGTACTTTGCGACGTAACAGATCGACTCAAGCTGAGCTAGGAGTCCATGGTCCTCAGGGCTGAGATGTCTGCATCACATGCTTTATTTTTCCCGGAAATCACAAGATGTCCTCTTTGATGAAATGCCTGTACATCGAGGGTAAATAGACCTTGCACCTTATCTTGGAAGGAGGTAGACCTTGTGATTTGTGATGTAAAATTCCCAAATTAGCTAATGAATTCTGTTGCACTCCTACTTACACTTAGTATATATTTAAATCACTAGTATACATTATATGAACGAGTTTTTGTTGCAGTATCAACATAATACATGTTATACTTGTGAATGAAAAACACAAACATATTTATAAAAAAATGAATCTATGAATGAATGTATAATTTAATAAAATACAGGCCACAAAAATGGGAAAACATATAAAGTACATGACAATGTCCTGTAAAATGCTTTCTGGTTTTGAAAGTTTGGCATTTGCCAACTCACTCCAGTTTCTTTCTTGGAATCTCAAGTCCTCCTCTGTTTGTACCTCATAAGCACCTACCTGTGCACCTCCTCTGTTTGTACCTCATAAGCACCTACCTGTGCACCTCCTCTGTTTGTGCCTCATAAGCACCTACCTGTGTACCTCATCTGTTTGTACCTCAGAAGCACCTACCTGTGCACCTCCTCTGTTTGTACCTCATAAGCACATACCTGTGCACCTCTTCTGTGTATACCTCATAAGCACCTACCTGTGCACCTCCTCCCAATCTAGCAGAACCCCATCTGGCTACAAAGCTGCTTCTTGCGCACCAAACGGACACCACTACGTCAGGTTCCCTGGAAAGTCAGAAAATTGAAGAATAATGAATAATATGCACACATCTGTTATCTGTGGGGATTTATCAGGTAAATTATTAGTTGTCATAGAGTCTCCATAATAAGGACTAAATGTCTGATATGGTTGAATATTATATTATAAATCAAAGTTTGTTTGCCTTATCTCTGAGCGTAATGTGAAAGCGGGACATTACAATGAACTCCTCACTCTGTTTTACAGAGAACCTGTGCACTGGAAAGAGCTGCATCTTGAATTTCAAGGGGGTCTGAACTTTAACTACTCTAGCTAGAGTTAAAGAATCTGTTCTCTACATAACATGTGCAGGCCAGAACCAGGACCTGCAAGTGGCGCTAGATTTAGGGAGATGGGCAGATGTTAACGCCAATAAAAAATCTACCTCATCACACAATAATGCTCCAGTCTTTCAGGTTAGAAGAAACCAGAATTGCTTGGACCAACCCCACGGGTGCTCAGGAAGTGTCCGAGATTACTTAAAGAACAGCAGGGTAAAGACGAGTTGGCCCTTGAGCTGATACAAAGTCACAGGAAAGTACAGAAGTTGAATACAGTTACCTTTGTTATATACTGTCTGAAGAGTTACCTTTGGTAGATACTTCCTGAAGCTGACGAAACAGCAGCACATCCTGATCCCTCCTTTTCCACAATCTGTTCTTTAATGGAATCTTGTCCATGTGCATCTACTTACGCTGTACCTGTAGCACGTGGTGCTCCGTGACCGCCATTTCTTTACTAAGTCACTCCGTGGAGACTGATAACTCACCTCCTTTTCTGAAGTAAATAAAATGGGATGTGTTCAACATAACTTTTAGTTAAATATCCGTGTATGGTGAACTACACCTTGCGAGGTTTCAAAGGTGGTAAAAGAGCGTTGTCGTTTACAACCAGATAAGTATTGTGCATTCATATTCTATTACAATTGTATTTTTTAATTTTAAATCTCTTTACATTCAACAGGAAAAAAGTCTTGAAATCACAAAATGATGTTAAATAATGAAGATAATACTTCAACTCTGCAAGACAACTGTCAGAAATAACGAGGACCAGTCTACAGTGCGGTCGGCAACAGAGGAACCTGAACACAAACTGACAGATCCTGGAAGAAGCAGTCAAGGGCTATTCATTGAATGTAAGAGTCTGAGTTGTGCACCTTTACACCACAGGACTAAGAAGTGACCTCTGCAAAATTAAGACAAACCACCTCCTGTATAGACCGGTGTCCAACACCAGCTTTGATCGGGGGATCAGCATGATGTGGTTACCACAGTGCTCGGACTAAAGATAAAGAACCATCATTCAGTGCTCTAGGTCTGTTGTAAACTCTTTCTGACCCAACTGCAGCAACAAGAGAATATATTACCTTGTACTGATCAGAAGGAAAAATAATCTTTACCCGCAAGCGTCAAAAACTGTTATCCAGTCAAGAGGCACAATCCCTCGAAAAGATGCCGGGCATATGTTGTGTGCGACAGCTGACTTTTAAATTGGAAATCAAATGTCCTAAATACCAGATCACCCAGGAAATGTGAGAATAATACAAGTGCTTTATCAACCATGTTGGCCCTTCAGGAAACAGAGTCATGGGACGTGGACAAACATATCACCGACCTAGAGACACTAACCAAGAAAGAAGAATCATACACAGGCAGGGACAACTTTAGCTTGTCATCGCTACAAAAGGACAAACAGCAAACACACAAAGGAGTAAAACTTTTCTATTGCACTGAGTGTGTGCAAAGCTTTAGTCATTTAGCACTCCTTAAAGAGCATTGGCAAACACACGCAGGAGAAAAGCCATTCACATGCAGTGAATGTGGGAAGCGCTTTACTAAGTTATCACACCTTGAGAGACATTATCAAACACACACTGGGGAAAAGCCATACCATTGCAATGAATGTGTGAAGCAATTTAGTCAGTTATCACACCTCCAAAGACATCAGCAAACACACACAGGAGAAAACCTATATCATTGCAGTGAATGTGGAAGTAGTTTTAGCAAATCTTCAAGATTAAGGAATCATCAGCAAACTCACACGGGAGAAAACAAATTCAAGTGCAATGAATGTGCGAAGAGCTTTAGTCGGTTATCAGATCTACAAAGACATCAGCAAACACACACTGGGGAAAAAACATTTCATTGCAATGAATGTGTGAAAAGTTTTAGATGGTTATCACACCTCCAAAGACATCAGCAAAGACACACAAGGGAAAAACCATACCATTGCAATGACTGTATGAAGAGCTTTTGTCAGCTATCAGATCTACACAGACATCAGCAAACACACACAGGGGAAAAACCATATGATTGCTATGAATGTGGAAGTAGTTTTAGTCGTTACTCAACATTGAGGATTCATCAGCGAACACACACAGGAGAAAGACCATTCAAGTGCAATGTATGTGGGAAGAGTTTTAGTCAGTTATCAAACCTACAGTGTCATCAGCGAACACACAATGGGGAAAAACCATACCATTGTAGTGAATGTGGGACAAGCTTTAGTCGGTCAACACACCTTGAGAGACATTATCAAACACACACAGGGGAAAAACCATACAGTTGCAATGAATGTTTGAAGCAATTTAGTCAGTTATCATACCTCCAAAGACATCAGCAAACACATACAGGGGAAGAACCATATTATTGCAATGAATGTGCAAAGAGCTTTAGTCGGTTATCGCTCCTCCAAGTACATCAGCGAACACATACAGGGGAAGAAACATACCAGTGCAATAAATGTGTGAAAAGATTTAGTTGGTTATCACACCTGCAAAGGCATCAGCAAACACACACAGGGGAAAAACCATATCATTGCAATGAATGTGTGAAAAGCTTTAGTTGGTTATCACAACTCCAAAGACATCAGCGAATACACACAAAGGAAAAACCGTACCACTGCAATGAATGTAAGAAGAGCTTTTGTCAGTTATCAGATCTACAAAGACATCATCGAACACACACCGGGGAAAAACCATTTCATTGCAATGAATGTGCAAAGACCTTTAGTCAGTTATCAAACCTACAATGTCATCAGCGAACACACACTGGGGAAAAACCATACCATTGTATTGAATGTGGGATGAGCTTTAGTCGGTCAGCATACCTTGTGAGACATTATCAAACACACACAGGGGAAAAACATACAAATGCAGTGAATATTTGAAGCAGTGTAGTTAGTTATCACACCTCTAAAGACATCAGCAAACACACAGGGGAATATCCATACCATAGAAATGAATGTGCGAAGAGCTTTAGACGATTATCACACCTCCAAGTACATCAGCAAACACATATATTTCTCATATTTAAGGTTTTGTGAACCAATGAGAATCAATCGTCTCAGTGCCTGTGACTAAACAGAGACCACTTCTGATGGATAAGTCTACCTGCAAATTCCGTACCCATAGAATAATACTCAGGTACCAGTCGAGATCCAGACTCTTCAAGGCTAACAAATTGCTGGGCGGTGTCCCTGGCTTTGCATCAGCATCAGAGGAGGGATCCAGTGACATCACTGAAGCCATATATTGGGCTCATCCCAGTGCTAAGACATCTGTTCCCTTTGTTCTGCATCTTTGGTACAAATCCAGCGATTGCTTTCTCAAAGAGTCTTGAGGTTTTCACAGGAATTTTACCACAAGTGCAGTACCATGTCTTCTCCAAAGAGATTGGAGTCAAACACTGTAGGGATTGTGAAGGACAGATGTCCACAACTGATACCCACTTCATCTGCCTCTGGTGACTCGGTTTGGACCACGACTCCCAGTCTCGTGACTACTGCCAGAACAAACACCCAAATGCCATCAAGAACCATGAGGCGAGGCTCTTCATGGGCAGGCCAAGGGACAAGAGGCAGCTGATCTAGCTTCCAACCTCGTTACAGGGCACCGTCAACCCACTCTTTTGGGGGAAGAGAAGAAGGCACAAGAAGCATTCCAAAGAGAAGTCATTTCGACGTCCTCCAACTCCCCCAGGGAATTCACCTTGGAACCATAGTTAGTTGCCATTGAAGCAGTTGACCTGTTTCCCAATTGCCCCACTCTAGTGACTACACTGCACCTGACCCAGAACTGTTTCGACCTCCTCGGGATCCATCCTTGAACTTCCTGGATCCTTCGGTGCCGGGACCCTTTCTCCTGGCAGTTCTTAACCTGCACCTGTGTTCCAGGCTCCAGGTTCTGATCCGGCAACATTTCTTAATGACATGTACGGAGTCTTTGCAAGGGCATTGGTGTCATCTGGCATGCCTTCAGGCTCTAAGTGTCGTACACTCGCCCTGTGTTTATGCCCTTGGCTCTCACGCCGTTTTGCTTCATCCCATCTGGATGAACAGAGACTTGTCCATCCTTTGATCCAGCTCTTAGATACTCCAATCTGCTTCATCCTCCTACATGGCAGCCCCACCACTACTGATCCCTACACCACTCCTGCTTCTGCCACCATTGCTTGAAGTTGCGCCTCTGTACATACTGCACAGGGAAGCACTAAGACTATTGGAGGAAGATACAGAAATGAGATCCATGACCTATTCAGATTCTGACCCTTTGAATTCATACATCTTGGGTAGCAATGGCCAGGGGTAAGAGTTTACTGGCCTGCCTTCTGCAGCAGATTAGACACCTCTCCAGAGATGGAACTGGACATACATCTGGGCCTCCCGCATCGGAAATTATGTCCTTCTATTTGGTGGGAAAGACGGCAGCTGAGGTCCTAAAGCTTTAACTTTCTATAATTGCAGTTAAAACTAATGTTTTCACAGAGGCCCTGTTGGTGGAGCCTTTTGCTGAGCCGTTACTGCCCTTCAATGATGCCCTACTGGATCAAGTGCTGGCGGCCTGAGAGGAGCCAAACTGCGTCCTAACAGTCAACAAGCTCATGACACACCACTAGCTCTTTGCCACAGGAGACCCTCCATTTTCCTCTTCCCATCCCTCACCCTAAAGCTTAGTTATCCAGACACCATTCTTATCTGGACATTCAGCTGGGAGCTTCCAAACAGTTCCCTTAGACAGAGAATTTAAGAGCCTTGATGCCTTGGGAAGAATTATTTTTTCAACTGAAAGCATGGCATTGAAGTTCCTAAATACTGCCTGCGAGCGTGCTACACCCATGCCATATGGGATATGGCTCAGATGGTTGTGCCTCATGTGCCAGAGAAAATGAGGGTGCACTTCTAAGAGGTGGTCCTGGATGGTCAGAATGCATCATTCCACATAATACAATCTGGACTGGACACTGCTGATTTGTTAGTCTGAGCCGTGGGTATTTCTATCTCCATCCGTATGCGCACCTGGCTACACACTTCTGCCTTCTCCCCTGATGTCCAGGCCAGCCTCATGACCTCCCGTTTGACAGGACATGCCTTGTCGGATTTAGCATTAGAGAAGTTCAAAGCCAGCAATGCTACAACCCACTCCTTGATACTTCAACTGCCACCTCCTATGACAGATTATCACCCATTTCACCATTTTCCTGGCGTGTTGAAGGAATTGCCCTTTAACGAACATCAGACTTACCTTCTCCAATCCCATCAGTAGCAAAATCCGCTGGTCAAAGTGTATAGAGGCAGAGCCAGAGAAAAATGCTGTGGATCCATCAAGCAAGCCTCCTCCTCTTCCTTCCCCTCCTCCCCTTCACCAGCAGGAAAGCAGGTCTAGTTCACTTTTTCTCACCCATTTGAGGCCTGTGGGTTGGGGGGTATCGTTCTTTCTCCTGGCCTGGAAGGCTGTTACTTTAGACCAGTGGGTCCTCCAAATTGTAGAAAGAGGCTACACCCTTTCATTCCTACAGATGCCAACCCCCATCCACCCCTGCCTTCACCCCCCTCCCAGGTCTGGATATATCTTCCTGTTCCCAGCAAGAGGTGGCAGTAATCATACACAAAGGAGCTGTGGTGCAAGTAGAGTTGGAACACGGCCAGCTTCTTTGTTTCCTAGAAGGACAACTTTCTGCGTCTGAGCCTGGACCTCAGAGAATTTAGCTTCTTCCTCAAAAAGCAAAAGTTCAAGAGTCAGACCTTAGCTCAGGTGTTACTGGCATTGGAAGCTGGAGTTTGGATGGTGTCACTTGACCTGCAGGATGCTCACTGTCACATCTGATATTGTGGTCCCATCTATGTTTTGTAGTAGCTTCATCCACTACCAGTTTGTAGTGTTCCCGTTTAGGTTAATATCATCACCTCAAGTTTTCACAACGAAGATGACAGTGATTGCAGCCCATCTACGAATGTCGGGCACACCAATATTTCCATACATGTTTGACTGGCTAATTAAAGTTGGATCGCTGGAGGCAGTATCTCGCTATGTACAGTCAAGAGTAGCCCTGCTGTCTGACCTGGGTTTCTTAATTAACAAGCCAAAATCCCACCGGAAGCACCCCCAATGACTCCAGTTTATTGGGTCAGTACAGGAAACCACTATTCTCCACACCTTTCCTCCACCTTAGAGAATTGCCAACATTCAGAAATTGGTTCCCTCCTTCCAATACAGTGCACGAGTCCCAGTTCTGAAGGACCTATGACTCCTAGGTCTGATGGGTTCCTGCATTCTCCTAGTCCTGCATGCACTTTGGCACATGAAGAGCCTGAAGGGGTGCCTCTGCAGGCAGTGGCTACAGTACGGGGGAAACCTGTTGGACTGTTACATAATCTCCCCCAGTGTTTCAGCAGAAGTGGTTTAGTGGGGGAACAAGATGAACCTGAGTTGCAGGTCGTATTTTGCTCCCCCTTTAGCTGTGGCTACAGTAGTAATGGATGCTCCCACCTCAGGGTGGGGAGCTTGCCTAGAAGATCTGGAGATCAGAGGCCTGTGGTCTCTGGAAGAACAGGTTCTCCAGTTGAAATAGCAGGCAATTTGGCTGGTGCTCAAGGCCTTCCTCCCCTCCATCCAAGGTCGGTCCTTATGTCAATAAGTAAGAGGGGGGAGGGTCTCAGCTCCTTTGTCTGCAAAAATTGGGACTTGGACACACTGCCAAGGGATTTGGCTTACCACCAGTCATGTAGCGGGGTCTCTGAATGTCAGAGCCAACAGCGTCAGGTGACGTTATCTTGCTGATCATAAGTGGCGTATTCTACTGGAGGTAGTCCAGGACATCTTCACCAGTGGGATACTCCTCAGGTGGGGGGTTCTCTAAAAGAGGACGTCGCGGATATCAGCGTAGCCCTGGGTTGTATGTATTCCTATTTGGAAGGGTAATGAAAGTGAAATGTCAGTTGGAAACTGCCGAGTACCTATACGGAGAGGAACAACGGGGGGGGGGGAAGGGGAGATTCTCATTTTACAAATTCTAACCAATAGTTCTCTTGCACGAGCGAAAAGAAGGGGGACAATTGGCAGCCCTGCCTGGTACCCTTGTAAATAGAAATTAGTTTGGGCAAGCGATGTCTTATCTGTATCCTCGTCACAAGTTCTGCATGAAAGAATTTAACATACTTCAAGCAAGACAAATAAGTAACCCCAATTCAGATTGTCAAATTGGCTTTCCAAAATCAGTTAAAAGTAGAATGGTGGGAACCAGAACGTGCCCCTCTAGGGCCAGGGCATTATCGGGCTGTCGGATGTTATGCGTTTAAGTGTGGTGGGGCATAAAACCATTCTGGTCTCTGTGTATTAGTGTTACAATTGTTTCTATTCTATTCATTAGAATTTTTATTTTCATATTTAGATAGGAGACCGCTCTGTAGGAGTTGCATGGAGACTTCTTTTAATATACCTTTTATGATCTACTCTAACGTCAGGGATTAAAATGCCCTCTGTTTGTCCTCTTTGTATGGTGTCAGTAGGTGTGCCTTGTGCAGGAATTTACTAGCTATATAGAATTCGACTGGTAGCTCATTTCAGCTGAGCAGTTTCACCACCTGCAACTGTTAATCCCTTCTGTGATTTCTTCAGTGGAAACTTCAGAGTTAAGGGTCTGTGTCTCTTGAGTCATGGGCAATGAAACCTCAATCCACATTGGCCTCAGTCCCAGATTCAGAGATGTCAAGCTGTCTATGAAAACAAGCAAGTTCCACTTTCTAAAAGTGGCATTTTCATAATTGTCACTTAAAATCCAACTTTACCATTAAAGAGGATTTTAAATTACAATTTCTTCGTGACCAGACATGATATTGCTACCTGTTCACAAGCAAAGGTTATCACTTATTAAATGTAATAAGGTAACCCAATGTTATCCAATGGGAGAAGTAGGCCTTGGAGTAGTAAAAAAACGTATTTAAATTGTTTTCGCTACCAAGACATGTAAAACTTAAAAGTACATGTCAAAATTTTTAAATATACTGTACCCTGCTCTAAGGACTGTTAATTGCCTACCTCAGGGGTGAGATATATGTATAAAAAAGGAAGGCTTAGGCCTGGCAAAGGAGTTATTTTGCCAAGTCAAATTGGCAGTTTAAATCTCTACACAGGCTGTAGTAGCAAGCAGGAGATATATGTGACAGGGCCACTTAAGTGGGTGGCACAGTGAGAGCTGCAGGCCCACTAGTTGTATTTTATTTAAAGACTATGAGTACACGTAGCACCGCCTTACTAGGGACTTAGAAGTAAATTAAATGTGGCAATTGACTGTAAGTAAGTTTTATCATGTTTAGGGGAGTGAGCACTCTAGCAGTGGTTAGCAGCAATAAACTGCACTGAGTCCTGTGGCAACAAAAACAAATTCAAGCAGAGCAAAGGGGAGAACATGTGATGGAAGAATACCCTGAGGCTGACAGGTTTATCAGTTTAGTAATACTACAGTAGTACTGCTGAAGTACTACAAAATGCAGTTTTCAAACTTACGAGTGCAAATCTCCATCTACATTTGTCCCGTCTTTCCTGCGGGGTGATCCTCACACATGCACGTTTACTATTTGGTAGTAAATGTAAGAAGGACTGTAGCAGAGACATTATTACTACTAAATGCAGTTCACACGTAAACTTCCATCTCTCCTATCTTTTCTGTGAGGAGATCCTCACACATGCAAGTTTACTACTTGGTAGTAAATGTAGGAGAGACTAGGAGAGAGGCTACAAAATGAGGCATACTTACTACTAAGTCATAGATGTTAGGTGAAGGAGGAGTAAAGAGGGGTTTGGAGAGAGTCGGTCTGCATTCACCCACAAAAAATGTAAGCCTGTTACTATTCACAAACTGCACTTCTAAAGTTACTGCAGTCAAAAGGAACCCAAAACATTAGTAAGTTTCTCCATTGTAGAGCTGGTGTAAGTCCAATCCCCACATGGCCAACTGCTAACACCGCAACACTCTGGAAAATAAGGGCCACATGTACAAAGCCATTTAGCATTTCTTAACAGTCCGAGCTGCTATTTTGGGCCGTTAAGAAATGTTAAATGGGCTTTTTAGGTGTACAAAGTGTAGGAAAGTACCATCTTGCCTGGCATGTTACCCCAATATTTCACTGTATATATGTTGTTTTAGTCTAGTATAAGTATGTGCCCTGTATGTGTTCCCTGTGTGATGCCTAAGTGTCTCACTGACGCTCAGCTAACCAGAACCTCAGTGGTTATGCTCTCTCTGCTTTCCAAATTTGTCACTAACAGGCTAGTGACTAAATTTACCAATTCACATTGGCATACTGGTACACCCATATAATTCCCTAGAATATGGTACTGAGGTACCCAGGGTATTGGGGTTCCAGGAGATCCCTATGGGCTGCAGCATTTCTTTTGCCACTCATAGGGAGCTCTGACCATTCTTACACAGGCCTGCCATTGCAGCCTGCGTGAAATAAAGTCCACGTTATTTCACAGCCATTTACCACTGCACTTAAGTAACTTATAAGTCACCTATATGTCTAACCTTCACCTGGTGAAGGTTGGGTGCAAAGTTACTTCGTGTGTGGGCACCCTGGCACTAGCCAAGGTGCCCCCACATCGTTCAGGGCAAATTTCCCAGACTTTGTGAGTTTTGGGACACCATTACACGCGTGCACTACACATAGGTCACTACCTATGTGTAGCGTCACAATGGTAACTCCGAACATGGCCATGTAACATGTCTAAGATCATGGAATTGTCACCCCAATACCATTCTGGTATTAGGGGGACAATTCCATGATCCCCTGGGTCTCTAGCACAGTACCCGGGTACTGCCAAACTGCCTTTCCGGGGTCTCCACTGCAGCTGCTGACAACCCCTCAGACAGGTTTCTGCCCTCCTGGGTCCAGGCAGCCCTGGCCCAGGAAGGCAGAACAAAGGATTTCCTCTGAGAGAGGGTGTTACACCCTCTCCCTTTGGAAATACGTGTGGAGGCTGGGGAGGAGTAGCCTCCCCCAGCCTCTGGAAATGCTTTGATGGGCACAGATGGTGCCCATCTCTGCATAAGCCAGTCTACACCGGTTCAAGGATCTCCCAGCCCTGCTCTGGCACGAAACTGGACAAAGGAAAGGGGAGTGACCCCTCCCCTGACCTGCACCTCCCAGGGGAGGTGCCCAGAGCTCCTCCAGTGTGTCCCAGACCTCTGCCATCTTGGAAACAGAGGTGTTGGGGGCACACTGGACTGCTGTGAGTGGCCAGTGCCATCAGGTGACGTCAGAGGCTCCTTCTGATAGGCACTTACCTCTCTTGGTAGCCAATCCTCCTAACCTGGTAGCCAAACCTCCTTTTCTGGCTATTTAGGGTCTCTGCTTTGGTGAATTCTTCAGATAACGAATGCAAGAGCTCACCAGAGTTCCTCTGCATCTCCCTCTTCACCTTCTACCAAAGGATCGACCGCTGACTGCTCAGGACGCCTGCAAAACCTCAACAAAGAAACAAGACGACTACTAGCAACATTGGAGTGCCTCATCCTGCCAGGTTTCTCGACTGTTTCCAGGTGGTGCATGCTCTGGGAGTAGCCTGCCTTCACCCTGCACCAGAAGCTCCGAAGAAATCTCCCGTGGGTCGATGGAATCTTCCCCCTGCTAACGCAGGCACCAAAAGACTGCAACGCTAGTCCTCTGGGTCCCCTCTCATCCTGACGATTGTGGTCCCTGGAACTCAGCAACTCTGTCCAAGTGACTCCCACAGTTCAGTGACTCTTCATTCCAAGTTTGGTGGAGGTAAGTCCTTGCCTCCCCACACTAGACTGCCTTGCTGGGTACCGCGTGATTTGCAGCTGCTCCGGCTCCTGAGCACTCTTCCAGGATTTCCTCCGTGCACAGCCAAGCCTGGGTCCCCAGCACTCCTTCCTGCAGTGCACAACCTTCTGAGTTGTCCTCCGGCGTCGTGGGACTTCGCGTGGACTCCGGTTCACTCTTCACCAAGTGCCTGTTCAGGTACTTCTGCGGGTGCTGCCTGCTTCTGTGAGGGCTCCCTGAGTTGCTGGGCGCCCCCTCTGTCTCCTCCTCCAAGTGGCGACATCCTGGTCCATTCGTGGTTTGCATTCCACTTTTGGAGTATATGGTTTGTGTTGCCCCTATACCTATGTGCTCCTATTGCAATCTATTGTAATTCTACACTGTTTGCCTTACTTTGCTTGCTATTACTTACCTAATTTTGGTTTGTGTACATATATCTTGTATATATAACTTATCCTCATACTGAGGGTACTCACTGAGATACTTTTGGCATATTGTCATAAAAATAAAGTACCTTTATTTTTAGTAACTCTGTGTATTGTGTTTTCTTATGATATTGTGCATATGACACCAGTGGTATAGCAGGAGCTTTACATGTCTCCTAGTTCAGCCTAAGCTGCTCTGCTATAGCTACCTTCTATCATCCTAAGCTGCTAGAAACACCTCTTCTACACTAATAAGTGATAACTGGACCTGGCACAAGGTGTAAGTACCTCTGGTACCCACTACAAGCGAGGCCAGCCTCCTACAACGAACCATCCAGTCCCCTTCCTGGAGGATGTCCCTCAATAAGTGGATACCCTCCATCTTGAAGTGTCGATAGACCAAGAAACCATTGAATTCATTCAGATTCAGAACCAGACGAGACCCCCCACCCTTATTGCTCACTAGAAATACGGGGCTGAGAAAATCCTAAGGGTGTCTTGAGGTCCTGACAATAGTGCCATTTGCCACCAGTGCGGCCACTTCGGCGGAAATGAACTGCTCTCTTGTAGGGAAAAATATACAGGACGAGGGGGAGACAACTGGACGGGGGATTCGTAAAATTTGGGTCTGAAACCTTGAATGGTCTGTATAACCCAAGTATCGCAAGAAATCTTGCACCATTCCTGTAGAAAAAGACCTGTTCTGCCCCCCCAAGACTACCTCTGAACTTAGGAACAGGCTCACCAGTGGATCCTGCCTCCTGGGAGAAGGATTGGTTGCCCCTGGATCTTCCTCTGCAGAACCTGAAGCGGCCCGCTCTTGGACGTGAGGGGTAGAAAGTAGAGGAGGAGGCGTTGTACTCCTGGAAGCCGCCTCTCCCCTGGAGGTAGTACACACGCTGAGGACCTTGCTGATTGAAGCGGCCGAAGGCCCGCCCTCTAAAGCATCCGGCCCCACAAAAAAGTGGACGGAGAGCCCTCTTGATAGAACCCTGGGCTTTGTCCAAGTTTGCATAAGTTGATACAAATTTCGATAGTTCCTTCGGGAAGGGAGCTCAAAACAATAATCCCTGTGCCAAGGGACCAGATTCAGAAGAAGCGAGATCCGCTAGCTTGGGGTCCAATTTAATTAAGATGGAACTGCGACGCTCTGAAGAAATGGCACAATTGGCATTACCCAAAAAAAACAGTGGCCTTTGGGCCCAGCCTACTAAAATATCCGGGCTAATGGTCTCGCCTGACTCCTTAGCGTGAAACGCCATTTCCAAAATCTTCGTTAGAGGGCCTGATACATCCAACAGCTTATCCTGACACCCACGCCAGACTCGATCGATGCCCTTCTTAGGGTCCTTAGAAGACCTCTTTAAGAATGTGACCAGGGAAGGATCTAACTCTGGAGTCTCCGTGACTTTAGAAGGGAAATCCGGTCTAGGGCATTCAGACCTCAACCTAGATCTGACCTCTTTGTCAAAGCTATTTCCAATGTGGGATTCCACATAATCCGAAACTTCCACAGGAGGCACCCATGATGAAGAACGAGGATGTATAATGTCCTCAGGCTCAAAGGTCAAGAACTTAGGAGCCAGGAGGGGGTCCTCCTGGTGATGAGCCTTTTTCTTACGTTTACGGGGAGGATCATCCCCAGTCTCAGAAGAGAGATCAGAAGAAGAGGAGACCAGATCCTCTCTGGTTTTAGCCTTGTAAGTAGACGCATTGTAGTCATGCTCTTTTGCCATGGCCCTGATAAGACTCTCAAAATCCGCTGAATGCGGGTTGTGACCTTGTTTGCGATGTTGGGAACCACCAGACAGGGAGGGTTCTAGTATAGATTGGTTTCCAGAAGGGGCAACCCATCCCTGCTGTTCCGTAAAACCAATAAGGTGATGCTTAATTGGTTTAATCGCCTGAGCTAAGGCTTGATTCACAGTGTGGAGTACACCAGCATCCAGAGCATAAACCAGGTCCTGCTCAAAAGACCCCGAAGGCTCCTCCAAATAGTATTCCTCAGTCGCCTGGTCATCATAGCCAGCCATGCTGGCAGCAGAAAAAGGAGGGGCTCCAGAGGATTTTTTGAAATTAATTAGGGCAAAACACAGATATCTTCTAAATATATAAATCCCCAAAGGAACTGGACCCAGTCCAAATAATGGTGACTGAGATAAATTTAAGGTGTGGAGGGAGCTGCCCCACAGTCACAGCACCAGGCCCAGCCTGATTAACAATATTTTGCAACCCCAGAAGTCTCCACTCGGATGTAAAACGGGGAGCACTCAAAGCAGGCAAAGAGACGATCACACGCGTCTCACTTGTGTCGGCAGAAAGGCTCGGCAAAGCGGGCATAAGAAAACTAAAGCCTTCCTGGAAATAGAAGGAGGACTGAGCGGCCAAGCCACGCGTCCTCGCTCCCCTGCTCTCACTCCACCGATAAATAGGGGCTGAGTCCGAGCAGCCGACCCCGGGAGGGAAAATCCGCTCCCAGCAAAAGGAACGCTTGCAAAGCGCTGCGCTAAAAGCGTACACAGATACACCGCATGAAAAGAAATAACGAAGAAACACACTTAACTGGCTGTGAAGCAGCAAAGAAAGAGGAGTTGAAGTGTGTTCAGCAGAGTTATATAGGGCTCCTACTCTATGGTCATCATGTGTTGATGGGGTTCTTGGGAGAAGTCATTTTTTCTTGTTCTGTATTTTCATTGGCTGCTGTTAAATTAAAGCAATAGAAAGAACCATAATCTGAGCCTCCGGTCCTGACCTATAATTGGTCACCTAACCAGGTAAGCACCTATCAGCAGAGGGCTCTGATGTCACCTGCTGCACTGGCCACTCAGATGCTCCCAGAGCTCCCTGCCAACCTTGAATCAAAGATGGCAAAACACAGGGACCCTCTGGAGAGGAGCTCTGAGCACCACCCCTGGGCCACTCCCATTTCCTTTGTCCAGTTTCGCGCCAGAACAGGGACTGGGGGTCCCTGAACCGGTGTAGACTGGTGCAAGGATGGCACCAAATGTGCCCTTCAAAGCATTTCCAGGGGCTTGGGGAGGCTACCCCACCCCAGCCTATAACACCTATTTCCGAAGGGAGAGGGTGTAACACCCAACTCCCAAAGGAAATCCTTTGTTCTGCCTACCTGGGCTCGAGCTTTTCAAGCCACAGGAGGACAGAAACCTGTCTGGCAGTTGGCAGCATCTGGGGCTGCCTGTAAACCTTCAGAAGGCTCTAACTGCAATACTGGGGGTCCTCTGATGAGCCCCCAGAGTGCATGAAATCATACAATCAATGCTTGCAAAAGCCTTGGTGTATGATTCCAACATGTCTGATACCAAACATGCCTAGGTTCGGAGTTACCATTATGTAGCTGGACACAGGGATTGACCTACGTCCAGTACATGCATAAAATAGCGTCACCGCACTCACAAAGTCTGGGAAAACGGGCCTGGAGTTCGTGGGGGCACCTCTGCTAGTGCAGGGGTGTCCTCACACACAGGTACTTTGCACCCTGCCCTCTGGGCTGGAAGGCCTGCCATAGGGGTGACTTATAAGTGACCTGGTTGAGTGGCAAATGGCAGTGAAAGGGTGCTTGCTCCTTTTCATGCAGGCAGCAACGGCAGTCCTACAGAACCATTTGCATGGGCTCCCTATGGGTGGCAAAATATATGCTGCAGCCCATAGGGATCCTCTGGAACCCCAATGCCCCAGGTACCTAGGTACTATATACTAGGGACTTATAATGAGGCACCAGTGTGCCAATTTTGGGTGAAATACAGTGATAACAGTTACCAACAACTACATTTAGGGGAGAGAGCATAACTACTGGGATCCTGGTTAACAGGATCCCAGTAGACACAGTCAAACATACTGACAAACAGGCCAAAAGTGGAGGTAACCAGGCTAGAAAGAAGCTACTTTCCTACAAGAGTCCTTTAGTTCCAGCCCATTCACCCTCTTGCCCAGCCTGTAAGTGTGCGAGACTTGTGACCTGTTCTGAGTTGTTGCGGTGTCCTCATGCAGTACCTCTCAAGCAGCACTGTGGTGGTTTCATCAATGAACCTTCTAGCTAACACCGTATCATTGTCATGCCCCTTCACACCTGCACTCCAGAGGCCATGTGACAACAGACATGTTCCCCACTTGGCCACCAAACTGCATCAAGACAATTATATGCTGGTGCAGCACTGTAATTATGAAAAGTTCACAGTATCAGTCCAAACATAATCCATAAAAATGGCCGACCACACCCTTAAAAAATTAAGTGGCCTCTCTAGTGCTGCCAGATTGACCAGCCAGACCAGGCTGAAGCACAACTGTGATCAGTGGTTGCCCTTCTGCTACCTTCAAACCAACATTTGAGGAAGATCGACTCTACGGGATACGGTCATGAGCAATCCCAATGCCTAGGAAGACCTGAGACATGGAATTCCACACTGGATGGCTACTGGTGTTCAAACCTGAGACACACCAGAGCATGCACATATTTTTGAACATCTTTTTAATGTGATCTTCCTGTATTTCACGTTTCATAGTTTGACTGGTTTCTGTTTGTTAAAGGAAGAGAACACAACCTTGAGTACCATGGAAAAACCATCGCTCAAAAAGCAACATCACCCCTGCCAGATACTCATCTTCTAATACACATTGGACTAGAAGGATGGCAGGTTGGCTAATAATTGTAGCACAGGCCAATTGCCTTATTCTACATACAAATCAAAAGAAATGGGGTATTACCCTAAAAACTATTTTGAATGATTCACATGACTTGAGCCCTCACCGAGTATACTGGTTAATCTATATATACAGGGAGTGCAGAATTATTAGGCAAGTTGTATTTTTGAGGATTAATTTTATTATTGAACAACAACCATGTTCTCAATGAACCCAAAAAACTCATTAATATCAAAACTGAATATTTTTTAGTTTGTTTTTAGTTTTAGCTATGTTAGGGGGATATCTGTGTGTGCAGGTGACTATTACTGTGCATAATTATTAGGCAACTTAACAAAAAAAAATATATACCCATTTCAATTATTTATCATTACCAGTGAAACCAATATAACATCTCAACATTCACAAATATACATTTCTGACATTCAAAAACAAAACAAAAACAAATCAGTCACCAATATAGCCACCTTTCTTTGCAAGGACACTCAAAAGCCTGCCATCCATGGATTCTGTCAGTGTTTTGATCTGTTCACCATCAACATTGCGTGCAGCAGCAACCACAGCCTCCCAGACACTGTTCAGAGAGGTGTACTGTTTTCCCTCCTTGTAAATTTCACATTTGATGATGGACCACAGGTTCTCAATGGGGTTCAGATCAGGTGAACAAGGAGGCCATGTCATTAGATTTCCTTCTTTTATACCCTTTCTTGCCAGCCACGCTGTGGAGTACTTGGACGCGTGTGATGGAGCATTGTCCTGCATGAAAATCATGTTTTTCTTGAAGGATGCAGACTTCTTCCTGTACCACTGCTTGAAGAAGGTGTCTTCCAGGAACTGGCAGTAGGACTGGGAGTTGAGCTTGACTCCATCCTCAACCCGAAAAGGCCCCACAAGCTCATCTTTGATGATACCAGCCCAAACCAGTACTCCACCTCCACCTTGCTGGCGTCTGAGTCGGACTGGAGCTCTCTGCCCTTTACCAATCCAGCCACGGGCCCATCCATCTGGCCCATCAAGACTCACTCTCATTTCATCAGTCCATAAAACCTTAGAAAAATCAGTCTTGAGATATTTCTTGGCCCAGTCTTGACGTTTCAGCTTGTGTGTCTTGTTCAGTGGTGGTCGTCTTTCAGCCTTTCTTACCTTGGCCATGTCTCTGAGTATTGCACACCTTGTGCTTTTGGGCACTCCAGTGATGTTGCAGCTCTGAAATATGGCCAAACTGGTGGCAAGTGGCATCGTGGCAGCTGCACGCTTGACTTTTTTCAGTTCATGGGCAGTTATTTTGCGCCTTGGTTTTTCCACACGCTTCTTGCGACCCTGTTGACTATTTTGAATGAAACGCTTGATTGTTCGATGATCACGCTTCAGAAGCTTTGCAATTTTAAGAGTGCTGCATCCCTCTGCAAGATATCTCACTATTTTTGACTTTTCTGAGCCTGTCAAGTCCTTCTTTTGACCCATTTTGGCAAAGGAAAGGAAGTTGCCTAATAATTATGCACACCTGATATAGGGTGTTGATGTCATTAGACCACACCCCTTCTCATTACAGAGATGCACATCACCTAATATGCTTAATTGGTAGTAGGCTTTCGAGCCTATACAGCTTGGAGTAAGACAACATGCATAAAGAGGATGATGTGGTCAAAATACTCATTTGCCTAATAATTCTGCACTCCCTGTATATATATATTCCATCTCAAACGCCATTCATATTGCTGAACACTTGTGGATGGGTGCCTCCTTCGTGCCAATGGCATGCACGTCATAATAACAAACAAACAGTCTCTACTTCAGAGCCCACGGAGCACTCTTTGGATTCCCAGCATAATTATTTCACACAGCATGACGCGTTTCGGCTACTTGCCTTCCTCATATGCTGATAAAAAAGGAAACACTCACTTGCAAACACTTTAAATAGTTTTCATTCATTGTTCTAATCAGTATGCTCGTAAGTAAATGAGGACTAACATGTCTCCATAAATTACGTAGTTCAAGGCGCCGCCATAGTCAAATATGTTATCTGATATTTAAATGTGTCATGCTGTGTGAAATAATTATGCTGGGAATCCAAAGAGTGCTCCGTGGGCTCTGAAGTAGAGACTGTTTGTTTGTTATTATGATGTGCATGCCATTGGCACGAAGGAGGCACCCATCCACAAGTGTTCAGCAATATGAATGGCGTTTGAGATGGAATTTAAATGTTATTGCTTGAACTGCCATAGCCCGGAAAACTCCTAAACACCTGCTGTTTATACAGGACATGACTGCATGTTTTTGCGCTAGTTACTAAACTATCGCTTTCAGGTATGAAGAGAGACTACGATGTGGGCAAAGAGATGGCTGGATGTAATGGCTCAGCTTATGTAATTCACCCAGAGACACTCGCATGCTTCATAATGTTTCAATAACATGGAAGATTAAGGGGCATATTTATACTCCGTTTGCGCCGGAATTGCGTCGTTTTTTTTGACGCAATTCCGACGCAAAACTAACTCCATATTTATACTTTGGCGTTAGACGCGTCTAGCGCCAAAGTCCACGGAGTTTGCGTCATTTTTTAGCGTGGACACCTACTTTGCGTTAATGAGATGCAAGGTAGGCGTTCCCGTCTAAAAAATTGACTCCGAGGCATGTGCGCCGTATTTACACTCCCGGGCAAAATTCACGCCCGGGAGTGGGCGGGTCAAAAAAAATTACGTCCGGCCGCTTTTGCGCCGTTTTTTAGCGCCTGGAAAAGGCAGGCGTTAAGGGACCTGTGGGCTCTGAAGGAGCCCAGAGGTGCCCTCCCATGCTCCCAGGGACACCCCCTGTCACCCTTGCCCACCCCAGGAGGACACCCAAGGCTGGAGGGACCCATCCCAGGGACATTAAGGTAAGTTCAGGTAAGTATTTTTTTTATTTTTTTTTGTGGCATAGGGGGGCCTGATTTGTGCCCCCCTACATGCCACTATGCCCAATGACCATGCCCAGGGGACAGAACTCCCCTGGGCATGGCCATTGGGCAAGGGGGCATGACTCCTGTCTTTGCTAAGACAGGAGTCATTTCTATGGGGGTTGGGAGTCGTAAAAAATGGCGCAAATCGGGTTGAGGCGAAAAATTTGCCTCAGCCTGACTTGCCCCATTTTTTGGCGCCCAAGATCCATATTCCCCTACGCCGGCGCTGCCTGGTGTACGTCGTTTTTTTCCACGCACACCAGGCAGCGCCGGCGGCTAACGCCGGCTAACGTCATTGATTAAATACGGCGCCCGCATGGCGCTTCAGAATGGCGTTAGCCGGCGCTAATTTTTTTGACGCAAAACTGCGTTAGCGCAGTTTTGCGTCAAAAAGTATAAATATGGCCCTAACTGTTTAAAGCGCGCAAGTGATGATAAGAACAAGTAATGTGCCCAGAACCATTTTGGCTTTTAAATCTACTCAAGAATAACTGTGACTGGGACATTTAAATATCAGATAACATATTTGACTATGGCGGCGCCTTGAACTACGTGATTTATGGAGACATGTTAGTCCTCTTTTACTTACGAGCATACTGATTAGAACAATGAATGAAAACTATTTAAAGTGTTTGCAAGTGAGTGTTTCCTTTTTTATCAGCATATGAGGAAGGCAAGTAGCCGAAACGCGTCATGCTGTGTGAAATAATTATGCTGGGAATCCAAAGAGTGCTCCGTGGGCTCTGAAGTAGAGACTGTTTGTTTGTTATTATGATGTGCATGCCATTGGCACGAAGGAGGCACCCATCCACAAGTGTTCAGCAATATGAATGGCGTTTGAGATGGAATTTAAATGTTATTGCTTGAACTGCCATAGCCCGGAAAACTCCTAAACACCTGCTGTTTATACAGGACATGACTACATGTTTTTGCGCTAGTTACTAAACTATTGCTTTCAGGTATGAAGAGAGACTACGATGTGGGCAAAGAGATGGCTGGATGTAATGGCTCAGCTTATGTAATTCACCCAGAGACACTCACATGCTTCATAATGTTTCAATAACATGGAAGATTAACTGTTTAAAGCGCGCAATTGATGATAAGAACAAGTAATGTGCCCAGAACCATTTGGGCTTTTAAATCTACTCAAGAATAACTGTGACTGGGACATTTAAATATCAGATAACATATTTGACTATGGCGGCGCCTTGCACTACGTGATTTATGGAGACATGTTAGTCCTCTTTTACTTACGAGCATACTGATTAGAACAATGAATGAAAACTATTTAAAGTGTTTGCAAGTGAGTGTTTCCTTTTTTATCAGCATATGAGGAAGGCAAGTAGCCGAAACGCGTCATGCTGTGTGAAATAATTATGCTGGGAATCCAAAGAGTGCTCCGTGGGCTCTGAAGTAGAGACTGTTTGTTTGTTAATATATATATATATATATATATATATATATATATATCTTGTGAGATCAGACTTTCAAAGTGTTTGCAAAATTTAACATGTCAACATCTGCTGGGAATACTCCAATTAAGATTTTTTTTTTTTTTCATTTTAAAAAAACATATCTACAGTAAAATAACCTCTTTCCATTCCCTACCATATATCCAGGAAGGTTCTCCTGGTGCTTTCCCTTATAATAATCAAGATTGATTCTACAGCAAAATAATTCCTGACAATAAATTGATAAGCCTTTCTTCTCAGTCTACTTTCTCTATGGCTAGTACATGTATTTCAAATTTGGAGTACTGAGAGGGTTTTCTCATCCATTGTCCTGTGTTTTGTCTTGGGGTGCACGTCCTTTTCTTTAGGTGCCCCGAACAGATTAGTAAGTGGGCAGTCCCCCAAGCATCCTGCATGTAGAGGGTAGAAGTGGGCAGTAAAGGTGAATTATATGGTCATTTGTCCATACCTCTGCTGGGTCCTTAGTGGTTTGCTTAACAGTGGTTAGTCAAGGATCCTTTACAGCCCTTGACTGCTTAATGTTAGTGGCTGTGGGAGAGCAGCCAAGTATGGCTGTAGAAATGTGAGTGAAAAAAGATGATTCTCTTTACAGCGTCACGCCGGAGTCAAGCTCGACAGGTACTTGCTTCCCCACTGCTTCTGCCAAGCTTGTTCCTTTGGCTGTGCTTTGGCTACGTAACAGATAGTACCAGTGGGAATATCTCTTTCATCAACTCAACTGCATGACAAATGATTAATGATAACAACATATTTTATTGTTTGATTCATTAACATTATTAGAATAAAGACAAATTCTAGGCCAGGAAAACTGGTGGATCATAAAACAGAAATGTCTATTTCTTAATTAGAAACATGTAGGTCATCAGCTAATTGGACACATGAACAATAAAATGACTGGCCCTGTAACTACGGAAAATAAAAGAAGCTAATCGTGGTCTCGAACTGCTAAGAATCTGATTTATTCACATACCGTGTTGACGTTCACATAAGGCCAAAAGGACACATTCAGTAACTCTTCTATAAAGCATATTATTTGGTTCATCAATACAAAGCACGTTATAGTGTGTAGAATATTTTCAAGGAAAACAAGTTTCAGTAGTGTTTTCGATTCCAACATCAGATCTGGACAAATACACAATACTTAAACTAGAGACTCACTTTTGTAATTAGAGAACCCATAGTTCTTTATATAATTTCTGTCTGTTGTTCTATTTCCATACACTTCTCGAGACAGTAGTTCTAAAAAATGAAATCCTATTGTTATGTAATCTCCAGGGTACTCATTAAGTCACTTTATGAGGAAGGAGTAACATAACTCCACTCGGATATTTTGCCAACCTGGCATTATGCAGCGGCCTCGGCTCAGAGTGAATGAATTTATAACCTGGCATTATGCAGCGGGCCTCGGCTCAGAGTGAATGAGTTTATAACCTGGCATTATGCAGCAGGCCTTGGCTCAGAGTGAATGAGTTTATAACCTGGCATTATGCAGCAGGCCTCGGCTCAGGGTGAATGAGTTTGTAATTACCACACGTTGTACCTGCATTTTGAATGGGATCTGAGTGATGGGCAGAGTGTTGACATCCCCTAAACCACACCTGCCAGTAGGCGAAAAAATATATTACATCCACCTGTTGGAAACAGGCACTGACTGTAGCTCCAGCCAGAAAACGTGCTTTCAATTGTTCAATTCTGCTCGTTAGTTCACATTCTGAAGTTTGCATTGTTTAACCGACTGGAATAAGTACAAACTTTTCCTCTATGCATTGCAAAACACAATGGTGGTCATTCTGACCCTGGCGGTCTTTGACCGCCAGGGCGGAGGACCGCGGGAGCACCGCCGACAGGCCGGCGGTGCTCCAATGGGGATTCCGACCGCGGCGGTAAAGCCGCGGTCGGACCGGCACCACTGGCGGGGTCCCGCCAGTGTACCGCGGCCCCATTGAATCCTCCGCGGCGGCGCAGCTTGCTGCACCGCCGCGGGGATTCCGACCCCCCCTACCGCCATCCAGATCCCGGCGGTCGGACCGCCGAGATCCGGATGGCGGTAGGGGGGGTCGCGGGGCCCCTGGGGGCCCCTGCAGTGTCCATGCCACTGGCATGGGCATTGCAGGGGCCCCCGTAAGAGGGCCCCTAAATGTATTTCACTGTCTGCTGCGCAGACAGTGAAATACGCGACGGGTGCAACTGCACCCGTCGCACAGCTTCCACTCCGCCGGCTCGATTCCGAGCCGGCTTCATCGTGGAAGCCTCTTTCCCGCTGGGCTGGCTGGCGGTCTGAAGGCGACCGCCCGCCAGCCCAGCGGGAAAGTCAGAATTACCGCCGCGGTCTTTCGACCGCGGAACGGTAACCTGACGGCGGGACTTTGGCGGTCGGCCTCCGCCGCCCGCCAAGGTCAGAATGAGGGCCAATGTCATTTCTAGTAGTAAGAAGTGCTCTGGTTGCAATAGAGAGGAACAAAATAATTAGATTTAGTTTAGCATGGCATATTTTTTTTAACGTTTTATAGCTTGGCACGTCTGAGTTTTATATAATTTGAGATTGGCATAACTAGTGGAATTATTATGTCGCTGAGATAGGAAGAGATCGTGTTATGGATGAGGACAACTTCATCACTGGGTAAGCATCTGAGCTGGTATGTATGAAAGATGAAGTTTGCAGAAAAAACTTGAATATAAAAGAAAATCAAGAACCAAATACCACTGTATTAGTTTTGGTTAAATTATCTGTAAAATCATTCAGCTTGTTGCACTGTTCCAGTTGATATTTCTCACAAGACCTAACAAAGAGTATTATAACGTTCTTATGTTTTTACCCCCTCACCTACGGAGAGAACTTGCAACTTTTTTGAGAGTCTGTTGGACAAATCAGAAGAATAGAGCCCAAAACAGGGAGCAAGGATACTTCACTGCTTTACACCACAAACAGAATAATATGTTTGGTCAGTCGATTATTAAGCCCTAATCGTCCCCATATCCAAGTGTCAATATGGTGATCTGTACGAAGAATTAACAATGGACGAGTATTATCTCAGCTATGTAGTTTCTGTCAAAGCCTAACTCAAGCTCCTTTTTGAATACAGTAGTAGAGTCTTTGAAGCATGTATAACGTTTGTCAGCCTTAATACGTTTTGTGTACTTACATTGCAGCATTGCAAAAGTCAATATATAGTCAGTGGTGGGGTATGTTACTGCGAAAAGAGGGGAAATCCCAGTGACTTCAACCATCCTTTAGGTTCATTCAATTTTAGAAAAGATTTGAGCATCACTACCAAGAAGAGCGACGAGGCCACAGTTTTTCATCTCTTTTTGATTTTTCTTTTTAAATATCGATGTATCAAAGAGTCACACCAAGAATCTAGAATAAGTTCTGAAGAGAAAGTATTTTGAGGAACATAATTGAAATGTTGTCTAAAACCCTGGGCACGTTTGAAACTGATATACCAGAACGCTAGTAAGGCCAGGTGCCCTTCTGACTTCAGCAGTATCTATGTACGCATGTGCACATATAATACAGTACACGCAAATATATACATCTGTACTACAGACACATATAATACAATGCAAGCAAATATATACATATGTACTACAGACACATATAATACAATACAAGCAAATGTATACATCTGTACTACAGACACATAATACAATACAAGCAAATATATACATCTGTACTACAGACACATATAATATAGTACAGGCAAATATATACATCTGTACAATAGATACATATAATACAATACAAGCAAATATATACATCTGTACTATAGACACATATAATACAATACAAATATATACATCTGTACTACAGAAATATATATTACAATGCAAGCAAATATACACATCTGTACTACAGACACATATAATACAGTACAAACAAATATATACATCTGATCTAGACACACATATAATACAAGCAAATATATACATCTGTACTACAGACATATGATACAGCACAAGCAAATTAATACATCTGTACTACAGACACATAATACAAGCAAATATATACATCTGTACTACAGATACATATAATAATACAATACAAGCAAATATATACATCTGTACTACAAACATATATAATACAATACAAGCAAATATACACATCTGTACTACAGACACATAATACAGTACAAACAAATTAATACATCTGTACTACAGACACATAATACAATACAAGCAAATAGATACATCTGTACTATAGACACATATAATACAGTACAAGCAAATATATACATCTGTACTACAGACACATATAATACAATACAAGCAAATATATACATCTGTACTACAGACACATGATACTATAGAAGCAAATATATAAATCTGTACTATTGACACACATAATGCACTACAAGCAAATATATACATCTGTACTACAGACACATATAATACAGTACAAGCAAATATATACATCTGTACAATAGACATATATAATACAATACAAGCAAATATATACATCTGTACTATAGACACAGATAATACAATACAAGCAAATATATACATTTGTACTACAGACACATATAATACATTACAAACAAATATATACACCTGTTCTAGACACACATATAATACAAGCAAATATATACATATGTACTACAGACACATATGATACAGTACAAGCAAATGAATACATCTGTACTACAGACACATAATACAATACAAGCAAATATATATATCTGTACTACAGATACATATAATACAGTACAAATATATACATTTGTACTATAGACAGATATAATACAATACAAGCAAATATATACATCTGTACTATAGACACATATAATACAATACAAGCAAAATATACACATCTGTACTACAGACACATAATACAACACAAGCAAATATATACATCTGTACTACAGTCACATATAATGCAGTACAAGCAAATGCAAACATCTGTACTACATACACATATAATACAGTACAAGCAAATATATACATCTATACTATAGCTACATATAATACAATACAAGCAAATATATACAAAGAAGAGGGGACCAAGGCAGAAAAAGGAAAGAGCAGGCAAACTTGGATAACTATGAGAAACAAGAAATAGCCAGTGATGACAAAACAGAAATTAATTTAACTGAAGATGAACGCACTGAAATAAAACTACTAACTCTGGGACTATCATTTTGAGAAAAGTCAGAATTTCATCATATTCAGACTAAAATAGATCTGTATAAATATATTTGGAACTCGAGTTCATGAAGATTCATAAAAATAATGCTAATAATTTGTGTAAAGTACTGAGAGACTGCACTGATAATGGATCCAGCAATTTGCTGATTTACACCTACTGAAAGAACTATTGGAACTGGAGAATAAATGTTCAAGCAACACTGGGAGTATTATTGAAGAAATGATATGTCAGAGTGAGAATATATAAGTTACAGAAGAAGGGAGTACCACTTTTAGACCTGGACCACTCTTTGCACACATTATTTCACATGATAGAACAGGCGTGTTTTCAGAAACAGTGATTAGAGAACTTTGCAGTTTGCAAATCAAAACAACCACGAAAAGATTGGTCACATGTCAACAGTGCAGTGAATAATTATAAACAGACCAGCACTAAATTGAGAGACAACAAAGATTGTGTCATAAGGTAGGCTGACAAAGGTGGGAATGCAGTGCTATGACCGATTGAGCTGTATATGAAGGAATCATATAGTCAACTTTCAAATACTGAGTGCCATAAAAAACATGAGAAGGCATATTACCTGAATGAAAAACAAGATTACACTAATGATTTAGTGGAATGAATAGATCAAGGACAGATTAGCTATGATGAATTCCGATTCCTGAAGACAGAGGGGGTCATTACAACATTGGCGGTAAAAGCCGCTTACCGCCGTGCAGAAGACCGCCAATACACCACCACGGAATTCCACCACAGCTATTATGACCCACATCCGCCGACATTCAGACACCCACACAAGTCCGCCACACCAAAGGTCAGTGATAAACTGGCGAAAACAAATCCTCCACCATCACGCCAACGGAAACACGCCCATGCTATTACGACCCACGAATCCACGCAGCGGTCTTTCAACCGTGGTATTCCATTGGCGGTACACACCGCCGCGCTCAAAATACACACACATCTCCAAAACACCGCCACATTGGACAATTAAAAAAAACACACACCTGATACACATACAAACACCACTCCCACACACCCAACACAATATAAAACACACACCCACATCACCCACAAACCCCTACGACCAAAGATGAGAGACGAAGGCGACAGAGAGAGAGCACAGCAATAGACAACCCCACCACACAGAGGCACACAACACCATCACCCACACAACATCCACTCACAAAACACCCCACACCACTATACATCACCACACTCATCACCACATACACCACCCCACACATCAGCTACACCACCCCATGGCACGCCAAAGACACCCCAGGTTTTCGGAGGAGGAGCTCAGGGTTATGGTGGAGGAAATCGTACGGGTAGAGCCACAGCTATTTGGATCACAGGTGCAGCACACCTCTATAGCTAGGAAGATGGAGCTATGGCGAAGAATCGTGGACAGGGTCAACGCAGTGGGACAGCACCCAAGAAATCTGGAGGACATCAGGAAGAGGTGGAATGACCTACGGGGGAAGGTGCGTTCCGTGGTCTCCAGGCACAACATCGCGATTCAGCGGACTGGCGGCGGACCCCCACCTCCTCCCCCACAACTAACAACATGGGAGGAGCAGGTCTTGACCATTATGCATCCTGAGGGCCTCGGAGGAGTCGGTGGAGGAATGGACACTGGTAAGTCAAATCTTAACTATCATATCCCCCACCCTACCTGCATGCTTTCACACCCCCCCACCCTCACCCCCTCCCCTATCACTCCAACTCCTCACTAATGTACTAATAACACAAATCACCCATCCCAACACCAAGCCCTGCATGACACAACAAAGCATGGACACCCAGCACTAAAGCATGCCCACTGCACATACCCATAACAACCCCTAACCATCATCACACAAGCCACCACACAGGAATGCTAGCACTGGAGTACATGCTCACCCACCCATTGCACACCATGACACACACAGATGCAATAATCATGCTTTTATACCCCTGCAGGACCACTACGTAACGTCACCAGACAGGAGGGTCCAGACATCTCTACCCCGCCCACAGAAGAGGCCCACAGTGACGACAGAAGCTCTGGCCAACTGGATCCAGATGACCAGCCCGGACCATCGTGGGCCTCAGGACAGTCGGTTCCCCTCGCACAGGCACAGCCCAACACTGACCTTCCACCCTCTGGTAACACCAGCACAGCACCCACCCAGCGGGTCCATACTTCCGTACCCAGGACACGTCAATCAGCTGTGTGTCCACCACTACAGGGAACCCAGGATAACCCACCACCCCAACAACAACAGGAACCTGGGGGCAGTGGTAGTGGTAGTGGGCACACGGTCCAGGGGACGGAGGCACAGGAACACAGGGGAACTGGGAGGGCTGCTGTGTGACAGGGGGCGGACAGGCCAAGGGAACCCACTCTCCACGAGGCCCTCTCCTCCATCATGGGAGCATACCACCACTCCCAGGAGACGATGGCTACGGTCCTTGCCAAGTTTCAGGAGACCCAGCGCATGCAGGAGGAACAGTATTTGGGCTTCAGGGAGCAGCTCAGAACCATCAGCTCCACCCTGGGCACCATCGTAGGGGTGCTGAAGGACATACAGAAGACCATGAGGGACACCATGGCACTCCAAGGGGCCCCTGACACTAGCCTGGACGATGAACTGCCCACCACCTCCGCCGGAGCTAGTGGACAGGACGCCCCGCCACAGGACCACCACACCAGCACCCCACCCCCTGCAGACGGAGAACCACCCCGCAAGCGGTCCCTTAGATCCAGGAACAGGACAGAGCAAGATGGCAAGACCCCCGCCAGGAAATGAGACCACCCTGATTGTCATCCCACTGTCCCACTTTGTTACCCTGTCCATATTGGAACTGGTCCAGCTCCACTTCCTATGCCCATATGGGCAGTTCACCTGTGAGACTAATAGACTGGACTCTGCCATGGACATTCCTCCACCATCACCCCTCACCATTTTGCCACCCCCTCCAATAATTAGCACTTCAATAAACACCCCTGAACCACAAAACAATCTGGAGTCAGTCTATGATTTTGAAAATGTGTATTATCTATGACAATGACAAAATCCGTTCGAAAATGTAATGTCAACATACCTATGTCACACATCACAAGCCCATGAAGGATGCAAGCAGATGACACACGTTGGTAACCACACCTGTGAAACCGTAATGGAAATGTACAACTCAGTTTCCAAATACTGCTGCAAATTGACAGACAGGATAGAGGTAGAAGTGTGAAAGTAAATGTAATAGTAAAAAAATTGTTCTAACCTGTGTGTCATTGGAAATATTGCTGTATGACAGAGTCCCTGTTGTCAATGTCTTCTTCCTCTGCTTCCTCCTCATCACTGTCCACAGGCTCCACAGCTGCCACAACACCGTCATCTGGACCATCCTCCTGCATAAAAGGCAACTGGCGTCGCAAAGCAAGATTGTGAAGCATACAGCAGGCGATGATGATCTGGCACACCTTCCTTGGTGAGTAGAATAGGGATCCGCCTGTCATATGGAGGCACCTGAACCTGGCCTTCAGGAGGCCGAAGGTGCGTTCGATCACCCTCCTAGTCCGCCTGTGGGCCTCATTGTAGCGTTCCTCTGCCCTGGTCCTGGGATTCCTCACTGGGGTCAATAGCCATGACAGGTTGGGGTAACCAGAGTCTCCTAATAGTCACACCCGGTGCCTCTGGAGTTGACCCATCACATAAGGGATGCTGCTATTCCGCAGGATGTAGGCGTCATGCACTGAGCCAGCGAACATAGCATTTACCTGCGAGATGTACTGGTCTGCCAAACATACCATCTGTACATTCATCGAATGATAACTCTTCCGGTTCCTGTACACCTGTTCACTCCTGTGGGGGGGGACCAGAGCTACATGGGTCCCATCAATGGCACCTATGATGTTAGGGATATGTCCCAGGGCATAGAAGTCACCTTTAACTGTAGCCAAATCCTCCACCTGAGGGAAAACGATGTAGCTCCTCATGTGTTTCAGCAGGGCAGATAACACTCTGGACAACACGTTGGAAAACATAGGCTGGGACATCCCTGATGCCATGGCCACTGTTGTTTGAAATTACCCACTTGCTAGGAAATGGAGCACTGATAGCACCTGCACTTGAGGGGGGATTCCTGTGGGATGGCGGATTGGTGACATGAGGTCTGGCTCCAACTGGGTACACAGTTCCTGGATTGTGGCACAGTCAAACCTGTAGGTGATGATTAAATGTCGCTCCTCCATTGTCAACAGGTCCACCAGCGGTCGGTATACCGGAGGATTCCGCCATCTCCTCACATGTCCCAGCTGACGGTGCCTAGGAAGGACAACAGCGGCCACAGAGTCAACCAATTCTGAGGTATGTACCCACAGCTACACAGAACACGACACAAAATACAAAATTCTTCCTGTATGTGTGTTAAGTCCAGGCCTAGGTATGTGTGACGCAGTTGTAAATGAAGCCATGTGGGCCCCTGAAATGGCGGATGCCTGACCTCTAAAGTGGGACAATGGGATGTGAGGTAACTGCACTGGCGTTGTACACCGTAGCGGGAGGCGTCGTAGACCGTGGCGCAATGCTGCATTGGTTAACATTGGACCCTATGGGTCCCAGGAGCCAATGACGAAGTGCGCCGGCGGTGATGATACGCACCGCCGCGGACGTGACCGCCATTTTCTATCTGTTCAATCACTCGATACCTGATCTTCGACAGGAGAGGACCTACACTGCAAGTGCTGCTGTGACCTCGGTCTGGAAGAGACAATGGCACGTGCGTCTGGGGAAAGGGCCCCTGCCTTCACTGCACAGGAGTTGGAGAAGCTCATGGACGGGGTCCTCCCCCAGTACACGCTACTCTACGGTCCTCCAGACCAACAGGTGAGTACATAGGGTGCAAGTTGTATGGGCTATGCCTGGGTGGAGAGGGCTGGATGTAAGTAGGAAGGGGGCAGAGTTCTGCAAGCATGAAGGAGTGTGAATGCATGTGCCACATGGCAAGGGCAGGGATGTGGGCCACTCACTACGACGGTGCAGTTGGTAATGACTTCTCTTCTTCCCCTGTACATGTCATGTAGGTCAGCGCCCACCAGAAGAAGGATATTTGGCGTGCCATCGCCAAGGACGTCAGGACCCTGGGGGTCCACCAGAGACGGAGCACCCACTGCCGTAAAAGATGGGATGACATTCGCCGCTGGAGCAAGAAGACGGCGGATGCTCAGCTGGGGATGACCTCCCAACGTGGGAGGGGTGCCCGTCGCACCATGACCCCCCTGATGTTCCGGATCCTGGCGGTGGCCTACCCTGAGTTGGATGGGCGCATAAGGGCATCACAGCAGACACAAGGGGGTGAGTACACTCACATTCTCATGACTTTGCGCGCAGTGGAGGGGTCTGGGTGGGGGAGGAGGGCTGTGGGTTTTCCTAGGCCAGGGCGAGTTCTGTAGGCTAGGCCCCTCCGTAATGAAGGCCATGTGCCACTCCACCCCACCTCTGTAGAGTGCCAAGTACAGGTATACATGCCCCTGTGTCATCTATGTGGGCAGATGACACTCATAGCCATGTAGGCCATATCACAGGAACTGCATCTGTAGAGGCCAAGAGCACGGCGTAGTGCAGGGGGCTGCTGTGTCTGTACTTTCCGCCAACGGTAGCGGTAAGCCATGCACTCAACATGTCTTTCTTCTTTTTCCTCACCCCTTTTTGTGCCCTCCCTGTTCTTTTGTGCATCAGCATCATCAGGCGGAGGTACAGGGGCACCGGAGCACGAGGGGGCTGCATCCCACATGGCCATGGAGGGCCACACCACGGACTCGGAATACACCAGTGGGACGGAGGGCGAGGGGAGCTTCACGGCAGTCACCGGATCAGCAACCAGCGACACGGACTCGTCCTCCGATGGGAGCTCCCTTGTGGTGGTGGCAACATCTGTGCCTCCCACTTCTACAGGTACAGCTGCCACCGCCCCTACCAGCACCGCCCTCCCAGCAGCCCCTCAGCCTTCGCCCCGTGCCTGCTCACCCAGGAGGGTGGGCATCACCTTCGCCCCAGGCACCTCAGCCCCTGCCCCTGTCACCTCTGCTGCACTCAGTGAGGAGGCCATTGACCTCCTCAGGTCACTCACTGTTGGGCAGTCTACCATTGTGAATGCCATCCAGGGTGTAGAAAGGGAATTGCAACACACTAATGCATTCCTGGAGGGCATTCATTCTGGTCAGGCTGCCCATCATCGAACCCTGCAATCTCTGGCCTCAGCACTGATGGCAGCCATTGTCCCTGTGTCTAGCCTCTCCCCTCCAACTTCCTCCACCAAGACCCAATCCCCTGTACCTCTGCCTATCCCAAGCACACCATCAGACGAGGCCGGAACACACGTCAACACACAAGGGAAGCTCAGGCAAACATAGGCACCACACATCCCACAGGCACTCACACAAGCATCACCCACATACAGACACAGCAACATCCACTGCCTCCACTGTGTCCCCCTCGTCGTCGTCTCCCTCCTCCCTCCCAGTGTCGTCTACACTCTCACTTGCATGCACTACCACTACAGCCACTAGGACTCACACCAGAACACCCAGCACCACACCACGCTCACCTGCACTCACCACCCCCACTCCCATTTACACGTCCCCTGTGTCCTCTCCCAGTGTGTCTGTGACGCCCCCTCCCAAAGTACACAAACGCGGGCACACACACAACATCCATCCACCTCACGACAGCCTCAGGAACATGCACCTGCTCCCAAAGCATCAAAAGTTCCATCTCCTACAACCACCTCCTCTTCCTCCACTCCCAGACCCCCTCCAGCTACCCGTCCCAGTGTTCGTCAGAAACTTTTCCTGAGCAACCTTGACCTCTGTCCCATCACCCCCCCCTCCAATTCATAGGTCCCGTACTAGCACCTCAGCCAAAAAAAGTCTGGTACCAGTGGTGCCTGTTAGAGGTATGTGGAGTGCACCGGGCACCAGGGCAGCCAGTGTGACACGGAGCCAAAGCACTGCCAGTCCACCCCCTGTGAAGCACCAGAAGTTGGACAGTGCCCGACGGGAGAGGGTGAAGACTCCTGCCTGCAAAGCCGATCACAAGGGTCCCGGGGGGAGTGTCGAGTCAGCTGTGACTCCTCCCAAGGTGGTGAAGGGGCAGAAGAAGTCTCCTAAGTCTGGGAAGAGCAGCACGGCGGAGAAGGACGCCATCCTCCCTGCTGCCCAGGACGCCACCGCCAGCCCCATCGTCACTGTTCCGGAGACCACCGCCAGAGTCAGTGCCCAGGAGGGCAGCACAATCGTCACTGGTCAGGAGACCACCGCCAGAGTCAGTGCCCAGGAGGGCAGCACAATCGTCACTGGTCCGGAGACCACCGCCAGAGTCAGTGCCCAGGAGGGCAGCACAATCTTCACTGGTCCGGAGACCACCGCCAGAGTCAGTGCCCAGGAGGGCAGCACAATCTTCACTGGTCCAGAGACCACCGCCAGAGTCAGTGCCCAGGAGGGCAGCACAATCTTCACTGGTCCGGAGACCACCGCCAGAGTCAGTGCCCAGGAGGGCAGCACAATCGTCACTGGTCCGGAGACCACCGCCAGAGTCAGTGCCCAGGAGGGCAGCACAATCGTCACTGGTCAGGAGACAACTGCCAGAGTCAGTGCCCAGGAGGGCAGCACAATCATCACTGGTCCGGAGACCACCGCCAGAGTCAGTTCCCAGGAGGGCAGCACAATCGTCACTAGTCAGGAGACCACTGCCAGAGTCCGTGCCCAGGAGGGCAGCACAATCGTCACTGGTCCGGAGACCACCGCCAGAGTCAGTGCCCAGGAGGGCCCCGGCAGCCACAGCCCCGCTGGGCAATGAGGGACCGCCATGGCACACACCGCTGCACAGGTCAGAGACAGCAAAGTCAAGCACCGCTGAACAGGGCAAGCACCAACAGGGCAAAGACCGCCATGGCAAGCACCGCTGAACAGGGCAAGCACCGCTGAACAGGGCAAAGACCGCCATGGCAAGTACCGCTGAACAGGGCAAGCACTGCTGAACAGGGCAAAGACGGCCATGGCAAGCACCGCTGAACAGGGCAAGCACCGCTGAACAGATCAAAGACCGCTGAACAGGGCATAGACCGCCATGGCAAGCACCGCTGAGCAGGGCAAAGACCGCCATGGCAAGCACCGCTGAACAGGGCAAAGACTGCCATGGCAAGCACTGCTGAACAGATCAAAGACCGCTGAACAGGGCAAAGACCGCCATGGGAAGCACCGCTGAATAGGGCAAAGACCGCCATGGCAAGCACCGCTGAACAGGGCAAGCACCGCTGAACAGATCAAAGACCGCTGAACAGGGCAAAGACCGCCATGGCAAGCACCGCTGAACAGGGCAAGCACCGCCAACTCAAGCATTGTTTGCCCATGTGCGGCAGGGGCAGTGACGGAACTGGGACCGCCACGGGGACGTGATGCACTCTGGGCACCAGTCCCCCTCCAGAACCAGTGGAGAACAGCATCCACTACCCGAGACCTAAACAGGATGAAGAACTCTGGGCACCAGTCCCCCTCCAGAACCAGTGGAGAGATACATCCAGTACATCAGTCCTTGGCAGGATGAAGCACTCTGGGCACAAAGCCCCCTCCAGAACCAGTGGAGAAAGACATCCACTACCTCAGTCCTTGGTAGGATGAAGCACTCTGGGCACAAAGCCCCCTCCAGAACCAGTAGAGTTTCCCATCCACTACCTCTGTCCTTGGCAGGATGAAGCACTCTGGGCACAAAGCCCCCTCCAGAACCAGTGGAGACGAATATGTGACAGAACAACTAGGTCCCAAACAACTATAGCCTAAACCTCTACTGCTAAACAACTAAAAAGTCTCTACAACTAAGTACTGAACAACTACTGTCTAAACAACAATGGTGCCTGAATAACAATTGCCTGAACAACTAATATATATATATATATATTCCAAACAACTAATAAACCATAAAAACAAAAAGAAAAGCTTACCTTAAAATTAGTTGTTCAGGCAATTGTTATTCAGACACAATTGTTGTTTAGACAGTAGTTGTTCAGTACTTAGTTGCAGAGACTTTTTAGTTGTTTAGCAGTAGTGGTTCAGGCAAGTAGTGGTTTAGACCTAGTTGTTCAGGATGTTTCCCGTGGAGACTGTTATCCACTTGAGAGACTGTGGCTTTGCACTCCCCAGGATACAGGATACTGTGGCTTTGCATTCCCCAGGATGGTACAGTGGGCAAACCACCCACTGCAGAGACTTGTGAGACTGTGGCTTTGCACTCCCCACGATGGTACAGTGGGCAAACCAACCACTGTAGAGACTTGAGAGACTGTGGCTTTGCACTCCCCAGGATGCAGCAGTGGGCAAACCACCCACTGCAAAGACTTGTGAGACTGTGGCTTTGCACCCCCCAGGATACATCAATGGACATGGAGCTCCCGTCGTGGATCTAGCGTGGTGCTGTCATCCGGCTGAGGTGCCCCCCCTTCCCTTCCCCCTGAGGTGCCTGTTGTATTTCTATCTGATGCCCCTGCAGTGTTCTCTCCGTTTCTGGACAGGTATCGTGTGTGGGCCTCGCCCATGCATTTTTGGCCCAGTGGTCCACAGACATTGAAATGTGCATACCTGCACTACTAATCGTGATGTATATATTTGGAATGTGTATATATTTATGTATATATGAGCTTACTGTATTTTGATACATTTCAATGGTTGTACTGACTTTCTTTTTGTCTTTGCATTCTTCCGGGGGGGGGGGGGTTGTGGGTTGTTACTGTGATGTTTGGATATGCATTGGTGTGTGTGTTGTAGTGTGCGAGGGTCGGGGTGGGGGTGTTGCGTGTGTGTGTGTCTGACTTTTGCCTCCCCCCTCCCCTATGTCGTAGGTGCAGTACTCACTGTTGTCTTTGGCGCCGCCGTTGCTGATGTTTGTAGAGGAGCAGGAAGACAAGCGCAGGGAGTATTTGGAGTTCCGGATCCATGGTGCCCTCCTTCCTCGTGGAGTGTGTTAAGGTGAGCGTTTTCCCATTGCAAAAGCTGTTTCCGCCGTGTTTTTATCCACGGTGAATCCACCCCGGAAAAGGTGGCGGATTGGCCTGTTGTAATACTGGGGCGGTACTTTGTCTTCCGCCTGTCTGTTGGCGGTGACCGCTGCGCTGCTTGTCTGTACCGCCGTGGCGGTCGGAGTGTTAAAGTGGCTGTCTATGTTGGCGGTTTCCGCCACGGTCATAATTCTCTTTTTTGTTCCGCCGGCCTGTTTGCGGTATTACCGCCGCTTTAACACCGTCCGCCAGGGTTGTAATGACCCCCAGAGTGTCTGAAATTGCTTATTTTTAACTTACAAGGTAGCCCTAGGGAGGCCTAAGACAGAAAAATCAATTTGAAGCACATCAAACTATGTAGGTAGCTCTCTTAGGACACTGGTAGAGGCTGACCTTATTATGTAAAGGACACTTCTGAATTCCTGATTTATGACATCAACAGGGAACATGATATGCTCTTGATGACCTGGGATGTATCATCCTTATGCACCAGAATATGTCATGAAGACAGCATCAGAGAAGTAAAACATTTCCACAGGGCTAGTCGGATATGCTGTTAAAGATGATTCAATGGTGACCTACTAAGAACTTCTTTGTGTTTAACAATGAATTGTATGAACAATTGAGGGGGACTTCTATGGGTACCTGCCCTGGGGTTACCCCCACACACACTTCCCAACGAATAAGAAAATGTGGGTTTCCCTGGTGGGCACCCGCTTTCAAAAATCAAATGCCAGCTCCCGCCATGGTGGTGGGTGGAGAGCCAGAGAGGCCCATGCTGGCCTTGGTGCTCCCCCTGCAGGCCTTAACATTTTTAAAAAAGTGGGTGAATGCCGTAGGCCAGGCCCTAAACCTAATGCCCGTTGCAGATGGTGATGGATATCTTTATATTTAAAAAACAGAAATTCACTGAAAAAACAAGGGTTAAAGTGACATTAGAGCTACTTAATACATTGCAGATATAATATGCCCATTAAATCTCACTGTTGGCCTAGCGTATTGGAGCATATCCCATTCAGTCAGCTAATGCCCCAAGCCACATTTTCCAAACTCCCTGATCATGTATTTCAAATTGAGCATACTAAAGAACTGTTGAAGGTTGAGTGCCAGACTCCTGGAGCGAGGCCAGGACTGTAGGGCCCGGTATTAGTAACATATACGCATGTTTAAGGAGGTGCTTCACTGTAGGATAAACCCGTTTTGATCCTCATGTATCAGTTTAGTTGTACTTGCCATCAGTCTCTCCACTAGTATTTTACACTTTGCACTTAATATTGGCAGATGGCAGTAAGAATGTATGCGTAATGGATCGCATTTGGGCTATTAGTGTCTCACTCATGGATAGGGGAAGACAACCTCGATTCATGGAAGATTTGTATAATGTATTTAATTGGGGATCAAATGTGCTTCATAATCTGCAAAAAATCTATTTGGCAGGCCATTTCTACTTGGCATAAATACTCCTTGTTAAAGTGAAAACAGTGCTTCTTACCTCCTGAACCATGATGGCCTAATTTATTTCTTATTAATTTCTTCAGTGTGCCCCTGGGGTGTCTGTGAGAAGTCCACACCATTTTTCATTCATCCATAGCCACATCACTAGAACCAGTGGGAATGGGGTATAATGCTGCATAGTATTCTTTGAATGCTGCACTCATCTCGCCTTGTGTGTGCACTAATTTGCCAGACCTATTTCTGACAGAGTGGGAGAGGGGGATACAATCTATTTGGTTTTATTAACCACACAAGCAATTTCCATGCTCTATCACGCGTGGCATGCATTCTAGTCAAGCAGGATGTCATGTCTATGCATTGTAATCACTCTAGTAATTCAGCATGTTTATCTGTAGCTTCCTTGAGTTGCCACCTTCGTCCTGCAGTTATCACCATCTCACTCTCTAATTCTTGCAAGGAGTCTTCCACTCGTTTGAGTTCAGAGTCAATCGTTTCACGAACAGCTATCTCAGTTTTTATACATATGCAGGCAGTATTCCCATTTTCATGAAAGAAATTAGGGATTGCGTCTCTTAAATGTTTCTGTAAATGCAGAATCCTGTAGCCAGGAGGGTTGTATCTTATAGGTGTATTTAGGAGTGTGGATTCTTCCCTCCTGTATGTGTAATTCGAGAGGTTAATGGTCTGACAGCATCTTGCCTCTGTAGGACATACATATTGTGTACATAAAGGAGTAACATAATGGGATAAACAGAGCAGTACAAGCATCCATGGAGATCATGGGGGACAGAATAGGAATTCTTCTTCAAAGGAAGGGTTTTCAGTGGCAGTGCAGGAAGAGGTTAAGAGGCAGGGAATGAGTGACAGTGCACGAAGGGAGTGGGTGAGAGGCAGTGCAAACAGTGAGTGTGAGACAGTGCACGGAGTGAGTGGCAGTGCAGAAAGGGAATGAGTGAGAGGCAGGGAAAACAGTGAGTCAGTTGTACTGCAGGGCTGTGAGTGACAGTGCAGGAAGGAAGTGAGTGAGAGGCAGGGCAAACAGTGAGTCAGTGGAAGTGCAGGGAATGAGTGGCAGTGCAGGGAGTGAGTGAAAGGCAGTGCATGGAGTGAGTGAGAGGCAGTGCAGGGGGTGAGTGGCAGCGCTGGAAGGGAGTGAGTCAGTGGCAGTGCAGGGAGTGAGAGGCAGTGGAGTGTGTGAGTGAGAAGCAGTGTAGGAAGTGAGTGGCAGTACATTGAGTGAGAGGCAGTGCAGGGAGTAAGCGGCAGCGCAGGGATTGAGTGACAGTTCAAGGAGTGAGTGGCAGTACAGTGAGAGGCAGTGCAGGGAGTGAGTGGCAGTGCAGGGGGTGAGTGGCAGTACACTGAGCGGCAGTGCAGGAAGTGAGTGGCAGTACAGTGAGTGAGAGTGCAGGGAGTGAGTGGCAGTGCAGGGAGTGAGTGGCAGTACAGGAAGGGAGTGAGTGAGTGGCAGTGCAGGGATTGAGTGGCAGGGCAGTACAGTGAGAGGCAGAGCGGGGAGTGAGTGGCAGCGCAGGGTGTGAGAGGCAGTGCAGGGAGTGAGTGGCAGTGCAGGGAGTGAGTGGCAGTGCAGTGAGAGGCAGTGCAGGGAGTGAGTGGCAGCACAGGAAGGGAGTGAGTGGCAGTGCAGGGATTGAGTGGCAGGGCAGGGTGTGAGAGGCAGTGCAGGGAGTGAGGGGCAGTGCAAATGGAGAGTCAGTGGCAGTGCAAGGATTGAGTGGCAGTAAAGGGAGTGAGTGGCAGTGCAAGGAGTCAGTGAGAGGCAGTGCAGGATGTGAGTGGCAGGGCAGGGAATGAGTGGCAGGGCAGGGAATGAGTGGCAGTGCAGGGAGTGAGTGGCAGTAAAGGGAGTGAGTGGCAGTGCAGGGAGTCAGTGAGAGGCAGTGCAGGGTGTGAGTGGCAGGGCAGGAAATGAGTGAGTGGCAGTGCAGGGAGTGAGGGGCAGTAAAGGGAGTGAGTGGCAGGGCAGGGAATGAGTGGCAGTGCAGGGAGTGAGTGGCAGTAAAGGGAGTGAGTGGCAGTGCAGGGAGTCAGTGAGAGGCAGTGCAGGGTGTGAGTGGCAGGGCAGGGAATGAGTGAGTGGCAGTGCAGGGAGTCAGTGAGAGGCAGTGCAGGGTGTGAGTGGCAGGGAATGAGTGAGTGGCAGTGCAGGGAGTGAGGGGCAGTAAAGGGAGTGAGTGGCAGGGCAGGGAATGAGTGGCAGTGCAGGGAGTGAGTGGCAGTAAAGGGAGTGAGTGGCAGTGCAGGGAGTCAGTGAGAGGCAGTGCAGGGTGTGAGTGGCAGGGCAGGGAATGAGTGAGTGGCAGTGCAGGGAGTGAGTGTCAGGGCAGGGAGTGAGTGTCAGGGCAGGAGTGAGTGGCAGGGCAGGGAATGAGTGGCAGGGAAGGGAGTGAGAGGCAGTGCAGGGAGTGAGGGGCAGGGCAGGGAGTGAGGGGCAGTAAAGGGAGTGAGTGGCAGCGCAGGGAATGAGTGGCAGTGCAGGGAGTGAGTGGCAGTAAAGGGAGTGAGTGGCAGTGCAGGGAGTCAGTGAGATGCAGTGCAGGGAGTGAGGGGCAGGCCAGGGAGTGAGTGAGAGGCAGTGCAGGGAGTGAATGAGTGGCAGGGCAGGGAGTGAGTGGCAGTCCTGCAAGGAAGGCACTGATTTCCTCTGGGAATGTTCCTGCTCCCTTGGTTTCTGGTTCAGTTTTTTATTTTGTATAAATAACAAATGTGGTGTTTTCTTGTTTTTCTATGCTTTTCATTTCTTGAGTTTTCTGCCTCTTCCTTACGGGGGCACCTTATGCCTGGTCCTGGAGCTCTGGAGGGGGCTGATGTCTGGTGTTTGCGTCTCTGACCTTTTCCGTGTCCTGCGACTTGAGGCCCAAACAAGGGATCCTTTTCATCCTCCGACCACTGGGGCAGTCAGCGCATGTGCAAGAGAGTTGTGTCAGTCCACGTCCGGCAACTGAGGAAGTCTGCGCATGTGCGGGGAGCAGTCACCTCACGTTGGTGACGAGGGTAGTCTACGCATGTGCGAGAGAGTAGTGTTAATCAATTACAGCATGTTTGGGGCTGTCTGTGCACGTGCGAGAAATAGTGTGTCTACTTCCGGTGACTGGTGTGGTCTGCGCATGTGCGGAAAAGTAGGTGATAAAGTTGGATGGCAGAGTAAAGGTGTCACCTCCCGGGTCAGCGGCGGCAGTGTCAGCAGTAGCAGCGGCTGTTGACTGCACTTACGGCCTATCCTTCTGTGTTCAGCCTGTTGCAGGGGCGGAAGGACCCCCTGAGGGTCTGTGCGGTTATCTTCATCTTCAGACCCTCATAGATCCCCCCTGACACCCCAGAGCTGCACCTGCCCTACCCCGCCCCCCCCCACCCCTCCCCAGGAGGAGGAGAGAGCCTGGAAATGTCTGCGCAGGTTTCTGCTCAGGTAGGAGATTGTCAGCACCTTCTGCTGTGTTTGTAGAAATAGACTGAATAATCCTGGAGGAAATCTCTGCCAGGAGCCGGGCTGAGCTGGGCTGTTCTATCCGGGGATCCCTGGGGGGCTTTCCTTACGGGCCTGGGGGTGTTTGTGGTCATCATTTGTGTTAAAGAGGGGATCTGTGCACTGCATCTTACTGCACTGAGGGATCTGTACCCTACATCTTACTACATTGAGAGGAATCTGTGCACAGTACTGCATCTTACTGCACTATGAGAATTCTGTGCACTGCACTATTAGGAATCTGTGTACGCTGCACTGCATCTTACTTCACCGTGAGGAATCTGTGCACTGCATCTTACTGCACTGATTAATCTGTGCACTGCATTTTTGGGCACTGTGAGGGATCTGTGCACTGCATTTTACTGCACTGTGAAGAATATGTGCACTGCATCTTACTGCACTATGAGGAATCTGTGTACGCTGCACTGCATCTTACTTCACCGTGACGAATCTGTACACTGCATCTTACTGCACTGAGGAATCTGTGCACTGCATCTTACGGCACTGTGAGGGATCTGTGCACTGCATCTTACTGCACTATGAGAGATCTGTGCACTGCACTGTGTCTTACTGTACTGTGAGGAATTTGCGAACTGCACTGCATCTTACTGCAGTGAGGAATCTATGAACTGCACTGCATCTTACTGCACTGTGAGGAATCTGCACTGCATCTTACTGCACTGTGAGGAATCTGTGCACTGCACTGCATCTTACTGCATTGTGAGGAATCTGTGCATGCTGCACTGCATCGTATTGCACTGTGAGGAATATGTGCACTGTACTGCGTCTTACTGCACTGTGAGGACTCTGTGCACTGTAACAGAATCTTACTGCACTATTAGGAATCTGTGCATGCTGCAATGCATACAACTGCACTATGGGGAATCTGTGCACTTCATCTTACTGCACTGTGAGAAATCTGTGCACACTGCACTGCATCTTACTGCACTGAGATATATGTGCATGATGCACTACATCTTACTGCACTATGAGGAATATGTACACACTGCACTGCATCTTACTGCACTATGATGAATTTGTCCACTATACTGCATCTTACAGCACTATGAGAAGTCTGTGTGTACTGCACTGCATCTTACTGCACTGTGAGAAATATGTGCAGTACACTGCATCTTAATGTATTATAAAGGAATATGGGGGTCATTCTGACTTTGGCGGGCGGCGGAGGCCGTCCGCCAAAGTCCCGCCGTCAGAATACCGCTGCGCGGTCAAAAGACCGCCACGGTAATTCTGAGTTTCCCGCTGGGCTGGCGGGCGACCGCCAGAAGGCCGTCCGCCAGCCCAGCGGGAAACCCCCTTCTATGAGGATGCCGGCTCCGAATGGAGCCGGCGGAGTGGAAGGGGTGCGACGGGTGCAGTTGCACCCGTCGCGATTTTCAGTGTCTGCTTGGCAGACACTGAAAATCTTGGTGGGGCCCTGTTAGGGGGCCCCTGCAGTGCCCATGCCATTGGCATGGGCACTGCAATGGCCCCCAGGGGCCCCACAACACCCGTTACCGCCAGCCTGGTTCTGGCGGTCAAAACCGCCAGAACCAGGCTGGCGGTAAGGGGGTCGGAATCCCCATGGCGGCACTGCTTGCAGCGCCGCCATAGAGGATTCCCTTGGGCAGCGGGAAACCGGCGGGACACCGCCGGTTTCCCGTTTCTGACCGCAGCTGTACCGCCGCGGTCAGAATGCCCATGGGAGCACCGCCAGCCTGTTGGCGGTGCTGCCGCGGTCATTGGCCCTGGCGGTCCATGACGGACAGGGTCAGAATGACCCCCTATGTGTCACTGCACTTCATCTTACTGTACTATGAGGAATCTGTGCACCGTACTGCATCTTACTGCACTGTGAGGAATCTGTGCTACTGCACTATGAGGAATGTGTGCATGCTGTACTGCATCTTACTACAGTGTGAGGATTCTGTGCACTGCATTGCATCTTACCGCACTATGAGGAATATGTGCACTGCACTGCATTTTACTGCACTGTGATGAATCTGTGCCACTGCATTGTATCTTTCTACACTGTGAGAAAGATGCACTGCATGTTACAGCACTATGAGGAATCTGTGCACAACGCACTGCATCCTGCTGCACTATTTATTAGAAACTTTGCATACTGCACTGCATCTTACTACACTATAAGAAGCTTGCACTACACTGCATCCTACTACACTATGAGGAGTCTGTTCCACTGCATTGCATCTTCACTGCACTATGAGAACTCTGTATGCACTGCACCACATCTTACTGCAGTATGAAGAATCTGTGCACACACTTCACCTTACTGCACTATGAGGACTCTATTTCCACTGCACTGATTTGTACTATAGTATGAGGGTTGTTTACAGAGACAGTGTATGCAGTGGTGTTTACTGTAGTATGTAGTATCTGTGCACACAAGCACTTGCTTAATCATTCATTTATCTGCTCTCTCATCCATTCTGAGTCATTGATCTATGAACTCTGAGTTTGCAAATGATCCATTCATCAATTTACTCATTCATCATTTTATGTAGTCAACCTTTCATCTATCCACTCACCCATTCATTCACATTGTCCACTTCTTCATTTGTCTATATTATCACTTAGGTGTGCATTCATACATCTATCGCTGCACTCACTCATCCATCCATTTAGTTACCCATTGACTTCTGCACGTAGTTACCCACTCACCCTTCTAAACACCCCCACACACAAGATTGCCAATAAACAAATACGCACTTTTATTAATAAAAAAGCACACTTAGATTTTTGACTTTATCATTTCTTTATCTTTCTTAGAGCATGGATCTGAAGGGGCTATTATAATTCCTGGAGGTAAGGTCCTCCTAGGAAATTCTGATACCATGGCGTTTTGTTTTTTGTCACCTCCCCATTCCTATCATTTCCCAGGCCCTCAGAAAGGAATCCATAGTTATTGGATCTTAGCATTGAGAAAGACGGCACACATTCCAATTGAACACACAGAGCTCATTCATACTATTGCAAATGCAACAGACACAGAGGCTTCAGCCGGATGCTGCTCTCTAACAGTTTGTCTATGAAAGTCATTGATAAGTATAATACACATGTACAGGGAACACATTGGGAATCTGACTCAATTGCCTAAAATGTTTCATCAGGTCACGTACATCTGACTGTTTCTGAATTCATTTGATGTCACATGCTCTCACACAGGCACCATGAGCTCTGTGACGTGTGGCATGTATTTAAACATACCAAGAATTTACTCACAGTGCTAACCAGCCCATCTCCTTAATCAATTATATATAGTGAAGAAAGGTAATAAATCGACCATCAGTAAGTGGATGAAAGAAACAACTGCCTCGAAGCACAGACCAGTATCTAATAAACTCGTAAGGATAAATTGTGTTGAATTGATCCAACATATCTAGACTCATTGCAAGAACACAGTGATAGCTCTTCCTCCTAAAGGCGACATTGAATAGAAATTGAACACTGTGTGACACTCTACACCTGGCCCATATCTTGTCATCATTAGGGTATTACCTTTCCACACTCAGACCCAGCTCTGGTGGTTAGCCCTTCTACATCACTCCTAATGCGTGCAGTTACGCATCAGAACCTCCTCACCACTTCTCACTGACTGCCAAGAAGCTGACAACCTGCCTCTTCTATTAGTCCCTGACTTTTTTTTTATCTCTAATGAACCACTTAAGTGAGCGCTATATTCTGGAATCCCAACACCAAGACCCTTATCAAATGCATCTCAGAATTCAGTTTCTGTTCTGGGTCAAACTCCTGTATATTGCCCAAATGACTCAAGGACAAGTGATTGGGCTCCTGTCAGAATCATTCGCTCTAGGAATGAGATCCAGTCTGGGATGTCCCCTCTGTCTGTTGCTCTTTGCAGTAATAGAAGACACTTTACCGAACTAGATAACAGTAGATGCATTGATAGAGCCCACAATGGGACAATATAGCTGTACGCAGACAGGATCCTTCCGGTCATCGCAGACCTCGCCACATGTATTGTCAATATGGGAAATAAACCTGGATTCAGCATTAATTCGCATAAATAGCACTATATCCTCTTTGAACCTAGGATGAAAGAGCAGGCAATGCCTCTCCCGTCCCAGCAAGTAACAGATACACATATCGGGTCTTCTACGTCAGTAAAAATGTGGAAGAATTGTATGAGTGTAATCAATGCGACGCCTTCTCTGAGTTCCAGAGAGATGTTCAGCACTGGTGATTGCTTTCCCCTCATGTCTGCGAGGTATCCATACTTCAGAATGTGTCATACTGGGCACCTGAGATTTGTTTCTAGAGGCTTGATGCAACGAGGATCCTCCACAAGCTGCTGTAGATTCATTGACACATGGAATGCATGATGGGTGAATAACTCTGCCAGATATAAAGCAGGCTTGTTGCATGGGCAATCTTTTGGTAAGAAAGGCCTTGGGTGTGGTAGAGGCCGGCTACCAAACAGAGCAGTTATGGCACCACAGCACCAGAGTGTTTGCTGCAAGGCACAGCCACAGTGATACAAGTGAAGGAGGATGGCCTCCTGGAAGAGAGGGTGAGACATTAAATAACAGGTTATATACCCTCTGGACAAGGAGCGGACTGGGGTAATTGTGATATTAGTGTGGTTGTTATGGTTTGGCATGTAAGAAATTGGGTTGTTTGTTAGCTGGGGTGCGAGCCCTGGTCATGCAGCAACCACAGTCCTTATCAGGGTGAGGCACAAGTCAACCATAAGTGAACCTGTGTTCAACCCTCTGGGAGCTTGGCACAGAGAAGTCAGACTTAAATAGGAGGCAATGTGTAAAGTATTTGTGCAACACTTACCACACAAAAGGAATCCCACACCAAGTTAGAAAAATATTGGTAGTCGAATATGGATTGGCGTGTGCTTATGGAAAAAGTTGCATATGACGTTAGACGCTGCCCTAGAAAACACAAGAAAATCTTGGGATCCTGAATTAAATACAGAGAAAATATTAGGAAAAATGGCTGGAGATATTGCTTCTGCTGCCTGCCGCAGTACGATTGTTCACTTGTAGCAAGATTTGATTGTCCTTATTGTTCGGTTATGCCAGCAAAATGGTAGATGTGCCCGAAAAGGAATGCAGACATTTAAATCTTATGCTTTTGTCTCAATGCTATTTGTTTGAAGAACCCATCCTTCTTTTGTAATTATTTCATGATTGTGTAAAAAATGACGAATTCTATGCCCTAAACCTAGGGGTGAAGAGAGTTGATAACTTACCTTCTTGAAAGAAAGAGTTGCTGAATTTACACAAACGTTTCCATGTGGAAAGTGTCCTCTGTGACCCCGACTTCTGGACTAAAAGAAGAGAGCGCTCCTTTTGATTGTCATTCCCGGTGCTTCTGCGACGGGGAAATCCTTTGTATAGTCTGGTAGGACAAAGGGCCCCTCCCAGCCCTAGTGAAAAGGTCGGGTTGGAAAACTTTGTTCAGAGCTGACTGAGCCTTATCCAAAGAAGTAACTATGTTGACAAATCTAGTTACTTCTTTTACAGAAGGATCTCCGAACAGGAGGCCTCCCCTTGTAGGGCTGGCACCATCAATTGCTGGATCACAAAGACTGGGATTAATACATAAAAATATGGATCTACAGCACTCAGCCAGTAGGGTTAATTGACGTTGCCAAAGTAACAAACGGCTCTTTGAGCCCAACCTTCTAGAATTTGTCTGAGTGTTCAGGGTATTGGAGAGGCAGTGGTGGGTGGGACTGGCCGAGCTCAGTGTCTAACACACAGTTAAAATTGTCATCAATAATCCATGGGAGTTGGGATCAGCGGACCAGTTGCACCGCCAGCTCTGACAGGAATTGCGACTGGTCTGTATTTGGTGAGTAGACACTTCCTAGTAATATAGCTGTGCCATATAATATCCCTTCCACAAACAAATAGCGCCCCTGTGCTATGGTATCCATGCATTTGAAGAGGCCCTGGGGTCTAATCCACGACCACCTCACGTAGCCTCCCTCATATAGGCAAAGTAGGTCATGCAGTAGTTCTGACCCTGCCAGTGTTTCTGTTATCTATGGTCTTCCCCCTTACCAGTGTGGGTTTCCTGTAGGAAGACGATGTGTGCCCCGGTACATTTGAGGTATGCATGTACCGAGCCACCCTGGGCGTTTACTATCCCATTACAAGGTTCGTAGGTCCCCCTCTATTGCGGGTGAAGGTCTCAGGGGGGATCAGGTAGTATGTTTGTTGGAGGGCATAAAGTAGCTTGGGTAATGATACCATCTTACACAAAGCTGCCCTCCCTAGCAGTGTAAGGGGCAGTCCACGCCATCTCTCCATGTCCCCTCTGCAGATACGAATAACTCGACAAAAGTTATGTTCAAAACATACGCCTTTATGTAGCGTTAGAAATATTATCAGGTATTTAAACCCCAGTGTAGTATGAGTCAACCATGTGGGAGAGGGGGAACCACAGCCGCTTTCTGCGGAAGATATAGTAAGGAGTTATCCCAGTTAATGCAATATCCCGAGCAGCCCCATATTCCTCCAACAGCTGGAAAAGCAAAGAGAGATACATAGAGGGTTGGATGCTGTAAAGGTGGACATTGTCTGTGTATAGTGCGTTCTCCTCCTGAAGGCCGCCTCGCCCGAGATGTGAAATCCCCTGATGTCCAGGTGGTCGTGGACCCTACAAGCCAATGATTCTATAGTAAGGGTGAACAGGAAGGGGGAAAAGGGAGACCCCTGTCTCGTACCCCTACCAATCAAAAATTTTGAGGGCATCACTCCATTTACGCTGACGAAAGCTACTGGGGCCAGATATAGCAATCTTACTCATTGCCTAAAATGGGGATCAAATCCAAATTTCACCAGGGTATTCTCTAAGAAGGGCCAGTGGACCACGGCAAACGATTCTGCAGTGTTGAGTGTTAACAAAGCATGTGTATCTGGCTGATCTTTTATTTCATGTAGCAAGTTATGTGTGCATCTTAGATTGTAGTGGGTTCACCTTACAGGCATAAAGCCTGATTGGTTACTTGTATAAGCCTAGTAGCTAAAATCGTGGCCAGTATTTTAACCTCAGTATTCAACAGGGAAAATGGGTGCTAGGAACTACAGTGTTTCCTGGGTTTACCATCTTTGTGTATCACTATTATGGATGCCCGCATGAGGTCAGGGGGAAGAGTCCCCATCTGGCCTGTTTCCAAGAACATGTTCAGGAGATGGGGTCCCATGAGGTCCATATATTCCTTTTAGAATCCTGCAGGAATTCTGTTGAGACCTCGGGTCTTATTAGATTTAAGTATGTATGGACATGGTAGCTTGGACTTCCTCCAATGTTATCTCTGCATCAAGCGCTTCCTGGGCCTTAGCATCTAAGGCAGGGGTTGTGATCGATTCCAGATATCCTGCTATCTGGGGCAATGGTTGCAGCGGTCTAGCCCTCTTTGTAGTAGCAAGCGAAAGCGTCTGCAATTCTGCTGATTCCAGTACCTCTCCTTCAGGCCCGGCCATCTGATGCAGTTTCTGGGAATGAGTGACAGTGGTCTCTCTTTACTCACAGGTATTGAGAACTGGACTTTCATTGGTTTACAAAACCTTCAATGCAAAACATGCCAGGACAGACAGAGCTCTGGCGATATAGATTTACAGTGCTCATTCTGGTATTCAACAGCAAGTATCAGTTTCATTTCCAAGTTCTGAAAGTGACCTAGTCCCAAACTACTACTACTAGGAGATGTTGATGGTGGTCAGCAGCAGGAACTCAACACTTTATTAAAATTAATTCAGTGGAACTCACCTGTTTCTACCATCTTTGGCTATTGAAGATGTTTCTTTTTTCTTTCTTCTCACATGAATATTTTGTCAGTGAACGCTCTCCTCTACCCAAGGCTGGGCTATGAGAATGCTGTATATTTGATGGCTTCAGCAACACAAAAGCAAATTTAAGATAATTCAGAAAGCTGCAGTCTTATCTGTGGTCTGAGAAAGTCTGAACAAACTTTCATTCTTCACTCACAAGGCAGCACATACTTTTTAAGTCATTTCATTCACCAGCAGAGTTTAAAAAAAATTAGGGTTCCTGTTCGCTTGTAAACGCAAACCTGAATATCATTTGTGTTCCTTTTCTTCTCAATCCAGATTTCATTTCCAGTGCCACGGTTCCAGAAACGTATAGCAGGAAGTCTATAGTTCTGCATTCTAGCTTCTAAGACCTGGAATCCTTTACTGCTCAAGATTAATATTTTACTTAACCGTCAAGCCTTCAGAAACTTACTAAGAACTAAACTTTTCAACATCCTTTTCTCCTATCAATAATTTTGCCCAAAAACCTTTAAAAATCTTTTTCTCCTATTAATAATTTTGCCATCTTACACCGATTCTATCCTTGCACCAGTTAGGATTTGGTTAAATGATTTTCTCAAAATAGGAAACTCATAAAATATATTTACCTGCAATTAATCTAACAATGAATCATTTACGTAGTCAGTGATGAGCCGTCCAAATGCCCAAGGCTCCAGATGTTGAACGCCACTGGGGAAGTAGCACTATGGTGGGTGCACTTACAGATGCATGTGATGATGAAATAACTTCTTCCGCGTCAGATCTTGGGAGGCAAATGTCATTCACTTCAAGAATTAACACAGAGAGTTAGAACTCACAATGTGCTACTTCCACTTCTCATGCTTTTGGGCGCTGTTCTCTGGCGCTGTTACAGAACCATCAATGTTGCATAAAGCACCCACACACCACAATCAGCTATGAATATTCTCTTGTGCATGGTTGTTAAATCGGTTTGAGTATGTTAGGTTTATGTGTTTTAGCACTAAACCCTAAAGTTAGCTGAAAATACAGTTGTTAGTCCAAGCATTATTCATGCATAAAGGATCCGGACATTTCTGTCATTTCTTTATTCTGAGTGATTAACACGTATCCTGTGTGTAGCGCCTAGAGTCTGGTATTAAATCGCCTCCGGTTTGATCCAGAGTCTTGCATCTAGCGCCTCTGGGCAGGTCCAGGGGAGCAGTGTCTCTCTTCGGGGCCTGTGCATAGCGGCTCAATGCCGAGGGTGGAGTCAGAGGCGCTCTATGGTGTGTAATGAACTCTGGGCTCCTCTGTCCTTAATGAGAATCCTTCACCAGGCACAGGGCTGAGTCAGATCATTGGGACCAGGAGGCGCTTTAAAAAGCAGCGCCTAGTCTTTGCCCAGGCTCTCTGCCTGTGAAGTGACAGCCTTGAACTGCCCCTGCAGCTCACCACAAAGCGCCTAGCCTGGAAGGCACACTCCCAGGCACTTGTGGAGGGTCAGGTGAGTGATGCACTTCCTGTATGCAGACTATGCACTGTGTCCATCTGATCTCAGCAGCATGTGCTTAACCTCCCATACTAGGCTGCAGTGAAGAAGTCTCAGGGCCTGGGGGCAACAGAGACATGTTTAATGATCTGAGGACACAAACCTTCAGTGGTGCTGCCTAGCGCTGCAGTGCCATGTTGGACACTTACATGTTAATGATGTCAATCTGTGCTTGGGGAGGCAGCCTGTGCTGAGGAGGGTGGGGACTGAGATATGTTTAATGATCTGAGGGCACAATCCTTCAGTGCTGCTGCCTACTACTGCAGGCCCATGTTGGACTGGTTCCTATGCGTTAGTGGGACACTTACATGTTAATGGTGGCAGCCTGTGCTGGGGGAGGAGTCTGTGCTGAAGAGGGGGAGGCCAGGGAGGGCAGCAGCCGTGGGGCAGGATGTTATCACCAGAGTCCACCCCTGACCTCCAATCACAAACTGGGCCTTCCAGCAGGATGGCATGAGCATCACAGGGTGTATATGGGGCGCTGCCCATAATGGCTTTTCCAGCAGAGATCGGATGTGCATCATGGAAAACGTATGTGGGGTGCTGCCCATCATGGGCCTTCCAGCAGAAATGGAGTGGGCATCATGCACGTGCAGGGTGTGTGTGGGTGATGCCCATCATGGGCCCTTCAGCAGAGATGGGGTGGGCATCATAGAGGGTGTGTGTGGGGCACTGCCCATCATGGGTATTCCAAGCAGAGATGGAGTGGGTGTCATGCAGTGTGTGGGTGCTGCCCATCATGGGTCTTCCAGTAGAGATGAAGTGGGCATCATGCAGGGTGCATGTGGGGTGCTACCCATCATGGCTCTTCCAGCAGAGATGAAGTGAGCATCATGCAGGGTGTGTGTGGGTGCTGCCCATCATTTGTCTTCCAGTAGAGAGGAAGTGAGAATCATGCAGGGTGTGTGTGGGTGCTGCCCATCATGGGTCTTCCAGCAGAGATGAAGTGGGCATCATGCAGAGTGTGTGGGTGATGCCCATCATGGGCATTCCAGCAGAGATGGAGTGAGCGGCATCATCGCAGGGTGTATATGTGGTGCTGCCCATCATGTGGTGTGTGTGGGATGCTCTGCGCACAGTGGCACAGGTCACTCCACTGGGAATTTGAAGTTTGCACTACACTAACTTTTAATTTCCTACAAAATATTTGAGATTGTCTGGCATTATCCAATAGGTTAATGACCTTCACTTCCAGGGTTTTGCATCAACTTCAAAGATATTTTTACAGCTTCTCATTACTCAAAAGCAAGGCAGTAGCTCCTCTACTGGTACCTCATAAGCACCTACCTGTGCACCTCCTCTGTTTGTACCTCATAAGCACCTACCCTTGTAGCTCCTTTACTGGTACCTCATAAGCACCTACCCTTGTAGCTCCTTTACTGGTACCTCATAAGCACCTACCTGTGCACCTGTTCTGTTTGTACCTCATAAGCACCTGTCTGTGCACCTTCTCTGTTTCTATCTCCCATGTGAGCTTCTGAAGTGAAGCTGGTAATCCTGGGCTGACAACCGTGGCCTCTTGACTTACAGGCCATTATTTGACTTCTACTGAATGCTACAGAGTGAGTGCAGACATAGGGGAGCTGAAGGACAGGAAATGAAGTAAACTTGAATATTAGAAATATGGAAATGTAAAAATGCTGCATCCCCTGTGGATAACGGACACCTCCTCCCGCTCTGCCAAATGCCCATTCAGTCACAAAGTAGCATCCTGGGCCCGAAAGGACATCATTAAGTCAGAAGCAATGTAAAGGTAGAAAAAGGGGGAAAAAGATTATTATGCACACATCTGTTGCAGGGATATGTCAGGTAAATTATTGGTTGTGATGGATTCTCCATAAGGACTAAATGACTGATATCTTTGAATATTAAATAATATGGATCAATCTTTGCCTCTCTGTTTGTATAATCTAAAGAGTGGGCATTACAATGAACCCCTCATTCTGTTTTACATAAAAAGCCCTAGAAGGAGCTGCAGCTAGCAGAACTTTATCTACCTTTGGAAGAACTAAAGACTTTCTTTTTAAGTTGTCTTTGAGGGCCAGAACCAGGCCCTGTAGCTATGCTAGTTTAAGGGAGATGGACAGATGTTATAGCTATTGGAAACCCACTTCACAATGATGCTCCAATCTTCCAGGTTAGAAAAAAACAGAAATGCTTGAACCAAGAGAGCTGTTGAAAGTGTCTAAAGTTGATGTAATGAACAGCAAGGTAAAGATAGGAATTGGCATTTGAGCTGATCCGATGTGAACAGGAAAGCTCTGAAGAGTTACCTTTGTTATATTTTCCCTGAAGAGTTACCTTTGTTATATACCTCTTTAATAGTTAACTTTGTTATCTACTTTCTGAAGGGTTACTGAAATAACGACAGCCCTTCCTGATCCCTCTCTTTTTCCACAGTGTTTTCTTGTTTAAATGAAATTGTGTCCATGTGCATCTACCTAAAACTGTACCATTAGCTATAGGTGCTCCGTAACCTCCCTTTCTTTACTAAGTTGCTCTGTGAACCCTGGTAAATCATCTTCTTTCTGAAGTTAATGAGATGTGACATGTTCAACAGAACATTTAGTTAAATATCCGTGTATGGTGAAATATTTCTTGCTAAGTTTCAAAGATGGTAAAGAATAGATGTTATTTACAACCAGTTAAATATTGCCTATTCACGTTCCATTATGTTTCCATTTAGTAATTGTAAATATCTTTATATCCTACAGAAACAAGCCTTGGATGCAAGAATCATAATGAATAATGAAGATAAACTGCAAATCTGCAAACAACAGTCACCAACAATGAGCTCCGGTATTCAAGAACACATCAGTGAAGTCGGCGACAGAGTGGCCTGCACGTAAACAGACAGATCCTGGAAAAAGCACTCAAGGGCCGTTGAGTGATTGTAAGAGTCCGAGCTGTGCAACCCCAGAGATGATCTCTAGAAAATGATGGCAACAACTGTAACAAACCACCTCCTGTATAAACCGGTGTCCAACTCCAGCTTTGTTCATGGGATCGGTGTGATGTGGTCACAGCAGTGATCTGTTTTCTAAAGCGATAACAGCCCGTCATTCAGTGCTCAAGGTGTATTGTAAACTCTTTCTGGCCAAACCACACTAACTAGAGAAAAGCACAACGGAGCGGAGCCAGACAACTGAAGGGTAAATGAAAGAGGAGTACAGTGGACTGTCCCAATTTGACCAGACAGAAGGAAGATGAATCTTCACCCTTAAGCGTGCATAACCATAATCCAATCTAAAGGCACAATCACCTACAAAGAACCTTATACATATTATGAAAGTTGCAAGTATTTAATGACTATTGCATGTTATTGTTAAATCAGAAATCAAACGTGCAAATTATCACACACATACAAGACTTGTTCGAATAACATAAGTGGTTTATCAGCCATGTTGGCCCGTCACGAAACACAGTCTTGGGATGCAGACAAATATATACCTGACCCACAGACACTAACCAAGAAAGGAAAATCATACACATTTAGTGAGAGCTTTAGTTTTGCATCTCTATTAAAGCACCATCAACGAACACACAGAGGAGAAAAACCATTCAACTGCAGTGAATGTGGGAAGAGCTTTAGTCACTTATCAACCCTACAATGTCAACAAACCCACACATCAGAAAGAACATTCAAGTGCAGTGAATGTGGGAAGAACTTTAGTCTCTCAGCACACCTAATAGAGCATCAACGAACACACATAGGGGAGAAGCAATTCAAGTGCAGTGAATGTGTAAAGAGCTTTAGTCGATTACAAAACCTACAAACACATCAGCGAACTCACACAGGGGAAAAACCATATGACTGCAATCAATGTGGAAGTAGTTTTGGTCGTTCCTCAACATTAAGGAATCATCAGCGAACACACACGGGAGAAAAACCATACAAGTGCAGTGAATGTGTGATGAGCTTTCGTCAGTTATCAAACCTCCAAACACATCTGCGAACACACACTGGGGAAAGACGATACCCTTGCAGTGAATGTGGAAGTAAGTTTAGTGATTCCTCTAATCTAAGGATTCATCAGCGAACACACACAGGGGAAATACCATTCAAGTGCAGTGAATGTGGAAGTGGTTTTGTTGACTCTTCAGAATTAAGGATTCATCAGCTAAAACACACAGGGGAAAAGACATTTAAGTGCAGTGAATGTGTGAAGAGCTTTAGTCGATTAGTAGAACTAAAGAGACATCAACGAACACACACAGGGGAAAAACCATACAGTTGCAGTGAATGTGGGAGTCGTTTCAGTGATTCCTCAACTCTCAGGATTCATCAGCGAACACACACAGGTGAAAAACCATACCTTTGCAATGAATGTGGGAGTAGTTTGAGTGAATCCTCAAATCTCAGGATTCATCAGCGATCACACACGGGGGAAAAACCATTCAAGTGCAGTGAATGTGTGAAGAGCTTTAGTCAATTATCAGACCTGCAAAGACATCAACGAACGCACATAGGAGAAAAACCATTCAAGTGCAGTGAATGTGCAAAGTGCTTCAGTCAATTATCAGAGCTACAAAGACATCAACGAACACACACCGGAGAAAAACCATACAAGTGCAGTGAATGTGTGAAGAGCTTTAGTCAATTATCAAACCTCCAAACACATCTGCGAACACACACTGGGGAAAAACCATACCCTTGCAATGAATGTGGAAGTAGGTTTAGTAATTTCTCAAATCTCAGGATTCATCAGCGAACACACACAGGGGAAAAATCATTCAAGTGCAGTGAATGTGGCAGTGGTTTTGTTGACTCTTCAGGATTAAGGATTTATCAGCTAACTCACACAGGGGAAAAGCCATTCAAGTGCAGTGAATGTGTGAAGAGCTTTAGTCGATTAGTAGAACTACAGAGACATCAGCGAACACACACAGGGGAAAAACCATACAGTTGCAGTGAATGTGGGAGTCGTTTTGGTGATTCCTCAAATCTCAGGATTCATCAACGAACACACACGGGGGAAAAACCATTCCAGTGCAGTGAATGTGTGAAGAGCTTTAGTCAGCTATCAAACCTCCAAACACATCAGCGAAGACACACAGGGGAAAAAACATTCAAGTGCAGTGAATGTGCAAAGTGCATTAGTTGGTTATCAAAACTACAAAGTCATCAGCGAACATACACAGGGGAAATGCCATTTAAATGCAGTGAATGTGTGAAGAGCTTTAGTCAGTTATCAGATCGACAAAGACATCAACAAACATACACAGGAGAAAAAACATTCAAGTGCAGTGAATATGCAAAGTGCTTTAGTCAATTATCAGAGCTACAAAGACATCAACAACCACACTCGGGGGAAAACATTCAGGTGCAGTGAATGTATGAATAACTGTAGTCAATTATCAGAGCAACAAAGACCTCAGCGAACATACACTGGGGAAAAACCATACCATTGCAATGAATGTAGAAGTAGTTTTAGTGAATGTTCAGAGGCTCGGGGAGGGGATACACAGTTCCCCCTACCTATAAAGTAGAAAACAGTCCTGCAGAGGTGCACGCCCCCTTCCCTAAGGAACTGAGCATGGCCTTGGGGATGGAGTCCCCAGGGCCTGTAAAGGCTTGGGGAGTGAAGCTGCATGGAACATCCAAAATAAAAAGAACAAAATTAAAAAGGATAATGAGAGGCAGGAGGCACACGTTTACTATTAACTGCTACTTGAAAGAGAGCCGCTGAATACCCTGCATGAGATTTTTAAGCATATTTTCTACAGCTTGACAGTGGCCCTAGAAGGCACAGGGAGACCATCAAGCATTCTTTGAATGTTGTGGGAGGAACCTCATCGAGTGCGGCAACTTTCCAGCAACATTTTTTAGAAAACAATAAGTTCATGGGGTCTTTGAATCCATGACCCCAGGAGAACTTACCATATTTTTTTAAAACACTCATAGCTAGAGCTTCATGGTCTCCAGCTTGAGCACAAGGTCCTCTTGTGTTTTTTTGTTTTTTACTTCCTTTTTGTGACCTGAAAAAATGTTAAAAGAAAGACTAAGAGACACATTGGTTTTATTTAAAAAATTTCTCTAGGTCTTTCTTTTAACATTTTCCAGACCAAAAACGTTTATTATAATAAAACCTATGTTAAGAAAAGACTCACAGACATGATGATTTTATGATTTTTTAATTAAAACTTTAATAAACATTTTTGTAATAATCGCTATTATTAAACATTGCATTGTATGAATTCCTGAAATGTTGCATTTGATAAAAAATAATGATTTTTGGAGAAGGATGATTTTTGTATATATATATATATATATATACATATATATATATATATATATATATATATACATATATATATATATATATATATATATATATATATGCTATGTATGCTTAATGTATATTGCTATGCTCACCCCTTAATGAAGCCAATAGGCCCACTTGTTATATTTTGGTGTTGTAACTCTTCAACAAAACCAATTTTCTGCCCGAGTGTGGCCAGGACCTGCAAGACCAACCGCACCCTGCGCATACCAGAAGGCCAAGTGTGGCGTGGGGATTGCTGCTTGCAAGGGGCTGGACGCAGGGCCTGTCCAACCTCATGATGTGCACGCCCAAAGGTGATGTGTGGCGTGAGGTTGCTTGTGTGCGGGGGTTGGACTCAGGGCCTGGCCGCAAAACGTTTAGTGTAATGACCGTGTGTGGTGGGGTTGGCTGCCCTCTGGTAGTTGGAGGCAGGACCTGGCAGCAGGCCAGGCCCTGTGGCTAACCCCATGCTCTTCATGTTCTGTTGTGTGCAGCGGAGATTGGCTTTATGTATGATAATAAAATATAAGCCTTTCAGTTAAAAAAAAAAAGCCCTAGAAATTCTCTGAAAATAAACAAGGTTAAAGCGACGTTAAAGTAATGAGCTGTAATTATATCTTGCTTTACATTAAAATACCTTGGAAATTCAGGCCCATATTTATACTTTTTGACGCTAAACTGCGCTAACGCAGTTTAGCGTCAAAAAGTTTTGCGCCGGCTAACGCCATTCTGAAGCGCCATGCGGGCGCCGTATTTATTGAATGGCGTTAGCCGGCGCAAGCAGACCGGCGCTGCCTGGTGTGCGCGAGAAAAACCACGTACACCAGGCAGCGCCGGCGTAGGGGGAAAATGGCGCATGGGCGTCTTAAAATGGGGCAAGTCAGGATACGTCGAAAAAATCGTCGTAACCCGACTTGCGCCATTTATTTTCGACGCCCATCCCCCATCAACATGACTCCTATCATTGTAAAGATAGGAGTCATGCCCCCTTGCCCAATGGCCATGCCCAGGGGACTTCTGTCCCCTGGGCATGGTCATTGGGCATAGTGGCATGTAGGGGGGCACAAATCAGGCCCCCCTATGCCAAAAAAAATTATTAAAAAAAAATAAAAAAATACTTACCTGAATGTCCCTGGGGTGGGTCCCTCCAGCCTTGGGTGTCCTCCTGGGGTGGGCAAGGGTGGCAGGGGGGGTCCCTGGGGGCAGGGGAGGGCACTCTGGGCTCATTTTGAGCCCACTTGTCCCTTAACGCCATGCCTGACCCAGGCGTTAAAAAGCGGCGCAAATGCGCCGTTTTTAGCCACGCCCACTCCCGGGCGTCTCTTTTGCCCGGGAGTATAAATACCACGTAAAGGCCTGGGAGTCATTTTTTAGACGGGAACGCCTCCCTTGCATATCATTAACGCAAGGAAGGGGTTCACGCTAAAAAATGACGCACATTCCGGGAACTTTGGCGCTATTCGCCTCTAACGCCATAGTATAAATATGGCGTTAGTTGGCGTTAGTTTAGCGTCGAATTTGCGTCGAAAAAAACGACGCAAATTCGGCGCAAACGGAGTATAAATACGGCCCTCACTGTTTAAAGTGCTTTTACAGTTAGGTGAAAATGTTTGTGACAACATAACGTTTAAAATTTAAAAAACACTGAAATTCACCAGTTATAATTATCACTAACAACTATAACTCGTGCCCTGAAGTAACTGTAAGACACACCATCACCATGCACAGCCTAGTACATCACTCATTACATGTTCAGTAGCATCATTGATACCATCATTGCAACATTTGACAGGACATCATTGATAACAACTGTGCGTGGTGGGGCGTGAGTCTATAGTACAATATTAAAGCATTATTCATTTACAGCGGCACATCTTCCATCCAACTGACTGCTGAATTTGCAGACATATAGCTTTACTGATAAAGCTATATAGCACGTAAAGGATAATGTATGGAAATCGAGTTACAATGAATATCCTTTGTGCATCACCCAATTTAACTGTCTTGGTTTATTCTGATCCTTTTATAATCTTTGTTGCCATCACGCTTCAAAATTACACAAAAATGTGTTTCTTTTTTGCTTTCCTAACTGGTGATATATTCTGAAATAAATCAGCACTTAAGAAAGGTACAGGTATTTAAATGTTGTTGTGTGTTACAGAAAATGACATTCTACCCCCTTTTCTTTCACACTGCATGTACACCAGCAAGATTGTCACATAGTGTACTTTAAAAACTCCAATCGCTTTGCAGTAAGAGTAAGAAAAGTAAACACCAGCCTCTATGTTAACAGAATAGGAAGGAATTCGTCAGAAGACATAGCCTAACATTTGACCTTTACCTTTAAAGCACAATGATTGTGACAAGATAAGTACAAAATGTAAAGGCACTATTGATTATTACAAAATAAAATAAAATGATGGACGGTGTAGGAAAATGGCTCCCTGTTGCAGTTACCACCCACTTTTTGCCTGAAATTGATGCTTTACTTGACTGAGAATTGTGCTGGGACCCTGCTAACCAGGCCCCAGCACCAGTGTTCTTTCACTAAAAATGTACCATTGTTTCCACAATTGGCACACCTCTGGCACACAGATAAGTCCCTTGTAAAAGGTACCAGTGGTACCAGGGGCCCTGTGACCAGGGAAGGTCTCTAAGGGCTGCAGCATATGTTGTGCCACCCTAAGGGACCCCTTACCTAACACATGCACACTGCCATTGCAGATTGTGTGTGTTGGTGGGGAGAAAAATGCAAAGTCGACATGGCATCCCTCTCAGGATACCATGCACACAAAATACTTCCTGTGGCATAGGTAAGGCACCCCTCTAGCAGGCCTTACAGCCCTAAGGCAGGGTGCACTATACCACAGGTGAGGGCATAGCTGCATGAGCAATATGCCCCTACAGTGTCTAAGTCCATTCTTAGACATTGTAAGTACAGTGTGGCCATATTAAGAATATGGTCTGGGAGTTTGTGAAAACCGAACTCCACAACTCCATAATGGCTACCCTGAATACTGGGAAGTTTGGTATCAAACTTCTCAGAATAATAAACCCACACTGATGCCAGTGTTGGATTTGCACACAGAGTGTATCTTAGAAGATGCCCCCTGTATTTTACCCAATCCTTCAGTACAGGACTGACTGTTCTGTGCCAGCCTGCCACTGAGATGAGTTTCTGCCCCCCTGGGGTGAGAGCATTTGTGCTCTCTGAGGACCGAAACAAAACCTGCACTGGGTGGAGGTGCTTAACACCTCCCCCCTGCAGGAACTGTAACACCTAGCAGTGGGCCTCAAAGGCTTAAGCTTCGTGTTACAATGCCCCAGGGCACTCCAGCTAGTGGAGATGCCCACCCCCTGGACACAGCCCCCAATTTTGGCGCAAGTCCAGAGGAGATAATGAGAAAAACAAGGAGGAGTCACCTACCAGTCACGACAGTCCCTAAGGTGCCCTGGGCTGAGGTGACCCCTGCCTTTAGAAATCCTCGATCTTGGTTTTGGAGGATTCCCCCAATAGGAATAGGGATGTGCTCCCCTCCCCTCAGGGAGGAGGCACAAAGAGGGTGTAGCCACTGTAGGAGGCTGGCCTGGCTTGTAGTGGGTACCAAAGGTACTTACACCTTGTGCCAGGTCCAGTTATCCCTTATTAGTAGAATAGAGGTGTTTCTAGCAGCTTAGGCTGATAGAAGCTATTATCATATGCACAATATCATAGGAAAACACAATACACAGAGTTACTAAAAATAAAGGTACTTTATTTTTATGACAATGTGCCACAAGTATCTCAGTGAGTACCCTCAGTAAGAAGGTAAGTAATATACATGTGGATGGTATTTCACTCAGGCTGCAGTGGCAGGCCTGTGCAAGAATTGTCAGATCTCCCTATGGATGGCAAAAGAAATGCTGCAGCCCATATGGATCTCCTGGAACCCCAATACCCTGGGTACCTCAGTACCATATACAAGGGGATTATCTGGGTGTACCAGTGTGCCAATGAGAATTGGTAAATTTAGTCACTAGCCTGCAGTGACAAATTTGGAAAGCAGAGAGAGCATAAACACTGAGGTTCTGGATAGCAGAGCCTCAGTGATACAGTTAGGCACCACACAGGGAACACATACAGGGCACATACTATGAGCACTGGGGTCCTGCCTAGCAGGATCCCAGTGACACAAGGACTAAAACAACATACATACAGTGAAATATGGGGGTAACATGCCAGGCAAGATGGTACTTTCCTACAGCCACCCTCCAGGACAGTAGCCATTGGCTACTGCCCCCCAGACCTAAACTCACCCCTAAATTTAGTTTTTGGGGTGACCCTGAACCCAGGAAATCAGATTCCTGCAACCTACACAAAGAATAAGGACTGCTGACCTGAAAGCCCTGCAGAGACGATGGAGACAACAACTGACCTGGCCCCAACCCTACCGGCCTGTCTCCAGACTCAAAGAACCTGCACAGCGATGCATCCGACAGGGACCAGTGACCTCTGAGGACTCAGAGGACTGCCCTGAAACTGAAGGACCAAGAAACTCCAGAGAACAGCAGCACTGTTCACCAGCAGCAACATCTTTGCAAACAAAGAAACAACTTTTAAAGAACTCACTCTTCCCTCCAGAAGCGTGAGACTTCACACTCTGCACCCAACGCCCCCAGCTCAAGTTCCAGAGAACCAACACCTCAGAGAGGACTCCCAGGCAGCTGCGACTTCGTGAGTAACCTGAGACGACCCCCCCCCCCTGCACCCTCACAGCAACGTCTGCAGAGAGGATCCAGAGGCTCCCCCTGACCGCGACTGCCAGGTAACAAAGAACCCGACGCCTGGACCAAGCACTGCACCCGCAGCCCCCAGGACCGAAAGGAACCAACCTCCAGTGTAGGAGTGACCAGCAGGCGGCCCTCTTCCTAGCCCAGTCGGTGGCTGGCCCGAAAAGCCCCCCTGTGCCCTGCCTGCATCGCCTAAGTGATCCCCGGGTCCCTTCATTGCTTTCAATAGCAAACCCGATAACAACTTTGCCCACTGCACCCAGCCGCCCCTTTGCTGCTGAGGGTGTGTTTTGTGTGCTTGTTTGTGTCCCCCCCCCCAGTGCTCTACAAAACCCCCCTGGTCTGCTCCCCGAGGATGCACCCTATGTACTTGAATACTCCATGACTCTCATTCACCCGTACACCACACAGGCTACACGCAAATGAACATACATAACATGCATTGGAATGTTAGCACCAGGACCTGGGTTACAGCACAGAAACAGAACTTTACACAAGTGAGCCAGTAGGCCTCCATTGCAGTGACTCAGATAAAGAGGGCTGTTCACCACTACAATTTCACAACCAAGGGTACACTGCCACCACCCCTCTACATGCTAAACCTATGACAGACATCTACTAACACATGAGGGCATGCTTGAGCTGCCCCTCCAGTTTCAGGGCAGTTCCTGGATCTCATTTATGTGAAGGAATAGGGCGAGGCCTTCCCGCACACACTAGATTATTGTGAAATTGGAGCAAAATCAAAAACCAGGATGCAAGATACGCCCAACTAGGCACTCAGGGGAGGGGAACATGACCGGACTCCATGCCGGGGACACTCCCATTCCAATACTAAGGCTAACCCTATGAAGCACCTTACAACTGTGCAGATACTTAAACAGAGGGACCCTAATCCCAGTCATGACACTGCACAGATTTATCTAATCAGCTGTCACCAACCACTGGTAGTGTCAAGACCTAGTCTTTGCGGCAATAGTCATTCATGTCTAAAGATGTACCATAGAGATCCCTATACCCACCAGAATTTAGCCCTGCTTCATTGGCAACTTACTACAGTCACTTAGAGCACTTGTATGGCAAGTCGCCTGCACAAGACAACATCATAGGTGTGCCAGTGTGCTAAAACGAAGAACAGATTATCACATAAATGCTGTGCCAGGAACTTTCGACTAACCCTACAGACAGTGTCAGCTGTTCAGCCACTAGTGTGGTCGTATGTACTACAGTTTTCTAAGAACTACAATATTTTCTTGCATTGGGTCTTATCTTGACTGCACAGCTTGCTCAGACTTTATTTTTGTGGTATTCCTGATGGTACCTGCTCCACCTATATGTATTTTCATTTTAAATGTAACATTCCTATAAAAAGTAACATCTTTTTAAAAGTTACATCTCTAACAAGACGAAGTATGTTTTGTAAAATTACTGTCATGGTTAGGATTACCGGATGGAATCATGTCCCTGAAATGCCACTTTTCCAAGCCTTCACTTCATTGTAATCAGGCGTGTTGGTCCAATAAGCACAGTTAAAATGAACCAAGACTATAAATCCCAGGTTACACTGAGAAGCTAAATCAAAACCCAGATCTTGTTGCCCGAGTCGAGCTCCAAACCTATTATCTTCTGAAGTAAGCCTTTACTTCTCAGATAAGCAACCCAAGTATTTCTGCAAGAAGATCTTGCATATTGGAAAAATGGTTGCTTATCCCTCTAAAAAACAACTCGTAACAACCGACCAAAAGTACCAGTAGAAACCAAGTTGTTTGAAGTTTGGTGGGTTTCCCAGGATCAGCTCTAACTGCAGTGGTCTAGGGAAGATTACTCCTCCCCCTTGAAAAGTCTGACAGCATCCGGTGCCCTAGTTATCTGTAGATTATCAATAAATCAATTTGTGGGGGTCTAGTCACTGTCGGTCATAAGCATAACGCCACGCCCTTCCAGAACAAAGTCTGCTGTTCCCTGTGAACACCAAGCATTTCTGGACAGAAACCAATGAAGTTTTACCCACACATGGAACCAAACCAGCCCTAGCGGATCCGCGGATCTCCTAGACAAGACACTCTGTGCTAGTCTCCTAAGGTGCTGCAGGGAGGTGTGTAAAAGATATTAGGGTTATTGGAGAGAGCCTCATACTAGCCCAGCGGTCTCCTAAGGTGCTGCCGGGAGGTGTGTAAAAGATATTAGGGTTATTGGAGAGAGCCTCATACTAGCCCAGCGGTCTCCTAAGGTGCTGCAGGGAGGTGTGTAAAAGATATTAGGGTTATTGGAGAGAGCCTCATACTAGCCCAGCGTCTAATAAGGTGCTGCAGGGAGGTGTGTAAAAGATATTAGGGTTATTGGAGAGCGCCTCATACTAGCCCAGCGTCTCCTAAGGTGCTGCAGGGAGGTGTGTAGAAGATATTAGGGTTATTGGAGAGCGCCTCATACTAGCCCAGCGTCTCCTAAGGTGCTGCAGGGAGGTGTGTAGAAGATATTAGAGTTATTGGAGAGCGCCTCATACTAGCCCAGCGTCTCCTAAGGTGCTGCCGGGAGGTGTGTAAAAGATATTAGGGTTATTGGAGAGAGCCTCATACTAGCCCAGCGTCTCCTAAGGTGCTGCAGGGAGGTGTGTAAAAGATATTAGGGTTATTGGAGAGAGCCTCATACTAGCCCAGCGTCTCCTAAGGTGCTGCAGGGAGGTGTGTAAAAGATATTAGGGTTATTGGAGAGAGCCTCATACTAGCCCAGCGTCTCCTAAGGTGCTGCCGTGAGGTGTGTAAAAGATATTAGGGTTATTGGAGAGTGCCTCATACTAGCCCAGCGTCTCCTAAGGTGCTGCAGGGAGGTGTGTAAAAGATATTAGGTTTAATACAGAGTGCCTCATACTAGCCCAGCGTCTCCTAAGGTGCTGCGGGGGGGGGGGTGTAAAAGATATTAGGGTTATTGGAGAGAGCCTCATACTAGCCCAGCGTCTCCTAAGGTGCTGCCGGGAGGTGTGTAAAAGATATTAGGGTTATTGGAGAGAGCCTCATACTAGCCCAGCGTCTCCTAAGGTGCTGCAGGGAGGTGTGTAAAAGATATTAGGGTTATTGGAGAGAGCCTCATACTAGCCCAGCGTCTCCTAAGGTGCTGCAGGGAGGTGTGTAGAAGACATTAGGGTTATTGGAGAGAGCCTCATACTAGCCCAGCGTCTCCTAAGGTGCTGCAGGGAGGTGTGTAAAAGACATTAGGGTTATTGGAGAGAGCCTCATACTAGCCCAGCGTCTCCTAAGGTGCTGCAGGGAGGTGTGTAAAAGACATTAGGGTTATTGGAGAGAGCCTCATACTAGCCCAGCGTCTCCTAAGGTGCTGCAGGGAGGTGTGTAGAAGACATTAGGGTTATTGGAGAGAGCCTCATACTATCCCATCGTCTCCTAAGGTGCTGCAGGGAGGTGTGTAGAAGACATTAGGGTTATTGGAGAGAGCCTCATACTAGCCCAGCGTCTCCTAAGGTGCTGCAGGGAGGTGTGTAGAAGACATTAGGGTTATTGGAGAGAGCCTCATACTAGCCCAGCGTCTCCTAAGGTGCTGCAGGGAGGTGTGTAAAAGATATTAGGGTTATTGGAGAGAGCCTCATACTAGCCCAGCGTCTCCTAAGGTGCTGCCGGGAGGTGTGTAAAAGATATTAGGGTTATTGGAGAGTGCCTCATACTAGCCCAGCGTCTCCTAAGTTGCTGCCGGGAGGTGTGTAGAAGATATTAGGGTTATTGGAGAGTGCCTCATACTAGCCCAGCGTCTCCTAAGGTGCTGCCGGGAGGTGTGTAAAAGATATTAGGGTTATTGGAGAGTGCCTCATACTAGCCCAGCGTCTCCGAAGGTGCTGCAGTGAGGTGTGTAAAAGATATTAGGGTTATTGGAGAGTGCCTCATACTAGCCCAGCGTCGCCTAAGGTGCTGCAGGGAGGTGTGTAAAAGATATTAGGTTTAATACAGAGTGCCTCATACTAGCCCAGCGTCTCCTAAGGTGCTTCCGGGAGGTGTGTAAAAGATATTAGGGTTATTGGAGAGAGCCTCATACTAGCCCAGCGTCTCCTAAGGTGCTGCCGGGAGGTGTGTAAAAGATATTAGGGTTATTGGAGAGAGCCTCATACTAGCCCAGCGTCTCCTAAGGTGCTGCAGGGAGGTGTGTAAAAGATATTAGGGTTATTGGAGAGTGCCTCATACTAGCCCAGCGTCTCCTAAGGTGCTGCAGGGAGGTGTGTAAAAGATATTAGGGTTATTGGAGAGAGCCTCATACTAGCCCAGCGTCTCCTAAGGTGCTGCGGGGGGGGGGTGTAAAAGATATTAGGGTTATTGGAGAGAGCCTCATACTAGCCCAGCGTCTCCTAAGGTGCTGCAGGGAGGTGTGTAAAAGATATTAGGGTTATTGGAGAGTGCCTCATACTAGCCCAGCGTCTCCTAAGGTGCTGCCGGAAGGTGTGTAAAAGATATTAGGGTTATTGGAGAGAGCCTCATACTAGCCCAGCGTCTCCTAAGGTGCTGCCGGGAGGTGTGTAAAAGATATTAGGGTTATTGGAGAGAGCCTCATACTAGCCCAGAGTCTCCTAAGGTGCTGCCGGGAGGTGTGTAAAAGATATTAGGGTTATTGGAGAGAGCCTCATACTAGCCCAGCGTCTCCTAAGGTGCTGCGGGGGGGGGGTGTAAAAGATATTAGGGTTATTGGAGAGAGCCTCATACTAGCCCAGCGTCTCCTAAGGTGCTGCGGGGGGGGGTGTAAAAGATATTAGGGTTATTATAGAGAGCCTCATACTAGCCCAGCGTCTCCTAAGGTGCTGCGGGGGGGTGTAAAAGATATTAGGGTTATTGGAGAGAGCCTCATACTAGCCCAGCGTCTCCTAAGGTGCTGCAGTGAGGTGTGTAAAAGATATTAGGGTTATTGGAGAGTGCCTCATACTAGCCCAGCATCTCCTAAGGTGCTGCAGTGAGGTGTGTAAAAGATATTAGGGTTATTGGAGAGTGCCTCATACTAGCCCAGCGTCGCCTAAGGTGCTGCAGGGAGGTGTGTAAAAGATATTAGGTTTAATACAGAGTGCCTCATACTAGCCCAGCGTCTCCTAAGGTGCTTCCGGGAGGTGTGTAAAAGATATTAGGGTTATTGGAGAGAGCCTCATACTAGCCCAGCGTCTCCTAAGGTGCTGCCGGGAGGTGTGTAAAAGATATTAGGGTTATTGGAGAGAGCCTCATACTAGCCCAGCGTCTCCTAAGGTGCTGCAGGGAGGTGTGTAAAAGATATTAGGGTTATTGGAGAGTGCCTCATACTAGCCCAGCGTCTCCGAAGGTGCTGCAGTGAGGTGTGTAAAAGATATTATGGTTATTGGAGAGTGCCTCATACTAGCCCAGCGTCGCCTAAGGTGCTGCAGGGAGGTGTGTAAAAGATATTAGGTTTAATACAGAGTGCCTCATACTAGCCCAGCGTCTCCTAAGGTGCTTCCGGGAGGTGTGTAAAAGATATTAGGGTTATTGGAGAGAGCCTCATACTAGCCCAGCGTCTCCTAAGGTGCTGCCGGGAGGTGTGTAAAAGATATTAGGGTTATTGGAGAGAGCCTCATACTAGCCCAGCGTCTCCTAAGGTGCTGCAGGGAGGTGTGTAAAAGATATTAGGGTTATTGGAGAGTGCCTCATACTAGCCCAGCGTCTCCTAAGGTGCTGCCGGAAGGTGTGTAAAAGATATTAGGGTTATTGGAGAGAGCCTCATACTAGCCCAGCGTCTCCTAAGGTGCTGCCGGGAGGTGTGTAAAAGATATTAGGGTTATTGGAGAGAGCCTCATACTAGCCCAGAGTCTCCTAAGGTGCTGCCGGGAGGTGTGTAAAAGATATTAGGGTTATTGGAGAGAGCCTCATACTAGCCCAGCGTCTCCTAAGGTGCTGCCGGGAGGTGTGTAAAAGATATTAGGGTTATTGGAGAGAGCCTCATACTAGCCCAGCGTCTCCTAAGGTGCTGCAGGGAGGTGTGTAAAAGATATTAGGGTTATTGGAGAGTGCCTCATACTAGCCCAGCGTCTCCGAAGGTGCTGCAGTGAGGTGTGTAAAAGATATTAGGGTTATTGGAGAGTGCCTCATACTAGCCCAGCGTCTCCTAAGGTGCTGCCGGGAGGTGTGTAAAAGATATTAGGGTTATTGGAGAGAGCCTCATACTAGCCCAGCGTCTCCTAAGGTGCTGCCGGGAGGTGTGTAAAAGATATTAGGGTTATTGGAGAGAGCCTCATACTAGCCCAGCGTCTCCTTAGGTGCTGCGGGGGGGTGTGTAAAAGACATTAGGGTTATTGGAGAGAGCCTCATACTAGCCCAGCGTCTCCTAAGGTGCTGCAGGGAGGTGTGTAGAAGAGATTAGGGTTATTGGAGAGAGCCTCATACTAGCCCAGCGTCTCCTAAGGTGCCGCAGGGAGGTGTGTAGAAGAGATTAGGGTTATTGGAGAGAGCCTCATACTAGCCCAGCGTCTCCTAAGGTGCCGCAGGGAGGTGTGTAAAAGACATTAGGGTTATTGGAGAGAGCCTCATACTAGCCCAGCGTCTCCTAAGGTGCCGCAGGGAGGTGTGTAGAAGATATTAGGGTTATTGGAGAGAGCCTCATACTAGCCCAGCGTCTCCTAAGGTGCCGCAGGGAGGTGTGTAGAAGATATTAGGGTTATTGGAGAGAGCCTCATACTAGCCCAGCGTCTCCTAAGGTGCCGCAGGGAGGTGTGTAGAAGATATTAGGGTTATTGGAGAGAGCCTCATACTAGCCCAGCGTCTCCTAAGGTGCCGCAGGGAGGTGTGTAGAAGATATTAGGGTTATTGGAGAGAGCCTCATACTAGCCCAGCGTCTCCTAAGGTGCCGCAGGGAGGTGTGTAAAAGATATTAGGGTTATTGGAGAGAGCCTCATACAAGCCCAGCGTCTCCTAAGGTGCCGCAGGGAGGTGTGTAGAAGATATTAGGGTTATTGGAGAGAGCCTCATACTAGCCCAGCGTCTCCTAAGGTGCCGCAGGGAGGTGTGTAAAAGATATTAGGGTTATTGGAGAGAGCCTCATACTAGCCCAGCGTCTCCTAAGGTGCCGCAGGTAGGTGTGTAAAAGATATTAGGGTTATTGGAGAGAGCCTCATACTAGCCCAGCGTCTCCTAAGGTGCCGCAGGGAGGTGTGTAGAAGATATTAGGGTTATTGGAGAGAGCCTCATACTAGCCCAGCGTCTCCTAAGGTGCCGCAGGGAGGTGTGTAAAAGATATTAGGGTTATTGGAGAGAGCCTCATACTAGCCCAGCGTCTCCTAAGGTGCCGCAGGGAGGTGTGTAGAAGATATTAGGGTTATTGGAGAGAGCCTCATACTAGCCCAGCGTCTCCTAAGGTGCCGCAGGGAGGTGTGTAAAAGATATTAGGGTTATTGGAGAGTGCCTCATACTAGCCCAGCGTCTCCTAAGGTGCCGCAGGGAGGTGTGTAGAAGATATTAGGGTTATTGGAGAGAGCCTCATACTAGCCCAGCGTCTCCTAAGGTGCTGCCGGGAGGTGTGAAAGATATTAGGGTTTTTGGAGAGTGCCTCATACTAGCCCAGCGTCTCCTAAGGTGCTGCAGTGAGGTGTGTAAAAGATATTAGGGTTATTGGAGAGTGCCTCATACTAGCCCAGCGTCTCCTAAGGTGCTGCAGGGAGGTGTGTAAAAGATATTAGGTTTAATACAGAGTGCCTCATACTAGCCCAGCGTCTCCTAAGGTGCTGCAGGGAGGTGTGTAAAAGATATTAGTGTTATTATAGAGAGCCTCATACTAGCCCAGCGTCTCCTAAGGTGCTGCGGGGGTGTGTAAAAGATATTAGGGTTATTGGAGAGAGCCTCATACTAGCCCAGCGTCTCCTAAGGTGCTGCAGTGAGGTGTGTAAAAGATATTAGGGTTATTGGAGAGTGCCTCATACTAGCCTAGCATCTCCTAAGGGGCTGCAGGGAGGTGTGTAAAAGATATTAGGTTTAATACAGAGTGCCTCATACTAGTCCAGCGTCTCCTAAGGTGCTGCCGGGAGGTGTGTAAAAGATATTAGGGTTATTGGAGAGTGCCTCATACTAGCCCAGCGTCTCCTAAGGTGCTGCCGGAAGGTGTGTAAAAGATATTAGGGTTATTGGAGAGAGCCTCATACTAGCCCAGCGTCTCCTAAGGTGCTGCCGGGAGGTGTGTAAAAGATATTAGGGTTATTGGAGAGAGCCTCATACTAGCCCAGAGTCTCCTAAGGTGCTGCCGGGAGGTGTGTAAAAGATATTAGGGTTATTGGAGAGAGCCTCATACTAGCCCAGCGTCTCCTAAGGTGCTGCGGGGGGGGGGTGTAAAAGATATTAGGGTTATTGGAGAGAGCCTCATACTAGCCCAGCGTCTCCTAAGGTGCTGCGGGGGGGGGTGTAAAAGATATTAGGGTTATTATAGAGAGCCTCATACTAGCCCAGCGTCTCCTAAGGTGCTGCGGGGGGGTGTAAAAGATATTAGGGTTATTGGAGAGAGCCTCATACTAGCCCAGCGTCTCCTAAGGTGCTGCAGTGAGGTGTGTAAAAGATATTAGGGTTATTGGAGAGTGCCTCATACTAGCCCAGCATCTCCTAAGGTGCTGCAGTGAGGTGTGTAAAAGATATTAGGGTTATTGGAGAGTGCCTCATACTAGCCCAGCGTCGCCTAAGGTGCTGCAGGGAGGTGTGTAAAAGATATTAGGTTTAATACAGAGTGCCTCATACTAGCCCAGCGTCTCCTAAGGTGCTTCCGGGAGGTGTGTAAAAGATATTAGGGTTATTGGAGAGAGCCTCATACTAGCCCAGCGTCTCCTAAGGTGCTGCCGGGAGGTGTGTAAAAGATATTAGGGTTATTGGAGAGAGCCTCATACTAGCCCAGCGTCTCCTAAGGTGCTGCAGGGAGGTGTGTAAAAGATATTAGGGTTATTGGAGAGTGCCTCATACTAGCCCAGCGTCTCCGAAGGTGCTGCAGTGAGGTGTGTAAAAGATATTATGGTTATTGGAGAGTGCCTCATACTAGCCCAGCGTCGCCTAAGGTGCTGCAGGGAGGTGTGTAAAAGATATTAGGTTTAATACAGAGTGCCTCATACTAGCCCAGCGTCTCCTAAGGTGCTTCCGGGAGGTGTGTAAAAGATATTAGGGTTATTGGAGAGAGCCTCATACTAGCCCAGCGTCTCCTAAGGTGCTGCCGGGAGGTGTGTAAAAGATATTAGGGTTATTGGAGAGAGCCTCATACTAGCCCAGCGTCTCCTAAGGTGCTGCAGGGAGGTGTGTAAAAGATATTAGGGTTATTGGAGAGTGCCTCATACTAGCCCAGCGTCTCCTAAGGTGCTGCCGGAAGGTGTGTAAAAGATATTAGGGTTATTGGAGAGAGCCTCATACTAGCCCAGCGTCTCCTAAGGTGCTGCCGGGAGGTGTGTAAAAGATATTAGGGTTATTGGAGAGAGCCTCATACTAGCCCAGAGTCTCCTAAGGTGCTGCCGGGAGGTGTGTAAAAGATATTAGGGTTATTGGAGAGAGCCTCATACTAGCCCAGCGTCTCCTAAGGTGCTGCCAGGAGGTGTGTAAAAGATATTAGGGTTATTGGAGAGAGCCTCATACTAGCCCAGCGTCTCCTAAGGTGCTGCAGGGAGGTGTGTAAAAGATATTAGGGTTATTGGAGAGTGCCTCATACTAGCCCAGCGTCTCCGAAGGTGCTGCAGTGAGGTGTGTAAAAGATATTAGGGTTATTGGAGAGTGCCTCATACTAGCCCAGCGTCTCCTAAGGTGCTGCCGGGAGGTGTGTAAAAGATATTAGGGTTATTGGAGAGAGCCTCATACTAGCCCAGCGTCTCCTAAGGTGCTGCCGGGAGGTGTGTAAAAGATATTAGGGTTATTGGAGAGAGCCTCATACTAGCCCAGCGTCTCCTAAGGTGCTGCGGGGGGGTGTGTAAAAGACATTAGGGTTATTGGAGAGAGCCTCATACTAGCCCAGCGTCTCCTAAGGTGCTGCAGGGAGGTGTGTAGAAGAGATTAGGGTTATTGGAGAGAGCCTCATACTAGCCCAGCGTCTCCTAAGGTGCCGCAGGGAGGTGTGTAGAAGAGATTAGGGTTATTGGAGAGAGCCTCATACTAGCCCAGCGTCTCCTAAGGTGCCGCAGGGAGGTGTGTAAAAGACATTAGGGTTATTGGAGAGAGCCTCATACTAGCCCAGCGTCTCCTAAGGTGCCGCAGGGAGGTGTGTAGAAGATATTAGGGTTATTGGAGAGAGCCTCATACTAGCCCAGCGTCTCCTAAGGTGCCGCAGGGAGGTGTGTAGAAGATATTAGGGTTATTGGAGAGAGCCTCATACTAGCCCAGCGTCTCCTAAGGTGCCGCAGGGAGGTGTGTAGAAGATATTAGGGTTATTGGAGAGAGCCTCATACTAGCCCAGCGTCTCCTAAGGTGCCGCAGGGAGGTGTGTAGAAGATATTAGGGTTATTGGAGAGAGCCTCATACTAGCCCAGCGTCTCCTAAGGTGCCGCAGGGAGGTGTGTAAAAGATATTAGGGTTATTGGAGAGAGCCTCATACAAGCCCAGCGTCTCCTAAGGTGCCGCAGGGAGGTGTGTAGAAGATATTAGGGTTATTGGAGAGAGCCTCATACTAGCCCAGCGTCTCCTAAGGTGCCGCAGGGAGGTGTGTAAAAGATATTAGGGTTATTGGAGAGAGCCTCATACTAGCCCAGCGTCTCCTAAGGTGCCGCAGGTAGGTGTGTAAAAGATATTAGGGTTATTGGAGAGAGCCTCATACTAGCCCAGCGTCTCCTAAGGTGCCGCAGGGAGGTGTGTAGAAGATATTAGGGTTATTGGAGAGAGCCTCATACTAGCCCAGCGTCTCCTAAGGTGCCGCAGGGAGGTGTGTAAAAGATATTAGGGTTATTGGAGAGAGCCTCATACTAGCCCAGCGTCTCCTAAGGTGCCGCCGGGAGGTGTGTAAAAGATATTAGGGTTATTGGAGAGTGCCTCATACTAGCCCAGCGTCTCCTAAGGTGCCGCAGGGAGGTGTGTAGAAGATATTAGGGTTATTGGAGAGAGCCTCATACTAGCCCAGCGTCTCCTAAGGTGCTGCCGGGAGGTGTGAAAGATATTAGGGTTTTTGGAGAGTGCCTCATACTAGCCCAGCGTCTCCTAAGGTGCTGCAGTGAGGTGTGTAAAAGATATTAGGGTTATTGGAGAGTGCCTCATACTAGCCCAGCGTCTCCTAAGGTGCTGCAGGGAGGTGTGTAAAAGATATTAGGTTTAATACAGAGTGCCTCATACTAGCCCAGCGTCTCCTAAGGTGCTGCAGGGAGGTGTGTAAAAGATATTAGTGTTATTATAGAGAGCCTCATACTAGCCCAGCGTCTCCTAAGGTGCTGCGGGGGTGTGTAAAAGATATTAGGGTTATTGGAGAGAGCCTCATACTAGCCCAGCGTCTCCTAAGGTGCTGCAGTGAGGTGTGTAAAAGATATTAGGGTTATTGGAGAGTGCCTCATACTAGCCTAGCATCTCCTAAGGGGCTGCAGGGAGGTGTGTAAAAGATATTAGGTTTAATACAGAGTGCCTCATACTAGTCCAGCGTCTCCTAAGGTGCTGCCGGGAGGTGTGTAAAAGATATTAGGGTTATTGGAGAGAGCCTCATACTAGCCCAGCGTCTCCTAAGGTGCTGCAGGGAGGTGTGTAAAAGATATTAGGGTTATTGGAGAGAGCCTCATACTAGCCCAGCGTCTCCTAAGGTGCTGCAGGGAGGTGTGTAGAAGATATTAGGGTTATTGGAGAGAGCCTCATACTAGCCCAGCGTCTCCTAAGGTGCTGCAGGGAGGTGTGTAAAAGATATTAGGGTTATTGGAGAGAGCCTCATACAAGCCCAGCGTCTCCTAAGGTGCTGCAGGGAGGTGTGTAGAAGATATTAGGGTTATTGGAGAGAGCCTCATACTAGCCCAGCGTCTCCTAAGGTGCTGCAGGGAGGTGTGTAAAAGATATTAGGGTTATTGGAGAGAGCCTCATACTAGCCCAGCGTCTCCTAAGGTGCTGCAGGGAGGTGTGTAGAAGATATTAGGGTTATTGGAGAGAGCCTCATACTAGCCCAGCGTCTCCTAAGGTGCTGCAGGGAGGTGTGTAAAAGATATTAGGGTTATTGGAGAGAGCCTCATACTAGCCCAGCGTCTCCTAAGGTGCTGCCGGGAGGTGTGTAAAAGATATTAGGGTTATTGGAGAGTGCCTCATACTAGCCCAGCGTCTCCTAAGGTGCTGCAGGGAGGTGTGTAGAAGATATTAGGGTTATTGGAGAGAGCCTCATAGTAGCCCAGCGTCTCCTAAGGTGCTGCCGGGAGGTGTGTAAAAGATATTAGGGTTATTGGAGAGTGCCTCATACTAGCCCAGCGTCTCCTAAGGTGCTGCAGTGAGGTGTGTAAAAGATATTAGGGTTATTGGAGAGTGCCTCATACTAGCCCAGCGTCTCCTAAGGTGCTGCAGGGAGGTGTGTAAAAGATATTAGGTTTAATACAGAGTGCCTCATACTAGCCCAGCGTCTCCTAAGGTGCTGCAGGGAGGTGTGTAAAAGATATTAGTGTTATTATAGAGAGCCTCATACTAGCCCAGCGTCTCCTAAGGTGCTGCGGGGGGGGGGTGTAAAAGATATTAGGGTTATTGGAGAGAGCCTCATACTAGCCCAGCGTCTCCTAAGGTGCTGCGGGGGGGGGTGTAAAAGATATTAGGGTTATTATAGAGAGCCTCATACTAGCCCAGCGTCTCCTAAGGTGCTGCGGGGGGGTGTAAAAGATATTAGGGTTATTGGAGAGAGCCTCATACTAGCCCAGCGTCTCCTAAGGTGCTGCAGTGAGGTGTGTAAAAGATATTAGGGTTATTGGAGAGTGCCTCATACTAGCCCAGCATCTCCTAAGGGGCTGCAGGGAGGTGTGTAAAAGATATTAGGTTTAATACAGAGTGCCTCATACTAGCCCAGCGTCTCCTAAGGTGCTGCCGGGAGGTGTGTAAAAGATATTAGGGTTATTGGAGAGAGCCTCATACTAGCCCAGCGTCTCCTAAGGTGCTGCCGGGAGGTGTGTAAAAGATATTAGGGTTATTGGAGAGAGCCTCATACTAGCCCAGCGTCTCCTAAGGTGCTGCAGGGAGGTGTGTAAAAGATATTAGGGTTATTGGAGAGAGCCTCATACTAGCCCAGCGTCTCCTAAGGTGCTGCAGGGAGGTGTGTAGAAGATATTAGGGTTATTGGAGAGAGCCTCATACTAGCCCAGCGTCTCCTAAGGTGCTGCAGGGAGGTGTGTAAAAGATATTAGGGTTATTGGAGAGAGCCTCATACAAGCCCAGCGTCTCCTAAGGTGCTGCAGGGAGGTGTGTAGAAGATATTAGGGTTATTGGAGAGAGCCTCATACTAGCCCAGCATCTCCTAAGGTGCTGCAGGTAGGTGTGTAAAAGATATTAGGGTTATTGGAGAGAGCCTCATACTAGCCCAGCGTCTCCTAAGGTGCTGCAGGGAGGTGTGTAGAAGATATTAGGGTTATTGGAGAGAGCCTCATACTAGCCCAGCGTCTCCTAAGGTGCTGCAGGGAGGTGTGTAAAAGATATTAGGCTTATTGGAGAGAGCCTCATACTAGCCCAGCGTCTCCTAAGGTGCTGCCGGGAGGTGTGTAAAAGATATTAGGGTTATTGGAGAGTGCCTCCTACTAGCCCAGCGTCTCCTAAGGTGCTGCAGGGAGGTGTGTAGAAGATATTAGGGTTATTGGAGAGAGCCTCATAGTAGCCCAGCGTCTCCTAAGGTGCTGCCGGGAGGTGTGTAAAAGATATTAGGGTTATTGGAGAGTGCCTCATACTAGCCCAGCGTCTCCTAAGGTGCTGCAGTGAGGTGTGTAAAAGATATTAGGGTTATTGGAGAGTGCCTCATACTAGCCCAGCGTCTCCTAAGGTGCTGCAGGGAGGTGTGTAGAAGATATTAGGGTTATTGGAGAGAGCCTCATAGTAGCCCAGCGTCTCCTAAGGTGCTGCCGGGAGGTGTGTAAAAGATATTAGGGTTATTGGAGAGTGCCTCATACTAGCCCAGCGTCTCCTAAGGTGCTGCAGTGAGGTGTGTAAAAGATATTAGGGTTATTGGAGAGTGCCTCATACTAGCCCAGCGTCTCCTAAGGTGCTGCAGGGAGGTGTGTAAAAGATATTAGGTTTAATACAGAGTGCCTCATACTAGCCCAGCGTCTCCTAAGGTGCTGCAGGGAGGTGTGTAAAAGATATTAGTGTTATTATAGAGAGCCTCATACTAGCCCAGCGTCTCCTAAGGTGCTGCGGGGGGGGGGGTGTAAAAGATATTAGGGTTATTGGAGAGAGCCTCATACTAGCCCAGCGTCTCCTAAGGTGCTGCGGGGGGGGGGTGTAAAAGATATTAGGGTTATTATAGAGAGCCTCATACTAGCCCAGCGTCTCCTAAGGTGCTGCGGGGGGGTGTAAAAGATATTAGGGTTATTGGAGAGAGCCTCATACTAGCCCAGCGTCTCCTAAGGTGCTGCAGTGAGGTGTGTAAAAGATATTAGGGTTATTGGAGAGTGCCTCATACTAGCCCAGCATCTCCTAAGGGGCTGCAGGGAGGTGTGTAAAAGATATTAGGTTTAATACAGAGTGCCTCATACTAGCCCAGCGTCTCCTAAGGTGCTGCCGGGAGGTGTGTAAAAGATATTAGGGTTATTGGAGAGAGCCTCATACTAGCCCAGCGTCTCCTAAGGTGCTGCCGGGAGGTGTGTAAAAGATATTAGGGTTATTGGAGAGAGCCTCATACTAGCCCAGCGTCTCCTAAGGTGCTGCAGGGAGGTGTGTAAAAGATATTAGGGTTATTGGAGAGAGCCTCATACTAGCCCAGCGTCTCCTAAGGTGCTGCAGGGAGGTGTGTAGAAGATATTAGGGTTATTGGAGAGAGCCTCATACTAGCCCAGCGTCTCCTAAGGTGCTGCAGGGAGGTGTGTAAAAGATATTAGTGTTATTGGAGAGAGCCTCATACAAGCCCAGCGTCTCCTAAGGTGCTGCAGGGAGGTGTGTAGAAGATATTAGGGTTATTGGAGAGAGCCTCATACTAGCCCAGCGTCTCCTAAGGTGCTGCAGGTAGGTGTGTAAAAGATATTAGGGTTATTGGAGAGAGCCTCATACTAGCCCAGCGTCTCCTAAGGTGCTGCAGGGAGGTGTGTAGAAGATATTAGGGTTATTGGAGAGAGCCTCATACTAGCCCAGCGTCTCCTAAGGTGCTGCAGGGAGGTGTGTAAAAGATATTAGGCTTATTGGAGAGAGCCTCATACTAGCCCAGCGTCTCCTAAGGTGCTGCCGGGAGGTGTGTAAAAGATATTAGGGTTATTGGAGAGTGCCTCATACTAGCCCAGCGTCTCCTAAGGTGCTGCAGGGAGGTGTGTAGAAGATATTAGGGTTATTGGAGAGAGCCTCATAGTAGCCCAGCGTCTCCTAAGGTGCTGCCGGGAGGTGTGTAAAAGATATTAGGGTTATTGGAGAGTGCCTCATACTAGCCCAGCGTCTCCTAAGGTGCTGCAGTGAGGTGTGTAAAAGATATTAGGGTTATTGGAGAGTGCCTCATACTAGCCCAGCGTCTCCTAAGGTGCTGCAGGGAGGTGTGTAAAAGATATTAGGTTTAATACAGAGTGCCTCATACTAGCCCAGCGTCTCCTAAGGTGCTGCAGGGAGGTGTGTAAAAGATATTAGTGTTATTATAGAGAGCTTCATACTAGCCCAGCGTCTCCTAAGGTGCTGCGGGGGGGGGTGTAAAAGATATTAGGGTTATTGGAGAGAGCCTCATACTAGCCCAGCGTCTCCTAAGGTGCTGCGGGGGGGGGGTGTAAAAGATATTAGGGTTATTGGAGAGAGCCTCATACTAGCCCAGCATCTCCTACAGGTGCTGCAGGGAGATGTGTAAAAGATATTAGGTTTAATACAGAGTGCCTCATACTAACCCAGCGTCTCCTACAGGTGCGGGGGTTGTAAAGGATATTGGGTTTAATACAGAGTGCCTCATACTAGCCCAGCGGTCTCCTACAGGTGCTGCAGGGGAGTGTGTAAAGGAGATAGGGTTTAATATAGAGTGCCTCATGCTCACCCAGCAGTCTCCTACAGGTCCTGCTGGGGAGGTTTAGAATAGGTTGTGTTTGACGGAGAGTGTCTACTGTTCACCTACCCATCTCATGCAGGTGCTGCTGGACGTAGAATAGGGTGTGTTAGATTTAAAGGTGCAGCTAGCCTCTGTCATGTCGGCTCTCATTATACTAACGAGGCGGCTCGGGTCGGCTGCTGCATCATCTGAATTGTGGGGAACTGAGTTCAATCCCAAACCATGCGACAACTGTCGGCCTAATCCATTTCATTCCAGGTAGCAGTACCTCACCTATGCCCAAGAACAAGGGTGATCTGTGGCAATCGAGCGCATGACGTTGTGACTTTTCAGGGAAATTGTGGTGGATCAGATCTCATCCTTTTCTCTCAGTTACATTCGTCTCACACATGCAAAGACAAACAGAAGCAGGGAATGGTTCGACACGATTTATTGAATCAGCTGCGTCTTAGATAAAATGTCAGCATAAAGTTTTAGCACTCCGTCCATCATCCTTTTGTGTTGCTAATGTTGCCTTAAGTGGGAAAACTATGCCCAGACGTGGGTCCAGGCTCACTGTGCCACTAAATTCAAGCTAGCTTGGCTTATGAAGGGCGTTTTGTGATGTTGCCTTGTGCGCCCTAAGTGGCTATGGTACGCCCTGGAGGGGGTCCCTTGCTTGCTGCGCCACTGGATTCAATCTAGCCTGGCTGAAAAAAGGTGATACCCTGAAACCGGTCCCAGGATGCTTGTTTCCTGTCCAGGGAGGTCTTGGCCTAGCAGTTCGTGCCAGACTGTTCCCATGGGGAACAGGGTCAAGACTGATTAGCATGTGGCTGGGTTCATGACTTGGCGAGCAAAATAACGATGGATTAGACCCAGATCTGTGACTGAGGGTGAATGTTTGAAAAGTTTCAGCACTCCATCTGTAGGAAGTTGGCTCTGTATATACTATGTCAAAGTGAGAGACAGTGTGCACAGAGTCCAAGGGTTCCCCTTAGAGGTTGATAGTGGCAAAATCAGATAATTCTAATGCTCTGTTTTGTGGTAGTGTGGTCGAGCAGTAGGCTTATCAGAGGGTAGTGTTAAGCATTTGTTGTACACACACAGGCAATAAATGAGGAACACACACTCAAAGACTTAACTCCAGGCCAATAGTTTTTATATAGAAAATATATTTTCTTAATTTATTTTAGAACCACAAGATTTGAAGTAAATACATAAAATATAAGGTACTCCACACGGGTAAGTAGGGAACTTTGAATTAAAGCAGTAATATACACAATATAGGTTAAAATGGCAATAAGCTATTTTAAAAGTGGACACTGCAAAAATCAGCAGTTCCTGGCGGAGGTACGTATTGTTAGGTTTCTCAGGTAAGTAAAGTACTTACACAGTCAGTCTCCTGGGCATAGGAAGCCCCAAAGTCATCACACCAGCAGCTCAGGGCCGGTCCGGTGCCGAGGTCCAAGGAGGGCCCAAAGCACACAGGCGCTGGCTTTCCTGAAGCTGGAGGGAGGAGACCTGACAGTGAAGGGAAGAACGAGGAGAAAGGGCTCCCTTTAACCGCTGGATTAACTCCTTTTGCTTCAAGGGCCTGCAGATTAGTCTTCTTGAGCACTGATTATTAGCAGTTTGTGGAAGTGAAAGGTGGAACTCTGTTGTCTCACAGTGTGAAGGATCCTTTAGCTGAGGCTGGCCTTGTGTCAGTCTCCTGTCACTGATCTGCTCGCTGCTGATAGCCAGGTGCAGAAAATGTACACCCCTTTGTGCCTCTGTTGTGGGTGATCTAACCTGGAGACGACCCTGGTGTGAGGAGCATCACTTTAAACAAAAGCTGTGTTTGAAAGACAGCCTGGAGAGGACACATGAACGAAAAACCAAACTAAACATGCCGTGAGAGTGCAGACAGAGAATCCACATCCCTTGTCTGCTTTGGCTCTACAAAGTGGAAGGTGCTGACCCACTTGTTGTTCCAGGTGCAAGTTTGTTCCAAATGCTTCTTGACTGAGGAAGAGAGTAATCCATAGAATACTTATTGGACTACTGTGCAACTAGTGCTGGTGCCTGCCTGACAGAGAACATCACAGAGGTGGGGGACTTCATCTTGCGTCTGACCTGGAAGGAAGAGCTATTGCCTTGTGCTGAAGCACCTACAGACTATCCTGCTTCCTGAAAAACAGAAGCTGTGATCATTCAGAGTGAGCAAAAGCAGCTGACCCCAGACATGAGGGTCCATCTACCCGCAGAGAGATTTCCATGCTCCAAGGACCCGAGTACCGGCTATTCTGCTTGAGCGGCCTATATTGTGGCATTGTACTGAGGTGGAGTCTGAGAAGATCATGCATCTGCTATCAGGAAGTTGTGCCTGAGGGGCCTCTCCCGTTGCACTGTCTTGAAGTTGTGCCCAAGTGGACTGTGCAGCTGTGAACCTAAAATCATGCCAAGCAGAATGAAATGCTGCAAATCCTCGGAGTTGTGCCAAAGCTGAGTGCATCACTGTGATGACTGAACTTAAACAAATTACACCACTGTCCCGTAATAGAGAGCTGAGTTGGGTTGCTCCACAGGCAAAGATGTGCCCTGTTGCATTTTGTGACCTCTGATCCCTTAGGGGAAGGGGAGAGAGTGAGGGTCAATAGGGAGAGCAGGATTGCCAATCCTAGGATACAGTGACCTTCTACCAGTGAGATATTCATGCTTGCATCCTGTAGGGGGCAACTTTGAGTTTTTTGAGTGTATTACTGAACTCTCCTTTTACAAAAGACAAGTACTCGTTTGGACACTCAGTTATGCACTGCTGGGTGATTGTTGAGTTCTGAGCTTGAATTGTCCCCAAACTACCTCCCTGAGAAGCCTGTGAATGCTTGATATCGCAACCTCTGAGAGCCAAGAGCTGAAACTGATGTTCTTGGCCCAACTGCAGTGGCATAGTAGGACCTATCCTGGGATGTCAGAGGCAAAATCTCCAGACTCACCCAAGGGTGTCCCCAAATTAGCTTTTCAGTGTTTTCCAAAGGTAATATTCTCCACTGATTTCTAGTGTACCATTGACACCAGCTCAAGACGTTATTCCCTTGGGTGTGTTAAGTCTAGCTAAGACCCTGCACTTGCAGTTGGGTCTCCAGGCGAATAGGGCTGAAAAAGAGGAAAACACCAGGGAGTTGAAGAGATAGATGCTGAGATTTGCTCACCAGGAACAAGTGGAAAGACGGAGGACAATACAGGAGGAATTGGCTCATGAGGAGAGCAGTAATGAGCATGATGGGTGGGAAATGAACATACAGGAAAAGAAGAATTTGAGGGTGAGAGAGAGAAGCTCAGGATAGCAGCGAAGACAGCTACATCTGGGAACAATGATTCCACCTCCAACTCTACCACGTTACTTTCCAAGGTACCAAAAGAGTTTGATCACACACATGTGGATTGACGAGATATTTTGGAATGATTTGTGTGCTTTGAGATTGCTAGTAAGGCTCAGGCTTTGAATGATGTGTCAAAGGCAGCTACTCTCATGAGTCGGTGCCCATGGAAGGTACCATAGTAATTGGAAGGATGCCAGTGACTGAGAAAATGAATTATGAATGAATGGAAGAGTCTCTAATTAGAAGGTTTGGGCTGAAGCCAGCTCAGTACCTACAAAGGTTTAAAGATAGGGACAGAGCAACTAGTGTAGCATTCGGGACCTGGAGTCATGGTGTGTTGTCTGATTGCAGTGAGTGGGAGTGATTGAGGCCAAAGGTTTTTATTCCCTTAACCTGTTAATTGTAACAAAGAAAGACCCAGGGAAGACTGCTGTATCCCAGTTAGGTAATAACGGATAGATCTAACAGGGAGGAACCTAGAAGAGGTTGCAGTGGTGGCTGACAAGTGTTCAGTTACCAGGGTTTACTAAAGGGTGGCCAGTATGGCTTTAAGACAAAGGGAAAGAATAATTCCCAACAGAACTTTTTCCAGACCTGAAGGTAGGGGCCAGGGCACATCTCAAGGTTTCATAGATGGAGAGAATGGAGCAGGAGTTGGGTTTCAAGTCGGGAATAGTACTAAGAGAAGCGTGCAAAGGAATTGTTTTCCAAACTCAAAGTGATTACTTAAAGTGTCACAAGAATGGGCTTTAAAAGAGAGACGCTCAGGTGAAAAACCTTCCACCAGCTGTACCCATCATAGCAGGTGTATTGGCTTTGAGTGAAGGGACTTCACAGGATGCTGTTGCAGTGAACCTAGTGGCTATAGCTTTTTGAGTTGGGAACCCAGATGTCTTGAAGTACAAACACTCAACATGATGGGGTTTGTGCTGGAAGCTAGTGGAAATGGGGGGAGTTCTCCTGCCTGAAGAGAGCGCAAAAACTATTGAAAACCATAACAGTTTTTCCTGATGACAAAGTATCGGGAACATTTTAAAAATGTTGTTAACACTAAAATAAATATTAATAAATTGTTTACATTAAATATTATTGTAAAATACATTTATATATTTGTACCAACATAAAACAAATCCTGCAGCAGTATTAATTTTGAAATACATCTTTAGTTTGTGGAAATATAATAAATTAAATTAAAATTGTTTTCTGAATTTTAAATTAAAAATAAATTCCCACCTAAAAAAGAAATGCCTATGCATTAATGGTTATTAAAAGAGTTGTGCAGAACTATTTTTAATAAAAATTATTGTTACATTAATCTTGGAATTCAAAATTGTCTATTAAATATGTACAATTGGTATTTTTTTAACATTAATGTATATGTATTTAAATTGTTAACTATTTCAAATAATGTAATTTCATTTTAACATTATTTCTTATGGGGTTTTATTTTAATTCAATTTAACTTCAATGGGAGCGTGTTGTAGTACCAGTGGTTGGCCATGTGTAGTGCTGGACTTACTACTGTTTTTATTTAGTAGTAGCTTACACTTGCATTTGGTGAATACCAAAATGTAGTAAAGATACTCAAAAGTGTAACTTACCTTTGTGAATTAGAACAAATACCGACTGGGATGATGGCCTGCTACATAGTGAGCTGTTGAATCCCGAGCCAGGTGCTAGGAAGAGGCTAGTGGTTTCACTTGTGCAGAGTAATTTCCTGCAGTAACTAGTCCACAAAGTGCCCTTGGATGGACACTTGGGCATTAGAGAGACCCAGGGTAGGTTGGGCACTCCGTCCTATGACCTGCAATACTCAAGAACACAGAGGGATTCTGCAAAACATGAAGGTAAAATCAAAGCACCACTGGTGCCTCCAGCACATCTAGGCATTTGGGTTGAGTGGGTGGAGAAGAACATTGTTGGTCCATATTAATCGCCCACCCTCAGCATCAACACATTTGAATGTGGTGGATCATGCCTCTACCATCCAGAGGTGGTGCCTTTGACTAGTACAACTCCAAAGGTGATATCTCACTCTCTTCTACACATTTTTCTAGGGTTGGATTTCCTAAGACTATGATTTCTGACCAGGGAACCAATTTCATCTCCTCTTATATGAAAGAGAAGAGGGAACAAGCTGGTGTGACATATTACTGTTCAACTACACCTTCTAAAGACCAGTGAGTTCAGTTCAGTTTATTGTAAAGTGCATAGTTAATTAAAACTGCTGCACCAATAGAGAAAAACAAATTGTCAGGTGCTAAATAGGGGTGGGTGGTAAACTCTGCTGCTCCGGTGGAGTTAGTTGAATTTTGGAAACACTCCACCAACCACCTTGTGGCAGAGTATTTCATTCATGTGTGGATTGCCAATGTTAAGTTGGCAAATGAGAAAATCAAGCACTAGACCTCCTCCCGGCAAGATTTCTCAACGTGGGTGGTCTCAGCTCGCGTAGAGAAAGCTGCCACTCACGTCGAGAAAGCTGCCACTTGAGTAGAGAATCTACTCAAGCGGCAGAAAGAAGTAGCACCTTCTGGTGCGCCACGTGATGCAGTTCACACTGATTTTACAGCCTAAACAAGATCCTGGTGCTAAAAATCAGTGCAAGCAGCTCACAAACTAGATCTCCACCACTCACAGAACTCTGTGGAATGTCGCAGAGTTTTTAGGTAACTCAGTGAAACTCTGTGAGTACCGCACAGGCCTAGTGCTTAACGTTTTCTCTTGCATTTAATTTAGAAAGCTTTTGTTACAAATGTAGTTACTGGTTGGCTAGGGTATGCACCTCAGCCACGTAGAACCCACCACTCTAATCAGGGCGAGTAAGTTACACACTAAAGATAACCTGTGTTCACCCCCTGGTAGCTTGGCACAGAGGTCATGTGTAAAGCCTTTGTGCAACACACTCACAGCAGTGACACTCCACATAGGGTTATATAAAAATAGATAATTTATATTGTGCAGGTAACATGGAACAACCATAATGAATAAGCACTGTGCATAAACTTAGGACAAAATGGCACAGGTGTGGACTATTAGGTACACTATACAGACACTAAAATAGTCCCTGTTTTCCTGGCCAATACAAGGTGAAAGTAGCATACATAGCACTGGAGCTCCCACGCACCTACTATGGGTGATAGGGTACCCTTGATTCACCCTTTGTGTCATGGGAGCAAGAAACACCTTCCCTCGTATATGGTACTGCGGTCATCCACCCAACTCCCAAGCCTCAATGATGCAGTGTATGCCAGCTCTCTTCCAGGCCCTGTGCTGCGGTAGGGCAGGAACTCCCTGACTAGTAGGTCCCAAGCTGGGCCAGGGTTTGTGGAGGACGGCTCCTGTGGGCTCCCTCGAGCTCACGGTGTGCAGTGGAGGCAAGGCTTCCCTAGCTATGCAGTGTTCCAGCCCTCGGCCGGATCAGCAGTCCACCACGCAAGGATCACGGCTGTCTGAAGCCTGGGCAGACTCCTTACTTGGGATTCCTGGGCTGCTATAACTGTGGGCGGGGAGATGGTACCACGGGGACGACACCTCTTCCAGTACTCTAGAACTTCGTGGTCCCCTCGCTGGAGCAGCACTGGATCTGCACACAGCACCAGGGAAGTCGGGTGTCAGCACTCCGCACGCGCTAATAACAGGAAAAGCACCAAGCGAAAATAAGGCCCTTGCTAAGCGCTTTAAAATTTACTCAACTCATGTAGAAGGAAGGAAGATGTGCTCCCTATGCACTAGAGAATAGTGAAGCACTCACTATGCTTTAGATTTTGAAAAAGGCTGTGGAAATAACAGTGCTCCCCACGCACTAGTTTAGGGGAATATGGGCTGGACTCAGAGGTCTACAGCCCTTTCTGGGGCAGCCCGTCCCAGGAGACTACTTGGGGGCAGAAGGAGAGCAGACGAGCCTGCACATCCACACCAGCACACCAGTGGTAGATCCTCCTGCAGCCCAGCAGTAAACAGGCAGCAGGGCAACACAGCTTTATTGGTCAGCAATAGTGGCGGTGTCTCCTAGTAGTCAAACAGTGCCTGGGGACACCACACTAACTAAGTGGGTGGTAGAAGGGCAACACACAGAAAAACAATCAAAGGAGTCCTTTATGCCACCCAGCAGCATCAGTTAGAAGGGCAACCACAGAACAGCAGTCCAGATGAGTCCCTTGTGCAGTCCAGCAGTCCTTCTGGCAGAGGTTCAGTCCCAGTTTCAAAGTGCTCTAAAAATCATTGGGTGAGAGCCCATGTACTTATACTCTAGGTGCCCAGCTTCTAGAAGTAGGAAGAAAATACCAGCCAGATCTGACCAGTTACAAGAATTTCCTTTCTTCCCTGCTCTGGCTCCAGACATCAGTAGGAGGTAAACAAGCCATTTGTGTGAGGGCAGGTCACAGCTTATTTAAGTGTAAAGTGTGAACAACCCTCCCTGTCTTCCAGCCCAGGAAGACCATTAGTATGTAGATGAATGCAGATGTAACCCTGTCAGACCTAACCCTTCCTGATGGATGTCTGTCTGGAGAATCTGCACAAAGTGGAGCTGTCACTCTGCCCCAGACGTGGATTGGAGTCAAGTTGCAAAGCAGTAGAGTTATAAGCACAGAGAAATGCCCACTTTCTAAAAGTAGCATTTCTAAAATAGTAATGTAAAATCCACGTACACCAGTAAGCAGGATTTCTCACTACCATTCCAAACATACCAAACATGCCCATGCTACTCCTTACAGATCAGAGATTACCACTTAGACATATACAAGGGAATTTCCAACACAAACCTATCAGAGGGGCAGCTCTCACAGTACTGAAAAATTAAATAGGTTGTCTGTCACTGCTAAGACATGTAAAACATAAAAGTATATGTCCTATCTATTACATAGACAGCACCCTGCTCATAAGGCTACCTAGGGCCTACCTTAGGGGTGATTTCGGTGTAATTAAAACAGAGTTTACGCCTTGGCAAGTAGTTAAATTGGCTGAGTCGATGTGGCAGTAACATGCGCACGCAGGCACTGCAGTGGCAGGCCTGAGACAGGTTTGAAAGGCTACTTCTGTGGGTGGTGCAATCTGCTCTGCAGGCCCACTAGTAGAATTTAATTTACAGGAACTAGGTTTATGTTATACCATTTTACAAGGGACTTACAGGTAAATTAAATACGCCAAACAGGCATAAGCCAATTATACCAAGTTTTAGAGGAGAGTGCACATGCACTTAAGTAGTGATCAGCAGTAGTAAAGTGCCCAGAGTCCCAAAATCAACAAAAAGAGGGTCAGAAAAATAGGAGGATAAAGGCAAAATGTTTGGGGACAACCCTGCAGAAAGGGTCATTTCCAACAGCTTTCAAATAAATATAGCATCATAAAATGCAATATTGATGTAACTTCTTGGGATGTTGTAGGTGTGCTCTTGAAATAAAACATATTATGGTATCGTCCCTCTTTGTATAGGTTATTGAGGTGGCTGTGTTGGTGTTATGGCTGAGCTTCACCGCTTCTGCCACTGTGAGCGATGTTCAGCTGAACTTCAGTTCTAGGTTTGCTAAAGTGTAGGTACCTGTCGCTGATTCAATACAGACTGAGTAGCAGCAAATAGTCTTAAGCGACGGGTGGCCCGGAAGCCCCGTTGTTACAGTATCTTTGACAGGGCAAAGTGCATAAAGTGACCGTCCTCATCAGCCCTTGATGTCCAAGAATGCAGGAGTGACCGTGCTTGGATCTCTCCTGTCATGCACTGTATTTGCTTACTGGGAGATTCCAGAGAAGGGTGTTGGCTTCAGTCCCTTTGAACCTCGGCGTGGGCACCCTGTGTGTGTCCCAACTACCTCGAAAAGAGAAGAGTGGGAAGGAATGTCCAATCACAAGTGTAAAGTGTGAACAACCCTACCTGTCTTCCAGCCCAGGAAGACCATTAGTATGTAGATGAATGCAGATCTAACCCTGTCAGACCTAACCCTTCCTGATGGATGTCTGTCTGGAGAATCTGCACAAAGTGGAGCTTTCACTCTGCCCCAGACGTGGATTGGAGTCAAGTTGCAAAGCAGTAGAGTTATAAGCACAAAGAAATGCCCACTTTCTAAAAGTAGCATTTCTAAAATAGTAATGTAAAATCCACGTACACCAGTAAGCAGGATTTCTCACTACCATTCCAAACATACCAAACATGCCCATGCTACTCCTTACAGATCAGACATTACCACTTAGACATATACAAGGGAATTTCCAACACAAACCTATCAGAGGGGCAGCTCTCACAGTACTGAAAAATTAAATAGGTTGTCTGTCACTGCTAAGACATGTAAAACATAAAAGTATATGTCCTATCCATTACATAGACAGCACCCTGCTCATAAGGCTACCTAGGGCCTACCATAGGGGTGATTTCGGTGTAATTAAAACAGAGTTTACGCCTTGGCAAGTAGTTAAATTGGCTGAGTCGATGTGGCAGTAACATGCGCACGCAGGCACTGCAGTGGCAGGCCTGAGTCAGGTTTGAAAGGCTACTTCTGTGGGTGGTGCAATCTGCGCTGCAGGCCCACTAGTAGAATTTAATTTACAGGAACTAGGTTTATGTTATACCATTTTACAAGGGACTTACAGGTAAATTAAATACGCCAAACAGGCATAAGACAATTATACCAAGTTTTAGAGGAGAGTGCACATGCACTTAAGTAGTGATCAGCAGTAGTAAAGTGCCAAGAGTCCCAAAACCAACAAAAAGAGGGTCAGAAAAATAGGAGGAGAAAGGCAAAATGTTTGGGGACAACCCTGCAGAAAGGGTCATTTCCAACAGCTTTCAAATAAATATAGCATCATAAAATGCAATATTGATGTAACTTCTTGGGCTGTTGTAGGTGTGCTCTTGAAATGAAACATATTATGGTATCGTCCCTCTTTGTATAGGTTATTGAGGTGGCTGTGTTGGTGTTATGGCTGAGCTTCACCGCTTCTGCCAGTGTGAGCGACGTTCAGCTGAGCTTCAGTTCTAGGTTTGCTAAAGTGTAGGTACCTGTCGCTGATTCAATACAGACTGAGTAGCAGCAAATAGTCTTAAGCGACGGGTGGCCCGGAAACCCCGTTGTTACAGTATCTTTGACAGGGCAAAGTGCATAAAGTGACCGTCCTCATCAGACCTTGATGTCCAAGAATGCAGGAGTGACCGTGCTTGGATCTCCCCTGTCCTGCCTTGTATTTGCTTACTGGGAGATTCCAGAGAAGGGTGTTGGCTTCAGTCCCTTTGAACCTCGGCGTGGGCACCCTGTGTGTGTCCCAACTACCTTGATCAGAGAAGAGTGGGAAGGAATGTCCAATCACAACAAAAGGATGTGTTGGACTATGTGACTGGCTTCAGGAATACATTGGAAAGCATTCAAGCTATCCAGGGGCTAATGAAGGAGGGATATGGCAAGAAAGCAGCAGTGTATGGGCATCAGGAGTGTCCGGAGGTTTTGGTGTTGAAACCCATTTCTAGAAAATCTTTGTATGATAAGTGGTGTGGACCACGCAAGATAGTGCAGAGAGCATCTCATGTGAACTGTCTGGTGGCCACGGGTATCACACCGGAACCTGGAAGAGTGTTTCATGGGAGTCTGCTGAAGCCTTTCCTTGGGATTAAAGCACAGTAAACATTACGGCTCTAGCAGAGTCATTTGAAGAAGATACTGAGTGTCTTCCATGGTTTGCTGCATAGTGACACAAGGGAGGGATCTGTGAAAGGGGCGCCGCACGCCCCTGAGTTTATATCTCACCAATAAAGAGAGTGTTGGGTGGTGCTGGGATGATTTCCCCTCTTGTTCTCATTGACATGAGGATTGCTACCAGACTGTGTTGGTAAGATTGGCGCAGGAGACACTCTGACTTATTGCATGTCAGACCGAGTCCAGGAATGTAGCTTCCCGGAGCCTCACATTAGTGAGACATAAGAACATTTGAGACTGAGATAAGTAACTGAGTGCATGAAGTTTAGTGAGGGGTGGGGGGCGACATAGCACAGCTTCTGCACCTGATACCTGCACATAACAGGCTCACACTGGATAGGAGGGCTCACTGATCCCAGGACGCAGGGTCCTTGCACCAGTGATGCGTGCGTACCTGCACAGTAGCTGTATGTTGGAGAGTGCAGTATTACGTTTTCTGAGTTTTTTCTTTCTACAGGAGCCAAGCACTGGGATGGACAACAACAATCAGTTTCTATGCTTGAAGCAGCCCTACACTTTCTCCCTAAGAAGCCTGTGACTGCTGGCCTACACTACTGCTGAGAGGGAACTGATGACGGTGTTCTACTTGACCCAGTTTCTAGAGCCACAGGAGGACAGACCCTGGGTCACCAGAGGCGAACAATCCCAGCCGCCACATTGGGGGCTCAGTGGCCCTGCGTGCTCCGTGCTCCGTGCCCCCCGCCCCCACATTGGGGGCTCAGTGGCCCTGCGTGCTCCTGCCCCTCACCCCCAGCCCCCACATTGGAGGCTCAGTGGCCCTGCGTGCTCCGTGCCCCTCACCCCCAGCCCCTCATTAAAGGCTCAGTGGCCCTGCTTGCTCCTGCCCCTCACCCCCAGAATGAGGTCTGGTGATTAGTGAAGCATTCGCTGCATTCCCCCTCCACTTGCGCTGCTCCTTAGACCACCCTTTACCTCTTGTATTATTTATGAAGCCAAGTTCACCTGCAGGCTTTACTCAAACAGAAAAAGGAGAGAGAAGATCTTTTGTCAGACTTTGTTGAAACCAGCCCAGGTCAAGCAGTGCAGAGTGTAACTTGGCCAGAGCAGCATTTTAACAAAATTCATTGCACACACAGTGGGGCAGCTGTGAGGACGTTTTCCACGGTGGCCAGCAGTGTTTGACAAGTATCCCTGCATCTGGACAGATCAATTGAAGATAAACAAATGACTGTGAACTACAGATGTAGTAGTAGGGATGCTGTGCCCTGTACCATGTAGTGGCTCCTGGTGAGGCAAAAAAGAAAGTAAAGATCTCCACCTGCCCAATCTTAGAAAAATAATGGCCACCACCGCCCTCATGGAATTGGCAGAAGCAAGCATGGTGGCCCCTGAGAGCGTGGAGGGTGTTGATCCATCTGGAGGTGTTCTACGGTGTGCCATGCTTTGAAGGGTCATATTGTGTAGCTCCCAACTTGTGGGGGTGCAGCTAGGAAACGTAAAGTGGGATGAGAGCTGAGCCCTATTGCAGGGACAGAGCCATGACACTTGGTGCACCAAGGAGAGTTGGAGACAAAAGAGCACAGGCTGGTTGGACTGGCCACTCTATCACTCCCCGCAACTGCCCCGTGCAGTGCAGCGTGTTGGTCCAGTAGCAGTGCCACGGTTCCATCTGTGTTCCCATGTGAGATGGAGGCATGTGAGGAGGCCAGCCTGTGGCAGGCCCTCTTAGGCAGCAGATAGATTAGAGCAGAAGAGCTGCCCTTGCCTAAATTTATTGGAGGGGACTCTGTCACCATTGTGACTGAGTACCTTTTCTACCAAACTATAAATCATGCCCAGAGACATATAACCTATGGGTGCATGGAGGTAGGTTAAGGAGCCCTGACATCTGACTCAGTAAGGCTGGTGCATCTCTGATTCCGAGGTGGTCAGTGGTGGGAATCTACACAAGAGACATTCTACAACTTATCCCAGAGGGGAAAACAAGAGATGAAGGCTTGAATGGTGCATTGAACACATTTGAAACAGATTAATCATTTTCTTCAGTGAGTGAAATGGCCTCTCTCGGAGGCAACACGGTGGCGCTGAAGTGAGGTGCATTTAGAAAACTCTGAGTCCAAGATAACAAGTTCACTGATGGGCTCGCGGTACACGTCTTCTATCGGGGAAGAGTGCCACCTCTAATTAGAGGAGTCACAACCCTACAATGATGATGGTGGGATAGAGAATGTCAGGATCTAATAAATCAAAAGAGAAAGTATGTAAGGGGCAACAGTGTCTAGATCTGGCACTTTAACTAAAGGACACAGAAAAAACATGTTCTTCAATACATGAGTGGAGTATGGTGCAAACTAGGGAGGGGCAAGATCAAGACAAGGATTCCCTCAGGATTATACTTCAGGAGAAGAGAAAAGTGAAGAGGAAGCTGTAGGTTCACAGAAAAGATTAAGCGACCCGTTGATCACATCTGGCAGACGAGACGGTGACTTACGAGACAAGTCTTCATGAAGTCAAGAGTTGATGGTCTGGAGCAGACGGCAGAGGAGATCCTCGACCAGGATGTTTCTTCTGCTGTGTGTTTTGTTTATCATTTCTTTATTGATTTTTAGCTTTAAAGCAACATAAGGATAAGGCTAATTCTTAAAAGTGCCATCCTTGCCCTCAGAGAGTATCACAGTGACATTACACTTCTCTTTAAAGAGCACGGCCATCACATTTATCCGCACTTCACTATTAACCCTTCTGTATCTCTAGTGCTGACTTCAGTAAGATACACAATTTGAACAAGAATGGTTATAAAATGTAACAGTATCATGTCAAGAATGTAGTATTCACAGCAAACACGGGAGTAGTCAAGAAGGGAGGGAAGAGGAAAAACAGAGACCGTAGAAAGGAGAAAAGGAATTGGCTCTATGAAGGTGTCTGAGGTGGGTAGTCAAGGGGAGGTCCCTCTTTACACCCTGAAATACCTCCTCTTTCTCATTTCACTTGCTGGAGCCATAGCATATCTGCATATAGCCTCTATCAGGCCCATCAATGAAATATAACAAGAGACAATAACATGAAACAGAGCCTGGAGTATTATCAGGAACAGTGACAACACATGTACCGATGTCCCATCCTCGGGGACGCTCACCTCTCAGATCCCTCACATGCAGTACCCTGTGCTATGGTCCCTGGTGCATTTTGTTGGCCCATTGTCAGTAGCTCTTAGCTTTTGTTGTGTTTGGGGTCATCGAGTGCGGCCGTTAATGGTCATTACCTGATGGATCTGGGGGGTGTAAGCATGGGCCCCAAACTCTATCAGACACTGTGATGCATGCTTGTGCTTTGTATCTGTTCCTTTCATACCTGGTGTAAAGAGTCCCTCGATCCTTCTAGGTGGGTGTGCCTGAGTTGCATCTATATTTTTGCCACCATGAAGGACATGGATATCATCGTCGCCGGTGTGAAGTGGCTTCACGTGGGCTTGAAGTGTTGTGTAGTCTTACTAGCCTGGCCAGTCCTACCAATGCACAAAGCCTGGTGTTGTGCAATGCAAGGCAAACTACTTTGTGTTGAGTCGTGGGCAAGACCACAACATATGGGTAAATGTCACAGCCAGAAATGTTGCATTTCCAGCATTTGTCATGTGGAATGAGCCATGCTTTTTAAAGTTTATATTTGTGTTTTAAAACATGTACAGTTGAGCCTGGCTTCCCTAAGTTCTCAGTCCTGGGTCTTCATTAAGCCTGACCAGTTGTTGTCATTATCATCTATATGAAGATGCCTTGGTTGTGAGCCGTGTGGTGGTGTTATGGGGCCGGACACAGTCTGCCTCTCAGACGGTGCTGTGTGCTGTGTACCTCCATTGCTGGGAGTATGGTAGACCACAGTCAGTCTGTAAAATCTCATACTGTCTGGGCGTGTTTCCTTCATATAGGGCATCCAGTGTCTTGATCCCACAACTATCCCCTATTGTCCATTTCACCTTTTGCTGTCCAGTTCAACCATATAGATGCGCTTAGATGCAAGTCGCTGTTCATCCTGACGAAAAGTGCTAGCGTTGAGACTATCTACAACACAAACCAAGGTCAGCCTTTTAACTTAGATATTACAGCCTGACCTTGTGACCTCACAGCCTTTGCTGCTCTTGAATGTGACCTTGATAGAAACCTTCATGGTATCCTGGCCCAATCTATTTCGAGCTCCACCTCTAAGTTCTCCTGTAGCTATGGCATATGCCCTTACCTAGTGATGCGCCCTTTCTAACCAAGCACTCAAATTCAAAGAATTTGTTCACAAAAATTACCTCACACATCTACCAGTAAGTTGAATCTAAACACATTAACTAATGTGCCTCCGGACCGACAATCAATCCTTTTGAAAAGGAGTCTGTTTGTCGACCGTCCTGGCCTTAAGGTCCCTAAATTTAGTTTTTTTTTCAGTCAGATTGGCCTTATGCTCCCTAAATTCTGTTTGTCTGCTAGGGTGATACACACATACCCTCCGGGTACATGACCAGCGAGATCGCGCCAGCCAACTGAAGAATTTGGAAATTCAAATTTAGAAATGCCTTTATTCAGACGAATCAAGAGGGATGACATGTATCTTTATATATCTTTAGAGCTGGATTGTGTCGGACACACCATGAGCACCATTGGAGGGATCCGGCGCTATGTTCGCCACAGGGTTTTTTAGGGACGTGCAAGCATCCCTGATGCATACACAATTTGATGGTCCCAGGCGTTTTGGTGAAAAGATTGGTTCTATCTTGGAATTCTTCAAATACAGCTGTGATGTGGCATGCTCCTTGGTTTGACCTCTCTGGCTTCTCAGTTCCACTAGTTTTAGTAGAAGGTTAGAAGATACCAATTTTTTTCTACAGCCAGAACTGCCCTAGCAACCTATGAGGCAGCCATCCCAGCCCTTTAGTGGTTCAAGACAACCCGCTGGTAGCAGACGCCATCCACACCCCAAGAACAGCAGCCTTCTCTCTCACACACTGCAACTATGGCCAACCCGCTATGATTGCTGACTTTGGCCCAGGCTCTTTCCACTCTTGATCAGGGAGATTGGTTTGTAGCCTTGGACTTACAGGGCATGTGTACCTGTCCTGCAGTCCCACAGACGTTACCTTTGATTTGTGGTGGGGCTGGAGCACTTCCATTTTGTCGTTCTACCCTTCAGCCTCACCTGTCTCCCTTGGTTTTTTACAGAGGTGATGATGGTGTTTGTGGTCTATCTTCCTTGATGACTGGTTGCTGCAGGTGGGCTCCAGGCATTCCCATGTGGTCTACCTCCAGACAAAGGTTCATCCTTCTTTAATCTCTTGGGACTTTCCATCAGTAAGCCACAATCCCCCCTGACACCTGTACAGAGGATTCCCTTCAGAGTGGCCAGGCTTGACATGGTGGCGTTCAATTCTGTCCTCAGTGGGCCCAGGATATTTAGGCTAGGATCCCAATGTTTTGTGCTCAATCCTGGTTCCGGCACTGGCAGTTCAGAGGCTTCTTGGATGCTTGGCCTCCTGCATCCCACTGGTCCCACGTGCTCACTGGCATGTGCAAGCCTTAAAATGGAACCTTCATGGTCAGTGGGCCCAAATCCATGGCTGCATGTCAGACAGCATGTGTATCTCGATGAAGACAGCCGAGGACCTTTAGTTGTGGCAGGTGGACACCACCCTGTTCTGTGCAGGCCATTCTCCATACCCCTAGAGTTCAGAGCAGTGAGAAATGTATTGTCTCACACATGGGGTGGTCTTCTGGAAGAAGTGTGGACCAGGGGTCTGTGATCGGCAGTGGAGCAGAAACTCCATATCATCCTCTTTGTGCTCCACACCATTTAATTGGCTCCCACGTCTTCTTCCCATCTATCAAGGGGCCAGTTCAGGTTCTGACAAAGAACACAACCATCATGTGGTACTGAACAAGCAGGGAAGTGCAGGTTGTGCACCCTGTGTGTGAAGCAACAAGACTTTGGAAAAGCCTTGTCAAGAGGTCGCCAACATTTCCAATAGTGAGAGCTACTTTTGATGATTGATGATTGAAGACCCCCATGAGCTGCTGGATATGTGGATTAGATGAGGGTACTGTAGAAAGCTGGCCTAGTGTGTGGTGAGCTCCTGTGGTGTTATCACCTCATACCAGGTCCAGGTATCCTTTATTAGTGTAGTGTAGGCAGTGTCTAGGAAGCAAGTGCTCTCTAGAGGTAGCTATGGATGAGCAGCCAAGACTTATCTAGGAGACATCCAAAGATTATGCAATACCACTACATTCACACATCACTTACCCACTTGAAAGAACCACACAGTGATACAAAAATAAAGGGACTTTATTATAGTATCACAAACACTAAAATACTACTTAGGCAATACCTCACCTGGAGGTAAATAAACACACTAGAATAAACACATTAGAAATTAGTAAATAGTATAACAAGCAATATGCATTGGTAAGAGCAATAGCAAACAGTGAGGGCCCTTTGGGGGAGATGGCAAATCATATACTAAGAAAGTGGAATATGAAAGACAGTCCCCCACCCAAGAATGTGGAATCAGGAGAATGGAGCTGGAGGAACTAGGAACCCCAAAAGGTGAGTACCAGGGTGCCCCCCCAGTGACTAGGAGAGGAGAGGTAAGTACATGGTTTTCCCCAAATCTAGCAGGAGGACTTTGGAAAAGGATTGTGCAAGACCCAGACAAGACTGGAAGAACCCAGAGGTGGATCCTGACAGAAGAGAACCTGAAAAGGAAGGGGATCAAATCCAGTTCATGATGGGTGTCTGGTTGTGGCAGGAGCCTCTACCCACCTTTCTGCGGATGCTGGACCAGGGTGACGGGGAACGAAGAAGATCAGCAGTGCAGCACAGGAGCAGACGTGATGCAAGTGATGTCCCACATTGGCGTTCATGATGCAGTTGGTCAGTGGTGCTGGAAAACCACCAACAAGCCTTGGCAATGCAAGAGTCAGAGAAGAAGTTTTTGCAAGGCTGAAGAGGACCAACTAGGTTCAGGGGATTCAACCCAAGGAGGAGAGTCTGGGGTGAAACTCAGCAGCTGGGAGAATCACAAGAAGAGGAGGCAGCCCCCACAGGCCACCCATTGGCAGCGGGTACAGGAGTCGCTGTGAAGCCTACTCAGCACACCTGAAGAGTAGTCCCCCGTCGCTGGAGCAGCAGGCAGGAGACGGTGCCTTGCAGGAAGGAGTGCTGGGATCCGGGGCTATACGGAGTCTGAAGATCCCCTGGAGGAGGAGCAAACAAGCCTTGGTAGCTGCAAAAGTCGCGATGCACAAGGGTACAGTCCTGTAAGTAGAGGCAAGGGCTTACTTTCTCCCAAGTTGGACAGCTGGTCGAGAGAATCAAGGGGACCCCTCCACACCACTTCCTGTGATGCAGGATCCATGCAGTTCTGGAGGAGAGAGGATCCACGCAGCCAGTCATCGTTGCAGTTTCTGCCTGTGAATGAAGGGGAGTAACTCCTTCACTCCAAGGGAGATTCTTTCTTACTTCTTGTGCAGGCTGAAGACTCATCGCCGTCAGAGGATGCACAGCTGGGGAAATTTTGCAGTTGCTGCAAGGAGCTGGAGAATCAATGTTGGAGAGCGGAGTCATTGCTGAAGTTGTAAATTGTTGGTTCCTGAAGGTTCCTGTTGCAGTCCAGTGGCCAGAAGTTGAAGCAAACGATGCAGAGGAGTCATGCTGGAATCTGGCATGTCGAATCTGAGGACCCTTCCAAGAGGGAGACCTAAATAGCCCAGGAAGGGGGATTGGTCACCTATCAGGAGGGGGCTGTGATGTCACCTACCTGACCTGGCCACTCAAATGCTCCGAGGGGCCTCTGTCCACCTTGGATTCAAGATGGCAGAATCAAGTGGCAATCTGGAGGAGCTCTGGGCACCACCCCTCTGGTGGTGATGGACAGGGGAGTGGTCACTCCCCTTTCTATTGTCCAGTTCCGCCCCAGAGTAGGGACTGGGGGTCTCCGGTCTGGTGCAAACCGGTTAATGCAAGTATGGCACCAAATGTGCCCTTCAAAGCATACCTGGGGCTTGGGGAGGTTACCCCTTCCAAACCATGTGACACCTATTTCTAAGGGAGAGAGTGTTACCTCCTTCTCCCACTGGAAATCCTTTGTTCTGCCTTCCTCTGCTTGAGCTGCTCAAGTAGGTGAGGGCAGAAACCTGCCGGAAGGGTGGCAGCAGCACAAGCTGCCCAAAAACCCAGAGAAGACTAGTAGGAGTAATGCTGGGATCCTCTAAGAAGCCCCCAGGGTGCATAGAATCATGCAGCCAATACTGGATATCAAACATGTCCAGGTTCGGAGTTACCATTATGTAGCTGGACACAGGTAGTAGTGACCTGTGCCCAGCAAATGGGTTAAATGGCTTCCCTGCTCTTACAAAGTCCAGTGTAATGGAGCTGGGGTTCATAGGGGCACCTCTGCTCGTGTAGGGGTGCCCTCACACAGGTACCTGCACCCTTCCCTCTGGGCTAAGAGGGCTACCATAGGGGTGACCTACAGTGACCTGGTGCAGTGACCCATAGTGAAAGGGTGGATGCACCTTTTCACACAGGCTGCAATGGCAGGCCTGCACACACATTTTGCATGTGCTCCCATGAGTGGAATATTACATGCTGCAGCCCATGGGGAACCCCTGGTACCCCAATATCCTGGGTACCTAAGTACCATGTACTAGGACTTACCTGGGGACACCACTATGCCAATTGTGTGGTGTGCAAAGTCCCAAGCAACCACATTTAGAGTGAGAGGGCACAGTCAGTGGGGTCCTGGTTAGCAGGATTCCAGTGAACACAGTCAAAACACACAGAAAGTAGGCAAAAAGTGTGAGTAACCATGCCAAATAGAGGGTATTTTCGTACAGGTACATAAAGATCAAGACAATCAGTATTTGTAAAGCACTGCTACTCACCCATGAGGGTCTCAAGGCGCTGGGGGGGGGGGGGGGCATGTCTCATCCGAAGATGGTGAGCGACCAGCTTTGCCTGAGGTGCAGTGGGAGGTTGTTCCAGCTCTTCACTGCAGTGTAGGTGAAAGATCGTCCTCAAGCTGTGGTTTTGTGGATGTGAGGGATGGTGGCCAGCGCCATCTGGGCAGAGCGGAGGGATCTGGCGGAGGTGTGGAAGGAGACACCGTGGTTCAGGTAGGCTGGTCCTGCGTTGTGTATGACCTTGTACGTGTGGGTGAGAAGCTTGAAGGTGATTCACTTCTCCGCCAGTAGCCAGTGGAGGGTCCTCAGGTGTTGGGAGATATGTTCTCGGCGAGGGAGGTCCAAAATGAGTCTGGCAGCTGAGTTCTCGATGAGTTGTAGTTTTTTGATGTTCCTGGTTGAGGTGCCGCTGTAGAGAGTGTTGCCGTAGTCGAGCTTTCTAGTGACTAAGGCGTGGGTGACTGTCCTGTGACAGTCTGCTGGGATACATCTGAAGATCTTCCAAAGTTTGCGGAGTGTGTGCCAGCAGGAGGAGGCAACAGAGTTTACCTGGCCAGCAGTACTCCAGTCCTCCTCCAGACAGCATTGTGAGAAAACCGGGAGCCGCCCAAACGTCTCCAGCTGGACCATAGTGCCCACCGGTGACCTTGAAATACCTGTAAAAGGAGACATTGTTAAAAGCACTGCCTGATTTTATGTGCATTTTCAAAGTATTTTCTCCATTGATTCCTATGGTGTATAATTACGCACAGAAAGACTATTTTTATTAAAACTTCAAAAATTCATAATTTTAAAAATACTTACCTAATTTTGATGATCTTGGTTTTAACATTTTTATAAAAATCTGAAGTATTTTTGTAAATCGGTCTCGAGTTATTCATTTGAGAGTGTGGTCCCATTTATTGATACTGTGAGTACAACAAATGCTTTGCACTTCTCCAAGATTAGCCTTACTGCTTGACCAAGCTAACACAAAAATTAGAGCATTAGGTGGTCTAGTTTTAACCTCTATAAACCTAGATGTGGTTGCCCTGACTCTCTGCACAGTGTGTCTAGCTTTGCACGCTACATAGAGGGCCAGCCTCCTACAAGGATACAGCATTAAAGGCACAAGAGCTGCATTTCAAAAGGTTTGCCTGTGGTATCCCAAAGGAGTGGTTTTGTCTTTTTGTTGTTCTTCTGTGAATCACCTTTGATAGCTGAATGTCTCACTTGGTTTGTATTTTCTTTGCCATGCATTGCAAGTGATACGGTTTGCATCTTGAGAGCGAGGGCCAGAAAGATTTCCACTATCCGGTTAGTGGTCCTGAAGTACTTTGGTTGATGCCCACAAACAAGCAAATCAGAAAGTTATTTTTTAACCATCATCATAACCTCTAGATCATAAAACTACATCACACAGAAATCACATAAAAACACTTTAAAAAGTCAGACTATAAATAATGAAGTAAAATACAATAAAATAGTATATACAAAATGCATATATTAGGGACTCTGGGCCTACTTGGCACACATGGCACAAATCATCTGCAGCACACTTCTCTCAGCATTTGCTACTGAACACTTTAGTAGGTAGAGATTCATATCTAAACTATAGGTACAACTTCCATGCTAAGTGATGGCATATTGCATCAATAGTCTGCTTGTACTGCGCACATGGTTTGATATCTGTAATAGCTAATGATAGCGTTCCCTTACAACTCATCGCATTTTCCACGGATACAAACTCCCAATAGCTTTCTTTAATCCTGGTTCTATGGATACACAATTTCTTAGGGGAGGTGCAGTAGAGCTCAAACCCCAAACTCTGGTGTAGATCCTTTATAACTCATGACGAGGGGATCTTTCCAGCACGCTGGGGTACCATGAGATCTCTCAGGCCCACTCCGTAAGGTTCTGAAGCTGGAGTGGACCACAATCGATGCCAAAAGGTACGAAGTCTAGAGTCGATTTTTTAGGAGATCCTTCTTTGGGCCAGGTCTAAATATACAGGGGTCAGTAGAGTGCCCACAGGTAGGTTTAATAGGGATCTTAGAAACTATGCTCAGCTGTAGTTAGGCCGTGTGTGTTCAAATGGCCCACAGCTCAGCCCCATACAAGACTGACCCCATAGCCTTAGTGTTATTAATATCAAGCTGGAGCCACCCTTCTAAATGTTGTCCTTCTAGGTATCTTGGCTATGCACGCAGTCTGCTGAATTAAGTCATGTGTGCCTTTTCTAGTTGCAGTGCCTAGCACAAATTAGGTGTAAACCTTATTCTAGATAGTCAAATTCTGCTACCACATCTATAGGGGTGTCAGCCAATAATGGGTCACCTTCCATTTGGAGAAGAACATATACTTTGTCTTGGAGTTATTAGCGTCAAGCCCTGCTCATCACAGAATGCATGGAAGGTGTTTAATAGCTGCTGCAACCCCTGCGGTGTCTTGGATATCAACAAGGTATCATCTGTGAAGAGAAGGGCAGATACACTCTTCCCTCCTAATTTGGGCACATCTCTAGTCTTGAACTCTATTGCTCCATTAATGTATAAAGTGAACAGGGTGGGTGCAAGAACACACCCCTGTGTGACCCCACGATCCATCTGAATAGCTTCTGTCAAATGCCCCGCTTATGCCCCATACCCCCCCCCGTCTTACTTGGGCACAGTTTCCATCACACAACCTCACAACATACCCCAGGGGACCAAGTTGAAGGCAGATTATAAATCAATGAAGACAAGAAAAGGTTTGCCCTTGTAGATTATCACCTAATGCCAGTAAATACAGATAAAGCAAAAGACCTGGTCTGTGGTGCTTACATTGGCTCTAAAACCAGCCTGCAAATCGGACAGGACATCCACTTCACTAATCCTGTCTTGAAGATGTGCCAACACCTGTTTACAGAAATTTGAAGGGAATCAATCAGGCTTATTGGCCTGTAATTCCCAGGGTCCAACTGATTCCCCATCTGTAATATAGGGGTGATTGCTGCTTTTTTCCATGAAGGAGGGATATCCATACCAGATAGAATTGTAATGGATTACAAATTTATCTATGGGCGCCATACTTCCAGGTTGGCCTTATATAAATCTTTTGTGAGCCTGTCTTTTTTAACATACATTTCACCCCTCACAGACACCTTTAGTAATATTACATTTTGTAAGACACAATCAGGCTTCATAGCTCCTACAAATAAACATATATCTGCTGCCACCTTCAGATGGTGTACCTGCCAAACAATCATAAAACATAAATTATGGAAAAAGAGATTGCTCTAAGTAGCTAAGAACTCTTGAAGATAGGATAATAAAAAGGAAAGAAAGGAGATTATGGTGTAGTTCCCTTTCTTCTCCAGCTGAGTTAATTGAGGTCCCATCATATAAGTGTGTGGCGTAGTTCCCTTTCTTCCCCCGCTGAGTCAGCTGAGGTTTTATCATCTCCATGTGTGGCGTAGTTCTCTTTCTTACCCCTGAGTTAGCGTAGGTTCTATCATCTAAATGTGTGGCGTAGTTCCCTTTCATTCCCTGCTGAGTCAGCTGAGGTTTAATCATCTACATGTGTTTCATAGTTCTATTTCTTACCCCTGAGTTAGCGTAGGTTCTATCATCTCCATGTGTGGCGTAGTTCCCTTTCATTCCCCGCTGAGTCAGCTGAGATTTAATCATCTCCATGTGTAGCGTAGTTCCCTTTCTTACCCCTGTCATATCCATGTGTGGCGTAGTTCCCTTTCTTCCCCGCTGAGTTAACTGAGGGTCCATAATCTCTCAAAGAAGAAGTAAATGTTAGACAGACGCCAAGGACCACAGCACATGCAGTAAGACCTGTGCATTCCACATCTCCAGGGTGCGGCGTCACATTGTCTGCGACACACCATGGCGAGGAAGAATGAGAGAGGGGTGTCTGATGGGTTCTCTAGATTTGACTTATGTGCACTTAATGAAATACATACGTCGATTCCCGTTGTCACCTTTCCCTAAATATACTCCAATCCTATACATCAATGTTTAGAAGATGCTAATGTGAAATTAACCTATTAATACCTTTCTACAGCAGCAACTAAACACCAGGGAGGGCAGAGCAAACACAACACAAAGCAATAGAAATCCCCAAAGCAGCAAAATGTGCCTTGTGGAGCAAATTGGGCTGCTCAGTATGTGGAGTTTGAAGAATACACGATGCAGGATTGCATAGCTGCCAAGGTTTCAGACTGGTCATGTGTGACATTTTCATAGTTTCAGTGTACTTATAAGTGACATTTACTGACCAAATGTGACACTTTCTCAGATTCAAAATCAAGCATTGAATTCCAAGGAAACAAATTAATATCAGAAATTACACCCATTTGAGTAACAAGAAACTCTGAGAGATCTTGAAACTGCTGCAAAGCACCAGAAATGGAAGAGCAATGACCTGCTTTGCAGCAGCCCTATTAACTCTCTGCACTATTATCATGAGTGAAAATTGCTACTAGACACAAGCTGATCTCGCTCCAACAGGAACACTATTCACCAGCGTTATCTTGACATTTTTATTGTTGCCTGAAAAGTCCTGGGCACACAAGGATTTCTGCATCACTATCATGTGGGTTTAAACCCATGTTATTAAGCATCCTCCACCACCTCAGCTCAGCACCAAGTGCAGTGGGGCAGAAGTTCCACAAATAACAAAAGGATTTCTGTGAGAAAAGCAGCATCTCACAGCTATCCTCATAAAATACAGTTCTGAGAATATGAGGGGTTCATGTTCTTTGCAGCAGGCATATTAACCCTCTGCGCAACTTTATGATGAGTGAAAACTGCCACTAAACTAAATGCTGATCTTGCTCTAGCAGGAATATTGTTCACCAGAGTTATCTTGACATCTCTATTGTTGCCTGATAACTGCTGGGCACACAAGGAATTCAGCCCCACTGCCAGGTGTTTTTGACCCATGTTAGTTATACAAAGTACCCTCCATCCCTCAGCTCTCAGGTGCCATGAAAAAGATCTCTTCTGAGAAAAGTAACTCGCAGGTATCCGACTTCATAAAATACAGTTTTGAGAATATGCAACATGGTTCACATTCTTTGCAGCAGAGAGATAACCCTTTGCACTAGTAAACTATGGCAAATCTAAAATGCCAGTGGACAAACTCTGACCTTATCAGGAACTTTTATATGCAGCAGCGTTAAGTTTTGGCCCTTAACAAGCCTGTCTCTGAGTCACAGTGATGCTGCTGGAAAATTAAAGCCTGCTGCTGATGGGTCGCTGAAGTGTCTCTGACTCTGTGAGTCTGTCATGCTCCCTGGCTGCAGAGAGCTGCTGGAATAAATTCTCATGAGTAGTGACATTGGTGAGAAGAGCTTATATAGTGGTGTGGCACCTGCTCTCAGAGTTATGCTGGCCTATGACTGCACTCAACCCCAGAGGACCCACACATGGCACGAGGCTGGGCAGCGGCACAGGTCGAGGTCAAACACCATCCATCTTGTCCAGTAATTAACTCCGGCACCAGGCCGCACCGTCTTCAGAAGCCCGCTGTGGTGGGTGCGATGACAGATCAGGCCTCACCTCTGGCCCCCAAAGCTCCTTTTGTGTTAGTCCCTATCACCCCATTCTCAGCCCCCCTTTGGTTGGTAAGCTGGTTGCTGTGCGGAGGTGGGGCGCAGTGGGCTGGAACTGGAAGCACCTTCTTCGGAGACCGGCGTGGGCATGATGACAGAGCAGACTGGTCCGTGGGCGACTCCAAGGCTCACAATGCTCCTGTCGTCCCTGGCGCAAGGAACTGACTGTGCAGCCCCGTCACTGCATGGCTGCCCCTCACTGAGCATTCAGATACTGCGCTATTGTAATTAAATGCAGCTCCGATGGCCATGGTCACCCTGCTTCACCCTGACACAGCCTGCAGTGGGCAAAGTGTTAAAATGCATAATTAATGAGTGATGCGGACCACCATATGAAAATGCGTTAGTCTCACTCCTGATGCGTGGTACTTGGCAGGGCTGAGAGTATCGCTCAGAGACTCACATGTGGCAATCAAATGTAACTCATTGAAACATTGAAATAATGGGAATGTCCCACGTAAGCATAATGAAAACTTAGCTGCTATGTGGCTGCACACTAAAAATATAAGCAGAAATCACCGTAAAATGTGTTCAAGAGCTGCCTTTATGATCCATGACTCATAGTTAAAGTAAACAATGTTAAAAATGAAAACAAACAATTTTATAGAAAGCCTTATTGAAGAATCATGTCCGGGCCTTTGAAAAATCTCAAAACATGGCCAAAGGTGGTGAATGTATGAAGGAGTCCAACAGTTTCTAGTGGTGAAATACCCCCTCCGTCCTTCAGACCCGGCACCGCTCACTCATGTTCACGACACCATCCGCTGAGAGAGAAATCCCTGTGTGGGTCAAACCTGATGGTTCTGTCCCATGTGTGAGTACAATCTACTTCTTTCTTTGTTTCAAGAGCGAACCCTTGAAGGGAGGGAGGAGGCAACAAAGCAGCAGAGAAATGGAAAACTTAATTTGGGGTAAAGGATTTGCAATATTGTTTGAGGATCCTCATCCCTATTAAAGAATTACCCCCATAAACAGGAACATCAGAAAGACTCTTTCCAGTTTAAATGCAGCAGCTGCTAGATTTTCATATATTTAATAAAACACAAGGAGACATTTCCAACTCCCTGCAGGAGCCTGGAGGCGGCGGTTCCGTCAGCGGCCACCGGAGGGCGCTCCTCGCCTGCTGATGAAATCCACTGAGCACATTGTATGAAAGGGAGAAGGGTTTCCTCTTCCGGGTCAGCGGCGGCAGAGACAGCACCAGCAGCGGGTGCTGACGTCACTTCCGGCCTCTCCCTCTGTGTCCGGCCTGCTGCAGAGAAGGAAGGACCACTGTCTGTCTGTGCAGTTATCTTCATCTTCAGACCCTCACAGACCCCCCCCAGACCCCAAATCTGCACCTGCCCCCCCCCACCCCCCAGGAGGAGGAGAGAGCCTGGAAATGTCTGCACAGGTTTCTGCTCAGGTAGGAGATTGTCAGCACCTTCTGCTGTGTTTGTAGAAATAGACTGAATAATCCTGGAGGAAATCTCTGCCAGGAGCCGGCTGAGCTGGGCTCTTCTATCCGGGGACCTCTGGGGGGCTTTCCTTCCCACCCTGGGGGTGTTTGTGACCATCATTTGTGTTACAGAGGGGATCTGTGCACTGCACTGCACCTTACTGCACTGTGAGGAATCTGTGCACTGCACTGCATCTTACTGCACTGAGGAATCTGTGCACTGCATCTTACTGCACTGTGAGGAATCTGTGCACTGCATCTTACTGCACTGTGAGAAATCTCTGCACTGCACTGCATCTTACTGCACTGTGAGGAATCTCTGCCAGGAGCCGGGCTGAGCTGGGCTCTTCTATCCGGGGACCTCTGGGGGGCTTTCCTTCCGGCCCTGGGGGTGTTTGTGGTCATCATTTGTGTTAAAGAGGTGATCTGTGCACTGCATCTTACTGCACTGAGGGATCTGTGCACTGCATCTTACTGCTCTGTGTGGAATCTGTGCACTGCATCTTAATGTACTGTGAGGAATCTGTGCACTGCACTGCACTGCATCTTACTGCACTGTGAGGGACCTGTGCACTGCACTGCATCTTACTGCACTGAGGGATCCGTGCACTGCATCTTACTGCACTGTGAGGAATCTGTGCACTGCATCTTACTGCACTGTGAGAAATCTCTGCCAGGAGCTGGGCTGAGCTGGGCTCTTCTATCCAGGGGCCTGGGGGGGCTTTCCTTCCGGGCCTGGGGGTGTTTGTGGTCATCGTTTGTGTTAAAGAGGAGATCTGTGCACTGCACTGTATCATGATGCACTGTGAGGAATCTGTGCACTGCATCTTACTGCACTGTGTGGAATCTGTGCACTGCAGCTTACTGCACTGAGGGATCCGTACACTGCATCTTACCACACTGAGAGGAATCTGTGCACAGTACTGCCTCTTACTGCACTATGAGAATTCTGTGCACTGCATCTTACTGCACTATTAGGAATCTGTGTACGCTGCACTGCATCTTACTTCACCGTGAGGAATCTGTGCACTGCATCTTACTGCACTGATGAATCTGTGCACTGCATTTTACTGCACTGAGGGGTCTGTGCACTGCACCTTACTGCACTGTGAAGAATCTGTGCACTGCACTGCACCTTACTGCACTGTGAGGAATATGTGCACTGCATCTTATTGTACTGTGAGGAATCTGTGCACTGCATCTTACTGCACTGAAGGATCTGTGCACTGCATCTCACTGCACTGTGAGGAATCTGTACACACTGCACTGCATCTTACTGCACTGTGAGGAATTTGTGCACTGCATCTTACTGCACTATTAGGGGTCTGTGCACTGCATCTTACTGCACTGAGGGATCTGTGCACTGCATCTTACTGCACTGAGGGATCTGTGTAGTGCACTGTGAGGAATCTGTGCACTGCATCTTACTGCACTGACGGATCTGTGCACACTGCACTGCACCTTACTCCACTGTGAGGAATCTGTACACTGCATCTTACTGCACTGTGAGGAAATCTCTGCCAGGAGCCGGGCTGAGCTGGGCTCTTCTATCCGGGGACCTCTGGGGGGCTTTCCTTCCGGCCCTGGGGGTGTTTGTGTCATCATTTGTGTTAAAGAGGGGATCTGTGCACTGCAATGTATCTTATGCACTGTGAGGAATCTGTACACATTGCACTGCATTTTACTGCGTTGTGAGGAATCTGTGCACTGCACTTTACTGCACTGAGGAATCTGTGCACTGCATCTTACTGCACTGAGAGGAATCTCTGCCAGGAGCCGGGCTGAGCTGGGCTGTGTTAAAGAGGAGATCTGTGTACTGCATCTCACTGCACTGAGGGATCTGTGCACAGCACTGCATCTTACTGCACTATGATGAGTCTGTGCACTGCATCTTACTGTACAGAGGAATCTGTGCACTGCATCCTGCTGCACTGTGAGGAATGCGTACACTGCACTGCATCTTACTGCTCTTTGAGGAATCTGTTCACTGCACTGCGTTTAACTATACTATGAGGGCCATAACAGGAGGAAATCTGTGTACAGTGCATTGCTGTTTACCACATTATCAGAGACATTTACGGAGGAAAACCGGGCACACTGCACTGCCTTTTTACAACATAGTGAGGGGTGTTTACAAAAGAGAATGTCTGTGTGCAAAACCCTGCTTATTACTACATTTTGAGAGGTACCTACAGATCTGTAAGGTGTACCGATGTTTACTCACATTAAAAGGAGTGATTAGAGTAGAGAATATCTGTGCACTGCTTTTTACTCACACTACGAGGGGCATTTACTGTGGAAACATTTATGAACTGAATCCGTTTTTACAGACACTGAAGGGGTTTTAATTAAATGAGGGAATCTCTGCACATTGCACTGCATTTTACTCACAAAGTAAGTAATGTTAACAGAAGACAGCCACCTTTCTACTTTACTTCACTTTGAGGCTTTTGCAGGAGAAGTAATCTTTCCACCTGGCGATGCTCTTTACTGTGACACCTGAACAGAAGTTAAGACATGAATAATCTGTTAGATATTGATTTGTTCTGAAAGACAGTCTTTCTATAACACAAATTACCTATTACCAAACTGCTAACTATGGGAGATTCACTTTTTATATTTATATAAACAGTAGACTGCTGGCTTCTGGAGATTCACTTTTTATATTTATATAAACAGGAGACTGCCAGCTTGTGGAGATTCACTTTATATATTTATGTAAACAGTAGACTGCCGGCTTCTGGAGATTCACTTTATATATTTATATAAACAGTAGACTGCTGGCTTCTGGAGATTCACTTTCTACATTTATATAAACAGTAGACTGCCAGTTTCCGGAGATTCACTTTATATATTTATATAAACAGGACACTGCTAGCTTCTGAGGATTCACTTTATATATTTATGTAAACAGTAGACTGCAGGCTTCTGGAGATTCACTTTGTATATTTATATAAACAGAAGACTGCCGGCTTCTGGAGATTAACTTTGTATATTTATATAAACAGTAGACTGCTAACTTCTGAGGATTCACTTTGTATATTTATATAAACAGTAGACTGCCAGCTTCCGGATATTCACTTTGTATATTTATATATGCACTAGACTGCTAACTTCCAGAGATTCACTTTGTATATGTATATAAACAGTAGATTGTAGCTTCCGGAGACTCACTTTGTATATTTATTTATTTAAACAGGAGACTGCCAGCTTCCGGAGATTCTCTATGTATATTTATATAAACAGTAGACAGCCAGCTTCTGGCGATTCACTTTGTATATTTATATAAAGAGCAGACTTCCAGCTTCTGGAAAGTAACTTTATATATTTATATAAGCAGGAGACTGCCATCTTCTGGAGACTAATTATGTATATTTACATAGACAGGAGACTGCCAGCTTCCAGAGATTCACTTTGTATATTTATATAAACACTAGACTGCCGGCTTCTGGAGATTCACTTTATATATTTATATAAACAGTAGACTGCCGGCTTCCGGAGATTCACTTTGTATATTTATATAAACACTAGACTGCCGGCTTCTGGAGATTCACTTTGTATATTTATATAAACACTAGACTGCCAGCTCCCGGAGATTCACTTTGTATATTTATATAAACAGTATACTGCTAACTTCTGAGAATTCACTTTGTATATTTATATAAACACTAGACTGCCGGCTTCAGGAGATTCACTTTGTATATTTATATAAACAGTAGACTGCCAGCTTCCGGAGATTCACTTTGTATATTTATATAAGCAGTAGACTGCCTGCTTCTGGAGACTCACTTTCTATATTTATATAAACACTAGACTGCTAGCTTCCAGAGAGTCACTTTGTATATTTATATAAACACTAGACTGCTAGCTTCCAGAGAGTCACTTTGTATATTTATATAAACACTAGACTGCCGGCTTCTGGAGATTCACTTTATATATTTATATAAACAGTAGACTGCCGGCTTCCGGAGATTCACTTTGTATATTTATATAAACACTAGACTGCCGGCTTCTGGAGATTCACTTTATATATTTATATAAACAGTAGACTGCCAGCTTCCGGAGATTCACTTTGTATATGTATATAAGCAGTAGACTGCCTGCTTCTGGAGACTCACTTTGTATATTTATATAAACATGAGACTGCCAGCTTCTGGAGATTCACTTTATATATTTATGTAAACAGTAGACTGCAGGCTTCTGGAGATTCACTTTGTATATTTATATAAACAGGAGACTGCTAACGTCTGAGGATTCACTTTGTATATTTATATAAACACTAGACTGCTGGCTTCTGGAGATTCACTTTCTATATTTATATAAACAGTAGACTGCCGGCTTCTGGAGATTCACTTTCTATATTTATATAAACAGGAGACTGACAGCTTCCGGAGATTCACTTTGTATATTTATATAAACAGGAGACTGACAGCTTCCGGAGATTCACTTTGTATATTTATATAAACAGGAGACCGCTAACGTCTGAGGATTCACTTTGTATACTTATATAAACAGAAGACTGCTTGCTTCCGGAGATTCACTTTGTATATTTATATAAAGAGCAGACTGCCGGCTTCTGGAGATTCACTTTGTATATTTATATAAACAGTATACTGCTAACGTCTGAGGATTCACTTTGTATATTTATATAAACAGGAGACTGACAGCTTCCGGAGATTCACTTCGTATATTAATATACACAGTAGACTGCTAGCTTCTGGAGTCTCAGTTTGTAAAATCTACTCCACCACTCGCAATGGCGAGTCTTATTTGATCAGGTTAAGCTATTTTTAGGACTTACTCGCCGCTCCTGGAGAGTTGACAGAGAACAGGTGTTCTGTTCAGTTGAAAAGTGGAGGAACAAAAAAAGTGTCTTTAAGTCTTGTTCTTATGTCACATTTGCTCTGTGTTCATGCACAGAGGTCAAAGCCAGTTTGTCTTACAATGAATTTTCCTTCTGACTGCAGCGTTCCAGGACTTTGTAAGTTGAACTGTGTGACCTGCTGTTTAGAGTGGAAAAAAAAGGATATAGGGTTTTAGGTTTTTCCTAACGCACAACATTTAAACTTTCAACTGTGCAAACATTTCAAAATATATTTCAGTAGTTGTGAAAGCCCATTTTTATATTTCTGTGTGATGAAAAGATATTTTAATAGGATGAAAACATACCAGAATACTTTACAGATTGTTAATACACTATATAGTTTTATCAGTGAAGCTGCAAGTTAATGTGATGGTTTTTGGAAATTTCTTGGAAATTTACTGGGTGCAGATGACAGTTTGCTACCACATCATGGTTTAGTAATATATTTATTAAAAGTGAGTTTTTAAACAAACTGAGAAACACTCCTACTCTTATGGCAATGCTTTTAGTAAACTAAAAGTCATGGGTCATGTGTCCCCTATACGCGGGCTAGATTCTTGTGATGCATGCAGCAAACTTTAGTCTACTTGAACAAAATAGTTTTTTGTACTGCAGAAATGCTGAACGCACATATTTGAAGGTGTAATCATATGTGAGAATAAAGAAAAAGGCGACTCTAAACTATTGAGTAGTCTGTGCACACTGCACTGTATCTTATGGCACTATGAAAAATCACTGTATGCTGCACTGCATTTTACTGCACTGAGGTACATGTGTCACTGCACTGCACCTTACTGTACTATTAGGAATCTGTACGCACTGCATCTTACTGCACTATGAGAAATCTGTGAACACAGCATCTTGCTGGACTGTGAGGAAAGTGTGCACACTGCACTGCCTCCTACTGCACTATGAGGCATCTGTGCACAATGCACTGTGAGACATATATACACACACTGCATCTTACTGCACTGAGGAATCTGTGCATGCTACACTTTATCTTTCTGTACAGTGAGGAATCTGTGCACACTGCACTGCATCTTACTGCATTGAGGTACATGTGCCACTGCACTGCATCCTACTGTACTATGAGGAATCTGTACGCAGTGAATCTTACTGCATTATGAGAAATCTGTGAACACAGCATCTTACTGGACTGTGAGGAAAGTGTGCACACTGCACTGCCGCCTACTGCACTATGAGGCATCTGTGCACAATGAACTGTGAGACATATATACACATTGCATCTTACTGCACTGAGTAATCTGTAATTCCTACACTTTATCTTTCTGTACAGTGAGGAATCTGTGCACACTGCACTGCATCTTACTGCACTGAGGAATCTGTGCATGCTACACTTTATCTTTCTGTACAGTGAGGAATCTGTGCACACTGCACTGCATCTTACTGCACTGAGGTACATGTGCCACTGCACTGTATCTTACTGCACTATGAAGAATCTGTGCGCACTGCATCTTACTGCACTATGAGAAATCTGTGAACACAGCATCTTACTGGACTGTGAGGAAAGTGTGCTCACTGCACTGCCTCCTACTGACTATGAGGCATCTGTGCACAATGCACTGTGAGAAATATATACACATTGCATCTTACTGCACTGAGTAATCTGTAATTCCTACACTTTATCTTTCTGTACAGTGAGGAATCTGTGCACACTGCACTGCATCTTACTGCACTGTGAGGAATCTGTGCTCCTGGCATTGTATCTTACTACACAATGAGAAATCTGCATGCCACACTGCATCTTCCTGCACTATTAGAAATATGTGCACCTCACTGCATTCCACTGCTCTATGAGGAATCTGTGTGCACTGCATTTTACTGTACCATGAAGAATCTGTGCCCACTGCACTGTATCTTATTGCACTATGAAGAATCTGTGCACACTGCACGGCATGTTACTGCACTGAGGGATCTGTGCAGTGCTTTTTACTGTACTATCTATTCATACTTTACTGCAGTACAAATGATGTGAAAACTGTACTTCGTTTTACTACACTGTAAATAGTACACTGAGAAACCTGTGCACACTGCACTGCTTTCTACCACACCCCATGTAGTATTTTTCAGAGCAAATGTACACAGTGTGCAACTTTGTCCTGTTTTGTTTTGCACACTGACAGACTGCACTGCTTTTTAATAAACTATGAAGGGGATTTAAAAAGCGGACGCTTGTGTACACTGCGCTGCTGTCTACTACACTGCGAGGGGTGTTTGCAACGCACAGGAAGTCTGCACACTGCACCATTTTTACTACACTGCCGGGGTGTTTAGAAAGAGAAAGACCATGCGCACTGCACGGCTTTTTACTCAGAGTGTGAGGAATCTCCCACCTGCTCTGCTTCCTGTGACACTATGAAGGGTGTTTACAAAAGCGACACTCACTCTGTCACGGGAGTCCTGTATTGTATGCCGTGTGTTTGTGTGTACAATTGTAGCAGCTGCGGCTTGTAACAAACACTGTACTCTGTATCCCAGCCCAGGGCATCTTACTGCGGAGATGCTGCGCGGTTCCTTCAGTAGCATCAGCAGCATGGCGTGTCTACCAGGGACGTGTCTACCGGGGACGTCCTAAGCCAGGGTTAGCACACAGCTAAACATGGATGATGGAAACAGCCCGGCGAGCGAGGCTTTGAGTAAAGAAGCTGTTGTGATGCACAGAGTGAATTACAGAGTCTCTTACGCCGCAGGAATCGTCCAGCAAAGATCGGCTGATCCACGGTGATCCTGATTGGCTGCTGACAGCAGCCGTCATGACTGAGGAAGAGACACTGAGGGCTTCAGGTGCTGGTCTTGGAGCAGGAGCGTTCTTCACTTGTTGACAGGTGTTACATGGTTGCACGTGTTTCCTTTGGCATCCGTAAGTAACCATGGCCACCAGTATCGCTGCCGTGTCATTCACACCGGAGCACTGATGTCACCATGTGCAGAACACAACCCTTGGAGAGCTGCTTTACTTAAATCAACCTGCCCTTGTCATTGGGTGTGTGTATCACCCACACGTGGTGTGGATACCGTGGACACATTATATGTGTATCACCCACACGTGGGCACATTATATGTGCATCACCCACACGTGGGCACATTATATGTGTATCACCCACACGTGGTGTAGATACCGCGGGCACATTATATGTGTATCACCCACACATGGGCACATTATATGTGTATCACCTACACGTGGTGTAGATACCGCGGGCAAATTATATGTGTATCACATTATATGTGTATCACCCACACGTGGGCAAATTATATGTGTATCACCCACACGTGGTGTGGATACCGTGGGCACATTATATGTGTATCACCCACACGTGGGCACATTATATGTGTATCACCCACACGTGGTGTAGATACCGCGGGCACATTATATGTGTATCACATTATATGTGCATCACCCACACGTGGGCACATTATATGTGTATCACCCACACGTGGTGTAGATACCGCGGGCACATTATATGTGTATCACCCACACGTGGTGTAGATACCGTGGGCACATTATGTGTGTATCACCCACACGTGGTGGAGATACCGCGGGCACATTATATGTGTATCACCCACACGTGGTGTGGATACCGTGGGCACATTATATGTGCATCACCCACACGTGGGCACATTATATGTGTATCACCCACACGTGGTGTAGATACCGCGGGCACATTATATGTGTATCACCCACACGTGGTGTAGATTCTGCGGGCACACTATATGTGCATCACCCACATTTGGTGTAGATACCGTGGGCACATTACATGTGTATCCCCCACACGTGGTGTAGATACCGCGGGCACATTATATGTGTATCACCCACACGTGGTGTAGATACCGTGGGCACATTATATGCGTATCCCCCACACATGGTGTAGATACCGTGGCCGTAGGCACATTATATGTGTATCCCCCCACGTGGTGTAGATACCGCGGGCAGATTATATGTCTATCACCCACACGTGGTGTAGATACCGTGGGCACATTATATGTGTGTCACCAACACGTGGTGTAGATACCATGGGCACATTATGGGGGTCATTCTGACCCTGGCGGTAAAATCCGCCAGGGCCAACGACCGCGGGAGCACCGCCAACAGGCTGGCGGTGCTCCCATGGGCATTCTGACCGCGGCGGTACAGCCGCGGTCAGAAACGGAAAACCGGCGGTGTACCGCCGGTTTCCCGCTGCCCTGGGGAATCCTCCATGGCGGCGCAGCTTGCTGCACCGCCATGGGGATTCCGAACCCCATACCGCCATCCTGTTCCTGGCGGTTTTGGCCGCCAGGAACAGGATGGCGGTATGGGGTGTCGTGGGGCCCCTGGGGGCCCCTGCAGTGCCCATGCCAATGGCATGGGCACTGCAGGGGCCCCCATAACAGGGCCCCACAAAGATTTTCAGTGTCTGCCATGCAGACACTGAAAATCGCGACGGGTGCAACTGCACCCGTCGCACCCCTTCCACTCCGCCGGCTCCATTCGGAGCCGGCATCCTCATGGAAGGGTGTTTCCCACTGGGCTGGCGGGCGGCCTTCTGGCGGTCGGCCGCCAGCCCAGCGGGAAACCCAGAATACCCGCGGCGGTCTTCTGACCGCGCAGCGGTATTCTGGCGGTCTCAGAATGACCCCCTATATGTGTATCACCCACACGTGGTGTAGATACTGTGGCCACATTATATTTGGTGAAAGTCTACGCACACCTAGAAGGGAAGCCATCAGGAGAGTTTTCCATTCAGTGTCGCCTCTATTGCCATCAAGTTGTCTTCATCAATCTGTGTCTGAGATTTGGCAGCAACCTTAAATGTCATAGTTAAGTCGGCAGCACTGATCCCTATAGTGTGAATTCCTTCACTTTTACATGCCATGACAAGGTGTACATGGACCAAAGGACGCTTGTCCTGGAGGGCAGCCACCTTTCCACAAAGCAATTTTGTGGTTATTGAATTACCTTCCAAGATGCCAGTGCAGCAAATCAACATTGTAACCGTGCACTCAGAATGCTGAATCCAACAATATTATTGTGGGAACTGACAGGTCAGCTTCCTGAAGGCAAGGAAGAGGGCACTGGTCTCAGCTATGCGTGCCGTGAAGCCCCCAGGCGTTTAGTGAGTATGCAGCGCTTTTAAGTCCCCACCCTCAGATACTCCCTGCCCTACAGCGCAAGCCACAAACTAACATTGCCACTTACAGCTACGGGCTCTTGGTGGTTTTGGGACTGTGAACAAGTACTAAGCTTAACTAAAGAATACAGTTGGAAATATTTAAAGTCATTTTCTATTTTTCCTAAACTATATTCAGTCCAATATTGTTAACATTTTCGCATGCATGTGTACATTCAAATTTCTGTACTCTAAAATAATTCTAGGTATATAATCTGGGGGGAATGTTCAAAGTTGAGCAGCATGGCACTCTCACCCACTGATACTGTAAATGAGCGTTTAAATCTCGCTTTGCCTCTGGCTTGAACGGCTATTAAACTTGAACCCTTGGCTCACTCTTCAGAGGAATCACACGCAGTGCAGTCTTTATTAGCATGTAATTTGTCAGGTGGTGATGCCACCTTAAAAGTAAGGAGAAACAAACCCCCCTCCCCCCACTTGAGTCGTCTCCTGTATCAGTGCACAGTCAGTGTTGATGACCCTTTACTCTGTTTAAGTTTTGCGTCCCTTTTCCGAGTATACTTTGCCCATCTCTCCATAGTATCTTTCCATGTCCAGGAGTCCTACACCCAAACCTCTTTGGGCATGTTCGACCTCTATTGTCTCTGTTCAGGCTCGATAGAAGTAAGTCCTACATTTTTGTTCATTTGGGTGATTCATTTTTTCAGTCATACACACCTTTTAATTGGCTATCATCTGTCACGGTCCCTGAAGCCAAAATTCCACAGTAGGGGCCAGGGTTCTTCCCCATAACCCGAAATCTGTTTGCATGCAGTCAACAATAATTGAGAGAATCTCTTCCCCTTACAGGAGTGGAGTGGATATGTGCCCTCTATCGAAATCCCCAGAATGACAGAAACTGTCAAAGTTGATCCCCTTAACTTTTCCTATAATTGATAGTATTGATGTTAAAAAATCTGCAAGTTTGGCACATGAACAAAGGATATGCAACATGGTATCTGGGCTTCCACAGTGTCTCTAGCAAGATCTCAAGTGTAATCTAACTGGGGCCCAGTGCCGTATTTATACAATTTTATAAAGTATTTCACTGTCCTGTGTATGTTGTGCAAAATTATTGGAATGGAAGATTATAGCATCCGAGTGTCACTGGACTAGTTGAATATCTAGGTCTCTCTCCCAGCCGGCTTAGTAAGTGTTTACAAGATCTGGGGGCTTCAAGTAGAGTAGGGTATAGAGCCTAGAAATTAGAGGGTTTGTTGGTTCAAGAGTTTGAAGGAAACACTGAAAGGTTGTGAGTGGACGTATGGCTGCCTCTTTTACTTACAGCTGAGAGACCCAATGTTTACGTTTTTAGTAATTCTATATTTCTTTCTCCAGAATACAGGAGGCAGCTGTAATGTCCTAAAATGATTGGATTACTCTATTGTGGTAGAAATCACAGAGCCAATAGCATCCTCTGGTTTTCAAGTTTTAGAGGCACTGCCTCTCGAGGGCCAGAGAAAAATCTGTGCTAACCACAACATGAGTCATTGGTGAAGGGCGGGTGGTAAATCCCTTATTCTAGTCGAATGGTCCCAGATGTTTAAAGTAATTCTAATGATTCACGAAATGTATAAGTTACGGCATCTCAGTTGATTTTGATGTTGAGTTCTGCCAGGGGGCTTTTTGTAAGATTTTGATCTAATGTTCACCAGACTGTATTCTTGTCTCCTCTGAGCCATTCTTTGATATGTGATATTTGTGCTGCTTGACATCTGAACTAATTCCAGGTAGTTTATGTTTGCTGTGCTCTGTGGGAACAGCAGACAAGCAGCGGTGCACCCCCAGAAATGCCACTTTCCCCTGGATGCTACTTAGAAGTATTGAAGTGACAGTGCAAGAATTACCAGTTAATTTCATGCTCAGATCATCTGTGGAGTAGCTCCATGTTCTTGTATTTACATGAGTACCTTCAATAGTACCACTGCCTATGCTAACAAATACCGTTCCCCATGTAGTACTGTCCTCTCCGGCAGTACCATACCAAGAACACATACATAGTGAAAATCCTATGCTTGTCTTGGGTGACCCCTGACCTGCTTTTAAGGTCAGAGCTCGCTCCACACACCGCGCAGCTCCACCACACTTTGCCCGTGCCCTGTACCCTGCCCTCGCTGCTGCCGCGAGTTCGAGGCCCTCCACCACCCACAGGCACCTGCCTCCGCCTCATCCCTGGTGTCGAGTGGGTTTCCATAAGTCTTGTGTGTTGTTTTGTATCTGTGTTTGTTTTTGTGCCATTTTCTGGACTTGTTTAGCTTTTTTCCTTAGTTTCCCTTGCTTTGTGCCATTTTCTGTGCTTGTTTAGCCTTTTTTCATTCTTTGTGCCTTTGCACCCCTTCTGTCCGTTTTCAGCTCTTCTAAGCTGTTCTTTTCCCACCGCTGTGTCCCTGCGGCCCCCCCTCGTGCCCCCATTTGCCCACCACTCCCGCCCCCAAGCTGGTCCTCCCTCCCACCTCCCCTTCTCAATGGTGGCCGCTGCGCAGTGCTTAGAGTGACCCCTGGTCTGCTTTTAAGGTCAGAGCTCGCTCCACATGCTGCGCAGCTCCACCAGACTGTGCCTGTGCCTCCTACGCGACCCTCGTTGCTGCCGCGAGTTTGAAGCCCTCCACCACCTGCAGGCACCCGCATGCGCTTCATCCCTGGTGCCTAGTGGGTTTCTGTAAGTATTGTGTGTTGTTTTGTATCTGTCTTTGTTTTTGTGCCATTTTCTGTGCTTGTTTAGCTTTTTTCCTTTGTTTCCCTTACTTTGTGCCATTTTCTGTGCTTGTTTAGCCTTTTTTCCTTCTTTGTGCCTTTGCGCCCCTTCTGCCCGTTTTTGGCTCTTCTAAGCTGTTCTTTTCCCCCGCTGCATCCCTTTGGCCCCACCCTCCTCGCGCCCCCATTCGGCCACCGCTCCCACCTCCCAGCTGCTCCTCCCTCCCAACCATGCCAAGAAACAGGGTACGTTCCTACCCCCACCCCCAAAACGAGGGACAAGAAGGCTAACCTTGCCAAGATGAGTCTTCCTTGTCTAAGTGGAAATATCTGGAGAGTCCATCTGCATTGGAGTGGTTACTCCCAGGTCTATGTTCCACTGTAAAATCCATACCCTGTAGGGAAATGGACCACCTCAAGAATTTGGGTTTTCTCCTTTCATCTGCTTAAGCCATAAGAGAGGTTTGCGGTCTGTTTGAACAATGAAGTGAGTACCAAAGAGGTATGACCCAGACCATAGCAAAGGCATCCCTCTCTATGGCTGACCAATGCTTTCTCAGGGGGTCAACCTTCAGCTGATAAAAGCTACTGGTTGATCTTGGCCCTCTTAGTTTAGGCTCTTTAAAACAGATGCAGAGCACAAAGCCATTTGAAGTTCCTCAAAAGCATTTTGACAGCTGGCTGTCCATAATACCTTCTTGTGCAATTTCTTGAAGGTGAGGTCATTAAGAGGGGCAACAATGGAGCCATAGTTCTTAATGAACCTCCTGTAATACCCAGTGAGACCTAGAAAGGCTCTGACCTGGGTCTGGGTGGTAGGGGGAGTCTAATCCAAAATGGTTTGAATTTTCTTTTGTAGTGGCTGAGTCTGTGCCCCACCTATTAGGTATTCCAGATTAACCACTTTCCCCTGCCCTATCTGGCACTTTGAAGTCTTGATAGTATGGCCTGCTTTTTGCAGAGCCTCCAAAACATTCCATAGGTGGACCAGGTGGAGCTACAGACAGCTATGTCATCTGGATATGCTGCACTAAAGGCTTCCAGACCTTGGAGGTCTGTATTCACCAACCTCTGAAATGTGGCAGGTGTATTCTTCAGACGAAAGGGTATTACTGTGAATTGGTAGTGCCCTCCATTGGTTGAAAATGCTGTCTTAGGTTTAGCATCTTCTAACAACTTAATCTGCCAATAGCCTGCAGTAAGGTCAAAAGTGCTGAGATACTTGGCAGATGCCAGTGTATCTATGAGCTCATCTGCCCTGGGGATTAGATAAGCATCTGTCTTGGTTACTGTATTGAGCCCCCTATAGTCAACACAAAACCTCATCTCTCTTCCAGGGGCTATCCGGGTGCTCAATGACTCCCAGGTCAAGCATATTTTGCACCTCTGCTTTGATGCAATTCCTTACATGATCAGGTTGCCTGTAAATTATATTTTTGACAGGCAGACTGTCCCCTATATCAATGGTGTGTTCACACCATGTGGTTTGACCAGGGGTAAGGGAAACAGTTCTGAGAACTGTCCCAGACATTTTCTGCAGTCTTCCTTTTGAGACTGAGAAAGGCAATCTGCTAAGACCACCCTCTTAACTGAACTATCAGCTGCAGAATTAGAAAAGAGGTCAGGGAGAGGATCACTCTCTTCTTCCTGTCCCTCACCAGTGGCCATGAGCAGGTTTAAGTCAGCCCTCTCATAGTAGGGTTTTAGGCGGTTCACATGAAGTACTCTGAGAGGATTTCTTGGAGTGGCCTCACCCTTTTTCTCCACTATGATGTGAGGTCTACTCCCTTTGTCTTTTGTCTTGGAGTACTCTTGGTGCCACAGGTTCCAGGACCCACACTTTCTGCCCTGGTTGGTACACTGTCAAGACAGCCTTCTGGTCATGCCATTGCTTTTGCAATTCTTGGCTTGCCTGGAGGTTCTTACTGCCCTTCTTCATATATTCAGCCATCCTTGATCTGAGGCCAAGTACATAGTCCACTATATCTTGTTTAGGGGGCTTCAGGGGTTACTCCCAACCCTCCTTGACAAGAGGTAATGGACCCCTAACAGGGTGACCAAAGAGGAGTTCAAAGGGGCTGTAGCCCAATCCTTTTTAGGGTACGTCCCTGAAGGCAAAGAGAAGGCATGGTAAGAGGACATCCCATCTACTCCTGAGTTTTTGAGAGTGCCCCATAATCATGCCTTTGAGTGGTTTATTAACATGCTCAACCAACCCATTTGTTTGGGGATGGTAAGGAGCAGTAAATTTGTATGTTACATCACACTCTTTCCACATTGCTTTCAAGTATGCAGGCATGAAGTTTCTACGTCTGTCTTATACAACCTCTTCTGAGAAACACACCCTGGAAAAGATTCCCAGTAGGGCTTTGGCTACTGCAGGAGCTGTAGTGGTTCTAGGAGGTATGGCTTCTGGATATCTGGTGGCATGGTGGTCCACCACTACCAGTATGAATGTGTTTCGAGAAGCTGTGGGAGGGTCAAGGGCACAAACAATGTCAACCCATACCTTTCAGAGGGTAACCCACCCACTGGCAGTGGGATTAAGGGGCCTTTGGAGTGACACCTGTCTTGCCATTGGCTTGACAAGTAACACAGGAGCGACATAACTCCTTGGTATCTTCTGACATGTGAGGCCAGTGAAAGTGAGGGACCAGTCGGTCCCATGTTTTAGTTTGCCCTAGATGTCCAGCAAGGGGAATGTCATATGCCAAAGTCTTCAAAGACTCTCTGTATTGCAGAGGGATGACCAATCTTCAGGTGGCACCAGGTTTGGGTTACCTTGTTTCTGAATACATGAGATTGTTTTCCCAGTACACCCTGTGGTTGCCACTGACATCCCCTGTTTCTTCTTTGACAGCTTGCTGTCTCAAACCCTCAAATGTGGGGCAGGTTTGCTGTGCCACACTTAAATCCTCCCTGGCAGGACCCCCTGCATCTAAGAGTGCAGCTGTGTCAGCTTGAAGGTCTTCAGGTGTAGGTTCTGTCCAAGGAATTGACTCCTCCTGCTCAAAGGTGGAATCAGTGGAGGGAGGGATAGGGCAAATTTTCTTACCCTTCCTAACTGTGCTTTTTGGAAGCTCCTAGTTCATAGTTTCAGGATCCAGGTTTCCCTGTTCCCTTTGCCTTTTGGCCTGACCCCTTGTTAAAGCAGATATGCCCAGCCCAGGAATGCCCAGCATGGCTGCATGGGCCTCTAACTCCACTTCAGCCCAAGCTGAAGTCTCCAAGTCGTTCCCCGATAGACACTCTACTGGTAGGTCTATGGACACTACAACTTGTTTAGGACCAGTAAACCCCACCCCACCTCCCACTTGAGATCAACAACAGGCATGGGGTGGCTCACAGTATTGTGGGTGTGAGTCACCAAGTAGGTGTTGCTCAGGAGCCACCGGTTTTTCAGTCACCATGGTGACACTGGTTCAGGAGGCTGGCCTGGCTTATAGTGGGTACCTTGTGGTACTTATACCTTGTGCCAGGTCCAGTTATCCTTTTTTAGTAGATTAGTAGTGTTCTAGCAGCTTAGGCTGATAGATGTAGCTATAGCAGAGCAGCTTAGGCTGAACTAGGAGGCATGCAAAGCTCCTACTATACCGCTTATATCATATAGCACTATATCACAAGAAAACACAATACTCAGAGTTACTAAAAATAAAGGTACTTTATTTTAGTGACAATATGCCAAAAGTATCTCAGAGGATATACTCCCTTAGGAGATAAGTAAAATACACAAAATATACACACCAACCAAAACTCAGGTAAGTAAACAGTTAGAAAAGTAGTGCAAACACTGTAGAACACAATAGAATGCAATAGTAGACAATAGGCTTAGGGGCAACACAAACCATATACTCCAAAAGTGGAATGCGAACCACGAATGGACCCCAGGCCTAGTGTAGTGTGTAGAAGGTCACTGGGAGTGTAGGAAAACACTAAGGTGGTCATTACAATCCTGGCGGTCGGTGTTAAAGCGGCGGTAATACCGCCAACAGGCCGGCGGTAAAATATTTGCAATTACGACCGTGGCGGAAACCGCCAACAAAGACAGCCACTTTAACACTCCGACCGCCACAGTGGTATAAACAAACAGCTTGGCGGTCACCGCCACCAGACAGGCGGGAGACAATGTACCGCCCACACTATTATGCCAATCCGCCACCTTTTCCGGGGCGGATTCACCGCGGATAAAAACACGGCGGAAACAGGAATCCGGAAGGAAAAACGCTCACCTCTACACACCCCACGAGGACGCCATGGATCCGGAACTCCAAATTCTACCTGCAATAGTCTTCCTGCTCCTCTACCAGGAGCACGAATGCCGGCGGTGAAGACCACGGTGAGTACTGCACCTACGACACGGGAGGGGGGAGGGAAAAAACAGGGACACACACACGCAATACCCCCACCCCCACCGTCACCCACTACAACACACACACTAATACATATCTATACATTATAGTTACACCCCCCAAACCCTCCGGAAGAATGCAAAGACCAAAGGAAATGATTGTAACCATTGTAATCTATTAAAATACTGTACTATAAAATATATATACACTATAGATCAAAACAGAGAGAACACTGCAGGGGCATCAGATAGAAATACAACAGGCACCTCAGGGGGAAGGAAAGGGAGGGTAGTATTAGGAGGGACACATAGGGGGTCATTCTGACCTCGGCGGTCTTTTCAATAGACCGCCGAGGGACCGCCGTACGGAAGACCGCCGGTGCTGGCGGTCTTCCGCATGGGCCATTCTGACTGTTGGTAGCGCTCCGCCCGTTTCCGGACGAAGAGCCGCCAACAGCCATACTGGCGGTAGGCGGGGAAGTGGAGGTAGCTCCACCTCCACCGCCACGCCAACAGAACACAGCCGAGCGAATCACGACCTGTGATTCGCTGTGGCGGTGTTCTGTTGGCGTGTCGGTGTCGGCAGAGCTGCCCGTTCCCTCCCGGAGGATGACCAGGGACAGGTAAGGTGATCGTCCGCTAGGGAAGGGGGGTGGGGGGTGTTGTGAGTTGTGTGCGTGCATGGGGGTGTGCGTGTGTGTATATTGAGGGGGCGTGTGAATGCGTGCATGAATGCGGGGGTGTGTGTGTATGTGCATGAATGCGTGCATGAATGCGGGGGTGTGTGTGTATGTGCATGAATGCGTGCATGAATGCAGGGGTGTGTGTGTATGTGCATGAATGCGTGCATGAATGCGGGGGGGGGGTGTATGTGCATGAATGCGTGCCTGTATGTGTGTGTATATTTTGGGGATCGGGGTGGGGGACGGGGGTCCTGCAACCTTTTGGGGGTGGCAGGGGTGGTGGTGGGGGTAGGGGAGGGAGTCGGGGTGGGGGAGACCCCTATCAGTGCCAGGGAAGGGATTCCCTAGCACTGATAGTGCTTACCACCATGGATTGCATGGCGGTCCCCAACCGCATGAAATCCATGGCGGTAAGCCGGGGTCAGGCGGGTTGGAATACCGCCGGCGGTATGTGACCCAGGTCTCCAGCCCGGCGGTCGTTACCGCCGTGGCGGTCGGAACGGTGAAGCGGCGGCTGACCATGGCGGTAACCGACATGGTCAGAATACATGAAAAAAGACCGCCAGCCTGTTGGCGGTCTTACCGCCGCTTCACCGCCGACCGCCAGGGTCAGAATGACCCCCATAATGTCTGAAGGAAGTGCTTTAATCTCACAGTAAAACAAACTATTACACAACACAATGAGATAGTAGTACATGGCTGAAATCAGTTGACTCTAATAGTGAAGCACCCCCCCCCTTCTTTAGCTCTGTTGCTCTTCCTGCATGAATTTTCTCTCTCTGCATGTTCCCTATAGTATACGAAGAAGCCAAGGATGAGGCATAGGTGCAGATAACTGGAAGTAGTCTCATGCAGCAGAAAAGCGTAGTGCAGAGGTTTTACCCAGGAGACTCAGGCCCTCATTACAGCCATGGCGGACGGTGTTAAAGCGGCGGTAATACCGCAACAGGCCGGCGGTAAAAAATTTGCAATTACGACCGTGGCGGAAACCGCCAACAAAGACAGCCACTTTAACACTCCGACCGCCACGGCGGTACAAACAAACAGCGCGGCGGTCACCGCCAACAGACAGGCGGAAGACAATGTACCGCCCACACTATTATGACAGGCCAATCCGCCACCTTTTCCAGGGCGGATTCACCACAGATAAAAACACATCTGAAACAGGAATTTCGAAGGGAAAATGCTTACCTCTACGCACTTCACGAGGAACGAGGACACCATGGACCCGGAACTCCAAATTCTACCTGCGATAGTCTTCCTGCTCCTCTACCAGGAGCACGAACGCCGGCGGCGAAGACCACGGTGATTACTGCACCTACGACGCAGGGGAGGGGGAGGCAAAATACAGGGACACACACACGCAACACCCCCACCCCCACCCTCACCCACTACAACACACACACTAATGCATATCAATACATCACAGTTACACCCCCCAAACCCTCCAGAAGAATGCAAAGACAATAGAAAATGAGTGTAACCATTGTAATATATTAAAAGCAAGTAGGCAGAAATATATATATATACATAATATATACCAAGCATAGTAGTCCAGGTAGTGCACTAAGAAAGTCCGTGGAACACTGGGACCCCACGGTATGGGCGAGGCCCACACAAGATCCCCGACCATGACGGAGAGAACACTGCAGGGGCATCAGACAGCAACTAAACAGGCACCTCAGGGGGAGGGAAAGGGGGGGCACCAAATCCACGAGGGGGCCACATGTCCACTGTTCAATCCTGGGGAGTGCAAAGCCACAGTCTCTCAAGTCTCTACAGTGGGTGGGTTGCCCACTGCCATATCCTGGGGAGTGCAAAGCCACAGTCTCTCAAGTCTCTACAGTGGGTGGGTTGCCCACTGCCATATCCTGGGGAGTGCAAAGCCACAGTCTCTCAAGTCTCAACAGTGGGTGGGTTACCCACTGTCCAATCCTGGGGAGTGCAAAGCCACAGTCTCTCAAGTCTCTACAGTAGGTGGGTTGCCCACTGTCCAATCCTGGGGAGTGCAAAGCCACAGTCTCTCAAGTCTCTACAGTGGGTGGGTTGCCCACTGTTCAATCCTGGGGAGTGCAAAGCCACAGTCTCACAAGTGGATAACAGTCTCCACTGGTTCTGGAGGTGGCATGGTTCCCAGAGTGCTTCATCCTACTAAGGACAGAGGTAGTGGATGTATCTCTCCACTGGTTCTGGAGGGGGCATGGTGCCCAGAGTGCTTCATCCTGCTAAGGACAGAGGTAGTGGATGACAGTCTCCACTGGTTCTGGAGGGGGCTTTGTGCCCGTAATGCTTCATCCTGCTAAGGACAGAGGTAGTGGATGTATCTCTCCACTGGTTCTGGAGGGGGCATGGTGCCCATAGTGCATCATTCACCCCGTGACGGACTCAGTTGCGTCAGTGCCCCTGCCGCTCATGGGCTAGCGGTGCCCTGTTCAGTGGTGCTTGAGGCGGCGGTGCCCTGTTCAGCGGTGCTTGAGTCGGCGGTGCCTTGTTCAGCAGTGCTTGAGGCGGCGGTGCCCTGTTCAGCGGTGCTTGAGGCGGCGGTGCCCTGTTCAGCGGTGCTTGAGGCGGCGGTGCCCTGTTCAGCGGTGCTTGAGGCGGCGGTGCCCTGTTCAGCGGTGCTTGAGATGGCGGTGCCCTGTTCAGCGGTGCTTAAGATGGTGGTGCCCTGTTCAGCGGTGCTTGAGGCGGCGGTGCCCTGTTCAGCGGTGCTTGAGATGGCGGTCTCCGGCGGTCCTTCATGGCCCAGCGGGGCTTTTGCTGGCGGTCCTTCATGGTCCAGCGGGGCTGGTGCTGGCGGTGGCCTCCTGGCCAGATGGGCTGGTGCTGGCGGTGGCCTCCTGGGCAGCTGGGCTGGTGCTGGCCTCCTGGGCAGCGGGGATGATGGCGGTCTTCTCCACCGTGCCGCTCTTCCCAGACTTGCCGGGTTTCTTGTGGCCCTTCCCCACCTTGGAAGGTGTCACAGCTGACTCCACACTCCCACCTGTACCCCTGGGAGCAGCTTTGGTGGCTGGAGTCTTCTCCCTCTCCCGCCGGGCACTGGCCAACTTCTGATGCTTCACAGGTGGGGGACTGTCTGTGCTGTGGCTCCCAGCCACACTGGCTGCCCTGGTGGCCGGTGCACTCCAGATTCCGGTGACTACAGGCACCACTGGTCCCAGAGATGTTGTGGCTGAGGTTCTAGTTCAGGACCTAGGAGACGGACGGGGTGGGGGAGGTGTGGGAAAGAGGTCAAGGTTGGACAGGAAAAGTTTTTTGGACACACTGGGACGGGTAGCTGGAGGGGGTTTGGGAGTGGAGGAAGAGGTGGTGGTTGTAGGAGGTGTATGTTTGGTGACTTTGGGTGAAGGTGCATGCGCTGGAGGCTGTCGTGAGGTGGATGACTGTTGGGTGGGTGTGTGCCTGCGTTTGTGTATCTTGGGAGGGGGCGTCACAGACACACTGGGAGAGGACACAGGGGACGTGTGAATGGTAGTGGGGGTGGTAACTGCACGTGAGCGGGGTGTGGTGGTGGGTGTGCTGGAGAGGGACGTAGTGGCTGTAGAGGTAGTGCATGCAGGTGTGAGTGTAGACGAGACTGGGAGGGAGGAGGGAGACGGAGAGGAGGGGGACACAGTGGAGGCAGTGGATGTTGGTGTGTCTGCATGTGTGTGATGCTTGCGTGAGTGCCTGTGGGATGTGTGGTGCTTATGTTTGCCTGAGCTTCCCTTGGGTGTTGAGGTGTGTGCATGTTGGTCTGTAGGTGTGCTTGGGATAGGCTGAGGTACAGGGGATTGGGTCGGGATGGAGGAAGTTGGAGGGGGGAGGTTTGAGACGGGGACAATGGCTGCCATCAGTGCTGAGGCCAGAGTCTGAAAAGCTCGCTGAAGGGCCGCCTGACCAGAATGAATGCCCTCCAGGAATGCATTGGTTTGTTGCAACTGCCTCTCTACACCCTGGATGGCATTCAAAATGGTAGACTGCCCAACAGTGAGGGACCTGAGGAGGTCTATGGCCTCCTCACTGAGGGCAGCAGGGGTGACTGGGGCAGGGCCTGAGGTGCCTGGGGAGAAGGTGATGCCCACCCTCCTGGGTGAGCAGGCACGGGGCAAAGGCTGAGGGGCTGCTGGGAGGGCGGTGCTGGTAGGGGGGGTGGCGGCTGTACCTGTAGATGCGGGGGGCACAGATGTTGCCGCCACCACAAGGGAGCTCCCATCAGAGGACGAGTCCGTGTCGCTGGTGTCAGCTCCTGTCCCCGCCGTGGAGCTCCCCTCGCCCTCCGTCCCACTGGTGAATATCAGTCTCCGTAGTGTCGCCCTCCAGGGCCATGTGGGATGCAGCTCCCTTGTGCTCCGGTGCCACTGCTCCTCCACCCTAATGATGCTAATGCACACAAGAACAGGGAGACCACAAAAAGGGGGGGAAGACACAAGAAAGACATGTTAAGTGCATGCATTACCGCTACCGTTGGCGGACACGACAGACACAGAAGCCCCCTGCACTACGCCACGCTCTTGGGCTGCACTGTTCCATTCCTGGGAAATGGCCTTCAAGGCTATGGATGACATCTGGACACATAGATGATACAGGGGCATGACTAGGTGTAGTTGTCACTCTACAGAGGTGGGCTGGGGTGCCACATGGCCTGCCTTACGGAGGGGCCTTGCCTACGGAACTCGCCCTGGCCTAGTGAAACCCACAGCCCACCTCCCCCACCCAGACCCCTCCACTGCACGCAAAGTCAGCAGAATGAGAGTGTACTCACCACCTTGTGGCTGCTGTGATGCCCTCAAGCACCATCCAACTCCGGGTAGGCCACTGCCAGGATCCTGAACATCAGGGGGGTCATGGTGCGACGGGCACCCCTCATACGTTGGGAGGCCATCCCCAGCTGAGGCTCTGCCGTCTTCTTGCTCCAGCGGCGAATGTCCTCCCATCTTTTCCCGCAGTGGGTGCTCCGTCTGTGGTAGACCCTCAGGGTCCGGACGTCCTTGGCGATGGCATGCCAAATATCTTTTTTCTGGTGGGCGCTTACCTACATGAAATGTACAGGTGAAAAAGAGAAGTTATTACCAACTGCACCGTCAAAGTGATTGGCCCCCATCCCTAGCCTTGCCATGTGGCACATGCATTCACTGTCTTTCATGCATGCAGCACTCTCCCCCCTTCATTCTTACATCCAGCCCTCTCCACACAGGCATAGCCCATACAACATGCTCCCTGTGTACATACCTGTTTGTCTGGAGGACCGTAGAGTAGCGTGTACTGGGGGAGGACCCCATCCACGAGCTTCTCCAACTCCTCCGATGTGAAGGCAGGGGCCCTTTCCCCAGACACTTGAGCCATTGTCTCTTCCAGACCGAGGTCACAGCAGCACTTGCAGTGTAGGTCATCTCCTGTCGAAGATCAGGTATCGAGTGATTGAAAAGATAGAAAATGGCGGTCATGTCCGTGGCGGTGCGTACAGTCACCGCCGGCGTACATCGTCATTGGCTCCTGGGACCCATAGGGTCCAATGTTAACCAATGCAGCATTGCGCCGCGGTCTTCGACCGCCTACCGCAATGGTGTACAACGCCAGCGCAGTTACCTCACATCCCATTGTCCCACTTTGGAGGTCAGGCAGCCGCCATTTCAGTGCCCCACATGGCTTCATTTCCAACTGCGTCACACATACCTAGGCCTATACTCAACACTCATACAGGCCACCTTTTGTGTATGATTGGTGTTCTGGGTAAACTTTGGGTACGTACCTCTGAGTTGTTTGACTCTGTTCTTGCTGTTGTCCTTCATAGGCACCGTCCGCTGGGACATGTGAGGAGATGGCGGCATCCTCCGGTGTACCGACCGTTGGTGGACCTGTCGACAATGGAGGAGCGACATTTGATTATCACATACAGGCTTGACCGTGCCACAATCCAGGAACTGTGTACCCAGTTGGAGCCAGACCTGATGTCAGTAATCCGACATCCCACAGGAATCCCCCCTCAAGTGCAGGTGCTGTCAGTGCTCCATTTCCTTGCAAGTGGGTCTTTTCAAACAACAGTGGCCATAGCATCAGGGATGTCCCAGTCTATGTTTTCCAACGTATTGTCCAGAGTGTTGTCTGCCCTTCTGAAACACATGCGGAGCTACATCGTTTTCCCTCAGGTGGAGGATTTGCCTACAGTGAAAGGTGATTTCTATGCCCTGGGACACATCCCCAACATCATAGGTGCCATTGATGGGACCCATGTGGCTTTGGTCCCCCCCCACAGGAGTGAACAGGTGTACAGAAACCGGAAGTTATCATTCTATGAATGTACAGATGGTATGTTTGGCAGATCAGTACATCTCCCATGTGAATGCCAAGTTCCCTGGCTCAGTGCATGACGCCTACATCCTGCGGAATAGCAGCATCCCTTATGTGATGGGTCAACTCCAGAGGCACCGTGTGTGGCTATTAGGTGAGCACCTGGAGGCAAGTCAGCTGGGAATAGTTGTCTGGGTCTGGGGATATCCCTCCAGGTTAGTGCGTGTCTAACAGTTGTCCCTTACCATTTGCAGGTGGCTCTGGTTATCCCAACCTGTCATGGCTACTGACCCCAGTGAGGAATCCCAGGACAAGGGCAGAGGAACGCTACAATGAGGCCATTGGGCGAACTAAGAGGGTGATCGAGTGGACCTTCGGCCTCCTGAAGGCCAGGTTCAAGTGCCTCCATATGACAGGTGGATCCGTATTCTACTCACCAAAGAAGGTGTGCCAGATCATCGTGGCCTGCTGTATGCTTCATAACTTGGCTTTGCGACGACAGGTACCTTTTCTGCAGGAGGATGGTCCAGATGGCGGTGTTGTTGCAGCTGTGGAGCCTGTGGACAGTGAAGACGAGGAAGCAGAGGAAGAAGACATGAACAACTGGGACTCAGTGATCCAGCAATATTTCCAGTGAGACACAGGTAAGAGTACAGACCTGCCTACTACATGTACTTTAACACTACTACCTCTCTACTGTGTGTCGTTTTCACCCAGTGTATGGTCACTGTGTTGTCACTTTCCCTTACGATTTCACAGATGTGGGTCCCACTGTGTGACATCTGCTTAGATTCCTCATGGACTAGAGCTGTGTGACATAGGTATGTTGACATTACAATTGAAAGAGTATTTTGTCACTGTAATTGCTAATACACTATTTCGAAATCACAGACAAACTCCAGATTGTTTTGTGCTTTAAGTGTATTTATTTAAGTGCTCAATGTTGGAGGGGGGAGTGAAATGGTGAGGGGTGATGGTGGAGGAATGTCCATGGCAGAGTCCACTCTATTAGTCTCACAGGTGCATTGCCCAAATGGGCATAGGAAGTGTAGCTGGGGCAGTTAAAGTATGGACAGCGTGACAAAGTGGGACAGTAGGATGACAATCAGGGTGGTCTCATTTCCGGGCGGGGGTCTTGGCATCGTGCTCTGTGTTTATCCTGGATCTCAGGGACCGTTTGCGGGGTGGTTCTCCCTCTGCAGGGGGTTGGGTGCTGGTGTGGTGGTCCTGTGGCAGGGCATCCTGTCCACTAGCGCCGGCGGAGGTGGTGGACAGTTCATCGTCCATGCTAGTGTCAGGGGCCCCTTGTAGTGCCACAGTGTCCCTCCTGGTGTTGAGGACTTCCTTTAGCACCCCTACGATGGTGCCCAGGGTAGAATTAATGGTTCTGAGTTCCTCCCTGAAGCCCATATACTGTTCCTCCTGCAGGCGCTGGGTCACCTGAAACTTGGCCAGTACCGTTGCCATCGTCTCCTGGGAGTGGTGGTAGGCTCCCATGATGGAGGAGAGGGCCTCGTGGAGAGTGGGTTCCCTGGGCCTGTCCGCCCCCTGTCGCACAGCAGCCCTCCCAGTTCCCCAGTGTTCCTGGGCCTCCGTCCCCTGGACCGTGTGCCCACTACCACTGCCCCCAGGTCCCTGTCGTTGTTGGGGTGGTGGGTTAACCTGGGTTCCCTGTAGTGGTGGACACACTGCTGATTGACGTGTCCTGGGGACGGAGGTATGGGCCCGCTGGATGGGTGCTGTGCTGGTGTTTCCAGGTGGGGGAAGCTCTGTAGTGACCTGTGACTGGGTGTGGGGAACCGACTGTCCCGAGGTCCCCGATGGCCCGGGCTGGTCATCTAGATCCAGTTGGACAGAGCTGCTGTCATCACTGTGGGCCTCTTCTGTTGGTGGTGTGGACATGTGTGGACCTTCCTGTTCGGTGACGTTGGGTAGGGGTCCTGCAGGTGTATAAAAGGATGGTTATTACATCTGTGTGTGTCATGGTGTGCAATGGGTGGGTGACCGTCTACCCCAGTGCTTGCATTCCTGTGTGGGACCTTGTGGGAGGATGGTTTAGGGGGTTGTATGTGTATGTGCAGTGGGCATGCTTTAGTGATGGGTGTCCATGCTCTGTTGTTGCATGCAGGGCTTGGTGTTGGGATGTGTGGTTTGTGATGTTGGGACATATGTGAGGAGTTGGGGTGCTGGGGGTGAGGGTATGTGCTGGCATGCAGGTAGGGTGGGGGATGTAATAATTAAGATTTGTCTTACCCTCAGGATGCAGTATCGCCAAGACCTGCTCCTCCCATGTTGTTAGTTGTGGGTGAGAAGGTGGGGGTCCGCCGCCAGTCTGCTGAACCGCAAGGTGGTGTCTGGAGACCACGGAATGCACCTTCCCCCGTAGGTCGTTCCACCTCTTCCTGATGTCCTCCCGATTTCTTGGGTGCTGTCCCACTGCGTTGACCCTGTCCACTATTCTTCGCCATAGCTCCATCTTCCTTGCTATTGAGGTGTGCTGCACCTGTGCTCCGAATAGCTGTGGCTCTACCTGGATGATTTCCTCCACCATGACCCTGACCTCCTCCTCCGAGAACCTGGGGTGTCTTTGCCGTGCCATGGGGTGGTGTAGGTGATTTGTGGGGTGGAGTGTGTGGTGTTAAGTGTGCTGATATGTAGTGGTGTGTTGTGTGAGGTGCGTGGAAGTTCTGTGGGTGATGGTGTTGTGTGCCTGTGGATGCTGCTGTTCTTGCTGGTGCTATCTCTCTCTGGCCTTCTTTCGGAATTTTTGGTCGTGGGGGTTTGTGGGTGATGTGGGTGTGTGTTTTATATTGTAATGGTGTGTGGGAGTGGTGTGTGTATGTGTATCAGGTGTGTGTATTTGGAATTGTCCAATGTGGCTGTGTTTTGTAAGAGTGTGTGTATTTTGAGCGCGGCGGTGTGTACCGCCAATGGAATACCGCGGTTGAAAGACGCGTGGATTCGTGTGTCGTGATAGTGTGGGTGTATTTCTGTTGGCGTTACGGTGGAGGTTTTGTTTTCACCAGTTTGTCACTGACCTTTGGTGTGGCGGACTTGTGTGGGTGTCCGAATTTTGGCGGATTACGAAATGTGGGTCATAATAGCTGTGGCGGAATTCCGCTTGCGCGGCGTTGTGTTGGCGGTCTTCTGCATGGCGGTAAGCGGCATTTACCGCCAAAGTTGTAATGACCGCCTCAGGGTGTCCAAGGTACCCCACCCCAAGACCCTGAAAAGTAAGAGTAAAGTTACCCTACAACCCCAGAAAAACAGTAACGTTGAGATAGGGAATTGTGCAAAGACAACAACTGACTGCAAAGCACTGAAGAGGGATTCCTGGACCTGAGGACCTGTAAAGGAAGGGCACCAAGTCCAAGAGTCACGCAAGTGTCCAGGGGGGGCAGGAGCCCACTAAACCCTGGATGAAGGTGCAAAAGGGCTGCCTCTGGGTGGAAGAAGCTGAAGATTCTGCAACAACGGAAGGTGCCAGGAACTTCTCCTTTGGTCAGAAGATGTCCCCCAGTGTGCTGGAGGATGCAGAGTTGTTTCCACGCAGAAAGACCGCAAACAAGCCTTGCTAGATGCAAGAGTCGCGGTTGAAGGTTGTCGGTGCTGCCAGGGCCCAGGAAGGACCAGGAGGTTGCCCCTTGGAGGAGGAGACAGAGGGGGCGCTCAGCAACAGACAGAGCCCACGCAGAAGCAGACAGCACCCGCAGAAGCACCTGACCAGGCGTTCAGAAGATCTGAGCACGACGGTCGACTCAGCACAACAAAAGAGGGTCCCAGGAAGTCAGAGTCCAACTCAGTGAGTTGTGTAATGCAGGACGGAATGCTGGGGACCTGGGCTAGGCTGTGCACAAAGGAAGTCTTGTAAAAGTGCACAGAAGCCTGAGCGGCTGCAGTTCACGCGGTACACAGGATTACCGTCTGGCATGGATTTACCTCCACCAAATTTGGACAGAAAGGCCCCTGGACTGTCGGGACACTTGGATCCAGCTCCTGTGTTCCAGGGACCACGCTCCTCAAGATGAGAGGGGACCCACAGGACCAGTGATGCAGAAGTTTGGTGCCTGCGTTGGCAGGGGGAAGATTCCGTTGACCCACGTGAGATTTCTTCTTGGCTTCCAGTGCTTCCCATGCCACTGGATTCAAGCTAGCCTGGCTGATGAGGGGTGAAACCCCGAAACCGGTCCCAGGATGCTTGTTTCCAGTCCAGGGAAGACCTGGCCTGGCAGTTCAGGCTGGACTGTTCCCATGGGGAACAGGGTCAAGACTGATTTGCATATGGCTGGGTCCAAACTGGAATGGCATGGGCAGCAAAACAATTATGGATTTAGGCCCAGATCTCTGTACCGGGGGTGAATGTTTGACATTGTTCAGCATTCCGTCCATCACTTGTTCTTTTTGCATTTTTTGCCCTAAGTGGGAAGGGTATGCCCAGACGTGGGTCCTGTGCTTCCCATGCCACTGGATTCAAGCTAGCCTGGCTGATGAGGGGTGAAACCCCGAAACCGGTCCCAGGATGCTTGTTTCCAGTCCAGGGAAGACCTGGCCTGGCAGTTTGGGCTGGACTGTTCCCATGGGGAACAGGGTCAAGACTGATTTGCATATGGCTAGGTCCAAACTGGAAAGGCATGGGCAGCAAAAAAACAATGGATTTAGGCCCAGATCTCTGTACTGGGGGTGAATGTTTGACATTGTTCAGCATTCCGTCCATCACTTGTTCTTTTTGCATTTTTTGCCCTAAGTGGGAAGGGTATGCCCAGACGTGGGTCCTGTGCCTCCCATGCCACTGGATTCAAGCTTGCCTGGCTGATGAGGGTTGAAACCCCGTAACCGGTACCAGGATGCTTGTTTCCAGTCCAGGGAAGACCTGGCCTGGCAGTTCGGGCTGGACTGTTCCCATGGGGAACAGGGTCAAGACTGATTTGCATATGGCTGGGTCCAAACTGGAATGGCATGGGCAGCAAAAAAAACGATGGATTTAGGCCTAGATCTCTGTACTGGGGGTGAATATTTGACATTGTTCAGCATTCCGTCCATCACTTGTTCTTTTTGCTGAACAACGTGGGGGCACCTTGGCTAGTGCCAGGGTGCCCTCACACTAAGTAACTTTGCACCTAACCTTCACTAAGTGAGGGTTAGACATATAGGTGACTTATAAATTACTTAAGTGCAGTGTAAAATGGCTGTGAAATAACGTTGGCGTTATTTCACTCAGGCTGCAGTGGCAGGCCTGTGTAAGAATTGTCTGAGCTCCCTATGGATGGCAAAAGAAATGCTGCAGCCTATAGGGATCTCCTGGAACCCCAATACCCTGTGTACCTAGGTACCATATACTAGGGAATTATAAGGGTGTTCCAGTGTGCCAATTAGAATTGGTCAAATTAGTCACTAGCCTGCAGTGACAATTTTAAAAGCAGAGAGAGCATAACCACTGAGGTTCTGGTTAGCAGTGCTTCAGTGATACAGTTAGGCAGCACACAGGGAACACATACAGGGCACACTTACGAGCACTGCGGTCCTGGCTAGCAGGATCCCAGTGAGACAGGCAAAAAAAACATACATACAGTAAAAATGGGGTAACATGCCAGGCAAGATGGTACTTTCCTACAACTGACTCCTGTGTCTCTAGGCCTGAATCTGAACACCACTTATTAGGGGTTGTTGCTTGTACTTATCCATATTAAGGGGACAAGCAACAAGGGTGGCAAGGTCAATGTCACCATCAGAGACTAAAACAGACTCAGTGGTTCCCCTAAATAAAACAAACCCCACTACATTTCCCAGAGTGAGCCCTGCAGCACCCTTGGACTGACTATTTGTGGTATTAGTTTTCCCACCACCACTGTTATTGCTACAGGCACCAGTTGTAGCAGTGTGGGTAGTAGTGGTGGGAGGTTTGGTGCTTTTCTTAGGGCAAGAATTATCTCCTGTCCTATGGTCTTTGTTTCTACAAAGTAGAACCAAGGCTTTTTATTCTGATAGTGATGAGAATAGGATTTAGACCCACCCCAGAAGAGTTTTGTGGGCCTGATGAAGACTCTTTACTTTTATCTTTGTCTCCACTTTTGTCATTAGACTTACCATCCTTCTTCTTGCCCTTGTCACCCCCTGTATGAGCTTTTCTGTTCACTCTTGTTCTGACCCATTTGTCTGCCTTCTTTCCCAATTCTTGGGGAGAGGTCAGCTCTGAGTCTATCAAGTACTGGTGCAACAAGTCAGACACACAATTATTCAAAATATGCTCTCCCAGTAACAGATTATACAAGCTCTCATAGTCAGACACTTTGCTGCCAAGTAACCAGCCTTCTAAATCTTAACAGAACAGTCCACAAAGTCAACCCAATCCTGTGAGGCCTCTTTTCTGGTCTCCTTGAACTTGATTCTGTATTGTTCAATGGTGAGACTAAAACCCTCTGAGTGCTGTTTTTAGAATATTGTAGTTGTCTGCATCTTCCTCTCTGACAGTGATAAGTCAATCCTTCCCCTTGTCAGAGAAGGACAACCAGAGAATAGCAGCCCACTGCCTTTGAGGGACCCTATGAACTTTACATGCCCTCTCAAGTACACCAAACCACTTGTAGATGTCGTCCCCCACCTTGTATGAGGGAACACTTGTGTGCAAGTTTCTGGAATCTATGGAGTCCTCCCTGACTCTATAATCCCTGAAACTGCTGCTGCCACCATGGGGTGCTAACCCCAACCCCTGCCTCTCCCTCTCAACTGCCAAGGCCTCCCTGTCTAGGACTAGCTGTTGCTGCTGCAGCCTCAGCCTGGCCTCCTGCAGTCTCAGCTTTCTGGTTGGTTAGCAGACTGACATCAGACAGCAAATGGGCGTAACCATGTCAAGAGAGAGGGTACTTTCCTGACACTATCAGGTCATTATCTGACTTTTGCCGAACCCTGCAGAGTGAGTGCGCAGACATAGGGGAGTAGGGGAGTTGAAGGACAGGAAATTAGGTAACTTGAATATAAGAAATATGGAAAGGTAGAAATGTTGCATCACCTGTGGACAACTCACACCTCCTCCCGCTGTGCTGAATGCCCATCCAGTCACAAAGGAGCATCCTGGGCCCCAAACCGACAACATAAAGTCAGGTACCATGTAAAGGTAGAAAAGGGGAAACAAGATTATTATGCACACATCTGTTGCAGGGATTTGTGAGGTAAATTATTGGTTTGGATGGATTCTGTATAAGGACTAAATGACTGATATCTTAAAATATTTAATGATATGAATCAATGTTTGTTTGCCTTATCTGTGCGTATAATGTAAAGATCGGCATTATAATGAACCCCTCATTCTGTTTTACAAAAAGGCCCTGGAAGGAGCTGCATCTTACAGACCTTCGCCTACTTTAGGAAGGACTAAAGACTTGCTTTTTGAGTTGTCTTTAAGGGCCAGAACAAGCCCTGTAAACTGCACTAGTTTTAGGCAGATGGGCAGATGTCTCGGCGAGAGGTAAGCCACCTCAACCCACCATAGTCTTCCAGGTTAGAAAAAAACAGAAATGCTTGAACCCGGGGAGCTGTTGAATGTGTCAAAAGTGACTTAATGAACAGCAAGGTACAGACAGGAGTTGGCATTGAGCTGATCCAATGTGAACAGGTAAGCATTCAGAAGAAGTATGTGACTGGAGTTACTTTTGTTATATACTTCCTGAAGAGTTTCCTTTGTTATATACTTCCTGAAGAGTTTCCTTTGTTATATACTTCCTGAAGAGTTTCCTTTGTTATAGACTTCCTGAAGAGTTACCCATGTTATATACTTCCTGAAGAGTTACTGAAATAACAGCAGCCCAGCCTGATCCCGCTCTTTTCCCACAATCAGTTCTTGTTTAAATGTGCATCTCCCTAAAACTGTACCAGTAGCATGTGAAGCATTCCTTGCTAAGTCTCAAAGAAGGTAAAGAAGAGATGTCATTTACAATGAGTTAAATATTCTGCATTCAGATTCCATTATGTTTCCGTTTAGTAATTTTAAATCTCTTTACATCCAACAGAAAGCAAGCCTTGAATGCATGAAATTATTATGAATAACGAAGATAAAACTTCAAATCTGCAAAAAACAGTCACCAACAATGAGCTCCGGTATTCAGGAAAACATCAATGCAGTCAGCGACAGAGGAACCTGCACATAAACTGATCCTGGAAGAAGCAGCCGTGGGCAGTTCAGTGGATGTAAGAGACTGAGCTGTTCCCCCTTAACACCACGGGACGAAGAAGTGACTTCTAGAAAATTAAGGCAACAACAATAACAGACCACCTCCTGAATAAACAGGTGTCCAACACCAACTCTGATCATGGGATCGGTGTGATGTAGTTATAGCAGGGATTTCTTTTCTAAATTGATAACAGACAACAATTCAGTGCTCTAGGTGTATTGTAAACTCTTTCTGGCCAAACCACAGCAACCAGAGAAAAGCACAACAGAGCGGAGCCAGACAACTAAAGGGTTAAGAAAGGAGAAGTTTTGCTATCTGCAATACAACAGAGCGTCCCAATTTGCACCGACCAGAAGGAAGATGAAGCATGCATAACCATAATCCAATCAAAAGGCACAGTCACCTACAAAGAAACCTTATACATACTATGAGTGTGACACGTATTTAATGGCTATTGCACGTTATTGTTAATTCAGAAACCAAACGTGCAAGTGCTTTATCAGCCATATGGCTCATCAGGAAGCACAGACTTGGGATGTAGACAAATATATATCCGACCCACAGACACTAACCAAGAAAAACAAATCATGCACATTTAATGAGAGCTTTAGTTTCTCATCTCAATTAAAGCACCATCAGCAAACTCACACAGGAAAAAAAACATTCAACTCCAGTGAATGTGTGAAGAGCATCAGTCAATTACCAGAATTACAGAGGCATCAGCAAACACAGACAGGGGAAAAACCATACAAGTGCAGTGAATGCGTGAAGAGCTTTAGTCGACTATCAGACCTAAAACAGCATCAACGAACACACACTGGGGAAAGACCATTCAAGTGCAGTGAATGTATAAAGAACTTTATTCAATTATCACACCTCCAAGTACATCAGCGAACACACACAGGGGAAAAACCATATAATTGCACTGAATGTGGAAGTAATTTTAGTCTTTATGCAACATTAAGGAAGCATCAGAAAACACACACAGGAGAAAAGCCATTTAAGTGCAGTGAATGTGTGAAGAGCTTTTGTCACTTATCAGACCTACAGAGACATTGGCGAACACACACAGGGGAAAAGCCATTTAGTTGCAGTGAATGTGTCAAGAGCTTTAGTCGGTTATCAGACCTACAAGGTCACCTGCGAACACACACAGGGGAAAAGCCATACGATTGCAGTGAATGTCTGAAGAGCTTTAGTCAATTATCGAACCTAAAAAGACATCAGCGCACACACACGGGGGCAAAACCCTTAACATTGCAGTGAATGTGGCAGTAGTTTTAGTGACTCTTCAGCATTAAAGAATCATCAGCGAACGCACACAGTAGAAAGAACATTGAAGTGCAGTAAATTATATGAAGAGATAGGTCACTTATCAGGCCTACAAAGACCTCAACGAATACACACAGAGGAAAAAACATAAAGGTGCAGTGAATTTATGAAGAGGCTCAGTTGATTATCAAACCTACGAAGACATCAGCAAACACACAGAGGAAAAAGCAATACTATTATGATCCATGTGGAAGTAGGTTTAGGAACGTGCCAACATTAAAGGTTCGTCAGCGAACACTGATAGGGGAACAGCCTTTCAATTGCCCTTAATGTATGAAGAGCTTTAGTTTACCAGGCCTACAAATATATCAAGGAAAACATACACGGGAAAAGCCATTCAAGTGCACTGAATGTGTGAAGAACTTTAGTCAAATGCAATGAATGTGGAAATAGTTTTAGTGACTTTTCAACATTAAGGATTCATCGGTGGGCACACACTGGGGAGAAGCCTTTCAGGTGCAGTGAACATGTGAATTCAGTAGGTCAGTTATTAAACCTACAGATACATCAATGAATACACACAGAGGAAATACAATAACTTTGCAATGAATGTCAGAAGGGCTTTTGTCAATTATCAGCTCTCCTACGTCATCAGCGAACAGACAGGGGGAAAACATAGAAGTGCACTGAAAGTGTGAAGAGCTTTTGTCAACTTTCAATCCTACACAGTCCTCAGCGAACACACACCTTCATTTAACTCGCATGGAAGTTATCCTAGAGGTGCAACAAATCCGGAAGGAATGAAGAACATTAACAGTAATATTGAACCATCTGAGGACATAAACAGGAACAAAAAAGTGCAGTTATTTTGACATGAAGGAATTATACAGGAAGATAAAATGACAATTATGTGGGACATTCAAATACCAGATGATAGAAGACCAGACTAGTCAGAAAAGAAAAAACACAAATATCAATACTTGTACAATTATAAAAGCGTCTGTTGATTGTTCACTTTTGTACACAGCAAAACAACATGATATATCAGGAAACACACTGGCTCAAATTAAAGAAACATTGTTGGTTTTTATTCAGTTGCAAAGAAAAACATCCAATCACACCTGTTCATGCTACCAGTAAAAGTAGCACTGTGAACAATACTGGGACTTACAAGTGTATTTTCAGCTAACTTGAGGGGGTAGTGATAAAACCTATATTCCCAACACACCCAGACTGAGTCCCTTCAAGAAGAACTAACTTAACAATCACATGCTGGTGAATGTTCACAGCTGATCATGGTGTTTGGTCGTTTTCATACAACATTGATGGTTTTGTGACAGCAACCAGAGAACAGTGTCCAAAAGCACAAGACGTGAAAGGATCAGAATGTCAGCTGTAACTCTCAGTATGGTGATGTGTGCCTGGAACGACTCCATGAATGGGCCTGAGACCTTTATCGCAACTGGGATCTGGAGCTTTGTGGAGGCAACCGGCATCGGGCAACTAGAAGCTCCAAGGAGCAGTCTCTCAGCACCTTGGGGCTCGTTGTGCAGCAGCCCTTACAAGTCCTGAAATCGCGGTTCAACTTAAGGCACCAAAAGTAAACCAGATGGGGGTCTGTCACAGACAGATATCTGTTTGAGAGAGGAACTACAGGGCTTAAACCCCATTGGCCTTTTGGGGGGCATCCTATCACAGTAGGAGACAAAGACTTGACAAAATGTCAGAAAAACTTACTGGAGGAAATTCTTTCCGGATCTTTGCTGACTGACAGAGAAATTAAAGAACTGATGTTGATGCACTGGAGTGGCACCTGTATAGGCACCGTGCATGTCACTTCCTCTGTGGGTACAGAGCCGAACAGCGCCACCTACTGGCTCTCAGTGTTACTGCTCGAAAGTTTCTTTGATCAGTCTGACGTCTGGGGATTACTCTAAGGCAGGTGTCTAGAACTAGTCGATCAGGCACTACCAGTAACTCACAGACACCTTTAGCGTAGCTTACAGCCTTAAGTTCATTTTTAAATAAGCACTACAATAAGTAAGTGTTGGGTATTCCTTAAACCCTTTAGCTGCTGGGCCTTTCCCTCCGCCCAGTGCAGAGCCCTTTTTTGGCTATTTGGGGTAGTCCGCACTTAGGCCTTCATAATTTTGTGCCATATAAGCTATTGTAGGAGGCTGGCCTGGTTTGTAGTGGGTACCTTGGGTACTTACACCTTATACCAGGTCCAGTTATCCCTTATTAGTGAAATGTAGTAGTGTTCTAGCAGCTTAGGCTGATAGAGGTAGCTATAGCAGAGCAGCTTAGGCTGAACTAGGAGATATGCAAAGCTCCTGCAATACCACTATAGTTACGCAGTCATGTAATACATAATAAAAGACAATGCTCATTGTTACCAAAAATAAAGGTACTTTATTTTAGTAACACAAGGCCAAAAATATCTTAGAGGCAATACTCCTTCTGGAGCAAAGTATTATATACAATATATACACTGGAGACCAAAATCAGGTAAGTAAATAGTCATAGAATAGTGCAAACAGTAGAACATATAATAGAATACAATAGGCCTAGGGGCAACACAAACCATATATTAAGAAAGTGGAATGCGAATCACGAATTCCCCCCTAAGCAAGTGTAGTGTGTAGAGGGGCACTGGGTGTGTAAGATAACACCAAAGTTAAGTAAAATACCCCACCTCAGAGCCCAGGAAAGTAGGAGTAAAATACTGCAATTTTCCTCAGGACACACTACAAGTCGTGATAAGAGTTACTGCAAGAACCAAGCAAGACTGCAAGCAACAAATGGTGGATTCCTGGACCTGAAGACCTGTGAAGAGAGGAGACCAGGATTCCAGGAAGGACAGGAGCTCCTGCCAACCTAGAAGATGGTGCAAAAGAGGATTCTCCGGTTAGAAGTCTGCAGAAGAGCACCAAAGAAGATGGCTGCGGGTTCCTGCGTGGTGCAGGTGGTGTCCCACGTTGAGAAGTTGGATGCAGGCTGTTTGTATCGCTGGATTCGTCCAGCAAGCCTTGGTTCAAGAAAGGTCACTGTTTGCATCAAAATGGCGCTGCCTGGACCCAGGAGTGACCTGGGGACCTCAATCTGGACTGGAGAGGTAGAGGGGGCTCCCAACACTGTAGAGAGCCCACAGATGACCAGGCAACACCCACGGGAGACCCAGGACACGGGGACAAAGAAGATGCAAATTGCGGTTGGTGCAGCACAACAAAAGAAGGTACCACGTCGCCGGAGAACAACTCAGCAAGTTGTGCAGCGCATGATGGAGTGTTGGGGACCTGGACTACACAGTGCATGAAGGATTCTTGCAAAAAGTGCACAGAAGCCCAGGGAGCTAGAGATGACGCGGTGCACAGGGGTACTGTCGCAAACCGGGAAGGTAATCTTTTACCTCCTTCAAATTTGGACAGCAGGACCTTAGGACAGTCTGGGTCGTGTTGGTCCACCACCTGTGTTCCAGGGAGCATGCTCGTCATCATGAGAGGAGTTCCAGAGAACTGGCTGTTGTCTTGGAAGGTGCCTGCAGGGGCAGGGAAGTGACTCTGTCACTCAACGGGCGATTCCTTTGGTTCTTCTGGTACAGGGTGAAGACAGGGAGTCCTCAGAGCATGCACACCTTGGAAACTGTTGCAAATGCTGGCTGAAGTTGCAGGTCACAGGAGTCGTCATGGATACTTTGTTGCAGTTACAGCGGTTCCTGGAGCAGTCTGCGGTTGATCCGACGGTCAGAAGCTGAAGCAGAGGATTCCTGGAGGAGTCTTGCAAGCTGAATCTCAAGAGACACCCACAGGAGAGACCCTAAATAGCCCTGAGAGGGGGATTGGCTGCCTACCCAGGTATGCACCTATAAGGAGGGTCTCTGACGTCACCTGCTGGCACTGGCCGCTCGGAGATCTCCAGAGTGTCCCCACACCTTGGAAAACAAGATGGAGAATGGCAGGGACACACTAGGGGAGCTCTGGGCACTGGACAGGGGAGTGGTCACTTCCCTTTCCTTTGTCCAGTTTCGCGCCAGAGCAGGGACTGGGAGTCCCTGAACCGGTGTAGTCTGGCTTATGCAAGGAGGGCACCATCTGTGCAAAGCACTTTCAGAGACTCTGGGAGGCTATCCCTCCCAAGCCTGTAACACCCATTTCCAAAGGAAGAGGGTGTAACAACCTCCTCCCAAAGGAAATGCATTGTTCTGCCTCTCTTGGACTGAGCTGCTCAGTCCCCAGGAAGGCAAAACCTGTCTGTGAGGTGGCAGCAGCTGGGGCTGCAGTGCAAGCCTCAGAGAGCTGGTTTGGTAGTACTGGGGGTCCATGGTGGAGCCCCCAGGATGAATGGGATTGCCCCCAATACCATATTTGGAATGGGGGGACAATTCCATGATCTTAGACACCTTACATGGCCATATTCGGAGTTACCATTGTGAAGCTACATAAAGGTATTGACCTACATGTAGTGCACCCATGTAATGGTATCCCCGCACTCACAAAGCCTGGGGAATTGGCCCTGGACAGCGCGGGGGCACCTTTGCTGGTACAAGGGTGCCCTCACACTTAGTAACTTTGCACCTAGCCTTCAGTAAATGAAGGTTAGACATATAGGTGACTTATAAGTTACTTAAGTGCAGTGAAAATGGCTGTGAAATAGGGTGTGCACTATTTCACACAGGCTGCAGTGGCAGTCCTGGAAAAGGGTTTGTCTGAGCTCCTCATGGGTGGCAAAAGAAATGCTGCAGCCCGTTAGCATCTTCTGGAACCCCAATGCCCTGGGTACCTAGGTACCAAATGCAAGGAACTTATAAGGGGGTCCAGTGTGCCAATTGGAATTGGAATATGGAGTCACTAAACTATAGTGACTAATTTGGAAGCAGAGAGAGCATATGCACTGGAGTTCTGGTTAGCAGAAGTTCAGTGACACAGTTAAGCACTACTGACAACACACACATTAGGCCACAAACTATGAGCACTGGGGTCCTGGCCAGCAGGATCCCAGTGAGACAGGCAAAACATACTGACATCAGAAATTGGGGGTAACATGCCAAGAAAGATGGTACTGTCCTACAGCTATCCATGCTAAATGTGCACCCTTTTTTCCCAACATCCTAGGGATTCTTAAGGTACCCAGAGTTTCTGGGTTCCCCTGGAGAAGACCAAGAAATGAACCAAAATACAGCTGAATTTTTTTTTTTCTTCAGAAAAATGGGAAAAAATGGCTGCAGAAGAAAGCAGGTGTTTTTTTCCCCTGAAAATGACATCAACAAAGGTTTTGTGGTGCTAAAATCACCAACTTCCCAGCTTTCAGGTACAGGCAGACTTGAATCAGAAAACCACATTTTTCAACACAATGTTGGCATTTTACTGGGACATGCCCCATTTTTACAATTTTGTGTGCTTTTAGCCTCCTTCCAGTTAGTGACAGAAATGGGTGTGAAACCTATGCTGGATCCTGGACAGCTAAACATTACTGAAAAGTAGAAAAAAGTCTGAATTCAGCAAGGGGTCATTTGTGTAGATCCTACAATGTTTTCCTATAGAAAATAACAGCTGAAATAAAAATATATTGAAATTTAGGTGAAAAAAACAGCCATTTCTCTCCACGTTTTACTCTGTAACTTTTTCCTGCGATGTCAGAGTTTCAAAAGCAAGACCCTGTCACATCTGTTTGAATATGCTGTTTGCGGGGATAAAAAGGGCTTGTAGGTTCATCAAGAACCCTAGGTACCCAGAGCCAATAAATTAATTGCACCTTGCAATGGGTTTTCATTGTATACTGGGTATAAAGCAATTCATTTGGTGAAATATAAAGAGTGAAAAATAGGTATCAAAGAAACTTTTGAATTTCCAAAATGGGCACAAGATAAGGTGTTGAAAAGCAGTGGTTATTTGCACATATCTGAATTCGGGGGTGCCCATATTAGCATGTGAATTACAGGGCATTTCTCAAATACACTTCTTTATTACACACTGTATTACATTTGGAAGGAGAAAATGTAGAGAAAAACAATGGGCAGTAACACTTGTTTTTCTATTCTGTGTTCCTCAGTGTCTCCCGATAAAAATGGTACCTCACTCGTGTGGGTAGGCGTAGTGCCCATGACAGGAGACGCCCCAAAAAGCAACATGGACACCACATTTTCCAAAAGAAAACTGAGCTGTTTTTTGCCAAGTGCCTATCTGTGGATTTTGGCCTCTAGCCCAGCCAGCACCTAGGGAAAGCTAGCAAACCTATTTTTTTTTTCCAATCGCGCTACTATGCTTGCATTCAGTGGCGTGTCTTGTTGGTCGCATTGTCAGGGGCACAGAGTTTTCTAATTTCGACGCGCAATTTATGTATTTTTTCTCCTCATAACGAGCATTACGATCGCACTGCCAGCTGTTTGATCTTACCGGCGCTGGCTGTTCCTGTTCACGCGCTGTCCTCGCGCATGGGATTCTTCTTCATTGTTTATAGTGCGCTGTGGTTCATGCGCGTAAGGATTCACTCGGTGGTTCCTGTCATGTTGAATCGTTTTCCAGCGCTAAAATCAGTAACATAGAAAACGGACTGTTTCAAGGACTACATCCTGGAAACACATTTTCAGAAGAAGTAGAAGAACAAAACAGTACAAGACACATACAACCATTTTTTTGACTTATTGATTTTGAGTGCGTGTCACAATGCAGAATGTTTCACCTCCAGCACCTTTTTTGCAAGATCCCGGGGAGCCCATTCTGGAATGGAAACTGTGGCTACGCTCTCTTAAAGCCTATCTAGGAGCTATTGATGGTCATAAGTTCAGACCTGAAAGAAAACAAAGTTTAATGTACTACTATTTGGGTGTTGAAGGGCAAAACATTTTTGATCATTTACCTGCTTATGAATTGGACGAAGAAGAAGAACTGGATGAATTTGAAATGGCAATTGCTCAGTTGGACAAGTATTTTACAAAAATTAAGAACATTGTGGTTCACAGATATAAATTCTTCACAAGGTCACAAAATCCTAATGAGAGTATTGACACTTTTATCACAGCACTGAGAGTTTTAGCTGCCAAGTGTGAGTTTGAGAATTTAGCTTCTCAACTTATTAGATACCAACTAGTAGCTAGATGTCATTCTAAAAGGATTCAAGAGAAATTGTTAACATGTAAAGACCCATCATCAGATAAAGCTATTGACATAGGTAAAAGTATTGAGGTTTCTTTAGAAGATGCTAAACAATTAGAAGTATCTTTGTCCAGTTCTACCATTTCTGGTGCAGTGACCAGTGTTCAGTGTACTGATGACAAGAAACAATTGCGCTCTGAGAAGAAACAAGATGCATCTTCGGGTATGAAGAATACTAATCAGTTTAAGTATAATCAAAGGATTATTTGCTACAGATGCGATTTGTCGGCTCATGTTTCATCTATTAAAAACTGTTCAGCGGCAAATCAATCACGTAGAAACTGTTGTAAAATTGGACACTTTTCTAGGGTTTGCCAGAGCGCCAAGAAGAACAATGTTCGTTGTGTGCTCAGTGAAGATTTGGACAATGCTGGTGACAACAATGAGTATGTGTTAGTAGTCAAAGAAGCGACAACACCGACGAACAAAGTAGTGATGGATCCCGACATTGATGTAACAGTAGAAGGAGTAGTGGTTATACTGTTGGTGGATACAGGGGCGCATATCACTAGTGTGTCACAAGAGAAGTTTCATGAATTTTGGGCTTACAAAACTCTTCTTCCTCCTGATTTCTCTACTGTTGCCTTTGAAGGGAGCAAAATTGATTTGATTGGTTACTTCTGGGCGTCATTAGGTATTCTGGGTAAAATTATTCAGGGAAAAGTTTATGTAGCAAAAACAGGTATCAATGTTTTGGGTTTGATCCAACAAGCTGAATTCAATTTGATTATCAAACCTGGAAGAGATAAACCTGTTTCCATTGAGAAAAGCAGTGCAAATTCTGTTCAGACTGCATTAAAAACATGTATTTGATTACAGAAATTTAAAAAGTTATTTCAAGAACAACTAGGAAAAATAACTAATTTCACACACATGATAAAGCTGAAACATAATGCGGTTCCTGTGAAACACAAATTAAGAAATGTACCTTTGAGTATAAGAACAGATTTATCCAAACTATTGAAAAATATGTGTGAGCAAGGTGTAATCGAGAAGGTGGAAGCAACTTTGTGGTTGTCTCCGATTGTTTTAGCTAAGAAAAGAACAGGAGATCTTAGGATGTGTGTGGATTTAAGAACTCTAAATGAGGCAATTTGGGTGGATAGTTTCCCCTTACCAAGGATCAATGACTTGATTACGAACGTAGGGTCCTCTATTTGGTTCACAAAGCTTGACTTAAGGTCTGCTTATCATCAGGTAGAACTAGCTGTTGATTCTAGACACTTAACAGCTTTTATCGCTCCTGATGGAACTTTTCAGTTTTGCAGGCTACCTTTTGGCCTAGCCTCAGCGCCTGCAGTTTTTCAGAGACTCATGTCGGACATGTTTATAGACAATCCTAACGTGGTAGTTTTTCAGGATGACATTTTGTTTTTTTTCTGATAGGGAAATGGATCATGATAAAATTTTGGAGAGTGTACTTAGTACGCTAGAAAATAGAGGGGTGACTTTGAGTGAAGGTAAATGTACTTTCAAAACTAGAGAAATCGAGTATCTAGGTCATGTTTTATCAGAACAAGGTATAAAACCAAGACCAGGTTTGGTAACAAGTGTTCTGGAAGCTGCTGCTCCAAAAACAAAGAACAAATATTGTCATTTCTTGGTTTATGTGAGTTTTATGCCAAATGTTTGAGAAGCTTTGCAAAAAATACTGAATGTTTTAGATCTATGTTGAAAAAGAATGCTGTGTTTGTTTGGTCAGATAAGTGTAACAAGATGTTTGAGCTGATCAAACAAGAAATTGGCAAAGCTCCGGCTCTACAGGACTTTTCTGAGGAGAGGAGCACTATTGTGACAGTGGATGCATGTGAGTATGGTTTGGGTGCTGTGTTATCTCAACTGTCAGTTGAAGGAAGTGAGAGTACAATAGGATTCGCTTCAAGAACTTTGCGGCTGGTTGAGCGTAAGTACTCAGTAATTGAAAAAGAACTTTTGGCATGTGTTTGGAGTGTTGAGAAGTTTAAGCAGTATTTATGGGGTAGACATTTTGTTTTGAAAACGGATCATTGCCCTCTGGTAGAAATCCTTTCTGGTAAGAAAATGTAACGGTCCACATCTCGTATTGCAAGACTGTCGTATTGCCCTGCGGGAAGTGCGTATGCGAGGAAGGAGGCGCGGCTGTACCAGCAAGGGCAGGAGGCCTTTAAATCTAACTCGCGCTCCCGCCTCGTGGGACGCGCGCGGGCGGCTCGCAGGCAAAGCCCGGGCCAAGGGTGGGTGTAGGAGGCTGGACTGGCTTGTAGTGAGTACCAAGGGGTACTTACACCTTGCACCAGGCCCAGGTATCCCTTATTAGTGTATAGGGTGTCTAGCAGCTTAGGCTCATAGATAATGGTAGCTTAGCAGAGCAGCCTAGGCTGAACTAGGAGACGAGTGAAGCTCCTACAGTACCACTAGTGTCATATGCACAATATCATAAGAAAACACAATACACAGATATACTAAAAATAAAGGTACTTTATTTTTATGACAATATGCCAAAAGTATCTCAGTGAGTACCCTCAGTATGAGGATAGCAAATATACACAAGATATATGTACACAATACCAAAATATGCAGTAATAGTATTAGAAAACAGTGCAAACAATGTATAGTTACAATAGGATGCAATGGGGACACATAGGGATAGGGGCAACACAAACCATGTACTCCAAAAGTGGAATGCGAACCACGAATAGACCCCAAACCTATGTGACCTTGTAGAGGGTCGCTGGGACTATTAGAAAATAGTAAGGGTTAGAAAAATAGCCCACCCCAAGACCCTGAAAAGTGAGTGCAAAGTGCACTAAAGTTCCCCAAAGGACATAGAAGTCGTGATAGGGGAATTCTGCAGGAAAGACACAAATCAGCAATGCAACAACGATGGATTTCCAGTCGAGGGTACCTGTGGAACAAGGGGACCAAGTCCAAAAGTCACAAGCAAGTCGGAGATGGGCAGATGCCCAGGAAATGCCAGCTGTGGGTGCAAAGAAGCTGCTACTGGACAGTAGAAGCTGAAGGTTCTGCAGGAACGACAAGGGCTAGAGACTTCCCCTTTGGAGGATGGATCCCCCACGCCGTGGAGAGTCGTGCAGAAGTGTTTTCCTGAAGAAAGACCGCCAACAAGCCTTGCTAGCTGCTAATCGTGCGGTTAGGGTTTTTGGATGCTGCTGAGGCCCAGGAGGGACCAGGATGTCGCCAATTGCGTCTGGGGACAGAGGGGGCGTCGAGCAAGACAAGGAGCCCTCTCAGCAGCAGGCAGCACCCGCAGAAGTGCCCGAAACAGGCACTACAAAGATGTGTGAAATGGTGCTCACCTGAAGTCGCACAAAGGAGTCCCACGTCGCCGGAGGACAACTTAGGAGGTCGTGCAATGCAGGTTAGAGTGCCGTGGACCCAGGCTGGACTGTGCACAAAGGATTTCCGCCGGAAGTGCACGGAGGCCGGAGTAGCTGCAAAAGTTGCGGTTCCCAGCAATGCAGTCTGGCGTGGGGAGGCAAGGACTTACCTCCACCAAACTTGGACTGAAGAGTCACTGGACTGTGGGAGTCACTTGGACAGAGTTGCTGGATTCAAGGGACCTCGCTCGTCGTGCTCGCTCGTCGTGCTGAGAGGAGACCCAGGGAACCGGTGATGCAGTTCTTTGGTGCCTGCGGTTGCAGGGGGACGATTCCGTCGACCCACGGGAGATTTCTTCAGAGCTTCTAGTGCAGAGAGGAGGCAGACTACCCCCACAGCATGCACCACCAGGAAAGCAGTCGAGAAGGCGGCTGGATCAGCGTTACAGAGTTGCAGTAGTCGTCTTTGCTACTTTGTTGCAGTTTTGCAGGCTTCCAGCGCGGTCAGCAGTCGATTCCTTGGCAGAAGGTGAAGAGAGAGATGCAGAGGAACTCAGATGAGCTCTTGCATTCGTTATCTAAGGAATCCCAAGAGACAGAGACCCTAAATAGCCAGAAAAGAGGGTTTGGCTACCTAGGAGAGACGATAGGCTAGCAACACCTGAAGGAGCCTATCAGAAGGAGTCTCTGACGTCACCTGATGGCACTGGCCACATAGAGCAGTCCAGTGTGCCAGCAGCACCTCTGTTTCCAAGATGGCAGAGGTCTGGAGCACACTGGAGGAGGTCTGGGCACCTCCCAGGGGAGGTACAGGTCAGGGGAGTGGTCACTCCCCTTTCCTTTGTCCAGTTTCGCGCCAGAGCAGGGCTAAGGGGTCCCTGAACCGGTGTAGACTAGCTTATGCAGAAATGGGCACCATGTGTGCCCATGAAAGCATTTCCAGCGGCTGGGGGAGGCTACTCCTCCCCAGCCTTCACACCATTTTCCAAAGGGAGAGGGTGTAACACTCTCTCTCAGAGGAAGTCCTTTGTTCTGCCATCCTGGGCCAGGCCTGGCTGGACCCCAGGAGGGCAGAAACCTGTCTGAGGGGTTGGCAGCAGCAGCAGCAGCTGCAGTGAAACCCCGGGAAAGGCAGTTTGGCAGTACCCAGGTCTGAGCTACAGACCTGTGAGATCATGGGATTGTGCCAACTATGCCAGGATGGCATAGAGGGGGCAATTCTATGATCATAGACATGTTACATGGCCATATTCGGAGTTACCATTGTGAAGCTACATATAGGTAGTGACCTATATGTAGTGCACGCGTGTAATGGTGTCCCCGCACTCACAAAGTCCGGGGAATTGGCCCTGAACAATGTGGGGGCACCTTGGCTAGTGCCAGGGTGCCCTCACACTAAGTAAGTTAGCACCCAACCTTTACCAGGTAAAGGTTAGACATATAGGTGACTTATAAGTTACTTAAGTGTACTGTAAAATGGCTGTGAAATAACGTGGACGTTATTTCACTCAGGCTGCAGTGGCAGGCCTGTGTAAGAATTGTCAGAGCTCCCTATGGGTGGCAAAAGAAATGCTGCAGCCCATAGGGATCTCCTGGAACCCCAATACCCTGGGTACCTCAGTACCATATACTAGGGAATTATAAGGGTGTTCCAGTAAGCCAATGTAAATTGGTAAAATTGGTCACTAGCCTGTTAGTGACAATTTGAAAGAAATGAGAGAGCATAACCACTGAGGTTCTGGTTAGCAGAGCCTCAGTGAGACAGTTAGTCATAACATAGGTAACACATTCAGGCACACTTATGAGCACTGGGGCCCTGACTAGCAGGGTCCCAGTGACACATACAACTAAAACAACATATATACAGTGAAAAATGGGGGTAACATGCCAGGCAAGATGGTACTTTCCTACAGTGGGCCCATTCTGCGCACGTCAGCGCCTGACAGAGGCTGGGCTGGGCCACCCCCCTGACATTTTTATTTTTTGGGAAATTGCTGTTTTTTTGGGCACCTACATATGGTAGGGGTGTGCGCTTTCTTAGTCTGACCCACGTATGGACCACATCACCCAGTGTGTTATAGGGCCACGAGGAGACGTTTTAAGACTTTGAACTGCTGCTAGTACTGGCTTTATAGACAGGGGCAGGAGCCCTCTAACAACTCCTTTCTTTGCACTCCTGTGTCGTGCCTGCCAGAGCTCGGAGGAGGTTGGGCTGGACTCATTTTGCAGTTATTTGGCTTAGTGATTTGCATATATTTTGTTGCGACTAGATAAAAGTGTTCAACATAGTAACCCCATATATATAATATACATAATGGGGAAAAGAAAGCAAAATCAAATAGGGAATGGTATTAATAAAAAAAAAACAGAGAAGTGCTAATACGATCACAAATTATCTCACAGATGCAATGGGGAAAATTAATGAAGAAATTATTAATGCTGAAGCACGCTTAGTGGCAACAAAAAATGTCTCACATGAGGCTATCATTGAAGTGAGCACTGAGGCTGTAGGTTTAATTTCTGAACTGAAATCCCCAACGGAAAAATGTACTGGGACGGGTCCTAGATCTTCCTTAGGCTCTTTATTACCTACAGATATAATAGAAGAAATTGATTCCTTGAACAGTACAGATGACCAAATTTCCTCACCACCAAAGAAAAAAAGAAGTAGTCAGACTACTAATTCTAAATTTATGCTACCAACTTCACAGTCTTCTAAGGGTAGAGAAATAATAACTGAAATGCACGGGGTCATGCAGTAGCACTATCATCAGACAACGATGGCCCCTTACAAAAACGTATGGAAACCCTTTTCAAGACACTGCATGGCAAGCTAGACCAGAGAGAGTCAAAAGTATTGCTAGAATCCAAGGAGATAAAATAACGTATAACTAAGATAGAGTAAGTGTTAATTCAATGACTAAAGCGAAAAATGTGTCCCATGTTTGTGACACTATATCAAATGTAGATATAAGGAATAGTGCAATGACAGGGAAAGTAGATTCTAATGAAAGAAGTATAGAATATCGGCACCCCATACAGAAAGAAATTCCCTTGCCTAAGGAACCCACGACTAATCATACGGAGCAATTGGATATGACTCATAGATGCCAGTCCTTGATTAGAAATAGACCTGTGAAAGAGGTATTACAATTACCGGCAGATGCTACACCCTATACAATCATTCTTAAAAATGTTCCCAAATTGGGACCAAACATCGTTGAGACCTGGGCAGATTTACGTAACAAGGTAGTACACTGGATGGCAGGGAATATATGTACACCAGATATACTATTTCGTGAAATCTTATATGCAAGAAGAGTTGATTGGGTAGGATATTTGGAGAAAGAAGAGGGAGACTGCATTGTGGTTAATTTTCGTAATCCTCGTTTTGTGGGCCAATTACTAGCGGACTTGGATATAAGATATCGAACTTAAAAAAATCTGAGGAAAGAGATTATGGCTGTTCCTTTAGGATATTTTTACAGAATGATGAATACCTCAGGCACAAGAGACACGGGGGCCACAGGGAAAACACCCAGTAATTTGGTGAGGTATAACAAACTAGAGTGTACCAATCGATTTGCTCCCCTGAGTAACATGGAGGATTCGGACTGACAGCAGGAGGACATGAGTAGAAAAGAGATCTTGCTACCTGACAAAATACAACCTACTATTGTAGCCCCATTCCAAAATCTTTAAGTTGCAATGGTGACACTGAGACAGATGGGAGGCCCCTAGCAGGAGACTTAATTATACTCATGTCATGGAATATAGCTGGAGTAAAAACGAAAATGGTTGAGAAGGAATGGCAGACCATAATAAATTCATCACATATAATCTGCCTACAAGAGACATGGCACACGGGATCCTTTTTTATTGAAGGATATGCCATGTTTTCCACTCCAGCTTCTGCCTCACCTAGTGGAAGGGCAAAGGGAGGATTAGCAATATTGATCTCAACATTGGTACCGTATATATTGGTGAAATCCTCCCTTGATTCCCCTTATTATCAGTTTTTATATCTTCGGATAGATGGAATTTTAGGGATTGTTTTAATAAACTACTACAACAATAAATTTGATGGCACCAATAGAGTAGTGGCATTGACTCTTCAGGAAGATTTGCAAACTTTTGTAAATGATATAACTTCAAGCTATATAATAGTATGGGTTGGAGATTTCAATATTGGGACATGCTATAGGAAAGACGTGGATTTTTTGACGATGGGGGGAGCACACAATCGCACTTTTTACATAACAATTACGGAATTGCACTGAATGAGATATTATTTAGATATGATTTAGAACTGGTGGAACAAGACGGGCTTAAAGGAATGAAGCTTCCATCATTTATAGGAAGAGGACATTTCTCATTAATTGACCATATATTAATGTCTAAGAGAAATATGGATATGGTCGAACCCCTGAAGATTGAGCCAACCATCCTTAGTGATCATTATCCCTTGTTATTAACTATGAGATTAGCTAATCCCTTTAATATAGGTGAACGAGTGGCAAGGAATATAGGAATAAGAAGAGAAAATGGTATTGTAATTAAATGGACTGGGGTAAATGAAATAGATTTGATGAAAAAAGTTGTGACACGACACCACCAGGAAATTCTCACATGTACAGAACATAACCAAAGCCCAAATGAGATCTTAGGATCCTTTATCCAGCTTAGAAATGCCATTGCAGGAAGCCTAGTGAGATCATTGGGGAACAAAAAGAGCGAAAAAGTGGGGTGGTTTGATCACAATTGTTCACTAGCGAGCCAGGAATTAAAACAAGCCCTGCAGGCTCGACCAAGAAACAGGGAAGAGGTAATTATTAAACGTTCTAATTACAAACATGCACTAATGACGAGGAAGGCACAATTGAGAGCTAGGGCATGGGCTAATCTTGAGCAAGCAACAACATTAAAAGATAGTACTTTATTCTCGAAAACAATTAATCAACCATTCCTAAAAAATAATGATGTACCCCAAATAACAGTACATGTCCCGTCATCAGAATGGCTTTCACATTTTGGCTTAATTTTTAACTCATATAATCTGACTACTCACATATTGAATAGGGGGATAATTGAGATAAAGCCACCTTTTTTTTAAATCAATTAGTATAGGGGAAGTGAGATCTGCTATGGGAAGATGTTTGAAAGGGAAGGCACCAGGCCCTGATGGGATGCCAGTAGATGCCTACTTGACATACATCAATTTATGGTGCCCTATTTTGACCCAAGTCTTTTTGAGTGTGACAAAGGGATATATTTTAACATCTTGGACTGAAAGCATAATTGTGCCCATTTTCAAAAAGGGAAATAGAGGTGATCCAAAATGCTATCGGCCAATCTCACTTTTAGATACCTCCGTCAAATTGTTGGGAAGAGTACTCCTAGAAAGATTAGAATTATGGGCAACCAAAAATCATATACTCACAGAGGCTCAATTGGGATTCAGGCCTGGGGTTGGTACTCTGGAACAATGTATAAATCTTAATTTAATAATAAGCAAATATACAATAGCAAGGAAGGGTCATATGTTCCTCTGTTTTGCTGATCTTAGCAGTGCTTTTGATTTGGTGAACCATGCTAAGCTGTGGAAAGTTTTGACAGATATGGGCGCACCCTTAGATATAATAAGTTTCTTGGCACAATTATATAATCATTTAACAGCACGGGTGAGATATGGAAGAAATGGCGACTGTACCCCATGTTTTAGGATAGGGTGAGGAATACGTCAAGGCTGTGTTTTGGCGCCTCTTCTATTCTCCCGTTACATAAATGGAGTAGATGCCCATTAAAAAAATATGAAAATCGATACCCCTAAAATAGGAGAATGCTCTATCCCAGTTCTTTTATATGCAGATGATGCTGTACTGCTGTCACGAACTGCAAATGGGCTGCAGCGGCTAATCGAGGGCTTTGTGGAATTTATGGAGGAAAGAGATATGTTGTTGAATATGAGCAAAACTGTTGTAATGACTTGTGGGCAGGGAAAGGTCAGGAAGAAAGCCTTTTTTATCAAAGGTTATAAATGTGAAGAGGTGAATGGATTTACATATCTGGGTATACAATTTTCTAATATGGGACATTGGAAACAACATCTAGAAATCATCAAGATGAAGTATGTTAGGACAACTGAGGCTGTTTTTTGATTTTCAAAAAAGAATCAGTAATAAACCCCTTAGGGAAATGCTGCAAATCTACAAAAGTAAATCAATTAACAGCATTACGTATGGTTCTGCCCTTTGGGGTTCGATGCCCGAGATCCGTTCATTACAAGTGCCAGAGAATAAAAAAATTTGCAGACTATTGGCAGTGCCAAATACTACTTCCACATTTATGGTACATAAGGAGTTGGGTTGCCCTTACGTGGAAGATCTAATATACACCAACGCGTTGTTGGCCTGGCATGGTATTTGGTCTAAAGAAGGGACGCATTTTACCCAAAATATTATTAAAGATTGCCTTACACTAGAATATTGGGATAGAATTTCGTGGTTCGTGCATTTAAAAGATTTGTTGAAAGGTATAAATCTAGTTCCAAATTTGGACAATCCAGGTATTATTCTTCAATTTAGCAAGAAAGAATTGAAAGATCAACTTATGGCATGGAGGGTCTATGACAGAGAAAATAGGGAATGTAGGAAGACAACAGTAGCACTTTATATGACTGAAAATAATGAGGTAATGCCAAATTATTTGCTGAAAGTAGCAAACATTCAGGATAGATTTTATCTGACTCGAATGCGCTTTAGAACGCTACACTTTTTGGTAGCTTTCCCAAAGGTGAGGATTTGGAGTAAAAGTCTACCGAAGTGCCCCTGTGTGGGACAGTTTGCACATTCAACAATGCACTTTATTATATCTTGTAAATTTTATCACGATGCTAGGAAGCAATTTTTAAAACCTTTATTTATTACTAATAAATTATTTTATTGTAGAGAAGCTTTTAACTACTTATGTAAATTGGATACCAATGAGAAATGTGATGCAGTGATAAAATGTATTCTAAATGCCATTGAACTAAGGAAAAAGCTGTTGTACTTAGAAAATCTTCGGTATGAGAATGAATAATTCCTCAATCTGTAGTAGTAAGGGTTTTTATCTATTTATTTATCTATTAGTAATGTTTTTCTTTTGAAGTATCTTACTGTATATTTTATTATTTTAAAGAGATTGTTTTATCTTTTGTGGAGTAAAATCCGAATAAAGATTGATTTGAATTGAATTGACTGTCGGCTAAGTTATTAGAGTTTAATTTTTCCATTGAGTACATTCCTGGAGGAAAAATTTGTAGAGCGGATTGCTTGTCTAGATTGCCCATTGTAGATGAGGAAGAACAAGATTTGGAGACGGAGATTGAGGAATGTTTAGTGGCACGTGTCACTTGAAGTGAGGTCTTGATGAGTGAAGAAGGATGGATTAATTTAGTAAAGGAAGACAAGTTGTTGTGTGAAGTGATGTGTTTGGTTAAGTCTGGTTGGCCAAAGGAGAATTTGTCTACAGAGTTACAACCGTTTTGGAAGGTGTCCGAAGAGTTGTCCATTGAAGGAGATAAATTAGTTAGAGGCAACAAGCTTATTCCTCCAGAGTACTCTAGGAATTATTTGATTGTTAAAGCTCATTCTGGCCATTTAGGTGCTACTACTACTAAAAGAAAGTTAAGATCTGATTTTTGGTGGCCTAGAATGGATAAAGAAATTGATGAGTATGTTAAAGATTGCACAAGATGTAGTAGTAATGATAAGGCTTTGTTCACGGAGGGTGTTACTGACTCGTTTGTTTCCACACCAGCTAGAGCTTGGCAAAAAATTGGTATTGATTTTCTTGGTCCTTATCAAATATTACCACCTAACTTGAGATATTTTGTTGTGATAATCGATCATTTGTCAAGATGGGTTGAAGTAGAACCTGTGAGGTATCCCACCACACAAAGTGTCATTCAATGTCTTAAGAAAGTTTTTATCCGTAAAGGGTTTCCAGAACAAATACTGACGGACAATGGAGTTCAATTTGTCTCAGGAGAAATGCTTCAGTTTTTAGTCAAATGTGTCATTAAACATATAAGGACTCCTCTTTATCATCCACAAAGTAATGGAATGGTAGAACGTTTTAATCGTGTTCTGGGAGATTGTATTCAGGCCACGTACAGGAATAATATGTCCGTAGAACAAGCCGTCAATTAACTTATTTGGTCTTATCGTACCACACCACATGTTGCTACTGGCAAAAGCCCTTTCGAACTTATGAGAGGGAGGATAGCATCCACTGAGTTGTGTCCTTTTTGGGTGGTAAAATCATTTCATGGGAGCAATTTGAAAGAAATTTGGCAAGAGGCGAAAAACAATTCCAATAATGTGAGCATAGGAGTTCAAAGGGGATGAAGCCCACTCCTTCCTGGGGTACCTCCCTGTAAGCAAAAAGGAGGCAAGGTAACAGGACATCCCATCTCCTCCTGAGTTTTTCAGGGAGTCCCATTATCATTCCTTTGAGAGTTTTATTAAACCTCTCTACCAGTCCATTTGTTTGTGGATGATAAGATGTGGTGAATTTGTATGTTACACCACATTCCTTCCACATGGCCTTCAAGTATGCAGACATAAAGTTGCTACCCCTGTCTGATACAACCTCTTTTGGGAAACCCACCCTGGAAAAGATTCCCAGGAGGGCTTTTGCCAGGTGCAGGTGCTATAGTGGTCCTTAGAGGAATAGCTTCAGGATATCTTGTGGCATGGTCCACTACCACCTAGATAAACCTATTGCCTGAAGCAGTAGGAGGATCAAGGGGGCCAACTATGTCAACCCCTACCCTTTCAAAGGGAACCCCAACCACAGGCAGTGGAATAAGGGGAGCCTTTGGAGTGCCACCACTCTTGGCACTGGCTTGGCAGGTCACAAATGACTTACAAAAGTCTTTTGTGTCCTCTGACATCCTAGGCCAGTGAAACAGGGGGACAAGCCTTTCCCATGTTTTAATCTGACTCAAATGTCCAGCCAAGGGAATGTTGTGTGCCAGAGTTAGGAGGAACTCTCTGTACTGCAGGGGAATGACCAATCTCCTGGCTGCTCCAGGTTTTGGGTCCCTTGCCTCTGTGTACAAGAGGTTGTCCTCCCAGTAAACTCTATGTGAGTCACTGACATCCCCATTTTGCTGTTTGACAGCTTGCTGTCTTAGACCCTCTAATGTGGGACAGGTTTGCTGTGCCACACTCAGCTCCTCCCTGGCAGGCCCCCCTCCACCCAAAAGCTCAGCAGTGTCTGCTGCCATCTCCTCTGGTGAAGGTTCTGCACAGGGGGAAATTCTTCTTCCTCAGAAGTTGAATCATCTGTAGAGGGAGGGATAGTGGGTAGGGATTTACCCTTACTAACCCTAGCTTTAGGGAGCACTTGGTCCATTGTTCCAGGATCCAAGTCACCCTGTCCTTTTTGCTTTTTGGCCTGAGCCCTTGTCAAAGCAAAAATATGCCCAGGAATGCCCAGCATTGCTGCATGAGCCTCCAACTCCACTTCTGCCCAAGCTGATGTCTCTAAATCATTTCCTAGTAGACAGTCTACAGGTAAATCCGAAGGAACCACAACTTTCTTTGGACCAGTAACCCCCCCCCCAGTTGAGATTCACAACCGCCATGGGGTGGCTAAGAGTTTTGTTGTGAGCGTCTGTCACTTGGTACTGGTGACCAAGTAGGTGTTGTTCAGGGTGTACCAGTTTCTCTATTACCATGGTAACACTGGCACCTGTGTCCCTGTAGGCCTGAACGTCAACACCATTGATTAGGGGAAGTTGCTTGTACTTATCCATATTAAGGGGACAAGCAACCAAGGTGGCCAAATCAATGGCACCTTCAGAGACTAACACAGCCTCTGTGGTCTCCCTAACAAGACCAACCCCAACTAAATTACTAAAAGTGAGCCCAGCTACTCCCTTAGATTGGCTATTAGTAGGTTTGCTCCCACCACCACTGCTATTACTAGAGGCACTAGAGGTTGCAGTAGGGGTTGTGTTAGTGGGAGGCTTGGTGCTTTTCTTTGGGCAACTGGCATCAGTTGTCCAATGGCCTTTTACTTTACAAAAATAGCACCATGGTTTCTTGACTTGATTAGAAGAGGATTTGGACCCACCACCCCCACCAGAGTGTTTTTGTGGGCCTGATGAAGACTCATTTTTAGATTTGTCCCCACCCTTGTCAGAAGACTTACCATCCTTCTTCTTGCCATCCTTGTCACCCCCTGTATGAACTTTTCTGTTCACTCTTGTTCTGACCCATTTGTCTGCCTTCTTTCCCAATTCTTGGGGAGAGGTCAGATCTGAGTCCACTAGATATTGGTGTAACAAATCAGACACACAGTTATTCAGAATATGCTCTCTCAGGATTAGATTGTGCAGGCTTTCATAGTCAGAAACTTTACTGCCATGTAACCACCCCTCCAAGGCCTTCACTGAATAGTCAACAAAGTCTACCCAGTCTTGTGAGGACTCTTTTCTGGTTTCTCTGAACTTAATCCTGTATTGTTCAGTGGTTAAGCCAAATCCATTCAAGAGTGCATTCTTCAAAACTGTAAAATTATTGGCATCACTTTCCTTCACAGTAAGGAGCCTATTCCTACCCTTTCCACTGAGAGATAGCCATAGGATAGCAGCCCACTGCCTTTGAGGGACCCCCTGTACCATACAGGCCCTCTCAAGTGCAGCAAACCACTTGTTAATGTCATCCCCCTCCTTGTAAGGGGGAACTATCCTGTGCAGATTCCTGGAATCATGCACTCTCACAGGATTGCTATCAGGAATACTGCTGCTGCCACCATGGGGTCCAAACCCCAACCTCTGTCTCTCCTTCTCCAGATCTAGGGATTCCCAGCTGTTGCAGTTTAAGCTTCAGCCTGGTCTCTTCCACTCTCAACTTATTGAGTTCCCTTTCTAACAATTTGTCTTGAAGGCCTGTGGGTTGTTAATGCTTGGACACAGAAGAAATATTGGATTCAACAGAGGGAGACCTGCCTCTAACAGATTGCACTCTAACAACCTGGCCTTCAGGAACAAAAACATCCCTACTATGATGGGAGCTTCTATTACTACCAGCATTGCTAGGTGGTCTGCTAAGGGGCAGATTAGGAGGAGAACCCTGTACACCTCCCACAAGGGGGTCCCCTTAGTCTGAGTGTGAGCTATCTACTAACTTTTCTGATGAAGTGCCACCCTGGGCCTTATCATTCTCAATGAGCATGTTAGACAGAAATTCTCTAGAAGGGTTCTTTCCTACCACTAAACCTCTATCAATGCAGAGACTCCTTGGGCTCTTAAAGTTAAGATTGTCATAAGTTGTATTGACCATTTTAAGAGAAGTTCCTACATCAGACATGATAGAAGACGGTTTAGAGACAGTGAGAAGAGAGAAAAAGTTTCAGGACTTTTTAAGGAACAGAAAAAAAACTTTTTCAAACTTTTAGAAAGTTTGGGAGTACTTTTCAGCACTTAGCAGATAGGGTAAGAGAAGAAAAGCAAAACTTTTTGGTTAGGTGTACATACACTGAACTTGTTTTGTATATTATTCTCTTATGAAAAGTACAAAATGACAAAGTGGTAAGTAGTTGCAAGCACTTATCCCACCGCTGCACAACCAAGGTAGGAGGATGGCTTGGCTTGTAGTGGGTACCAAGGGGTACTTACACTCTGTACCAGGTCCAGTTATCCCTTATTAGTGTAGAAGAGGTGTTTCTAGCATCTTAGGCTGATAGAAGGTAGCTATAGCAGAGCAGCTTAGGCTGAACTAGGAGACATGCAAAGCTCCTACTATACCACTGGTGTCATATGCACAATATCATAAGAAAACACAATACACAGATATACTTAAAATAAAGGTACTTTATTTTTATGACAATATGCCAAAAATATCTCAGTGAGTACCCTCAGTATGAGGATGCCAAATATACACAAGATATATGTACACAATACCAAATATATGCAGTTATAGCAAAAGGAAGTAATGCAAGCAATGTAAAGTTACAGTAGATTTCAATAGAGCACATAGGTATAGGGGCAACACAAACCATATACTCCAAAAGTGGAATGCGAACCACAAATGGACCCCAAACCTTTGTGAGCTTGTAGAGGGTCGCTGGGACTGTAAGAAAACAGTGAGTGTTAGAAAAATAGCCCACCCCAAAACCCTGTAAGGTAGGTGTAAAGTGCACCTACAACCCCCAGAGAGCACAGAAGTGGTGATAGGGGGTTTCTGCAAGGACAACCAACACCAGCAAAGCAACAACAGTGGATTTCCGGACCTGAGTACCTGTAAGACAAGGGGACCAAGTCCAAGAGACGCGACAGTGTCGAGAGTGGGCAGATGCCCAGGAAATGCCAGCTGAGGGTGCAAAGGAGCTGCCACCGGATGGAAGAAGCTTGGTGTTTTGCAAGAACGTAGAGGACTAGGAACTTCCCCTTTGGATGATGGATGTCCAACGTCGTGAAGAAGCTTGCAGAGGTGTTCCCACGCAGAAAGACTGCAAACAAGCCTTGCTAGCTGCAAGGGTCGCGGTTAGGGTTTTTGGATGCTGCTGTGGCCCAGGAGGGACCAGGATGTCGCCACTTGAATGAGGTGAGAGGGGGCGCCCAGCAAGTCAGGGAGCCCTCACAGAAGCAGGCAGCACCCGCAGAAGTACTGGATCAGGCACTTAGAAGAGGAGTGAACCGGAGTCCACCCGAAGTCAGAAAAGGGAGTCCCACGACGCCGGAGGACAACTCAGAAGGTTGTGCACTGCAGGTTAAAGTGTCGGGGACCCAGGCTTGGCTGTGCACGAAGGAAATCCTGGAAGAGTGCACAGGAGCCGGAGCAGCTGCAAATCACGCGGTACCCAGCAATGCAGTCTAGCGTGGGGAGGTAAGGACCTACCTCCACCAAACTTGGACTGAAGAGTCACTGGACTGTGGGAGTCACTTGGACAGAGTTGCTGAGTTCCAGGGACTATGCTCGTCGTGCTGAGAGGGGACCCAAAGGACCGGTGATGCAGTTTTTTGTTGTCTGTGGTTGCAGGGGGAAGATTCCGTCGACCCACTGGAGATTTCTTCAGAGCTCCTGGTGCAAGAAGGAGGCAGGCTACACCCAGAGCATGCACCACCAGGAAACAGGCGAGAAAGCCGGCAGGATGAAGCGATACAAGGTTGCAGTAGTCGTCTTTGCTACTTTGTTGCGGTTTTGCAGGCGTCCTGAGCAGTCAGCGGTCGATCCTTTGGCAGAAAGTGAAGAGAGAGATGCAGAGGAACTCTGGTGAGCTCTTGCATTCGGTATCTGAAGAATTCCCCAAAGCAGAGACCCTAAATAGCCAGAAAAGGAGGTTTAGCTATCTAGGAAGGAGGATAGGCTAGTAAGAAAGGTAAGAGCCTATCAGAAGGAGTCTCTGACGTCACCTGCTGGCCCTGGCCACTCAGAGCAGTCCAGTGTGCCAGCACACCTCTGAATCCAAGATGGCAGAGAGAGAGCATAACCACTGAGGTTCTGGTTAGCAGAGCCTCAGTGAGACAGTTAGTCATCACACAGGGAACACATACAGGGCACACTTATGAGCACTGGAGCCCTGGCTGGCAGGGTCCCAGTGATACATACACTAAAACAACATATATACAGTGAAATATGAGGGTAACATGCCAGGCAAGATGGTACTTTCCGACAAATGGGTCCCATCAATGGCACCTATGATGTTAGGGATATGTCCAAGGGCATAGAAGTCACCTTTAACTGTAGGCAAATCCTTCACCTGAGGGAAAACGATGTAGCTCCGCATGTGTTTCAGCAGGGCAGACAACACTCTGGACAACACGTTGGAAAACATATGCTGGGACATCCCTGATGCCATGGCCACTGTTGTTTGAAATGACCCACTTGCAAGGAAATGGAGCACTGATAGCACCTGCACTTGAGGGGGGATCCCTGTGGGATGGCGGATTGCTGACATCAGGTCTGGCTCCAACTGGGCACACAGTTCCTGGATTGTGGCACAGTCAAACCTGTAGGTGATGATCAAATGTCTTTCCTCCATTGTCGACAAGTCCACCAGCGGTCGGTACACCGGAGGATTCCGCCATCTCCTCACATGTCCCAGCGGACGGTGCCTAGGAATGACAACAGCGACCACAGAGTCAAACAACTCAGAGGTATGTACCCACAGTCTACACAGAACACCATTCATACACACAATCTGGCCTGTATTTGTGTTGTGCGACAAGGCCTAGGTCTGTGTGACGCAGTTGATAATTAGGCCATGTGGGCCCCTGAAATGGCGGCTGCCTGACCTGAAAGTGGGACAATGGGATGTGAGGTAACTGCGCTGGCATTGTACACCGTTGCGGTAGGCTGTCGAAGACCACGGCGCAATGCTGCATTGGTTAACATTGAACCCTATGGGTCCCAGGAGCCAATGACGATGTACGCCGGTGGTGATGGTACGCACCGCCGTGGACGGGACTGCCATTTTCTAGCTGTTCAATCACTCGATACCTGATCTTCGACAGGAGAGGACCTACAATGCAAGTGCTGCTGTGACCTCGGTCTGGAAGAGACAATGGCTCATGCGTCTGGGGAAAGGGCCCCTGCCTTCACTGAAGAGGAGTTGGAGAAGCTTGTGGAGGGTGTCCTCCCCCAGTACACGCTACTCTACGGTCCTCCAGACCAACAGGTAAGTACACAGTGAGCACGTTGTATGGGCTATGCCTGTGTGGAGAGGGCTGGTTGTAAGAAGGAAGGGGGCACAGCCCTGCATGCATGAAGGACTGTGAATGCATGTGCCACATGGCAAGGTTTGGGATGTGGGCCACTCACTTCGACGGTGCAGTTGGTAATGACTTCTCTTCTTCCCCTGTACATGTCATGTAGGTCAGCGCCCACCAGAAGAAGGATTTTGGCGTGCCATCGCCAAGGACGTCGGACCCTCGGGGTCCACCACAGACGGAGCACCCACTGCCGGAAAAGATGGGAGGACATTCGCCGCTGGACCGAGAAGACGGCGGAGGCTCAGCTGGGGAAGGCCTCCCAACATGGGAGGGGTGCCCGTCGAACCATGACCCCCCTGATGTTCCGGATCCTGGCGGTGGCCTACCCTGAGTTGGATGGGCGCTTGAGGGCATCACAGCAGACACAAGGGGGTGAGTACAACATTATTCAGCGGACTTGCGCGCAGTGAAGGTGTCTGGGTGGGGGAGGAGGGCTGTGGGTTTCCCTAGGCCAGGGCGAGTTCCGTAGGCTAGGCCCCTCCGTAATGCAGGCCATGTGGCACCCCACCCCACCTCTGTAGAATGACAAGTACAGGTATACATGCCCCTGTGTCATCTATGTGTGCAGATGTCGACCATAGCTATGTAGGACATATCGCAGGAATTGCATCTGTAGAACCCAACAGCGCGACATAGTGCAGGGGCTGATGTGTCTGTATTGTCCGCCAACGGTAGCGGTAAGCCATGCACTCAACCTGTCTTTCTTCTGTCGTCCCCCCCCCCCTTTTTGTGGTCTCCCTGTTCTTGTGTGCATCAGCATCATCAGGCAGTGGCACCGGGGCACGAGGGAGCTGCATCCCACATGGCCATGGAGGGCCACACCGCGGACTCAGAATACACCAGTGGGACGGAGGGCGAGGGGAGCACCACGGCGGTCACAGGATCTGCAACCAGCGACACGGACTTGTCCTCCGATGGGAGCTTTCTTGTGGTGGCTGCAAAATCTGTGCCCCCCACTTCTACAGGTACAGCCGCCACCCCCCCTACCAGCACCGCCCTCCCAGCAGCCCCTCAGCCTTTGCCCCGTGCCCACTCACCCAGGAGGGAGGGGCATCACCTTCGCCCCAGGCACCTCAGCCCCTGCCCCTGTCACCTCTGCTGCCCTCAGTGAGGAGGCCATTGACCTCCTCAGGTCTCTCATTGTTGGGCAGTCTACCATTTTGAATGCCATCCAGGGTGTAGAAAGGGAATTGCAACACACAAATGCATTCCTGGAGGGCATTCATTCTGGTCAGGCTGCCCTTCATCAAACCCTCCAAACTCTGGCCTCAGCACTGATGGCAGCCATTGTCCCTGTCTCTAGCCTCCCCCCTCCAACTTCCTCCACCCAGACCCAATCACCTGTACCCCAGCCTATCCCAAGCACACCATCAGACCAGCCTGCACACACCTCACCACACAAGGGAAGCTCAGGCAAACATAAGCACCACACATCCCACAGACACTCACGCAAGCATCACACACATACAGACACACCAACATCCACTGCCTCCACTGTGTCCCCCTCCTCCTCGTCTCCCTCCTCCCTCCCGGTCTCGTCTACACCCTCACCTGCATGCACTACCACTACAGCCACTACGTCCCGCACCAGCACACCCAACACCACACCCCGCTCACGTGCACTCACCGCCCCCACTCCCATTTACACGTCCCCTGTGTCTTCTCCCAGTGTTTTTGTGACGCCCCCTCCGAAGATACACAAACGCAGGCACACACCCACCCAACAGCCATCCACCTCACGACAGCCTCCAGCCCATGCACCTTCACCCAAAGTCACCAAACGTACACCTCCTATAACCACTACCTCTTCCTCCACTCCCAAACCCCCTCCAGCTACCCGTCCCAGTGTTCCTAAGAAACTTTTCCTGGCCAACCTTGACCTCTTTCCCACCCCCCCCCCCAACTCATAGGTCACGTACTAGCACCTCAGCCAAAAAATCTCCGGGACCAGTGGTGCCTGTTACAGGTATGTGGAGTGCACCGGCCACCAGGACAGCCAGTGTGGCACGGAGCCATAGCACAGACAGTCCTCCCCCTGTGAAGCACCAGAAGTTGGACAGTGCCCGGCGGGAGAGGGGGAAGACTCCAGCCAGCAAAGCCGCTCACAAGGGTCCCGGGGGGGAGTGTCGACTCAGCTGTGACTCCTCCCAAGGTGGGGAAGGGGCAGAAGAAATCTCCAAAGTCTGGGAGGAGCAGCACGGCGGAGAAGACCGCCATCATCCCCGCTGCCCAGGAGGCCACCGCCAGCCCAATCGTCACTGGCCAGGAGGCCACCGCCAGAGTCACTGCCTAGGAGGCCAGCCCAATCGACACTGGCCAGGAGGCCACCGCCAGAGTCACTGCCCAGGAGGCCAGCCCAAGCGTCACTTGCCAGGAGGCCACCGCCAGAGTCACTGCCCAGGAGGCCAGCCCCATCGTCACTGGCCAGAAGGCCACCGCCAGAGTCACTGCCCAGGAGGCCAGACCAATCGTCACTGGCCAGGAGGCCACCGCCAGCCCCAGAGTCACTGGTCAGGAGGGCCCCGCAAGTCACAGCCCAGCTGACCCATGAAGGACCGCCAGCCACAGGCCTGCTGGGCAATGAAGGACCGCCTTGGCAAGCACCGCTGAACAGGCCAGGGACGGCTGAACAAGGCAAAGACCGCCATGGAATGCACCGCTGAACAGGGCAAGCACCTCTGCACAGGTCAGAAACTGCCAACTCAAGCACTGCTGAACAGGGCACAGACCGCCATGGCAAGCACCGCTGAACAGGTCAGAAACTGCCAACTCGAGCACCGCTGAACAGGGCAAAGACCACCATGGCAAGCACCGCTGAACAGGCCAGGGACCGCTGAACAAGGCAAAGACCGCCATGGAATGCACCGCTGAACAGGTCAGAAACTGCCAACTCAAGCACCGCTGAACAGGGCAAAGACCGCCATGGCAAGCACCGCTGAACAGGGCAAGCACCGCTGAACAGGTCAGAAACTGCCAACTCAAGCACCGCTGCACAGGGCAACGACCGCCATGGCAAGCACTGCTGGACAGGGCAAGCACCGCCATGGCAAGCACCGCTGTACAGGGCAAGGACCGCCGAACAGGGCAAAGACCGCCAAGGCGAGCACCACTAGCCCATTAGCGGCAGGGGCAGTGACAAAACTGGGACCGTCACGGGGTGAGTGCTGCACTCTGGGCACCAGTCCCCCTCCAGAACCAGTGGAGAACAGCATCCACTCCGTCTGTCCTGCACAGGATGAAGCACTCTGGGCACCAGTCCCCCTCCAGAACCAGTGGAGACATGCATCCCCTCCGTCTGTCCTGCACAGGATGAAGCACTCTGGGCACCAGTCCCCCTCCAGAACCAGTGGAGACATGCATCCACTCCGTCTGTCCTGCACAGGATGAAGCACTCTGGGCACCAGTCCCCCTCCAGAACCAGTGGAGACATGCATCCACTTGAGAGACTGTGGCTTTGCACTCCCCAGGATGGTGCAGTGGGCAACCCACCCACTGTAGAGACTTGAGAGACTGTGGCTTTGCACTCCCCAGGATTGAACAGTGGGCAAACCACCCACTTTAGAGACTTGAGAGACTGTTGCTTTGCACTCCCCAGGATTGAACAGTGGGCAAACCACCCACTGTAGAGACTTGAGAGACTGTGACTTTGCACTCCCCAGGATTGAACAGTGGGCAACCCACCCACTGTAGAGACTTGAGAGACTGTGGCTTTGCACTCCCCAGGATTGAACAGTGGGCAAACCACCCACTGTAGAGACTTGAGAGACTGTGGCTTTGCACTCCCCAGGATTGAACAGTGGGCAACACACCCACTGTAGAGACTTGAGAGACTGTGGATTTGCACTCCCCAGGATTGAACAGTGGGCAACCCACCCACTGTAGAGACTTGAGAGACTGTGGCTTTGCACTCCCCAGGATTGAACAGTGGGCAAACCACCCACTTTAGAGACTTGAGAGACTGTGGCTTTGCACTCCCCAGGATACATCAATGGGCATGGAGCCCCCTTGTGGATCTGGCGTGGTGCACTCATCCGGGCTGGAGTACCCCCACTTCCCTTCCCCCTGAGGTGCCTGTTGTATTTCTATCTGATGCCCCTGCAGTGTTCTCTCCGTTTTGATCAGGAATCTAGTGTGGGCCTTGCCCATGCATTTTGGGCCCAGTGGTCCACGGACAATGAATGGTGCATTACCTGCACTACTAATCGTGGTGTATATTTTGTTTAATGTGTATATATATATATATGTATATATTTGGTCACTGTATGTTGATATATTACAATGGTTACACTCATTTCCTTTTTTCTTTGCATTCTTCCGGGGGTTGGGGGTTGTTACTGTAATGTTTGGATATGCATTGGTGTGTGTGTTGTAGTGGGTGAGGGTCAGGGTGGGGGTTGGGATGTTGGTTGTGTGTGTCCCTGTGTTTTTCCCTCCCCCTCCCCTATGTCGTAGGTGCAGTACTCACTGTGGTCTTTGCCGCCGGCGTTGATGATCCTCGTATAGGAGCAGGAAGACTATCGCTGGCAGAATATGGAGTTCCGGCTCCATGGTGTTGTCGTTCCTCGTGGAGTGTGTAGAGGTGAGCGTTTTCTCTTTGAAATGGCTGTTTCTGCTGTGTTTTTATCCGCGGTGAATCCGCCCCGGAAAAGGTGGCGGATTGGTAGGTCGTGATACTGTGGGCGGTACATTGTCCTCCGCCTGTCTGTTGGCAGTGACCGCCGCGCTGTTTGTCTGTAACGCTGTGGCGGTCAGAGTGTTAAGTGGCTGTCTTTGTTGGCGGTTTCCGCCACAGTCATAATTCCAATTTTTTTACCACCGGCCTGTTGGCGGTTTTACCGCCGCTTTAACACCGACCGCCAGGGTTGTAATGACCACCAAAGTCTTTTGCCATTTGTACAGCAAAGTCTTTAAGCATAGGTTAGGCACAGTGTCAACCTTGCTGAGCTATAAAATGTCAAAAGCCATTTACCACTCCAGGCACAGTATTACAGCTTTGGACTGGTAAAATACAGTCCAAGCCAACCTGGAATGAGTAAAAGCAACCCCTGACACGTGTTTCTCTCTCATTAGAGCTCATCAGAGAGGTTTAGATTTTTCCAGACACAAGGGAGCACCCAGTATAAGTAAAAACAAATCCCTTTCAGGGTTAGAGTGACATATAAATTATGCAAAAACCAAATTGAGAACTCTGGGTAGTTCCCACGTTTAGGTGGAGAGCAGTTCTAGTAAGGAGCACCCTGCAACACCAGCGACACTCTAGATTTGCTCACCTCAAATGTCTGTTTATCTAGCAAAGTTTTTAAGCATTGGATCAGCACAGTGCTATCCACGCCGAGGTAGATAGTGACAAAGGGCCATATGTACGAACACATTTTCCCATAGACACAGAATGGGCAAAACTGCTTGCTACATCTGGCCCAAAGTCTTTTGCCATTTTTTTTGCATATTCATATGATACATATATAAAGAAATACTGGCTCTCTATATCACTTTTTATTTTTTATACATGTGTGCTTTCCCTGGGGCCGATCGTGGCAGAGCACACATGTATTAAAAAAACAAAATGCCCACATAGGGGGTCAGCCCAAGGGCTGACCCCCAACATTTTCTTTTTTTTCTAAAAATATTCTCGGGGTGGGGGAAACTATTGCGTTAAAATTACCCCCACGGGTCGACCGGTGTAGGAAGGGCCGATCCTGCCATTTTTAAAAAAACATTTATTATCGCCCCCCCAGAAGAACCCCAACGTATTTATTTTTATACTTATGCCCAAACGTGAAGGGCCAGCCCATTTACCTAGGGGCCGACTCCCCCCAAAAAGATCCCTGGTGCCTAGGGGCGTTTCCTGACCATGGATCGCAGCCGCGCTGACTCTCCCCTTTCCATCGATGCCTCCCTGGCATCTGGGGGGCCGTTTTTGCCTTTGTTTACCCATTGGAGTAGAGAGAGGATGCCTACCTGCTCCTCTGCTGCTCGGGTGGGAAAAAAACGGTGTGCTGACGTCTCAGAAGGGCGGGCGGGTGGGTGGTTGACAGGGAAGTTTATATATAAATTAAAGAAAAATGTTTCTATGAAGCATTAAGGGCCTAACGGCCCGCCAAAGTCCCGTGTTGGGAAGACCACCAATGCGGTCTTTCCTCCGCGGTAGATATTACAAGTTTCCCGCTGGCCCAGCAGGACACTCACCACAACATTGACGCCGGCTAGTAATGGATCCGGTGGGCGTGTTAGAGTGCGTTGAGTGCGAAAGCACGCGTCTCAGTTTTCACTGCCCGTAATTCGTAAATCGGGCAGTCAAAAGTGCGACGGGGCTGCACATGGGGGCCCCTGCACTGCCCATGCCAAGTGGACCGCCATGCAAAGGCTGGCAGAAACGCAAGTTGTAATCCCTAGTGATGCTCCGGTGGCGCTAGCAGCTCTTAAATATGCCCCATAGCTTTGTAAACAATGTTATGACGAAGAGCCTTTTGAAAACAATTCCATCGCAAAATGAGCCACTGGGTCAGTCAGTGATCTGAAAAAAGAAAGTCAGGAGGACCGTAGATTTAAAAAACAGTAAGATATATTTATTCTTCAACCGGTTATTAAAAAAAAAAGGGCAGGAATGTATGAAAACAAAGTAGTTTCCCTCGGATTCTCTAATGGGGGTTCAATCCAAGGATACATCGCTCCAGTCTCCAACTGTCTTATGTGGGATAGGGCATGTGATCCAATCCTAGACAGATATGATAGTCCTTCACAAGCAGCAGCGATTTATGTGCATCCTGGAAGTGTTTTAAATGGAGATGAGCACTGATCAAACTTTACTTATGGTTGGACACCTCCCTTCAGCCTAAACCCCAACTTTCATTGTAGACTCCAGGAGGCTAAACTGCCCTCAACCTTCAGTGTGTGGAGAGTCACCCCCACATAAGTCAACAAGGCTATGCTGTGCAAAGTACAACTGATTATTACATCCTTTACAATCACCCGCTTAAGTTGGGTGTGAGTGCATGCCCATAGTGAAATCCACAAGTTTGTTTGGCAAGCACAATCATATCACTGACATAAGCCTTCCCCAGATATGAAGTAACATTAAAGGTGCAACCACATTAAACAATCTTAACAACCACTTTCAGGATGGCCTCAGGTGCCACATGCCCCATATCACAGTTTTCACTTTATATGAAATTAACACTGGGTTGGTTCATTTACCACCATTCAGGCACCAAAACTTGATAATGTACCATTACCCCATCTGAAACAGCCACAAATCCATTTAATGGGCTTGTCCCGTCTAGTATTGTAAAGGAAGTTGAGCCAAAGCTACCATCCCAGAACGCTTAACCCACATCTAGCACTGGACGAGAGGTGCCTCTTCTGCACAATGAAACCAAAAACGGAACTTCCACTAATGAAGTGAACAAGAGAAGATGGGTGCCAGCCATGACATAAGTACTAATCTCAGCTCAAAATATGAAGAATTTAGGAGTCATTTGGTTCATGACACAAATAAATATATCTGTAGAGTAAACCAACTTCAAACTTACTCTACAACTACTTCCAACTAACTTACTCTACAAGGTTCTACCACTCCTTCAAAAAGAAAAGCATGTAAAACTAAAGATCACAATGTGGCCTACATGGAACTACCCAAAGGGCTCATGTGAACTACTTGGGATTACAGACAGACCCCACGGATGTACATGAGCTATCAAAATAGCTTCTGTGCTCTATCTGGGGCCTTCAAAAGAGTTCAAATCATCTACCTGTGATTATGTAAAGAGGGACTTGTGATCTGTCCAAAGAGCTCAAGTGATCTACACAGGACTGTCCAAAGAGCGTAAAAGATCTTCACTAGATTACCCAAAAATAAATTATATATGATCTACACAGGGCTAAGCAAAGACCTTGTGTAATCTACATGACTAATCAAATTATGCAATTGACAGAGTACGGTGGACACAAAATCAGCCAGCAAAGTTGACCACCAACTAAATCTGCCAGCAAAGTTCACAATCAACAGAAGTCGCAATAGGACTATGTACCAAAACAAATTGTCCTGGAACAAGGGCCGGGAAGGCAATGAAGAGAAAGGCCCACATAACTCCGAGCAGGAATCTCGAGTCAGCCAAAGTTTGAGTATATAAATAACACTTCGGAGCAAATACCAGTGAATGCTGGACCCAAAGCTCTGGAATACCCACAGTCCACAACATAGTACACAACTGAACTAACTATCCTTTCGGAAAATGTTGGAACACCAACGGTGCTGTCCCCGAGCACTGGAAAAACACTTTCTTTTAAAATGACTGACAACTGCTGTTGGTTATCTAACAACAACTTCAGCATACAAATCTTTCACCCAGTGCATACCCAGAAAAATGTAGTCTCCACCACTTTATTCAAGGAGGATGGCTTGGACACAGTTCTGATTTCGAGTTGTTAGAAAATATGGGCCCAATTTACAAAGGTGCATTTAGACCAAAAGTCTAAATTTAGACCAAAAGTGCAGCGTCAGTTTTCTTGCAGCCCTTAGCTCCCCCCTAACACCACAATGTGTACGCCATGCGGTAGTCAGGGGACTAGCGTCAGAATTGTTTACGCTAGTGTGGCGCTTTTCAGGATTAGTATCAGAAATTGTGACACTAATCCTGCAAAGCATCCAGAGGCCCATTGTAAGCAATGGAAGCCTCCTTTTAACGCCCGCTCTGAGCAGTGTGGATTCTTTCAATCAATCAATCAAAATTTTTTATATAGTGTGCTACTCACCCGTGAGGGTCTCAAGGCGCTGCGGGGGGTTACTGTTCGAACAGCCATGTCTTGATGTTTTTTCTGAAGAGTAGGAGGTCTTTGGTTTTGCAGAGGTTGATGGGGAGGGAGTTCCAGGTTGTGGGGGCGAGGTAGGAAAAGGCCCTGCCTCCTGTGGTGGTTCGATGGATGCGGGGGACTGTAGCTAGTGTGAGGTTGGCTGATCGGAGGTTGCGGGTGGGAGTGTGGAAGTTCACTCTTTCGTTGAGGTAGGTCAGCCCGGTGTTGTGGAGGGATTTGTGTGCGTGGATGAGGATCTTGAAAGTGAGTCTCTTGTCTATGGGGAGCCAGTGAAGAGATTTGAGGTGTGGTGAGATTCGTTCGTGGCGGGGGAGGCCAAGGACGCGGCGTGCGGCTGTGTTCTGGATTCTCTGGAGTTTGCATTTGAGTTTGAGTGTGGTGCCGCGTAGAGGGCGTTACCGTAGTCAAGTCTGCTGCTGATGAGTGCATGGGTGATTGTCTTCCTGGTCACTGGGGGAATCCATTTGAAGGATTCTTTTAGAGTGCAGAGTGTGTGGAAGCAGGAGGAGGTTAGTGCATTGATTTGTTGTGTCATGGAGAGGGAGGGGACCAGGATGATGCCGAGGTTGCATGCGTGGTTTGCGGGGGTGGGTTCGGGGGCTAGGGCGGTGGGCCACCAGGAGTCGTCCCATATGGTTTTGTTGGGGCTAAAGATGATGATCTCGGTTTTGTTGGAGTTAAGCTTGAGGTGGTTAGTTGTCATCCAGTTGGCGGTGTCGAGGAGAGCAGCGTGTAGGTTGGTTTTGTCGGTGGTGGGGTTGCGGGTGAGGGAGAGGATGAGTTGGGTGTCATCTGCGTAGGAGAGGATAGTGATTCCGTGTGGTCGGAGGATGTTGACTAGGGGGATCATGTAAATGTTGAAGAGTGTGGGGCTGAGGGAGGACCCTTGGGGGACTCCGCAGATGATCTTGGTAGCTGTGGAGTGGAAAGGTGGAAGGCGGACTCTCTGTGGCGAATTCTTATGTTGTGGAGGCGTGTCCGGAGTGTGTGGTGGCAGACAGTGTCAAAGGCTGCGGAGAGGTCTAGGAGGGTGAGTGCGACTGTTTCGCCTTTGTCGACTTTGGTCCTGATGTCGTCAGTGCATGCGATGAGGGCGGTTTCCCTGCTGTGGTTCTTGCGAACCCGGATTGTTAGGGGTCAAGAGTGTTGTTTCCTTCGAGGAAGTGGGATAGGGGGGCGTTGACTAGTTTCTCAGCAACCTTGGCGGGAAAGGGAGGAGGGAGATGGGGCGATAGTTGGAGAGGATCTCCGGGTTGGCTGCATAAAGAACATTCTGCTGAGCCTGCGGGCAGAAAATTGTTTCCGTCCGCCGGCTCAGCAGAATGCCTGGCCGGGACATTGCCCGCAGCTCCACATGGAGCTGCCGTCAATGCCTCTGTGCGGTGGGTGCAGCTGCACCCGTTGCGTAGATCACTGCCTGTAAATCCGGTAGTGACCTGCGTGATGGGGCACTGCAGCCCTTCCACCAGCCTTTCCCTGGCGGGGGAACCCTCCAGGGAGAGGCTGGTGGCTGTAGGGATCATTATCCGAGGGGCAGCAGATAATGATTCCTTCCGCTGCCTGCGGCATGGCGGTCTGAATCACCATGTTCATAACGAGGGCCAAAGTTTTTCTTAATATGGCGTCTGTGGTGACGCTGAAATTTCCCAGTATTTACACAAATAAAGATTTAAATAGCACTATTTTGTTTTATTTCTTTTACAGTGCTTCTCGTCCCAATGGAGGGTGTACATCACACATATATATTATGTAGTGAAATAAATCATGTGTGCAAATCAATGTACAGGATGTACTGTGACTTACAATTTATGAACTGCAAGTAACAGAAGGATCTCAGTGTTAAACGCAGTGACCCACTCACCCATTTACAGGAAATACAAATCTGTCATCTCTCCTTACATAACGTGCTTTGCAGGACACTTGCTAACCCTCTATGCTACTTTCATTCAAAACTGGGACTAGAGAAAACACAGAGCTCTCCCTCCAGCTAATACGTTAACCCCAGAGTCATCTCACCATAGTCCCTGGCACACAGGATCTTAGCAGCGGGTACACTTATCTCTCGGGCATGCGCAGCAAAGACACAATCTCATGGGCCTGCGCAGTAAACAGACACCACTTATCTCTCAGGCATGCGCAGCAAAGACACAATCTCATGGGCCTGCGCAGTAAACAGACACCACTTATCTCTCAGGCATGCGCTGCAAAGACACAAATCTCATGGGCCTGCGCAGTAAACAGACACCACTTATCTCTCGGGCATGCGCAGCAAAGACACAATCTCATGGGCCTGCGCAGTAAACAGACACCACTTATCTCTCGGGCATGCACAGCAAAGACATGACACATGAGGATGCGTAGTAAAGACACAACACTTATCTCATGGCACTCATCACTAAGCCACGACAGATCTCTCTGTGGCTTGAGCAGTAGCACATATCACTTCTCTCCTGCGCATGCGCAGTAGCCGCAGGAGCAGCCCAGGCCCCTCCACGGTGCTCAGCAGGCAGAGGGTCTCGTGGTCTCCCGGCTCCTCCCTGGTCTTCCCCCCTGTATCCGCCGGAGCCCAGTGAAGAGCCGCCCCAGGGTCCATGGAGGTCAGCTTGGCTGGTTTCAGTATCAGCGGCCGAAGAGCTATTGCCCCATCCCTGGGGGCTCCGGCTCTGTGGTGAGCTCTGCCCCCCCAGAGTGAGTGAGGGGGGGGTCGTGTTTCTTTGGAGCAGGTGCTGTTGCACCTTCAGGGGGCGCTGTAAGTATCACCAATACTTGTGTCCTGGGGCAGTGCACCTGCTCTCAAGCAAGTATCACCAGTACTTGTGTCCCGGTGCACTGCACCTGCTGCTCATGTAAGTGTCACCATTACTGGTGTCCCGGTGCACTGCACCTCCTGCTCATGTATCACCAGCACTTGTGCCCCTGTGCACTGCACCTGCTGCTCGTGTATCACCGGTACTTGTGTCCTGGGACAGTGCACCTGCTCTCCTGCAAGTATCACCAGTACTTGTGTCCCTGTGCACTGCACCTGCTGCTCATCTAAGTATCACCAGTACTTGTGTTCCGGTGCACTGCACCTGCTGCTTATGTAAGTAGCAGAAGTACTTTGTTCCAGTGCACTGCACCTGCTGCTCGTGTATCACCAGTACTTGTGTCCCGGTGCAGTGCATCTGCTGCTCATGCAAGTATCACCATTACTTGTGTCCTGGTGCACCGCACCTGCTGCTCGTGTATCTCCAGTACTTGTGTCCTGTGCACTGCACCTGCTGCTCATGTATCACCAGTACTTGTGTCCTGGTGCACTGCATCTGCTGCTCGTGTAAGTATCACCAGTACTTGTGTCCTGGTGCACTACACTTGCTGCTTATGTAAATACTACCAGTACTTGTTTCCCGCTCCACTGCACCTGCTGCTCATGTATCACCAGTACTTGCGTCCCGATGCACTGCACCTGCTGCTCGTGTAAGTATCACCAGTACTTGCGTCCTGGGGCACTACATTTGCTGCTTATGTAAGTAGCACCAGTACTTGTGTACCAGTGCACTGCACTTGCTGCAGCTCCCTGAGTTGACCTCTGGTGTTGTGGGACCTCTCTTTGCAGTGTTGAGAGGACCGTGGTGTTCAGACTTCTTGAACCCGTGTTCAAGGACTCCTGCGGGTGCTTTCCTCCTTCCAGTGGGCTCTCTACGTTGCTGAGGGCCCCCACGTTCTCCCCTCCTGAGTGACAACATCCTGGTCCTTCCTGGGCCCGGGCAGCACCCTTTTTGTTCAACCACAACTCTTATGTGTAGCAAGGCTTGTTTGCAGTATTTTGCCAAGGAAACCACCCTGTATCCACCAGCACACCGTGGGATATCTTCTGCACAAAGCAGAACCTCCTACCTCACTAGTTGGTGCAAAACCAGCATCTTCTTCCAACTGGAGGCAGCCATTTTGCACCTTCATCCAGGGTTTAGTGGGCTCCTGAACCCCTTCCCCCCCCGGACACTTTAGCAACTCTTGGATGTGGTCACCTTCCTTTACAGGTCTTCAGGTCCAGGAATCCGTCTTCAGTGCTTTGCAGTCTGGTTCGGTCTTTGCAAAATTCTTTATCACGACTTTAATGTGTTTTGGGGGAAATAGTAGTACTTTACTCCTGCTTTCCTGGGTCCTGGGGTGGGGTCTCCTCTACACCTTTGGCGTTTTCTTACACTCCCAGCAACACTCTACACACTCCACTTGCCTAGGGGTGCATTTGTGGTTTGCATTCCACTTACTTAGTATATGGTTGGTTTTTTCCCCTAGGCTCATTGCATTCTATTGTGTTCTACAGTGTTTGCACTACTTTCTGACTGTTTTACCTACCTGATTTTGTTATTTGTGTATATTTTGTGTATGTTACTTACCTCCCAAGGAAGTTTATCCACTGAGATATTTTTGGTATTGTAACTAAAATAAAGTACCTTTATTTTTAGTAACTGTGAGTATTGTGTTTGTTATGATATGGTACCTATGTGATATAGTGGTATTGCAGGAGCTTTGACTCCTATTTCAGCCTTGGCTACTCTGCTATAGCTACCTCTATCGGCCTAAGCTGCTAGAACACTTCTACACTCTACTAATAAGGGATAACTGGACCTGGTATAAGGTGTAAGTACCACTGGTACCCATTACAAACCAGGCCAGCCTCCTACACTAACCCTGCTGCTTGCTGTAAGGTCGGTATTTTATTCCACTTGCTGCCTTTCCGTAATTACATTTTCAAGTGTCCGAACAGCTCCTCCAAACTGAAACTTGGATGAAAGTGTGAATACTCATTCATCCAAAAATGTTACTTGGGCAGTAGTGTTGATGCTGGTCTGCTGGATGTGTTTCTCGGATGTTAAATGTTTTTACGCCCATCTGCCACCTGCTTGATCACAGTGATCAGTCGTATGAGAGATTTTCTGTCATTAGTTCACGTCCCTGCTGATGTCATTCTTATGGCGCGCTGCATTGTTTGCAAAGCAAGCAGTAATTCGATCATTTCCTGCAAGGCTTGAAAGACACAGCTGTGTGTGTTGTCTCCGATGATGGCAGAGACAGAGCACTGGGCCTGTCTAGTCAAGAGGCAATACTCAACATTGCAAAGATCGAAATGTCTTTTGTTGCCTCTAAATAAAAACAATTATTTATCATTATTTCGCTGAAACTGATTAAACAAGAAGCACTAAAACATATGCAGCCCAGTTCTTTCCTGGTGTTTACCACATTTAGCGCCTTCCTTCTTTCTTTAATTGGAAAATACTAGTAAGCTGGACCCAGGGTGCATATGTTATGTAAGTAAGGCAGCTCCCCTCAAGTTATGTGCCCAAAGCTGGACCCGGGGTGCATATGTTATGTAAGTAAGGCAGCGCCCCTCAAGTTATGTGCCCGAAGCTGGACCCGGGATGCATATGTTATGTAGCCTGACTCCTGACAACCACTGGACTCCGCTGTTCTGGGTCATTATGTTGGAAATGGGCAGGCACCTCAGGGGGTGTGGGGTTGGGGGCGGGCACTCATTGGGAGGGGACTTCCTGCCCACTGGTTCTGGAGAGGGCTGCCCGCCCACTGGTTATTGATGGTGCTCCTTGGCCTCTGGTTTGGGATGCTGCTCCATGGCCTTTGATTCTGGATGGGGCTCCTTGGGCACAGTTTTGAGTGAGGCCTCCTTGGCCATGGTTTCGAGTGGGGCCTCCTTGGGCATGGATTTGTTTGGGCCCTCCTTGGCCTTAGATTTTGGTGTGGCCTCCTTGGCCTTGGGTTTGGTTGAGGCCTCCTTGGCCTTTGATGTGGTTCGGGCCTCCTTGGCCTTGGATTTTGGTGGGGCCTCCTTGGCCTTGATTGTGGTTGAGGTCTCCTTGGCCAGGGATATGGTTCTGGGTCATTATGTTGGAAATGGGCAGGTACCTCAGGGGGTGTGGGGTTGGGGGCGGGCACTCATTGGGAGGGGACTTCCTGCCCACTGGTTCTGGAGAGGGCTGCCCGCCCACTGGTTATTGATGGTGCTCCTTAGCCTCTGGTTTGGGATGCTGCTCCATGGCCTCTGGTTTGGGATGCTGCTCCATGGCCTTTGATTCTGGATGGGGCTCCTTGGGCATAGTTTTGAGTGAGGCCTCCTTGGCCATGGTTTCGAGTGGGGCCTCCTTGGGCATGGATTTGTTTGGGCCCTCCTTGGCCTTAGATTTTGGTGTGGCCTCCTTGGCCTTGGGTTTGGTTGAGGCCTCCTTGGCCTTTGATGTGGTTCGGGCCTCCTTGGCCTTGGATTTTGGTGGGGCCTCCTTGGCCTTGATTGTGGTTGAGGTCTCCTTGGCCAGGGATATGGTAGTGCCTCCTTGTCCTGGGATTTTGGTGGGTCCTCCTCGCCCCTAGATTTTGTAGGTGGCCCCATGGCCTTCCCAGTCTGTTTGGGAGGGGGCAGCACTTTAGTCCTTCATTTTGGTGGGGAGGAATGTCCTTGGTGCGGGGGCTGGCGTCGCACTCATGTGCCCCTTAGTGGCAGCTGGAGACTTTGGGGGTTGAGCTGTGTCAGGCTGGGTGCATGAGGTACTGGGCTGGGGTGGTGGGAGCTTCCTCTTGCAGGCAGGTGGGGGGGAGAGGTCAAGGTAGGCAAGGTAAAACTTCTTAGGGCCACTGGGGTGGGATGTGGGAGGACGGATGGGAGTGGAGGTCGAGGTAGTGGTTGTAGGAGGAAAAGGTGTGCTAGACTTGGGTGCAGGTGCATGGACAGTGTGCATGTGTGAGGTGGATGGCTGTTGAGGGTCTGAGTGCGAGTGTGTGTGTGTCTCTGGAGGGTAGGTAGACAGGGTGGGGGAGGACAAGCAGGACATGTGGATGGATGTTGTGGTGGTGTCTGCAAGTAAGGTGGGTGTGCTGCATTAGGTGGTAGTGGTGGTGACTGCTCATGTGGTGTGGGGGGTGCATATCTGTGGTGACTGTGGGCAAGGCTGTGCAGGTGGCAGGTTCTGGGACTGTTGATGCAGTGCATGCAGGTGTGAGTGAGTATGTGACTGTGCAGTAGGAGGAGGGGGACACAGTGGAAGCAGTGGATGATGTTGTGTGTGCATCTGTGTGTTGGCTATGTGAGTGCTTGTGGACTGACGTGTACTGTCTGTGTTTGTCTGTGCGAGTCTTGTGTGTTGTTTTTAGGTGTATGCCTCTCAGAATGTGTGCGTGGGATGGGTTGGGGGTGAGGAGACTGGGACTGGGAAGTGGTACTTGGAGGCGGGATGGATGGAACAGGAACACTGGCTGCCGTCAGTGAAGAGGCCAGAGCCTGAAACGATCTCTGTAGTGCCGTCAAGCTCCCATGAATGTTTTGCATTGCATTGTTGCATCTGGGATGCTAGCCCCTGGATGGCATTCACTATGGTTGACTACCCTACAGCGATGTATCTCAGGAGGTCAATAGCCTCCTCACTGAGGACTGGGGAGGACTTGAGGTGCCTGGGGCGAAGGAGATGCCCACCCTCCTGAGGGTGTGGGCATGGGCAACTCAGTGGGGGGCTACTGGGTGGGTGGTGCTGGTACAGGCGTGGCGGTAGAACCTGTAGCTGAGATGGTCCCAGAGGGGTCCACCACCACCAGGGAGCTCCCATCGGAGGACGAATCAGAGTCAGTGGTGTCATCTCCTGTCCCCGCCGTGGTGCTCCCCTCGCCCTCCGTCCTACTGAGTCCCATGGGCTGGAGCTTCCTCGCTCGCTGGTGCCCCCGCTTCTTTGCCAGATGATTTTAATGCACACAAGGGTAGGTAGACAAAAGGAGAGAGAAGGGGAGAGGGAGAGAGGGAGCGCAGTGTCAATCTCAGCACCAACAGCACAGATGGCAAACACATCACTGTCACACACTGAGACTGAGAATGGGCAGTATGGACCACAATGGCATACCATTGGCTAATTACTACAGGAGGTAGAAGCCAAAGACTGCAAGCTACACACCAACTGAGACCAGCTAAGCCCTGTCTGAGATGGGAAGCCACCTACCTAGCTATCTAGTACATGCTTTCCACCCTATTAACCTGAGCTGGACCACGCAGCAATGTCTGAACTGGCATATTGGGACATTCACTGACTAGTACCCTGCATCCAAATCCCATGCCAGGCAACAGAGTTGGTTGACAAACACACTTTACTCACCCCTTGTGGCTGCTGTGATGCCCTCAAGTGCCCATCTAGATCTTGGTAGGCCACCACCAGTATGCGGGCCATTAGGGCGGGCAGGTTCTGATGGGCACCCCTTGTTGGGAGGCCGTCCCCAGCGGGCCTCCGCGGTCTTACGTGCCCAGTGTACTGTTTCCTGCAGTGGGTGCTCTGCCTGCAATAGACCCCCAGGGTCTGCACGTACTTGGTGATGGCACGCCACATCCCCTTCTTCTGATGGATGCTGACCTGCAGAGGAAACACAGAAGGTGGGACACCATGAACCAGACAATCCAGCCTGTTACACACATGGCCCACAAAAAGCATTATCCCCTCATCAGGGACACACATGACCCGTACACCTGTATTAGTGCTGCCAGCAGCCATACCCTCCCCCTATCTGACACACTGCCACCAGACACACATCTCCATGCAGCCATGTCACATACAAAGTACCATGGTGTACTCACCTGTTGGTCTGGAGGCCCATACAACTGCCCATACTGGAGTAGGACCCCATCCACAGGCTCTCCAACTCCTCCAACGTGAAGGCTGGGGCCCTTTCCCCTGTTGCATGAGCCATGGTGGATTCCAAACACAGGTCACAGCAGCACACGCAGTGAAGATGTCGTCCTGTGGAAAGTCAGGAATCAAGTGCAGTGGTAGAAAGGAAATGGCGGTCACGTCAGGGGCGGTGAACACCGCCACAGCCGGCGTTGATCATCATTGGTTCCCATTCTCCACCCCTTGTGGACTTGGCTACACTGGAGGACCGGCACATCATACTCACCTATCGTCTGGACAGGGCCACAATCACAGAGCTGTGTGAACAATTGGAGCCTGATCTGATACCTGCTATCCGTAGCACCACAGCAATCCCCCCTCTTGTGCAGGTACTCTAAGTGCTCCATTTCCTGGCAACTGGCTCTTTCCAGGTGACAATGGGCTTGGCTGCAGGGATGTCATAACCAATGTTCTCTATTGTGCTAGCAAGGGTACTGGATGCCTTGCTCAAACACAAGTGCAGCTACATCGCATTTCCCCAGGTAGATGAATTACCTGATGTGAAGGCTGGATTCTATGCAATGGGACATATACCACATTTTATTGGGGCCATTGACGTGACCCATATTGCCTTAGTCCCCCCCGGGCCAATGAGCAAGTGTACAGGAATCAGAAGAGTTTCTACTTACTCAATGTCCAGATGGTGTGCCTTGCTGACCAGTCCATCTCCCACGTCATTACCAATTATCTAGGGTCGGGGGATGATGCCTATATCCTGAGGAATAGCAGTGTCCCACAGCTGATGGCACAACTACAGAGGCACAGAGTGTGCCTAATAGGTGAGCATGAGTCCCCACCCGATGTATGTGAGCGTATGCCTTCCGGAGTCATTTCCCATGCTATTGTGCAGGGCTAATGTGTGTCCCTTACTTCTTGCAGGTGATTCCGGCTACCCAAGGCTGTCCTGGATCCTGACCCCTGTTAGGAATACGAGAACAGGGGCTGAGAATAGGTACAATGATGCTCATGGGCGTACCAGCAGGATTGTCGAAAGGACCTTCGGTCTCCTGAAGGCTAAGTTTCAGATGCCTCCATTTGACAGGTGGATCCCTATGCTATGCCCCTGAGAAGGTCTGCAGAATCGTTGTGGTTTGCTGCATGTTGCACAGTTTGGCCCTCAGACGCCATGGCCCTATCTGCAGGAGGAGGGGGGTGACAATGCAGCTGTGGCAGATGTGGACAGTGAGGAGGAGGAAGAGGAGGAGGGTGTGGACAACAGGTCACATTTGATCCTGTAGTACCTTCGATGACAACCAGGTAAGACTGTTGGACTATACATCTCTACATTTTAGTGTTGTGCTATGTGACTGTAGCATGATGCAAGTCATTACCTTTGCATCCCACCTGACTGTCACCTATATGTTCCCTTATTGCAGATGTTGGTGTTGTTCTAACAGTGTACTGCTGTGATATGTAAAGACTGCTGAGACACATTTGTGGGATGGATCAACAAGTTACTGGACATTTACACAGGATTATGCAGTTCATTATAGTTCAATGCATTGTACATTACCTGTAGATAAAGGACTATTACTCAAGTTGTGTCCAAGGGTGTTTATTAGAAATTTGTACACAATGGGAAGTGCAATAGAGTAGGGTGATGGTTAGGAATAGTCCAGTGTACTGGGCCAGTCTGTTTGTAGCACAGGTCCAGTGTCCAAGTACCAGAGGAAGGGGAACAATGGCAGTTCAAAGTGGACAAGGTGACCCAGTGAAACACAAGGGGGACATTCAGAAGGGGCTCATCTCCTGGCTGTGGTCTTTGTCTTGGCAAGTGTCTCTGGTGTCTGTCTGGGTCGCAGGGACCGTTTGCGGGGTGGTTCACCTGCAGCAGGGGGAGGGGTGCTGGTTGCGTGTGGGTCCTGTAGCAGGGCCTCCTGTTCACTAGCTGCAGGAGATGTGGAGGGCTGGTCAGTACACTGGCTAGTGGAAGGGGCCTGCTGGTGTGCTGTGTACACCCGCATGATGTTGGCCATGTCACCCAGCACCCCTGCAATGGAGACTATGGTGGTGTTCAGGGCCTGCAATTCTTGTTTGATCTCCTGGTGGTGTTCCCCCTGGTACCTCTGATTCTCCTGCATGATGTTGATCACCTGATGTAGGAAAGTACCATCTTGCCTGGCATGTTACCCCCATTTTTCACTGTATATATGTTGTTTAGTGGTATGTGTCACTGGGACCCTGGTAACCCAGGGCCCCAGTGCTCATAAGTGTGCCTGAATGTGTTACCTGTGTAGTGACTAACTGTCTCACTGAGGCTCTGCTAATCAGAACCTCAGTGGTTATGCTCTCTCATTTCTTTCCAAATTGTCACTGACAGGCTAGTGACCATTTTTACCAATTTACATTGGCTTACTGGAACACCCTTATAATTCCCTAGTATATGGTACTGAGGTACCCAGGGTATTGGGGTTCCAGGAGATCCCTATGGGCTGCAGCATTTCTTTTGCCACCCATAGGGAGCTCTGACAATTCTTACACAGGCCTGCCACTGCAGCCTGAGTGAAATAACGTCCACGTTATTTCACAGCCATTTTACACTGCACTTAAGTAACTTATAAGTCACCTATATGTCTAACCTTTACCTGGTAAAGGTTAGGTGCAAAGTTACTTAGTGTGAGGGCACCCTGGCACTAGCCAAGGTGCCCCCACATTGTTCAGAGCCAATTCACTGAACTTTGTGAGTGCGGGGACACCATTACACGCGTGCACTACATATAGGTCACCACCTATATGTAGCTTCACCATGGTAACTCCGAATATGGCCATGTAACATGTCTATGATCATGGAATTGCCCCCTCTATGCCATCCTGGCATTGTTGGTACAATTCCATGATCCCAGTGGTCTGTAGCACAGACCCTGGTACTGCCAGACTGCCCTTCCTGGGGTTTCTCTGCAGCTGCTGCTGCTGCCAACCCCTCAGACAGGCAGCTGCCCTCCTGGGGTCCAGCCAGGCCTGGCCCAGGATGGCAGAACAAAGAACTTCCTCTGAGAGAGGGTGTGACACCCTCTCCCTTTGGAAAATGGTGTGAAGGCAGGGGAGGAGTAGCCTCCCCCAGCCTCTGGAAATGCTTTGTTGGGCACAGATGTGCCCAATTCTGCATAAGCCAGTCTACACCGGTTCAGGGACCCCTTAGCCCCTGCTCTGGCGCGAAACTGGACAAAGGAAAGGGGAGTGACCACTCCCCTGACCTGCACCTCCCCTGGGAGGTGTCCAGAGCTCCTACAGTGTGCTCCAGACCTCTGCCATCTTGGAAACAGAGGTGCTGCTGGCACACTGGACTGCTCTGAGTGGCCAGTGCCACCAGGTGACGTCAGAGACTCCTGCTGATAGGCTCCTTCAGGTGTTAGTAGCCTTTCCTCTCTCCTAGGTAGCCAAACCCTCTTTTCTGGCTATTTAGGGTCTCTGTCTCTGGGGAAACTTTAGATAACGAATGCATGAGCTCAGCCGAGTTCCTCTGCATCTCTCTCTTCACCTTCTGATAAGGAATCGACCGCTGACCGTGCTGGAAGCCTGCAAACCTGCAACATAGTAGCAAAGACGACTACTGCAACTCTGTAACGCTGATCCTGCCGCCTTCTCGACTGTTTTCCTGCTTGTGCATGCTGTGGGGGTAGTCTGCCTCCTCTCTGCACCAGAAGCTCCGAAGAAATCTCCCGTGGGTCGACGGAATCTTCCCCCTGCAACCGCAGGCACCAAAAAGCTGCATTACCAGTCCTTGGGTCTCCTCTCAGCACGACGAGCGAGGTCCCTCGAATCCAGCGACGCTGTCCAAGTGACCCCCACAGTCCAGTGACTCTTCAGCCCAAGTTTGGTGGAGGTAAGTCCTTGCCTCACCTCGCTGGGCTGCATTGCTGGGAACAGCGACTTTGCAGCTACTCCGGCCCCTGTGCACTTCCGGCGGAAATCCTTTGTGCACAGCCAAGCCTGGGTCCACGGCACTCTAACCTGCATTGCACGACTTTCTAAGTTGGTCTCCGGCGACGTGGGACTCCTTTGTGCAACTTCGGCGAGCACCGTTTCACGCATCCTCGTAGTGCCGGTTTCGGGCACTTCTCCGGGTGCTACCTGCTTCAGTGAGGGCTCTTTGTCTTGCTCGACGTCCCCTCTCTCTGCAGGTCCAATTTGCGACCTCCTGGTCCCTCCTGGGCCCCAGCAGCGTCCAAAAACGCCAAACGCACGATTTGCGTGTAGCAAGGCTTGTTGGCGTCCTTCCGGCGGTAAAACACTTCTGCACGACTCTCCAAGGCGAGAGGGATCTGTCCACCAAAGGGGAAGTCTCTAGCCCTTTTCGTTCCTGCAGAAACCTCAGCTTCTTCTGTCCAGTCGAAGCTTCTTTGCACCCGCAGCTGGCATTTCCTGGGCATCTGCCCATCTCCGACTTGCTTGTGACTTTTGGACTTGGTCCCCTTGTTCCACAGGTACCCTAGATTGGAAATCCACAGTTGTTGCATTGCTGGTTTGTGTCTTTCCTGCATTATTCCTCTAACACGACTCTTTTGTCCTTAGGGGAACTTTGGTGCACTTTGCACTCACTTTTCAGGGTCTTGGGGAGGGTTATTTTTCTAACTCTCACTATTTTCTAATAGTCCCAGCGACCCTCTACAAGGTCACATAGGTTTGGGGTCCATTCGTGGTTCGCATTCCACTTTTGGAGTATATGGTTTGTGTTGCCCCTATCCCTATGTTTCCCCATTGCATCCTATTGTAACTATACATTGTTTGCACTGTTTTCTAAGACTATACTGCATATTTTTGCTATTGTGTATATATATCTTGTGTATATTTCCTATCCTCTCACTGAGGGTACACTCTAAGATACTTTGGCATATTGTCATAAAAATAAAGTACCTTTATTTTTAGTATAACTGTGTATTGTGTTTTCTTATGATATTGTGCATATGACACTAAGTGGTACTGTAGTAGCTTCACACGTCTCCTAGTTCAGCCTAAGCTGCTCTGCTAAGCTACCATTATCTATCAGCCTAAGCTGCTAGACACCCTATACACTAATAAGGGATAACTGGGCCTGGTGCAAGGTGCAAGTACCCCTTGGTACTCACTACAAGCCAGTCCAGCCTCCTACACCTGACCCATCTTGTCCTAGGATTTTTGATAGGCCCCCCATGACATTAGTGAGTGCCTCCCCAGGACATTAGTGAGTGCCTCCTGGGCAGTGTGTTCCCTGTGCCTGTCCTCCCCCTAGCACACAGCTGTCCTCTGACCATCCCTGGCCCCCTGTGCCTGTGTCCCCTGAACGGTGTGCCCACTGCCATTTACCCCTGGACCCTCATTGTCCTGCCTGTGAGGTGTGGACTGGGGTCCCTGTACAAGTGGGCACACTGCTGATTGACGTGTCCTGGGGACTGCGGTCTGGGGACGTTGAGTGTGTGATGTGGTGTTGGATACTGCAGGGGGAGGCTCTGTGGTGGGCTGGGTGGGTGTGGGATAGAGTAGCCAACTGACCAGTGATCCCTGATGGGCCAGGGAGTTCATCCAGATCCAGAAGTCCAGAGTTGCTGTCATCACTGGGGGAATCTTCTGGTGGAGGACTGGTCAGCCGCGGCACCTCCTTGCCGCTGACATTGGCTGGGGCACCTGTGGGGATGTAAGTGGTGTATTATGCTACATGTCTGTGACAGATACTGCATCACTAGCTTCCACAGTGTTATTGCTGTTGCCCTGCCACCTTTGTTTGTGTAAGACGATGGATTGTGGGATAGTTAGTTTTCCCTGCTGTGCATGCATTGGTGGTGGGTGTACATGCAGGGCTGGAAGGGATGTGCATGCAGTGGGTATGGCATGCAGGGCTTGGCATATGGGTTTGTTGTGTGTGGTGGTGCACTGAGTGGGATGGAGTGGGGTGAGGGGTTGGGATGGCATGCAGGTAAGGGGGAGGATAGGTAGTAAATTTTGACTTACCAGTGTCCAGTCCTCCTGCAACTCCAGTGAGTCCCTCAGGATTGCCAAGACTTGCTCCTCCCATGCTGTCAGCTGTTGGGAAGGAGGCAGGGGTCCACCATCAGTCCTCATGATGGTGAGCTGGTGCCTTGCTGCAATGGGCAGCACTTTCCCCCGTAGGTCGTTCCAACTCTTCCTTATGTCATCCCTTGTGCGTGGGTGTAGTCCCACAGTGTTCACCCTGTCCACGATCCTCCGTCATAGCTCCATCTTCCTGGCAATGGAAATCTGCTGGACATGTGCTCCAAGCAGCTGTGGTTCTACCCTAACTATTTCCTCAACCATGACCCACAATTCCTCATCAGTGAAACGGGGTGCCTTTGTGGGGACATGGGTGTTGTGTGGTGTGTGTAGGTTGTGCCCTGGGTGATGTGTGCTGTGGTGGTGTGTGTGGTGTGTGGTGCTCGTCGGGTGACTTGGTAGTTGTGATGTGTGTGCAGTTCTCCTTTGGATTGTCGTCACAAATTGTAGCCGTCATGTTGTGTTAGCAAAGAATTGTGGGTGATGTGGGTGTGTATTTTATAGTGCTGTTGCTGGGTGTTTGGGGTGTGTGTATTTGTGTCAGGTGTGGGTTTTTTGTTCTGGCCAATGTTGTTTTGTATTTGTTGGGCCATATCCGCCGCAGCGGTGTTCACCACCAATGGTTTGATATCTTTGAATGTCCGCTGTGGTGATTCGTGGTTCATAATTTGGAGGGCTTGATATTGGTAGCATAATGGTATGGATAGTAGTTACATCAGTTTATTACGTTCAGTGGGTGTGGCGGATTTGTGGTTGTGGCTGTTTTCTGTCGGTTTTGTGTGTGTGTCTTATAATCTGGAGGATGGATGTCCGCTTCCGCAGCGGTATGGTGGCGGCAGTCACCACAGCAGTAATCAGTTTTTACAACCAATGTCATGAGGAGGGCCTATGTGACCTCAGATGTATCGCTACCCAAAGACCCCAGCACTGCAGAGACAGGAGAGAGAGTTAATGACACACTGTGTGACCTCAGGCATATCACTGCCCAAAGGCCCCGGCACTTCAGAGAGAGGAGAGAGAGTTAATGATACACTGTGTGATTTCAGGCGTATCACTGCCAAGCCCAGATACCCCAGCAATGCAGAGAGAGGAGGGAGAGTTAATTACACACTGTGTGACCTCAGGCATATCACTGCCAAGAGACCCCAGGACTTCAGAGAGGAGAGAACATTAATGACACACTGTGTGACTTCAGGCATATCACTGACCAGCCCAGAAAACCCAGCACTGCAGAGGGAGGAGAGAGAGTCAATGTCACAGTGTGACCTCAGGCATATCACTGCCCAGAGACCCCAGAACTCCAGAGAGGGGGGAGAGGTAATGACACATTATGTGACCTCAGGCGTATCACTGATCAGAGACACCAGCACTGCAGAGAGGGGAGAGAGAGATAGTGACACTGTGTGATCTCAGGTGTATCACTGCCCAGCCCGGAGACCCCAGCACTGCAGACAGAGGAGAGAGAGAGGTAATGACACACTGTGTGACCTATCACATATCACTGCTGTTGGAAATGGCCTTTCTGCAGGGTCACCCCCAAACCTTTTTACCTTCCTCCTTCTCTTTTTCTGACTTAATGTTTGCTGGCTTTAGGACTCTGTGCACGTTACCACTGCTAATCAGTGCTAAAGTGCATATGCTCTCTCTTTAAAACATGGTGACATTAGCTCATACTCAATTGACTTGTTTAATTTACTTATAAGTTCCTAGTCAAGTGTACTACGTGTGCCCAGGGCCTATAAATTAAATGCTACTGGTGGACTGCAGCACTGGTTGTGCCACCCACATAAGTAGCCCCTAACCATGTCTCAGGCAGTGCCTGTGTGTGCAATTTCACTGCCACTTTGACTAGGTAGCCCATAGGGCAGGGTGCTATGTAGGTAAAAGGCAGGACATGAACATGTGTGTTCTGTATGTCCTGGTAGTGTAAATTTGTTTTTACGCTGCTGTGAGGCCTGCTCCTTTCATAGGATAGCATTAGGGCTACCCTAATATACTGTTTGAGTGGTAGATCCTGATCTGAAAGGAGTAGCCAGGTCATATTTAGTATGACCAGAATGGTGATACAAAATCTTGCTTACGGTGAAGTTGGATTTTATATTACTATTTTAGAAATGCTACTTTTAGTAAGTGAGCATTTCTCTACACTTAAATCCTTCTGTGCCTTACAATCCACGTCTGGCTAGGTTTAGTTGACAGCTCCCTTGTGCATTCACTCAGACAACCCCAAACACAGGATCCTCGGTCACACTTGCACACATCTGCATATGGAATGGGTCTTCCTGGGCTGGGAGGGAGGGTGGAGGGATTGACACTTACATGCCAATGGACAGTAGCCTGCCCTCACACAAAGGACTGCCACAATCCCTACTGGGACCCTGTCAGACAGGATGGAACTGAAAGGGGACCTTGTGCACTTCTAAGCCTCTCTTTGAACTCCACCCCAACTTCAAAGGCACAACTGGGTATTTGAGCAGGGTCTCTGTCCCTACCAACTTAGACACTTCTTGACAAGACACTCTTGTCACAGACACTTCCTGGAGAAGAAACCCTGAACCAGAACCTGCAACCTGCCAAGAAGAACTGCCTGGCTGCCCAAAGGATTCACCTGACTGGTTTCTGAGAAGGACTGCTTCCTTGCTGTTACCCTGCTGCCTTACTGCTCTCTAACTGTGCTGAAAAGTGCTCTCCAAGGGCTTGGATAGAGCTTGCCTCCTGTTGTCCTAAGTCTCTGGACCAAAAATACTTTATTCCTGCAAGAAGAAATTCCTATGCGGCAAAAATTTACTCACAGCCTGCAAGAAATGATGCACAGCCTGCATCACGGTGTGAAAATCACTGCACGCAGAACCAGAGCGACGCATCCCGACTTCGCAAGGAGAAGACCGACGCACCACCAGTACAGTGACCGGAAATTCGACGCACGGCCCATTGGATCTGTCGCGTAGGCTCTCATTATCCTAATGAGACTACTGGATTTTTGGGCGGCAAGATCGTTCGCAGTGTGGGGGACTAAGTCTGACCCACGGTGAAGGACCCTGTCACCCCAAATCCGGGTTATGCTCCAGCTAACTAGCAGTGCCTTATCTCTCCCGAAGGGAAGAGACAATTGGGCAGCCGAATGCATGACATCTTAGTACTTCCCAGGGAAGTCGTGGTCACTCAGGTCCCAACCGGTGCTCTCATACACAGTACAGTCTCATATAAAAATGACAAAGGCAGTTTAAGTTTTAAAGATTGGTTTCATAAAACAACTACATTTTATATAGTAAGGCGTGAGCTTCAATAACCAGAACGAAACAACACAGTAGGATTAAAATAGTAACAATGAGAGAGAAGCACAAGAATAAGGCTATCATAGTGCAACTATATTAAGTTCTCTCTAAGTTATATTATGAGCACAGCATGTGAAGCTCTAAGCCTGACTTTCAGGTTCTCCCGGGAGGACATCAACCCTTATACCTGAGCAAAGGCCTGTAAGCTGCATCAGCATCTGCAACGGGGAAGACAGCATCTAGTTGTAGGTTCCTGGTCGGAATCTCCCTCTGACCTGTACTAGGACTAGAAAGTGATTTTATAACTAACACGCAGATGTTCTAAGAAAATGTCCCTACGTAAGGATGAACACTAGAGACTAAACTTCTATCATGTGTACCGGCAATGTACCAGACTGTAGCCTTGACTGAAGCACAGGGTGAGCAAGAATGCATTGTTTGAGAACACAGTGCTGAACTAAGCTAAACAGTGTGATAGAAAGAAATAAAACAAGACTGTAAAACTGGTTATTGTAAAATAACAGTGTGAGGCTGAATAAAATGTATCTAGGGCAAAGTGCACAGAGGCCTAATATGTTAACCTAACGGGCATAAAGCTATATTAAAAATGGCTACACTACACCCTCCCCTTGTCGGTAGAAAGTTGTTTAAGCCGAAGCTAAAAATGCCCTAATGCTAAAATATAAGTAAAACCCTATTCAATTTCAACAAGAGGACACACAAGCATGGCGATTTTCAATTAAAAAAATGAGCATGCGGCCAAATGCCGAATTCAAAGGATAATGTCAATTTAGAATAAGTCCAATTCAAGCATTGGTCATGGAAAGCAGGAGATTCTCCACTTAGGCAGATGACAAAACCGGAAAATCCACGCCAAAGACTAGCAAGGAGCAGGTGTGTTCCAAAGCCCCAGTAGCAACCAAGGCGCATCCCGTGCAGTGCCTATGAACGAGTTAATATCAGCTTCCTCCAGGAAGGGAATCTCGTATTCAGCTTCTCTAAGCAAACGCAGCCGCAGCGCGCATGTCTGGTAATGAGCCCTCTTCGAGAACATCCACAGATCAGCATCAACCACTGGGGGGCGTTGCTGTGAGAGACAGACGTCCAGTGCATGTTCAAAAGAGCACCAACGGCACCGAAACACGGGCTGCACACAATCCAAAACCGGTCTGAATGACAGAGACCAGTCACACCCGAAATGTTCCAGGAGTGTTGCTCCAAAGTACTGTATCATGCGTTCACGACACAGCTGCGCTGATGGGAGCACCCACATCGTCCTTGTCACGGCGGGACAGCCATTGCGTAAAAACAACAGCAACAGTAAAAGGCCAGCTAATAAAGCCAAAGTTATCGGAAATCCCCCAAAAATGCTTCCGAAAATTGAATGAATAGCCGAAGGTATTAAACCGAATATGGAAGAAAAGGTATGAACGAAACCAATACCAACAGCTTTGAAAATATGTGCTAATCCAGCCGTGCTGGACGCATTAAATATACGTCCCAAGTGTTCACCAAAGTGGCTCGGAAAGTTGGTATTTAACAGGGACTGTATTTCCGCCGATGACCTTGCCACTTGAAGTGCGTAGGTCTCGCGTGCAGATGTAAGGGCCACATGCTTCTGAAACAACAAAGCCTTCAGTCTGCTTAGCTTGTCAAAATTCACCCTGGAAGTAGCAATGTGAGGCCAAACATCTGCTACCTCCCTTATTTTAGTGGGGGAAAACAACAGATTCCCGCAGCAAGTAACAACCTTAGTGACCGAAACAACGTAAACTATTCCGGCCCGTATACCACAACAGTCTTCACTATTGAGGAGGACGTAGCTGCCGTTTGAAAGCACCTGGAACGTGCGTTTAATCAAGGGGACTGGAACTCCCTTCAGATAGCAAGCCAAATTCGCAACCGAGGCATTACACGCCCCATGCAAGGACAGCTGCTTACAAATCATTGAATGGCTGACTGAAGTCTCACAGTCACTGCCGCTTAGAAAGACCTCTTTCATGCCATTGAGGCATTTGTACATGAAGGGAAGCTCTCACACCTCATGGATGTAACTATCTCCCAGCTTCTCATATCTGCCTACCGGAACATGTTTCAAACAAGAAGTAAATTGCAATGTAGAAATAGGCAGATTAATAACCCCGTGAATCAACCACTCTGCAGAGGGAATCTCGGCCACAGTAGGCAATCTTTCTAACTTTTCCATGTGAAGCATGACATAAGTCGCCTCCTTCTTAGCCATTAGTTGTTGTTGTTGCGTCAAATTAAAGGAAAAAAATATTTCCCTGGCACTGATGTGCTGCCACGGGACGCGACCCTCCTTCAATGTCTTTAGCGTCCAACCCAACTGCATAATGGACCTGGTCTGACTCTGTCCATGAAATAAAGAAGACATATCAGAACGTATAATGTCTATAGCAGAAGAAGCAATGTTGTTAATTGTATAAATTCGTTCGGACAAGGTGTGAATTCCATTATCCACAACAGCTAATGCTTTTTTCAAATTTTCCTGATCTATCTGCCGTAACCGTGCTGTAGCTTCTTGTTGGGAAAGTTTCCGTATTTCATTGTATACTTCATACAAGAAACGATTCCTACGTGGCATCTTCGGGCCTGACAAAAAATCTTGCAAGTCAGTGTCATTAGACAGGAGAGTGAGATGTGTCTTAACTGCATCTAGCAAGGATGATTTTAGCCATTGCTGGCACAATTTTCCCACACTATATGTCGTCATTATTTCAGCATGTTCTGGTGATATATAGCGAGGGTCTGACCTACTCGTTCAGAAACACCCCGAGGAGGTGACAAAACATTGATGAAACCCATTGGTATCTATCGGCCACAATAACCACCCGCCTGGACGTGTCAGTGAAGTGTTAAATGTACCATTCTGGGCCCATTTACTAAGCTCACTAAAAGTCGCATTTGTGTACTTTTGCCAGTTATTAAATTTTGCAGGGGCAGGTATACTGGGCATGTTTAATTCTCTGATTGTAGCTAAACCTAAGCAGCTGGTCTGTTGTACTGTTTCATAAAAAAAAATCATTTGAACGGGAATGAGACATGCTCTAAACAATGTTTCTCTACCCTTAGTTTGCCAATTCTTTGTTCCCCAAACACTTTTCAAATCAAAATTTTTTGACCAATATTCATAACCTTCAATTGACAACCGGGAAACAAAGGAATCCGAATATATAAATTTTGTGTTGGTCAATAACATTTGTTTATCCTTAGTCGGAGTTAACTTAAAATAATATGACTCAGCAGTCTTTTGATGGTGCCCAGAAAAATACGTAAATTTATCAAAATAGGTTTTGGAACTCCCTAGCGGGGGAGTCGGGCAATGTTCCCATTGCGTATAGTCAAATATTGTTTTGGGAGTACTTGCTTTATGTATGAAATGGTGCCCATAATAATTATAGCAAAACATGACACCATAATTGTCTCTAGACTGGTAAACATCTTCATTTTCATAGACAGTGTAATATTGCAATTCTGTCATCACTGAGTCAACTGTTTTCACATCCCAATCATCAGATACAATGCCTGGTATTGCTATATCATTCAGAGATAACTTTAGCACATACGGTATTTGAATTATCTCAGTGGGACCGTAGATATCAAACATTACTTTATCCCACACAATCCCATCAGGAATTGGCACTGCAGAAATGTTCACAAAGGACAAGTCAACCGCTGATCTCTCAGGAAGAAAATGACCATGTATCAACAGAAAAAAGGTAATGACAAACCGAATCCAAAGAAAAAATGCTAGCGTAGTCAATAAAAGCCATAGATAGTTCCATGGAAAAACAAAATACGTATCTTTAAGCCAACGCACCAGCTTACGTGGACCTGAGCAGCAGTCGAAGAGGCAAACGAGTCCGATAGACCATCTTTGTTGTCGGCAAAATAACCAGAGGCAGTTCGTGCAAAAGGCGTTGCCGTAGTCAATGGAGGAGTTGGTGTTTCTCGGCGCAGTACACTGCAGACAGCACCATCCGTCATGTCGGTATTCATGGTGACTCGATCAAATGTTTCTAAATTGGTCGTTGTTAGTGGAACTAATGCGAGATCATCATCCACCCTCCCCAAGCTCGGAGAGGCAACAGTGTTGGTATAGACAACTTGAAGCGGAACTTCTTCTCCAGTAGTGAGAGGGATTCAGGAACTACTGGACGTTCCTCTTGGGTCGGCTGTGTAGAATCTGCCACATGTTGTAACTTGACATTGTCAATAGAAACAAAGCGATTTTCTTTGGCATCTGGCAACGGTGGCAGAATAACAGTTCTCGTTCTGTGTATCCCCAACACAGGGACTTGTGCACGATAAGAAGGGCCAAATTATTTTTTTACTGCAACCTTTTCGCACACAAGATCCCCAACCCTGGGAATCCAGCCGGTAGGTGTCACTGGCACATCCTTAATTCCTGTGGAGGAAGCACTTTTAGAAGAGTTATCTTCACCGAACTGCTGTAATTCCTGTAAAACAGTGACACAATCATTTATATCAAAAGGTGTTTCCACCGCCTCCACACCAGGACCATCAAGATCCGGAACAAACATTTGTGTTCTGAACAGGCACTCATATGAAGTACGACCCCCCAGGGACCTTCTAGGCAGGTTATTAAGTGCTCTCTGAACTCCATACAGGTGGGTTAGCCAACTACGACTCGTACCTAAGACTCTGGCTGTTAATGGATTGCTTTAAATTGTGGTTTAATCGCTCCACAACAGAATTGGCCTCGGGATGAAATGGAGACAACTACTGGAGCTGGACCCCAACAAAGCCATAGCGTCCCTGAATGCCCTTGAGGCAAAAGCAGGGCCCTGGTCCGAATGGAATGCCGCAACTGCATATGTACTGACAAAGACTTGCAAACTTTAATAACAGTCCGAGCGTCAGCCGAGTGTTGGGGCCACACCCACACAAATCTGGAGCAGGAATCAACAGCGACTAGGATATATTTGTATTCACTATCCGGTGTTAATGGACCTCAATGATCCAGGTACACACATTGTAATGGTCTATTTGAGATTAAGAGGGGTGTCTGCGGTGGGCGCTTAGCTGTTGAAACTTTAATTTGTTGACAGATGTCACAACAAAGGTCATACTGCTTGGTCCCTTTATAGAGACCAGGCCACCAATAGCGGGCCTGTAATAGCGAAATCGTAGCTGCCACGCCAGCATGTGCAGATGCCACCCCCTCATGTGCTGCTTTAATCAAGTGTGGTCTTACATCTTTATTGGGGATGTCGCGTACGCCTACGCTAGGAATTTTAACTTCAGCGTTCAGCATACTTCCCATAAAATATTGATATTTATTCGGAAATCCTTTTGGATAAGGCGTGCCATCAACCGTAGCTCTTATGGCAGCCATAATCTCCGTCAGTTTGGTACTCGAACAAGTCACTGCAGCTACAGTGGCAACTGCCACTGCCGACTTAGCGGCTTCATCAGCCAAAGTATTTCCAGCAACGTGTATTCCAACGCGCTGGTGTCCAAGTGTATGCACAACATGGACTTTGGGTAGTGTCTCTTTCAGGTCTGCCACCTTCCTCCACAGTAGTCTGTGTTTAATGGTGTTGCCTTTTGAACCTCTGAACCCATGCAAGCGCCAGTAATGTAAGTATTCGTTAAAAGACTGGACACAATAATACGAATAACAAACAATCAGTGTGTACTGCGTCGGATCCGTATATTCCAGTGCCATTAGTAGAGCTTTTAGCTCAGCCAATTGTGCAGTACAATCCCCCAAGGTCTGGGTATAAATATGTTGGGGGCAGAATTTCTCCCCCTCCATATAGCTGCTCACTACCGCACATGCAGCTGAATATAGATGTTTTGTTCGTATCGCTGGTTGCGCAGAGCCATCGGTGTACATGACTACCTGATATTGGGCAATAGGCAAGGTGTCAGCAGGAACTGGATATTCAACTTCATATTGTAGAAATTCCTGAGTTTGTAACTTTGGGTCAAAAATGTAGTCTACATCAGTGGCTGTCAAGGACATGGCCTATTGTATCCATCTTGGGTGGAGTGCTTTTGCGTTCGGGACGCTAGCTTTTGTAACAGCCTCAAGGGCCGGAACAGGAGAAACGACAATAATGCGTTTTCCCTGGGCCAGAGGTCTCTCTTTAAGAACAGCCATCTGTACAGCAGTGAGAATTTTCGCTATGGGTGCAAATCGTTGCTCGGCAGCGGCATACAAGTGTGACTTGTATGCTATGGGGATCGTCTCACCTTCATTTAATGTGACATAAGTAAACCCAATGGCCCCAGCTATCACCCTGATGACCAAATGTGTCTTATTGTCCCGTGTGTGTAGATGTTTCGCTGCTAGCATATCTGCTTGTAACTCCCGAAGAGTATGTGTATGTTCAATTGTCCAGAATTTGCTCGAAAAATCAGGACGTATTAATTCATATAAAGGTTTTATGCGTGTAGCATAATCAGGAATGTATGTTCTGCCAAAATTTAGAAAGCCCAAGAATGATTGGAGTTTCTTAATCATATTTGGTGGTTGCAATTGTGCACATTTTTCTAAGAATTGTAGCGCTAGGCTCTTACCTTCACTCGACAGCTCATAGTCCAGGAATATGACGCTGAGGAAGGCAATTTTCGATTTTTTTAAAGTTAAGTTTGTAGCTGATTTCGGCAAACCCTACAACAATGCGGGCTACCCCTCTTAAATGCTGTAGCAGCTCGTCATCCGTGAGATATATATCATCCACATATGACAACGCTTCAGGGTCAAACTCGTGCAAAATATCAGTCACACGAGCTGTAAACAGTCCTGAGCTGTTCTTATACCCCTGAGGCAAACTACAGATTTTTTTCTGGGAGCCTAGTGCGCTAAAGCTGGTTAAATCCCTGCTTTCAGGTGCTATATTCTGGCAGAAGAATCTATTAGAGATATCCAAAGTCGTTTTATATTTTTTCCGCACAATGTTGCTCATTAGTGCAGTGCTATGTGAATTTTGTATAGCATATGTACGTGTATGTCCATTCAAATGTCTGTAGTCTAAGACTATTCTATATGAATGGTCCGGTTTAGCTACAGGGAATATGGGATTATTCATCGGTGAGACACAGGGTTCAATCACCCCCTGGTATTCTAATTGTGTAAGTATTTCTCTCACCGGTGCCCTTGCTTCATGTTTTATGGGATACTGCGGTTGTGGCTGAGGCTCACCTTTAATAGGAATTACATGATATGGAGAATCCCTATCCCACCCTACGTGATTTCTATATAACGCAGGTGCCTGTGCGAAAGCCCATTTCATAGAATAGGACTCATCGAGTTCCTCCGGAACAAGGGGCGAGAAGGAAGGTTTAATAACCTCCTCCCCAGCTGGGCAGGTGCGGACAAAATCAGGCGGCCAATCCTGTTCAGCCAACAAAATGTCATATATCTTAACTACACGATCCCAAAAGATTGCGTGTATAGTGCGTTCAATGTCTCCTTCCAATTGTAAAGTCACTGTATACACCCTATCGGGTTCGGAGACACGCATGTCTGCTGTTTCTACTTGTATGAAGTCATTAGTTGCTTTCACCTCCAGATGCTCTAGAAGATTCCGGCGAACTATTGTGACCTCTGCTGCGCTGTCTAGCAGTGCTAGAGTCAATTTCTTGTTCTTCAAGAGAACCCTCTTCCTGAGCGGCATGTCTAACTGAGACTGCTGCCACCTTTTTCTTTTTAAACTGTTGTTTTTGTTGCACTGGTTTCTCTTCCTTCTTAACAGAAACCTCTGAAGAGCATTTTGATTCCTGTCTCTGTTTCACGTACTCTGGTCTCCGCTCTGACCGCCCACCTCTCTCATTTCTCTTGTCCGATGAGTCCTGAAAGGAATGAGATTGGTGTGTATCAGTATATTGATATCTATCAGGCGTTTTAATATTATCCCTATTTCTGAGATTATACCTATTCTGTGGGGTCTCCGTGCGTGGAGATTCTCCCCTTTCCTTTTTGAGGTGTTTGTTGTTTTTTCTCCCAGCGCTTCTTATTACCCTCAGGTTGCTGTTTCGTATTATCTTTATTAATTTTCCCCTGAAATTGAGGTTTTTGTGGTCTAGCCCCCAGGCTATCTCCACCAATACTGGAATATGTTACCACTATTATTTTAGGCAGTTCCCGCTCCTGATCTTGTTGCGGAACGTCACGAAGACGCATGCGCACTGCAAGCGCAACTGCTTCCCCTGTGCGATTGATTAAGATTATTGAAGAAACCGTGGCAAAATTGCCTATCAGTTGCATTCCTAAATCTAAGGCCGGGGCAGCCCCGTATTCATCCTGAATTTGTTTAAGCACTTCCGGTAGGTTAGCTAGTGTAGGCGTACCGTGTGCCGTGGTATAGAGTGCGGCAAACATCGTGCCCCATGTATTACGATGTTCCACTGTGGGAACCATCCCAAAGGGTAAACACATGGTTAATATCCTATGTTTGTCCTGAGGTCCCGTATGGGGAAATACCGCCTCCAGTGTATTAATTTTTTGTGCCAGCCAATACGGAGTCTCCTCTCATTTTGCTGGGACTTTACCCATAATAGAGTGTACAGTCACTGGATTGATACCTGGTATTACTGCGTGTGGTTGGGCTGGAGCAGCACGCGCTGGGTTTGTATTTAGTGTCTGCATTACAAATTGTACTAAGCGTCTATATATTGCAGTTAAATCAGTATATAAGCGTCGAACCTCAGCCACCGCCATATTTGCAGCCGCAGGATGTGGTGTATATGTGGCCAATAAAGCCCAGGTCGGACCTTCATTACTTAGTGGACCTAACCTTACTGGTAACATTGTATGGGGTAGGGCGCCATCAAGCCAATTAGTATGGTTTTGATAAGATAGAGGTATCTCTAAATATGCGTACGCCCTGTATTGTCCAGGCGCGTTCGCTACTGTATATGTATGGAATGTATTTGTGTTCTCATCAACTGCTGGAAATGTGACCCAAGAGTAGAAAAGTTCTGATCTATAGGCTGCGTGGGCGTCCACCACAAACGTGACTGGACCACCCTGGGCCGTAAGGCTGTGTGCTAGCAAATGTGCTGTGAGCGGTTGTCTGATGTTAAGAGCTATTTTTATAACCTGGTGATTCGCCATTATAAAAGCACCCAGAGTTCAGAGAAGGCACACCAAGATGGGGTCTTTATCCTTTTAAGGATCAAGCTTGAACAACCATCCGCTGTAGATAGGGTTACCCATACAATGGTGGTGGAAGATCTCAGTACCACGGACGTCTCCGTATACGGAACTGAGGGATCATTATATTATATGAGACCGAGATATACCGGTGGACCCGAAAATTAGAGCCTGACCAATCGTTGGCTGTGCCATGTCGCATAGGCTCTCATTATCCTAATGAGACTACTGGATTTTTTGGCGGCAAGATCGTTCACAGTGTGGGGGACTAAGTCTGACCCACGGTGAGTGACCCTTGTCACCCCAAATCCGGGTTATGCTCCGGCTAACTAGCAGTGCCTTATCTCTCCCGAAAGGAAGAGACAATTGGGCAGCCGAGCGCATGACATCTTAGTACTTCCCAGGGAAGTCGTGGTCACAACCGGTGCTCTCATACACAGTACAGTCTCACATAAAAATGACAAAGGCAGTTTAAGAATTAAAGATTGGTTTAATAAAACAACTGCATTTTATATAGTAAGGCGTGAGCTGCAATAACCAGAACGAAACAACACAGTAGGATTAAAATAGTAACGATGAGAGTGAAGCACAAGAATAAGGCTATCATAGTGCAACTATATTAAGTTCTCTCTAAGTTATATTGTGAGCACAGCATGTGAAGCTCTAAGCCTGCCTTTCAGGTTCCCCCGGGAGGACATCAACCCTCATACCAGAGCAAAGGCCTGTAAGCTGCATCAGCATCTGCAATGGGGCAGTCAGCATCTAGTTGTAGGTTCCTGGTCGGAATCTTCCTCTGACCTGTACTAGGACTAGAAAGTGATTTTATAACTAACACGCAGATGTTCTAAGAAAATGTCCCTACGTAAGGATGAACACTAGAGACTAAACATCTACCACGTGTACCGGCAATGTACCAGACTGTACCCTTGACTGAAGCACAGGGTGAGCAAGAATGCATTGTTTGAGAACACAGTGCTGAACTAAGCTAAACAGTGTGATAGAAATAAATAAAACAAGACCGTAAAACTGGTTATTGTAAAATAACAGTGTGAGGCTGAATAAAATGTATCTAGGGCAAAGTGCACAGACGCCTAATATGTTAATCGAACGTGCATAAAGCTATATTAAAAATGGGTACACTACAGATCGACGCAAAGCTGAGCCGGAACGACGCAGCCCGATTTCCTGAGAGGAATCAACGCAGTGCCTGCTGTGCGGCAGAAATTTCCACGCAACGCCCACCAGATCGATGCAGCCCCTGTGACTTCGTCCTGCAAGCGCCGGATTTCAACACATCATCCCCGGGGCGTCCGAAAACCCCACAACCGAAGAGGATCCCCGCCGGAAATCGACACAAAGCCTTCCCTGTGTGGAAAATAAATTACACATCGCCGTGTGCGGCCTGAGAAATCGACGCACATCTCCCTGTTTTCCAAGCATCTCCTCCTCTGCGGTTCCTTGCGGAGATTTTGAACGCAAAGCAGGTACTTTGTGCTTGCAAGAGACACTTGTTTCTTTTTAAGAGACTAAAGACGCTTTGGTGGTCATTACAACCCTGGCGGCCGGTGTTAAAGCAACGGTAAAACCGGCAATAGGCCGGCGTTAAAAAAAAAATGCAATTACGTCCGTGGCGGAAACCGCCAACATAGACAGCCACTTTAACACTCCGACCGCCATGGCGGTACAAACAAACACCGCAGCAGTAACCGCCAACAGACAGGTGGAGGACAATGTACCGCCCACACTACTAGAACCCACCAATCCGCCACCTTTTCCGGGGCAGATTCACCGCGAACAAAAACACGGCAGAAACAGGACTTCAAAGGGAAAACGCTCACCTCTACACATCCCACTAAGAACCAGGACGCCATGGAACCGGAGCTCCAAATTCTGCCACCCTTTATCTTCCTGCTCCTCTACCAGGAGCACGAATGCCGGCGGCAAAGACAACGGTGAGTACTGCACCTACGACACAGGGGAGGGGGAAGGGAAAAAACAGTGACACACACACGCAACATGCAACACCCCCACCCCCACCCTCACCCACTACAACACACACACTAATACATCATGATACATTACAGTTACGCCCCCCAGTCCCCCCTGGAAGAATGCAAGGACAAAAGGAAATGAGTAGAATAATTGTGATATATTCAATTACACACATCAAAAATATTTACAAATATATACATTTATACTATACACAATTATATACACCAAGAACACAAGTCCAAGGGATTCCACCATCATAGTCCGTGGATCACTGGGCCCAAAAGGCATGGGTGAGGCCCACACAAGATACCCGAACAAGACGGAGAGAACACTGCAGGGGCATCAGTTGGAAATAAAACAGGCACCTCAGGGGGAAGGGAAGAGGGGGCACCTCAGTGTGAGAAGGTAGCCTCTTTCTAGCCTTGTTACCCCCACTTTTGGCCTGTTTGTGAGTGTATGTCAGGGTGTTTTGTCACTGTTTTCACTGTCTCACTGGGATCCTGATAGCCAGGCCTCAGTGCTCATAGTGAAAACACCATGTTTTCAGTATGGTTGTTATGTGTCACTGGGATCCTGCTGGTCAGGACCCCAGTGCTCATAGGTTTGTGGCCTATATGGATGTGTCACTGGGACCCTGTCACACAGGGCCCCAGTGCTCATAGGTGTGCATGTATATGTTCCCTGTGTGGTGCCTAACTGTCTCACTGAGGCTCTGCTAACCAGAACCTCAGTGGTTATGCTCTCTCATTACTTTCAAATTGTCACTGACAGGCTAGTGACCATTTTTACCAATTTACATTGGCTTACTGGAACACCCTTATAATTCCCTAGTATATGGTACTGAGGTACCCAGGGTATTGGGGTTCCAGGAGATCCCTATGGGCTGCAGCATTTCTTTTGCCACCCATAGGGAGCTCTGACAATTCTTACACAGGCCTGCCACTGCAGCCTGAGTGAAATAACGTCCACGTTATTTCACAGCCATTTTACACTGCACTTAAGTAACTTATAAGTCACCTATATGTCTAACCTTTACCTGGTAAAGGTTAGGTGCAAAGTTACTTAGTGTGAGGGCACCCTGGCACTAGCCAAGGTGCCCCCACATTGTTCAGAGCCAATTCACTGAACTTTGTGAGTGCGGGGACACCATTACACGCGTGCACTACATATAGGTCACTACCTATATGTAGCTTCACCATGGTAACTCCGAATATGGCCATGTAACATGTCTATGATCATGGAATTGCCCCCTCTATGCCATCCTGGCATTGTTGGTACAATTCCATGATCCCAGTGGTCTGTAGCACAGACCCTGGTACTGCCAGACTGCCCTTCCTGGGGTTTCACTGCAGCTGCTGCTGCTGCCAACCCCTCAGACAGGCAGCTGCCCTCCTGGGGTCCAGCCAGGCCTGGCCCAGGATGGCAGAACAAAGAACTTCCTCTGAGAGAGGGTGTGACACCCTCTCCCTTTGGAAAATGGTGTGAAGGCAGGGGAGGAGTAGCCTCCCCCAGCCTCTGGAAATGCTTTGTTGGGCACAGATGTACCCAATTCTGCATAAGCCAGTCTACACCGGTTCAGGGACCCTTTAGCCCCTGCTCTGGCGCAAAACTGGACAAAGGAAAGGGGAGTGACCACTCCCCTGACCTGCACCTCCCCTGGGAGGTGTCCAGAGCTCCTCCAGTGTGCTCCAGACCTCTGCCATCTTGGAAACAGAGGTGCTGCTGGCACACTGGACTGCTCTGAGTGGCCAGTGCCACCAGGTGACGTCAGAGACTCCTGCTGATAGGCTCCTTCAGGTGTTAGTAGCCTTTCCTCTCTCCTAGGTAGCCAAACCCTCTTTTCTGGCTATTTAGGGTCTCTGTCTCTGGGGAAACTTTAGATAACGAATGCATGAGCTCAGCCGAGTTCCTCTGCATCTCCCTCTTCACCTTCTGATAAGGAATCGACCGCTGACCGCGCTGGAAGCCTGCAAACCTGCAACATAGTAGCAAAGACGACTACTGCAACTCTGTAACGCTGATCCTGCCGCCTTCTCGACTGTTTTCCTGCTTGTGCATGCTGTGGGGGTAGTCTGCCTCCTCTCTGCACCAGAAGCTCCGAAGAAATCTCCCGTGGGTCGACGGAATCTTCCCCCTGCAACCGCAGGCACCAAAAAGCTGCATCTCCGGTCCCTTGGGTCTCCTCTCAGCACGACGAGCGAGGTCCCTCGAATCCAGCGACACCGTCCAAGTGACCCCCACAGTCCAGTGACTCTTCAGCCCAAGTTTGGTGGAGGTAAGTCCTTGCCTCACCTCGCTGGGCTGCATTGCTGGGAACCGCGACTTTGCAAGCTTCTCCGGCCCCTGTGCACTTCCGGCGGAAATCCTTCGTGCACAGCCAAGCCTGGGTCCACGGCACTCTAACCTGCATTGCACGACTTTCTAAGTTGGTCTCCGGCGACGTGCGACTCCTTTGTGCAACTTCGGCGAGCACCGTTTCACGCATCCTCGTAGTGCCTGTTTCTGGCACTTCTCCGGGTGCTACCTGCTTCAGTGAGGGCTCCTTGTCTTGCTCGACGTCCCCTCTCTCTGCAGGTCCAATTTGCGACCTCCTGGTCCCTCCTGGGCCCCAGCAGCGTCCAAAAACGCCAAACGCACGATTTGCGTGTAGCAAGGCTTGTTGGCGTCCATCCGGCGGGAAAACACTTCTGCACGACTCTCCAAGGCGTGGGGGATCCATCCTCCAAAGGGGAAGTCTCTAGCCCTTGTCGTTCCTGCAGTATTCACAGTTCTTCAGCCTAGTAAGAGCTTCTTTGCACCAACCGCTGGCATTTCTTGGGCATCTGCCCATCTCCGAGCTGCTTGTGACTTTTGGACTTGGTCCCCTTGCTCCACAGGTACCTTCAGACAGGAATCCATCGTTGTTGCATTGCTGATTTGTGTTTTCCTTGCATTCTCCCTCTAACACAACTATTTTGTCCTTAGGGGAACTTTGGTGCACTTTGCACTCACTTTTCAGGGTCTTGGGGTGGGTTATTTTGCTAACTCTCACTATTTTCTAATAGTCCCAGCGACCCTCTACAAGGTTACATAGGTTTGGGGTCCATTCGTGGTTCGCATTCCACTTCTGGAGTATATGGTTTGTGTTGCCCCTATCCCTATGTTTCCCCATTGCATCCTATTGTAACTATACATTGTTTGCACTGTTTTCTAAGACTATACTGCATATTTTTGCTATTGTGTATATATATCTTGTGTATATTTCCTATCCTCTCACTGAGGGTACACTCTAAGATACTTTGGCATATTGTCATAAAAATAAAGTACCTTTATTTTTAGTATAACTGTGTATTGTGTTTTCTTATGATATTGTGCATATGACACTAAGTGGTACTGTAGTAGCTTCACACGTCTCCTAGTTCAGCCTAAGCTGCTCTGCTAAGCTACCATTATCTATCAGCCTAAGCTGCTAGACACCCTATACACTAATAAGGGATAACTGGGCCTGGTGCAAGGTGCAAGTACCCCTTGGTACTCACTACAAGCCAGTCCAGCCTCCTACATTGGTTGTGCAGCGGTGGGATAAGTGCTTTGAGACTACTTACCACTCTTGTCATTGTACTTTTCATAAGAGAAAAATATACAAAACAAGGTCAGTGTATATACACATAGCCAAAAAGTTTTGCATTTCCTCTTTTCACTCTTTTCTAAGTGCTGAAAAGTACTTCTAAACTTTCAAAAAGTTCTTAAAAGTTTAAAAAGTTTTTTTCTGTCTTTCCAAAAAAGTTCAGAAAACTTTTTTCTCTTTGTCTATCACTTTAACTCTCTCTAAAAATGTCTGGCACAGGAAAAAATGTTGAACTGTCCAAACTTGCATATGATCACCTTAGCTGGAAAGGAGCAAGGAGTCTCTGCATAGAGAGAGGTTTGAGTGTAGGGAAGAATCCTTCCTTAGAACTGTTAATTAATATGCTTAGAGTACAGGATAAGGCCATAAGTGCCCAATCTGTAGAAAAAGTAGCTAATGGTTCTCAATCTGATCCAGGGACTCCCCCAGGAAAAGGTTCAGGAAAGAAACTTCTCAGCCTGCCCATTACTAGACAGTCTAGCATAGTTGGTACAGAGGTTGAATCACATCATACTGATGATGTGCTCTCACATTATGCTGGTAGCCAAGCTGTTAGGGTGCCCTTGGTAAGGGACAGGTCTCCTTCTGTTCATTCCCATCATACCTCTGTATCTAGAAATGTCCCTCCCACCCACCCTGATGACAGATTGTTAGAAAGGGAGCTCAATAGATTGAGAGTGGAACAAACCAGACTGAAGCTCAAGAAGCAACAGCTGGATTTGGATAGACAGTCTTTAGAAATAGAGAGGGAAAGACAGAAGTTGGGTTTAGATACCCATGGTGGCAGCAGCAGTATTCCCCATAGTCATCCTGCAAAAGAGCATGATTCCAGGAATCTGCACAAGATAGTTCCCCCTTATAAGGAGGGGGATGACATTAACAAGTGGTTTGCTGCACTTGAGAGGGCCTGTGCTGTACAGGATGTCCCTCAAAAGCAGTGGGCTGCTATCCTATGGCTATCATTTAGTGGAAAAGGTAGGGATAGGCTCCTTACAGTGAAAGAAAATGATGCCAATAATTTTACAGTTCTTAAGAATGCACTCCTGGATGGTTATGGCTTAACCACTGAACAGTACAGGATAAAGTTCAGAGAGACCAAAAAGGAGTCTTCACAAGACTGGGTTGATTTCATTGACCATTCAGTGAAGGCCTTGGAGGGGTGGTTACATGGCAGTAAAGTTACTGATTATGAAAGCCTGTATAACACAATCCTGAGAGAGCATATACTTAATAATTGTGTATCTGATTTGTTGCACCAGTACCTGGTAGACTCTGATCTGACCTCTCCCCAAGAATTGGGAATGAAGGCAGACAAATGGGTCAGAACAAGGGTGAACAGAAAAGTTCATACAGGGGGTGACAAAGATGGCAATAAGAAGAAAGATGGTGAAAAATCTCAAGATAAGCATGGGGATAAGGGTAAAACCAAAGATCCTACTTCAAATCTTAAACACTCTTCAGAGGGTGGGGATAAAACAAATTCTTCCTCTTCTTCCCAACCTGCACACATTAAAAAGCCTTGGTGCTTTGTGTGTAAAAACAGAGGCCATAGGCCAGGGGATAAGTCCTGTCCAGGTAAACCCCCTGAGCCTACCACCACTAATACATCAAGCTCTAGTGCCACTAGCAGTAGTGGTACTAGTGGTGGGACTGCTGGCAACAGTCAAGCAAAGGGTGTAGTTGGGTTCACTTATGGGTCCATAGTGGAAACTGATGTAATCAGTCCCAAGACAGTTTCTGTCACACCTAGTGGCATTGGCCTTGCCACACTGGCTGCTTGTCCCCTTACAATGGATAAGTACAGGCAGACAGTTTCAATAAATGGTGTTGAGGCCTTGGCCTACAGGGACACAGGTGCCAGTTTCACTTTGGTGACTGAAAACCTAGTGCCTCCTGAACAACACATCATTGGACAACAGTATAAGATTATTGATGTCCATAACTCCACTAAGTTTCTTCCCTTAGCTATAATTCAGTTTAGTTGGGGTGGAGTTACTGGCCCTAAGCAGGTGGTGGTATCACCTAGCTTACCTGTAGACTGTCTCTTAGGTAATGACCTAGAGGCCTCAGGTTGGGCTGATGTAGAGTTTTATGCCCATGCAGCCATGCTGGGCATCCCTGAGGAATTGTTCCCTCTCATTTCAAGTGAAATGAAAAAGCAAAGGAGAGAAGGCCTGAAAACTCAGGATCCCTCTCCATCAACAGGTAAAAAGGGTATCACAGTATCCCCTAGCCACCCTACCATTCAGGATACTATTCCTGTGGTGGGAGAAACCTCTCCTGGGGTGGCACCTGTTCCAAGGGAATCATCAGCTGGCAAAGCTGGACTCCCTGAGGTGGAAGTACCTCTCTGTGGGATAACTAACATTGGTGAGAAAAACAGCACCATTTTAGTTAACATGGAGCATCCCTCCAACCCTCCCAGAGAAACTTTAGTGCAGAAACCCTGCACTACCTCACAACACTTAGGACAGCATCCCTGCCCTAGTGTGGAGCTCATAGGACAGCATCCCTGCCCTGCTCCAACTCAAGAGAAACAGCATCCCTGTTCTCTCTTCCAGCCAGATGGACAAAGTTTTTGCCCAGCTATGGCTTTTCTGAGACAGCATCCCTGTCTGGCATTTCCATCACTACAAATAGGTTCAGTGGACAATTCCCACTGCTCTAACCTAAAACTTACTGATAGAAACTCTGAAAATACATCTTCACATTGTTGCTTAGCTAAAAAAACTTCAAACAGGGTGGTTTACATCCCCACAGGGAAGTAACCATATAGTGGATGATAAAGGGAGTAACCAGTCTATTGCAGAGCTACTCTCTACTTATCACCACTTAGACAATAAAGTCTCAACTGGCCAAGGTTAGCCTTATTGTCCTTCGTTTGGGGGGGGGGTTGTGTGAGAAGGTAGCCTCTTTCTAGCCTTGTTACCCCCACTTTTGGCCTGTTTGTGAGTGTATGTCAGGGTGTTTTGTCACTGTTTTCACTGTCTCACTGGGATCCTGATAGCCAGGCCTCAGTGCTCATAGTGAAAACACCATGTTTTCAGTATGGTTGTTATGTGTCACTGGGATCCTGCTGGTCAGGACCCCAGTGCTCATAGGTTTGTGGCCTATATGGATGTGTCACTGGGACCCTGTCACACAGGGCCCCAGTGCTCATAGGTGTGCATGTATATGTTCCCTGTGTGGTGCCTAACTGTCTCACTGAGGCTCTGCTAACCAGAACCTCAGTGGTTATGCTCTCTCATTACTTTCAAATTGTCACTGACAGGCTAGTGACCATTTTTACCAATTTACATTGGCTTACTGGAACACCCTTATAATTCCCTAGTATATGGTACTGAGGTACCCAGGGTATTGGGGTTCCAGGAGATCCCTATGGGCTGCAGCATTTCTTTTGCCACCCATAGGGAGCTCTGACAATTCTTACACAGGCCTGCCACTGCAGCCTGAGTGAAATAACGTCCACGTTATTTCACAGCCATTTTACACTGCACTTAAGTAACTTATAAGTCACCTATATGTCTAACCTTTACCTGGTAAAGGTTAGGTGCAAAGTTACTTAGTGTGAGGGCACCCTGGCACTAGCCAAGGTGCCCCCACATTGTTCAGAGCCAATTCACTGAACTTTGTGAGTGCGGGGACACCATTACACGCGTGCACTACATATAGGTCACTACCTATATGTAGCTTCACCATGGTAACTCCGAATATGGCCATGTAACATGTCTATGATCATGGAATTGCCCCCTCTATGCCATCCTGGCATTGTTGGTACAATTCCATGATCCCAGTGGTCTGTAGCACAGACCCTGGTACTGCCAGACTGCCCTTCCTGGGGTTTCACTGCAGCTGCTGCTGCTGCCAACCCCTCAGACAGGCAGCTGCCCTCCTGGGGTCCAGCCAGGCCTGGCCCAGGATGGCAGAACAAAGAACTTCCTCTGAGAGAGGGTGTGACACCCTCTCCCTTTGGAAAATGGTGTGAAGGCAGGGGAGGAGTAGCCTCCCCCAGCCTCTGGAAATGCTTTGTTGGGCACAGATGTGCCCAATTCTGCATAAGCCAGTCTACACCGGTTCAGGGACCCTTTAGCCCCTGCTCTGGCGCAAAACTGGACAAAGGAAAGGGGAGTGACCACTCCCCTGACCTGCACCTCCCCTGGGAGGTGTCCAGAGCTCCTCCAGTGTGCTCCAGACCTCTGCCATCTTGGAAACAGAGGTGCTGCTGGCACACTGGACTGCTCTGAGTGGCCAGTGCCACCAGGTGACGTCAGAGACTCCTGCTGATAGGCTCCTTCAGGTGTTAGTAGCCTTTCCTCTCTCCTAGGTAGCCAAACCCTCTTTTCTGGCTATTTAGGGTCTCTGTCTCTAGGGAAACTTTAGATAACGAATGCATGAGCTCAGCCGAGTTCCTCTGCATCTCCCTCTTCACCTTCTGATAAGGAATCGACCGCTGACCGCGCTGGAAGCCTGCAAACCTGCAACATAGTAGCAAAGACGACTACTGCAACTCTGTAACGCTGATCCTGCCGCCTTCTCGACTGTTTTCCTGCTTGTGCATGCTGTGGGGGTAGTCTGCCTCCTCTCTGCACCAGAAGCTCCGAAGAAATCTCCCGTGGGTCGACGGAATCTTCCCCCTGCAACCGCAGGCACCAAAAAGCTGCATCTCCGGTCCCTTGGGTCTCCTCTCAGCACGACGAGCGAGGTCCCTCGAATCCAGCGACACCGTCCAAGTGACCCCCACAGTCCAGTGACTCTTCAGCCCAAGTTTGGTGGAGGTAAGTCCTTGCCTCACCTCGCTGGGCTGCATTGCTGGGAACCGCGACTTTGCAAGCTTCTCCGGCCCCTGTGCACTTCCGGCGGAAATCCTTCGTGCACAGCCAAGCCTGGGTCCACGGCACTCTAACCTGCATTGCACGACTTTCTAAGTTGGTCTCTGGCGACGTGGGACTCCTTTGTGCAACTTCGGCGAGCACCGTTTCACGCATCCTCGTAGTGCCTGTTTCTGGCACTTCTCCGGGTGCTACCTGCTTCAGTGAGGGCTCCTTGTCTTGCTCGACGTCCCCTCTCTCTGCAGGTCCAATTTGTGACCTCCTGGTCCCTCCTGGGCCCCAGCAGCGTCCAAAAACGCCAAACGCACGATTTGCGTGTAGCAAGGCTTGTTGGCGTCCATCCGGCGGGAAAACACTTCTGCACGACTCTCCAAGGCGTGGGGGATCCATCCTCCAAAGGGGAAGTCTCTAGCCCTTGTCGTTCCTGCAGTATTCACAGTTCTTCAGCCTAGTAAGAGCTTCTTTGCACCAACCGCTGGCATTTCTTGGGCATCTGCCCATCTCCGAGCTGCTTGTGACTTTTGGACTTGGTCCCCTTGCTCCACAGGTACCTTCAGACAGGAATCCATCGTTGTTGCATTGCTGATTTGTGTTTTCCTTGCATTCTCCCTCTAACACGACTATTTTGTCCTTAGGGGAACTTTGGTGCACTTTGCACTCACTTTTCAGGGTCTTGGGGTGGGTTATTTTGCTAACTCTCACTATTTTCTAATAGTCCCAGCGACCCTCTACAAGGTTACATAGGTTTGGGGTCCATTCGTGGTTCGCATTCCACTTCTGGAGTATATGGTTTGTGTTGCCCCTATCCCTATGTTTCCCCATTGCATCCTATTGTAACTATACATTGTTTGCACTGTTTTCTAAGACTATACTGCATATTTTTGCTATTGTGTATATATATCTTGTGTATATTTCCTATCCTCTCACTGAGGGTACACTCTAAGATACTTTGGCATATTGTCATAAAAATAAAGTACCTTTATTTTTAGTATAACTGTGTATTGTGTTTTCTTATGATATTGTGCATATGACACTAAGTGGTACTGTAGTAGCTTCACACGTCTCCTAGTTCAGCCTAAGCTGCTCTGCTAAGCTACCATTATCTATCAGCCTAAGCTGCTAGACACCCTATACACTAATAAGGGATAACTGGGCCTGGTGCAAGGTGCAAGTACCCCTTGGTACTCACTACAAGCCAGTCCAGCCTCCTACACTCAGCCGGTTGAGTGCACAACGCCAGATCCACGAGGGGGCTCCATGCCCACAGTGCAGTCCTGGAGAGTGCAAAGCCCCAGTCTTACAAGTCTCTACAGTGGGTGGTTTGCCCACTGTTCAATCCTGGGGAGTGCAAAGCCACAGTCTCACAAGTCTCTACAGTGGGTGGGTTGCCCACTGTTCAATCCTGGGGAGTGCAAAGCCACAGTCTCTCAAGTCTCTACAGTGGGTGGTTTGCCCACTGTTCAATCCTGGGGAGTGCAAAGCCACAGTCTCACAAGTGGATAACATTCTCCACTGGTTCTGGAGGGGGCTTTGTGCCCAGAGTGCTTCATCCTGCCTAGGACTCAGGTAGTGGATGTGATGCTCCACTGGTTCTGGAGGCGCTTTGTGCCCAGAGTGCTTCATCCTGCCAAGGACAGAGGTAGTGGATGTCAATCTCCACTGGTTCTGGAGGGGGCTTTGTGCCCAGAGTGCTTCATCCTGCTTGTGGCGGTCTCAGTAGCGTCAGAGCTTTTGGCGCTCATTGGCCTGCGGTGCTGGTGGCAGCGGTGTCCTTGGCAGCGGTGCTTGTGGCGGCGGTGTCCTTGGCAACGGCTCAGCTTGTGGCGGTCTTGTCCTGTTCAGCGGTGCTGGTGGCGGCGGTGTCCTTGGCAGCGGTGCTTGTGGCGGTCTTGTCCTGTTCAGCGGTGCTGGTGGCGGCGGTGTCCTTGGCAGCGGTGCTTGTGGCGGAGGTGTCCTTGGCAGCGGTGCAGCTTGTGGTGGTCTTGTCCTGTTCAGAGGTGCTGGTGGTGGCGGTGTCCTTGGCAGCAGTGCTTGTGGCGGCGGTGTCCTTAGCAGCGGTTCAGCTTGTGGCGGTCTTGTCCTGTTCAGCGGTGCTGGTGGCGGCAGTGTCCTTGCCAGCGGTGCTTGTGGCGGTCTTGTCCTGTTCAGCGGTGCTGGTGGCGGCGGTGTCCTTGGCGGCGGTGTCCTTGGCGGCGGTGTCCTTGGCAGCGGTGCTTGTGGGAGCGGTGTCCTTGGCAGCGGTTCAGCTGGGGGCGGTCTTGTCCTGGCCTGCGGGGCTGCTGCTAGCGGCCCTGTCTGTGGCAGCGGGGCTGCTGGCGGTCTTCTCCTGGGCAGTGGGGCTGCTGCTGGCAGTCCTGTCTGTGGCAGCGGTTCATCTTGTGGCGGTCTTCTCCTGGGCAGCGGGGCTGCTGCTGGTGGTCCTGTCTGTGGCAGTGGGGCTGCTGGCGGTCTTCTCCTGGGCAGCGGGGCTGCTGCTGGTGGTCCTTTCTGTGGCAGCGGTGCTGCTGGCGGTCTTCTCCTGGGCAGCGGGCTGCTGCTGGCGGTCTTGTCCGCCGTGCTGATCTTCCCAGACTTGCCGGTTTTACTGTGTCCCTTCCCCACCTTGGATGGTGTTGCGGCTGTCTCCACACTCCCAACTGGACCCCTGGGAGCGGCTTTGGTGGCTGATTTCTTTCCCCTCTCCCGCCGGGCACTGGCCAACTTTTGATGCTTGACAGGTGGGGGACTGTCCGTGCTGTGGCTCCTTGCCACACTGGCTTCCCTGCTGCCTGGTGCACTCCATAATCCGGTGACTACTGGCACCACTGGTCCCGCCAATGTTGTGGCTGAGGTGCTAGTTTGGGACCTGGAGAGTCGGGCCCTAGGAGACTGAAGGGGTGGGGGAGGTGAGGGAAAAGTATCTGAGGAACACTGGGACGGGTAGCTTCGAGAGGGTTTGGGAGTGGAGGAAGAGGTAGTAGTTGTAGGAGGTGTACGTTTGGTGACTTTGGGTGAAGGTGCATGGCCTGGAGGCTGTCGTGAGGTGGATGGCTGTTGGGTGGGTGTGTGGCTGCGTTTGTGTACATTGGGAGGTGGCCTCACAGACACAATGGGAGAGGACACAGGGGATGTGTGAATGGTAGTGGGGGTGGTGACTGCACGTGAGCGGGGTGTGGTGGTGTGTGTGCTGGTGATGGACGTAGTGGCTGAGGATGAAGTGCATGCAGGTGTGAGTGGAGACGAGACAGGGAGGGAGGAGGGAGACAAGGAGGAGGAGGACACAGTGGAGGTAGTGGATGTTGTTGTGTCTGCATTTGTGTGATGCTTGCGTGAGTGCCTGTGGGATGTGTGGTGCTTATGTTTGCCAGAGCTTCCCTTGTGTGTTGAGGTGTGTGCATGCTGGTCTGATGGTGTGCTTGGGATAGGCTGAGGTACAGGGGTGTGGGTCTGGGTGGAGGAAGTTGGAGGGGGGAAGGCTAGAGACAGGGACAATGGCTGCCATCAGTGCTGAGGCCAGAGTCTGAAAAGCTTGCTGAAGGGCTGCCTGACCAGAGTGAATGCCCTCCATGAATGCAGTGGTTTGTTGCAACTGCCTCTCTGCACCCTGGATGGCATTCAAAATGGTAGACTTCCCAACAGTGAGGGACCTGAGGAGGTCAATGGCCTCCTCACTGAGGGCAGGAGGGGTGACTTGGGCAGGGCCTGAGGTGCCTGGGGTGAAGGTGATGCCCACCCTCCTGGGTGAGCGGGCATGGGGCAAAAGCTGAGGGGCTGCTGGGAGGGCGGTGCTGGTGGGGGGGGTGGTGGCTGTACCTGTAGATGCGGGGGGCATAGATGGGGCCGCCACTGCAAAGGAGCTCCCATCAGAGGAGGAGTCTGTCTCGCTGGTGTCAGCTCCTGTCCCCGGCATGGAGCTCCCCTCGCCCTCCGTCCCACTAGTGAATTCGGAGTCCGTAGTCTCGCCCTCCAGGGCCATGTGGGATGCAGCTCCCTCCTGCTCCGGTGCCACTGCTCCTCCACCTGATGGTGCTAATGCCCACAAGAACACGGAGGCCACAAAAAGGGGGGGGGGAGACAGAAGAAAGACATGTTCAGTGCATGCAATACCGCTACAGTTGGCAGACACGACCGACACAGAAGCCCCCTGCACTGTACTGCGCACTTGGGGTCCACTATTCAATCCTTGGGACATGGATGTCACAGGAGCCTGACTAGGTGTAGTTGGCACTGTACACAGGTGGGGTGGGGTGCCACAGGGCCTGCCTGAAGAAGGGAACTTAACTACCAAACTCGCCCTGGCCTAAGGGAACCCACAGCCCACCTCCCCCACCCAGACACCTACAATGCGCGCTGAATCAGCAGAATGAGAGTGTACTCACCCCCTTGTGGCTGCTGTGATGCCCTCAAGCGCCCATCCAACTCCGGGTACGCCACCACCAGGATCCGGAACATTAGGGGGGTCATGGTGCGACGGGCACCCCTCCCACGTTGGGAGGCCATCCCCAGCTGGGCCTCCGCCGTCTTCTTGCTCCAGCGGCGAATGTCCTCCCATCTTTTCCGGCAGTGGGTGCTCTGTCTTTGGTAGACCAACAGGGTCCGGACTTCCTTGGCGATGGCACGCCAGATGTCCTTCTTCTGAATGGGCGCTTACCTACAGGAATTGTACAGGTGAAAAAGAGTAGTAATTAACAACTGCACCGTCACAGTCATTGGCCCTCATCCCTACCCTTGCCGTGACGCACATGCAGTCACCGTCATTTCATGCACGCCTCATTCTCACCCCCCCCATCTTTCATCCACCACACAGGCATTGCCCATACAGCATGCTCACAGTGTACTTACCTGTTTGTTTGGAGGACCATAGAGTAGCATGTTCTGGGGGAGGACCCCATCCACGAGTTTCTCCAACTCCTCCGTGCTGAAAGCAGGGGCCCTTTCCCCAGACACACGAGCCATTGTCTCTTCCAGACTGAGGTCACAGCAGCACTTGCAGTGTAGGTCCTCTCTTGTCGAAGATCAGGTATCGAGTGATTGAACAGAGAGAAAATGCCGGTCACGTCCGCGGCGGTGCGTACCGTCACCGCCGCGTACATCATCATTGGCTCCTGGGACCCATAGGGTCCAATGTTAACCAATTCAGAATTGTGCTGCGATCTTCGACCGCCTACCGCGACGGTGTACAACACCAGCGAAGTTACCTCATATCCCCTTGTCCCACCTTACAGGTCAGGCATCTGCCATTTCAGGGGCCCACATGGCTTTATTTTTGACTGCGCCACACATACCTAGGCCTTGCCTAACCACTCATACAGACAAATTTCTATTTATGAATATGTTCAGAGTAAGCTGTGTTTACGTACCTCAGAGTTGGTTGAGTCTGTGCTCGCTGTTCTCCACCATAGGTACTGTCCACTGGGGCATGTGAGAAGATAGCGGCATCCTCCGGTGTACAGACCGCTGGTGGACCTAGCGACAATGGAGGAAAGACATGTTGTCGCGTGGGCTCTCATTATTCTAAATGAGACTACTGGATTTCTAGGTAGCAGGATCGATAACGGTGTGGGGGACTGAGTCTGACCCACGTGTAAAGAACTCTGTCACCCTAAATCCGGTTTTTGCTCCGGCTAACTAGCAGTGCCTCATTTCTCCCATGTGGAAGGAATGATTTGGCAGCCGAGCGCATGACATCTTTGGAACTTCTCAGGGAAGTCGTGGTTACTCAGATCCAAACCAACTCTCTTATTTCCAATAGGATCTCATATACAAATGACAAAGACAGTATAAGTTTTATATAATGTTTTAATAAAACGACTGTATTTTAGATATTAAGGCGTGAGCCGCAATAACCAGAACGATACAACACAGTAGGATTGTGATAGTTACCAGGAGAGTAAAACATAAAAACAAAGCTATCATATTGTCAAACAGTTTCTACTCTCCCTCTGCTTGTTCTATCTAGAGCACAGCATGTTAAGCTTCTAGCTTGCCTATTAGAATCACTATGGGGATATCAGCCCTCATACCTGAGCAAAGACCTGTGATCTTGGTTCAGCATCTGCAACGAGGCAGTCAGCGTCAAGTTGTGGTTCCCTGGTCGGAATCTCCATCTTGCGTGTACTGGGACAAGGAAGTGATTTTTTAACTAACATGTCAGCGAGATCACAAAATGTCCCTACGCAGGAATGCCGAGTCTAAACTCTTACCACGTCTATCAGCAATGTACCAGACTGTATCCTTGACTGAAGCACGGTGTAAATATGTTATGGAGAACTCCAGTGCAGAGTAGGCAAAACAGTGTGATATGAATAAAAAACAACACCGTAGAACTGGCTATTTGAAAAATAACAGTACGAAGCCTAATAAAAAGCATGTAGAGCAAAGTGCACAGAGGCTCTAAGCTATTAGCAAATGAATAAAATATATTCAGGGCAAAATGCACAAAGGCCTAAAGCCTGAAGCTAAAGCGCAATGAATACGTAAAACTAACCACACTACAATGTGATCATCACCTACAGGCTTGATCGTGCCACAATCCAGGAACTGTGTGCCCAGTTGGAGCCAGACCTGATGTCAGCTATCCGCCATCCCACAGGAATCCCCCCTCTAGTGCAGGTGCTGTCAGTACTCCATTTCCTAGCAAGTGGGTCTTTTCAAACAACAGTGGCCATAGCATCAAGGATGTCCCAGCCTATGTTCTCAAACGTGTTGTCCAGAGTGTTGTCTGCCCTGCTGAAACACATACGGAGCTACATTGTTTCCCCTCAGGTGGAGGAATTGCCTACAGTGAAAGGTGACTTCTATGCCCTGGGACATATTGTAGGAAGTTGGCTCTGTATGCACTATTTCAAAGTAAGGAATAGTATGCACAGAGTCCAAGGGTTCCCTTTAGAGGTAAGATAGTGGCAAAAAGAGATAATTCTAATGCTCTATTTTGTGGTAGTGTGGTCGAGCAGTAGGCTTATCAGAGGGTAGTGTTAAGCATATGTTGTACACACACAGGCAATAAATGAGGAACACACACTCAGAGGCAATTCCAGGCCAATAGGTTTTTGTATAGAAAAATATATTTTCTTAGTTTATTTTAAGAACCACAGGTTCAAAATTTACAAGTAATACTTTAAATGAAAGGTACTTCACTTAGGAACTTTAGGAACTTTGAATTAGCAAAATAGCATATACAGTTTTCACACAAATGGCATATAGCTATTTTAAAACTAGACACTGCAATTTTCAACAGTTCCTGGGGGAGGTAAGTGTTTGTTAGTTTTGCAGGTAAGTAAACCACCTACGGGGTTAAAAGTTGGGTCCAAGGTAGCCCACCGTTGGGGGTTCAGGGCAACCCCAAAGTTACCACACCAGCAGCTCAGGGCCGGTCAGGTGCAGAGGTCAAAGTGGTGCCCACAACGCATAGGCTTCAATGGAGAAGGGGGTGCACCGGTTCCAGTCTGCCAGCAGGTAAGTACCCGCGTCTTCGGAGGGCAGACCAGGGGGGTTTTGTAGGGCACCGTGGGGGGGACAAGTCAGCACAAAAAGTACACCCTCAGCGGCACGGGGCGGCTGGGTGCAGTGTGCAAACAGGCGTCGGGTTCGCAATAGGTTTCAATGGGAGACCAAGGGGTCTCTTCAGCGATGCAGGCAGGCAAAGGGGGGGCTCCTCGGGGTAGCCACCACCTGGGCAAGGGAGAGGGCCACCTGGGGGTCGCTCCTGCACTGGAGGTCGGATCCTTCCGGTCCTGGGGGCTGCAGTGTCTTTACCAGGCGTCGGGTCTTTGAAGCAGGCAGTCGCGGTCAGGGGGAGCCTCGGGATTCCCTCTGCAGGCGTCGCTGTGGGGGCTCAGGGGGGTCAACTCTGGCTACTCACAGTCTCGTAGTCGCCGCGGAGTCCTCCCTGTGGTGTTTGTTCTCCACAAGTCGAACCGGGGGCGTCGGGTGCAGAGTGCAAAGTCTCACGCTTCCGGCGGGAAACGTGTATTGTTTCAAAGTTGCTTCTTTGTTGCAAAGTTGCAGTCTTTGTGGAACAGAGCCGCTGTCCTCGGGAGTTCTTGGTCCTTCTAGATGCAGGGTAGTCCTCTGAGTGAGGCTTCAGAGGTCGCTGGACTCTGTGGAACGCGTAGCTGGAGCAGTGTCTTTAGAAGTGGGGAGACAGGCCGGTAGAGCTGGGGCCAAAGCAGTTGGTGTCTCCGTCTTCTCTGCAGGTTTTTCAGCTCAGCAGTCCTTTTTCGGCTTAGGTTGCAGGAATCTATCTTGCTGTGTTCTGGGAGCCCCTAAATACTCAATTTAGGGGTGTGTTTAGGTCTGGGGGGTTAGTAGCCAATGGCTACTAGCTCTGAGGGTGGCTACACCCTCTTTGTGCCTCCTCCCTAAGGGGATGGGGGCACATCCCTAATCCTATTGGGGGAATCCTCCATCTGCAAGATGGAGGATTTCTAAAAGTCAGAGTCACCTCAGCTCAGGACACCTTAGGGGCTGTCCTGACTGGCCAGTGACTCCTCCTTGTTTTTCTCATTATCTCCTCCGGCCTTGCCACCAAAAGGGGGTCCGTGGCCAGAGGGGGCTGGCAACTCCACTAGCTGGAGTGCCCTGGGGTGCTGTAACAAAGGGGGTGAGCCTTTGAGGCTCACCGCCAGGTGTTACAGTTCCTGCAGGGGGAGGTGAGAAGCACCTCCACCCAGTACAGGCTTTGTTACTAGCCACAGAGTGACAAAGGCACTCTCCCCATGTGGCCAGCAACATGTCTGGTGTGTGGCAGGCTGCTAAAACTAGTCAGCCCACACTGGTAGTCGGTTAAGGTTTCAGGGGGCACCTCTAAGGTGCCCTCTGGGGTGTATGTTACAATAAAATGTACACTGGCATCAGTGTGCATTTATTGTGCTGAGAAGTTTGATACCAAACTTCACAGTTTTCAGTGTAGCCATTATGGTGCTGTGGAGTTCGTGCATGACAGACTCCCAGACCATATAGTCTTATGGCTACCCTTGTGAGAAATTAGCCTCTTTCTAGCCTTGTTACCCCCACTTTTGGCCTGTTTGTGAGTGTATGTCAGGGTGTTTTCACTGTCTCACTGGGATCCTGCTAGCCAGGGCCCAGTGCTCATAGTGAAAACCCTATGTTTTCAGTATGTTTGTTATGTGTCACTGGGACCCTGCTAGTCAGGACCCCAGTGCTCATAAGTTTGTGACCTATAGGTATGTGTTCCCTGTGTGATGCCTAACTGTCTCACTGAGGCTCTGCTAACCAGAACCTCAGTGGTTATGCTCTCTCTTTACAAATTGTCACTAACAGGCTAGTGACCAATTTTACCAATTTACATTGGCACACTGGAACACCCTTATAATTCCCTAATATATGGTACTGAGGTACCCAGGGTATTGGGGTTCCAGGAGATCCCTATGGGCTGCAGCATTTCTTTTGCCACCCATAGGGAGCTCTGACAATTCTTACACAGGCCTGCCACTGCAGCCTGAGTGAAATAACGTCCACGTTATTTCACAGCCATTTTACACTGCACTTAAGTAACTTATAAGTCACCTATATGTCTAACCTTTACCTGGTAAAGGTTGGGTGCTAAGTTACTTAGTGTGTGGGCACCCTGGCACTAGCCAAGGTGCCCCCACATTGTTCAGGGCCAATTCCCCGGACTTTGTGAGTGTGGGGACAGCATTACACGCGTGCACTACATATAGGTCACTACCTATGTGTAGCTTCACAATGGTAACTCCGAATATGGCCATGTAACATGTCTAAGATCATGGAATTGCCCCCTCTATGCCATCCTGGCATTGTTGGCACAATCCCATGATCCCACGGGTCTGTAGCACAGACCCGGGTACTGCCAAACTGCCTTTTCAGGGATTGCACTGCAGCTGCTGCTGCTGCCAACCCCTCAGACAGGTTTCTGCCCTCCTGGGGTCCAGCCAGGCTTGGCCCAGGAAGGCAGAACAAAGGACTTCCTCAGAGAGAGGGTGTTACACCCTCTCCCTTTGGAAAAAGGTGTTCAGGCAGGGGAGGAGTAGCCTCCCCCAGCCTCTGGAAATGCTTTCATGGGCACACATGGTGCCCATTTCTGCATAAGCCAGTCTACACCGGTTCAGGGACCCCTCAGCCCTGCTCTGGCGTGAAACTGGACAAAGGAAAGGGGAGTGACCACTCCCCTGACCTGCCCCTCCCTTGGGAGGTGCCCAGAGCTCCTCCAGTGTGCTCCAGACCTCTGCCATCTTGGAAACAGAGGTGCTGCTGGCACACTGAACTGCTCTGAGTGGCCAGGGCCAGCAGGTGATGTCAGAGACTCCTTCTGATAGGCTCTTTCAGGTGTTGCTAGCCTATCTTCTCTCCTAAGTAGCCAAACCCTCTTTTCTGGCTATTTAGGGTCTCTGCTTTGGGGATTTCCTTAGATAACGAATGCAAGAGCTCATCAGAGTTCCTCTGCATCAGTCTCTTCACCTTCTGCCAAGGAATCGACTGCTGACCGCGCTGGAAGCCTGCAAAACTGCAACAAAGTAGCGAAGACGACTACTGCAACTCTGTAACGCTGATCCTGCCGCCTTCTCGACTGCTTTCCTGGTGGTGCATGCTGTGGGGGTAGTCTGCCACCTCTCTGCACTAGAAGCTCCGAAGAAATCTCCTGTGGGTCGACGGAATCGTCCCCCTGCAACCGCAGGCACCAAAGAACTGCATCACCGGTCCCCTGGGTCTCCTCTCAGCACGACAAGCGAGGTCCCTTGAATCCAGCAACTCTGTCCAAGTGACTCCCACAGTCCAATGACTCTTCAGTCCAAGTTTGGTGGAGGTAAGTCCTTGCCTCCCCACACCAGACTGCATTGCTGGGAACCGCGTCTTTTGCAGCTACTCCGTCCTCTGTGCACTTCCGGTGGAAATCCTTTGTGCACAGCCAAGCCTGGGTCCACGGCACTCTAACCTGCATTGCACGACCTCCTAAGTTGTCCTCCGGCCGCGTGGGACTCCTTTGTGCGACTTCGGGTGAGCACCATTTCACTCCACTTTGTAGTGCCTGTTCCGGCACCTCTGCGGGTTCTGCCTGCTTCTGAGAGGGCTCCTTGTCTTGCTGGGCGCCCCCTCTGTCCCCTGACGCAATTGGCGACATCCTGGTCCCTCCTGGGCCACAGCAGCATCCAAAAACCCTAACCGCACGACTTGCAGCTAGCAAGGCTTGTTTGCGGTCTTTCTTCAGGAAAACACTTCTGCACGACTCTCCACAGCGTGGGGCATCCATCCTCCAAAGGGGAAGTTTCTAGCCCTTATCGTTCCTGCAGAATCTTCAGCTTCTACTGTCCAGTAGCAGCTTCTTTGCACCGACAGCTGGCATTTCCTGGGCATCTGCCCATCTCCGACTTGCTTGTGACTTTTGGACTTGGTCCCCTTGTTCCACAGGTACCCTCGTTTGGAAATCCATTGTTGTTGCATTGCTGATTTGTGTCTTTCCTGCAGAACTCCCCTATCACGACTTCTGTGCTCTTTGGGGAACTTTAGTGCACTTTGCACTCACTTTTCAGGGTCTTGGGGTGGGCTATTTTTCTAACCCTAACTGTTTTCTTACAGTCCCAGCGACCCTCTACAAGGTCACATAGGTTTGGGGTCCATTCGTGGTTCGCATTCCACTTTTGGAGTATATGGTTTGTGTTGCCCCTATCCCTATGTGTCCCCATTGCATCCTATTGTAACTATACATTGTTTGCACTGTTTTCTAATACTATACTGCATATTTTTGGTATTGTGTACATATATCTTGTGTATATTTGCTATCCTCATACTGAGGGTACTCACTGAGATACTTTTGGCATATTGTCATAAAAATAAAGTACCTTTATTTTTAGTACATCTGTGTATTGTGTTTTCTTATGATATTGTGCATATGACACTAGTGGTACTGTAGGAGCTTCACTCGTCTCCTAGTTCAGCCTAAGCTGCTCTGCTAAGCTACCATTATCTATCAGCCTAAGCTGCTAGACACCCTATACACTAATAAGGGATACCTGGGCCTGGTGCAAGCACCCCTTGGTACTCACTACAAGCCAGTCCAGCCTCCTACATTGGTTGTGCAGTGGTGGGATAAGTGCTTTGTAACTACTTACCACTTTTGTCATTGTACTTTTCATAAGAGAAAAATATACAAAACAAGTTCAGGGTATGTACACCTAACCAAAAAGTTTTGCATTTCTTTTCTCACTTCTTTTCTAAAGTGCTGAAAAGTACCTCTATCTTTCTAAAAAGTTCTTTAAAAGTTTTAAAAGTTTTTTTGCTGTCTTTCTAAAAGTTCTGAAAAACTTTTTCTTCCTTTTTTCTATCACTTAAACACTTTCTAAAATGTCTGGCACAGGCCAAACTGTTGATCTGTCCAAACTTGCTTATGATCACCTTAGCTGGAAAGAAGCAAGGAGTCTCTGCATAGAAAGAGGTTTAAGTGTAAGGAAGAATCCCTCTAGAGAACTGTTGGTAAATATGCTTGTTGAACAGGATAAGGCCAGAGCTGGCACTCCTGTGGAAAAGTTAGCTGATGGTTCCCACTCTGATTCTGGGGCACCCCTAGCAAAAGATGTGGGAGGGAAACTTCCAAGCCTGCCCATTAGCAAACCACCTAGCATAGCTGGTACTGATGTAGAGTCACACCATACTGATAGTGTTGTCTCACATCACAGTAAGAGTATCCCTTCTCATCATAGTAGAAGTGCTGTTTCTGTTAGTCAAGCTATTAGGGTGCCTTCTGTTAGGGACAGGTCTCCTTCTGTTCTATCTCAGCATACTTCTGTCTCTAGACATGCCTCACCCACCCACCCTGATGACAGAGTGTTAGAAAGGGAGCTCAATAGATTGAGAGTGGAACAAACCAGACTGAAGCTCAAGAAGCAACAGCTGGATTTGGATAGGCAGTCCTTAGAGGTGGAAAGGGAAAGACAGAAATTGGGTTTAGAAACCCATGGTGGCAGCAGCAGTATTCCCCATAGTCATCCTGCAAAAGAGCATGATTCTAGGAATCTGCACAAGATAGTTCCCCCTTATAAGGAGGGGGATGACATTAACAAGTGGTTTGCTGCACTTGAGAGGACCTGTGTTGTACAGGATGTCCCTCAAAGGCAGTGGGCTGCTATCCTATGGCTATCATTTAGTGGAAAGGGTAGGGTAGGCTCCTTACTGTGAAAGAAAGTGATGCCAATAATTTTGCAGTTTTTAAGAATGCACTCCTAGATGGTTATGGCTTAACCACTGAACAGTACAGGATGAAGTTCACAGAAACCAAAAAGGAGTCTTCACAAGACTGGGTAGACTTTGTTGACCATTCAGAGAAGGCCTTGGAGGGGTGGTTACATGGCAGTAAAGTGACTGACTATGAAAGCCTATATAACATAATCCTGAGAGAGCATATACTTAATAATTGTGTGTCTGATTTGTTGCACCAGTATCTAGTGGACTCAGATCTGACCTCTCCCCAAGAATTGGGAAAGAAGGCAGACAAATGGGTCAGAACAAGAGTGAACAGAAAAGTTCACACAGGGGATGACAAGGATGGCAAGAAGAAAGATGGTGAAAAATCTCAAGATAAGCATGGGGATAAGGGTAAAACCAAAGATCCCACTTCAAATCTTAAACACTCTTCAGAGGGTGGGGATAAAACAAATTCTACCTCTTCTTCTCAACCTGCACACATTAAAAAGCTTTGGTGCTTTGTGTGTAAAAACAGAGGCCATAGGCCAGGGGATAAGTCCTGTCCAGGTAAACCCCCTGAGCCTACCACCACTAATACATCAAGCTCTAGTGCCCCTAGCAGTAGTGGTACTAGTGGTGGGACTGCTGGCAACAGTCAAGCAAAGGGTGTAGTTGGGTTCACTTATGGGTCCATAGTAGAAAGTGGGGTAGTCAGTCCCAAGACAGTTTCTGTCACACCTAGTGGCATTGGCCTTGCCACACTGGCTGCTTGTCCCCTTACAATGGATAAGTACAAGCAGACAGTTTCAATAAATGGTGTTGAGGCCTTGGCCTACAGGGACACAGGTGCCAGTATCACTTTGGTGACTGAAAACCTAGTGGCTCCTGAACAACACATCATTGGACAACAGTATAAAATTATTGATGTCCATAACTCCACTAAGTTTCTTCCTTAGCTATAATTCAGTTTAGTTGGGGTGGAGTTACTGGCCCTAAGCAGGTGGTGGTATCACCTAGCTTACCTGTAGATTGTCTCTTAGGTAATGACCTAGAGGCCTCAGGTTGGGCTGATGTAGAGTTTTATGCCCATGCAGCCATGCTGGGCATCCCAGAGGAATTGTTCCCTCTCATTTCTACTGAAATGAAAAAGCAAAGAAGAGAAGGCCTGAAAACTCAGGATCCCTCTCCAACAACAGGTAAAAAGGGTATCACAGTATCCCCTAACCACCCTGCCAATCAGGATATAATTCCTGTGGTAGGAGAAACCTCTCCTGGGGTGGCACCTGTTCCAAGGGAAGCATCAGCTGGCAAAGCTGTACTCCCTGAGGTAGAAGTACCTCTCTGTGGGATAACTAACATTGGTGAGAAAAAGAGCACCATTTTAGTTAACATGGAGCATCCCTCCAACCCTCCCAGAGAAACTTTAGTGCAGAAACCCTGCACTGCCTCACAACACTTAGGACAGCATCCCTGCCCTAGTGTGGAGCTAATAGGACAGCATCCCTGCCCTGCTCCAAATCAAGAGAAACAGCATCCCTGTTCTCTCTTCCAGCCATATGGACAAAGTTTTTGCCCAGCTATGGCTTTACTGAGACAGCATCCCTGTCTGGCATTTCCATCACTACAAATAGGTTCAGTGGACAATTCCCACTGCTCTAAACTAAAACGTACTGATAGAAACTCTGAAAATACATCTTCACATTGTTGCTTAGCTAAAAAACTTCAAACAGGGTGGTTTACATCCCCACAGGGAAGTAACCATATAGTGGATGATAAAGGGAGTAACCAGTCTATTGCAGAGCTACTCTCTACTTATCACCACTTAGACAATAAAGTCTCAACTGGCCAAGGTTAGCCTTATTGTCCTTCGTTTGGGGGGGGGGGGGTTGTGGGAGAAAGTAGCCTCTTTCTAGCCTTGTTACCCCCACTTTTGGCCTGTTTGTGAGTGTATGTCAGGGTGTTTTCACTGTCTCACTGGGATCCTGCTAGCCAGGGCCCAGTGCTCATAGTGAAAACCCTATGTTTTCAGTATGTTTGTTATGTGTCACTGGGACCCTGCTAGTCAGGACCCCAGTGCTCATAGGTTTGTGACCTATAGGTATGTGTTCCCTGTGTGATGCCTAACTGTCTCACTGAGGCTCTGCTAACCAGAACCTCAGTGGTTATGCTCTCTCTTTACAAATTGTCACTAACAGGCTAGTGACCAATTTTACCAATTTACATTGGCATACTGGAACACCCTTATAATTCCCTAGTATATGGTACTGAGGTACCCAGGGTATTGGGGTTCCAGGAGATCCCTATGGGCTGCAGCATTTCTTTTGCCACCCATAGGGAGCTCTGACAATTCTTACACAGGCCTGCCACTGCAGCCTGAGTGAAATAACATCCACGTTATTTCACAGCCATTTTACACTGCACTTAAGTAACTTATAAGTCACCTATATGTCTAACCTTTACCTGGTAAAGGTTGGGTGCTAAGTTACTTAGTGTGTGGGCACCCTGGCACTAGCCAAGGTGCCCCCACATTGTTCAGGGCCAATTCCCCGGACTTTGTGAGTGCGGGGACACCATTACACGCGTGCACTACATATAGGTCACTACCTATGTGTAGCTTCACAATGGTAACTCCGAATATGGCCATGTAACATGTCTAAGATCATGGAATTGCCCCCTCTATGCCATCCTGGCATTGTTGGCACAATCCCATGATCCCACGGGTCTGTAGCACAGACCCGGGTACTGCCAAACTGCCTTTTCAGGGGTTTCACTGCAGCTGCTGCTGCTGCCAACCCCTCAGACAGGTTTCTGCCCTCCTGGGGTCCAGCCAGGCTTGGCCCAGGAAGGCAGAACAAAGGACTTCCTCAGAGAGAGGGTGTTACACCCTCTCCCTTTGGAAAAAGGTGTTCAGGCAGGGGAGGAGTAGCCTCCCCCAGCCTCTGGAAATGCTTTCATGGGCACACATGGTGCCCATTTCTGCATAAGCCAGTCTACACCGGTTCAGGGACCCCTCAGGCCTGCTCTGGCGCGAAACTGGACAAAGGAAAGGGGAGTGACCACTCCCCTGACCTGCACCTCCCCTGGGAGGTGCCCATAGCTCCTCCAGTGTGCTCCAGACCTCTGCCATCTTGGAAACAGAGGTGCTGCTGGCACACTGAACTGCTCTGAGTGGCCAGGGCCAGCAGGTGACGTCAGAGACTCCTTCTGATAGGCTCCTTCAGGTGTTGCTAGCCTATCTTCTCTCCTAAGTAGCCAAACCCTCTTTTCTGGCTATTTAGGGTCTCTGCTTTGGGGATTTCCTTAGATAACAAATGCAAGAGCTCATCAGAGTTCCTCTGCATCTCTCTCTTCACCTTCTGCCAAGGAATCGACTGCTGACCGCGCTGGAAGCCTGCAAAACTGCAACAAAGTAGCGAAGACGACTACTGCAACTCTGTAATGCTGATCCTGCCGCCTTCTCGACTGCTTTCCTGGTAGTGCATGCTATGGGGGTAGTCTGCCTCCTCTCTGCACTAGAAGCTCCGAAGAAATCTCCAGTGGGTCGACGGAATCGTCCCCCTGCAACCGCAGGCACCAAAGAACTGCATTACCGGTCCCCTGGGTCTCCTCTCAGCACGACGAGCGCGGTCCCTTGAATCCAGCAACTCTGTCCAAGTGACTCCCACAGTCCAGTGACTCTTCAGTCCAAGTTTGGTGGAGGTAAGTCCTTGCCTCCCCACACCAGACTGCATTGCTGGGAACCGCGTCTTTTGCAGCTACTCCGTCCTCTATGCACTTCCGGCGGAAATCCTTTGTGCACAGCCAAGCCTGGGTCCACGGCACTCTGACCTGCAGTGCACGACCTCCTAAGTTGTCCTCCGGCGGCGTTGGACTCCTTTGTGCGACTTCGGGTGAGCACTGTTTCACTCCACTTCGTAGTGCCTGTTCAGGCACTTCTGCGGGTGCTGCCTGCTTCTGAGAGGGCTCCTTGTCTTGCTGGGCGCCCCCTCTGTCCCCTGACGCAATTGGCGACATCCTGGTCCACAGCAGCATCCAAAAACCCTAACCGCACGACTTGCAGCTAGCAAGGCTTGTTTGCGGTCTTTCTTCAGGAAAACACTTCTGCATGACTCTCCACGGCGTGGGGTATCCATCCTCCAAAGGGGAAGTTTCTAGCCCTTGTCGTTCCTGCAGAATCTTCAGCTTCTACTGTCCAGTAGCAGCTTCTTTGCACCCACAGCTGGCATTTCCTGGGCATCTGCCCATCTCCGACTTGCTTGTGACTTTTGGACTTGGTCCCCTTGTTCCACAGGTACCCTCGTTTGGAAATCCATTGTTGTTGCATTGCTGATTTGTGTCTTTCCTGCAGAACTCCCCTATCACGACTTCTGTGCTCTTTGGGGAACTTTAGTGCACTTTGCACTCACTTTTCAGGGTCTTGGGGTGGGCTATTTTTCTAACCCTAACTGTTTTCTTACAGTCCCAGCGACCCTCTACAAGGTCACATAGGTTTGGGGTCCATTCCTGGTTCGCATTCCACTTTTGTAGTATATGGTTTGTGTTGCCCCTATCCCTATATGTCCCCATTGCATCCTATTGTAACTATACATTGTTTGCACTGTTTTCTAATACTATAATGCATATTTTTGGTATTGTGTACATATATCTTGTGTATATTTGCTATCCTCATACTGAGGGTACTCACTGAGATATTTTTGGCATATTGTCATAAAAATAAAGTACCTTTATTTTTAGTATATCTGTGTATTGTGTTTTCTTATGATATTGTGCATATGACATTAGTGGTACTGTAGGAGCTTCACTCGTCTCCTAGTTCAGCCTAAGCTGCTCTGCTAAGCTACCATTATCTATCAGCCTAAGCTGCTAGACACCCTATACAGTAATAAGGGATACCTGGGCCTGGTGCAAGGTGTAAGTACCCCTTGGTACTCACTACAAGCCAGTCCAGCCTCCTACAACCCTGCATTTACAATGCTTAGACACTGTAGGGGCATAGTGATCATGCACTTATTCCCTCACCTATGGTATAGTGCACCCTGCCTTAGGGCTATAAGGCCTGCGAGAGGGGTGACTTATCTATACCTATAGGCAGTGTGAGGTTGGCATGGCACCCTGAGGGTAGTGCCATGTTGACTCAGTCTTTTTATCCCCACTAGCACACACAAGCTGGCAAGCTGTGTGTCTGTGCTGAGTGAGGGGTCCCCAGGGTGGCATAAGACATGCTGCAGCCCTTAGAGACCTTCCCTGGCATCAGGGCCCTTGGTACCAGGGGTACCAGTTACAAGGGACTTACCTGGATGTCAGGGTGTGCCAATTGTGGAAATAAAGGTACAGGTTAGGGAAAGAACACTGGTGCTGGGGCCTGGTTAGCATGCCTCAGCACACTTTCAAATCATAACTTGTCATCAGCAAAGGCAAAAAGTCAGGGGGTAACCTTGCCAAGGAGGCATTTCCTTACACCTATCTCCAACATCATAGGTGCAATTGATGGGGCACGTGTGGCCTTGGTAACCCCTGCAGGAGTGAATAGGTGTACAGAAACCGGAAGAGTTACCATTTGATGAATGTGCAGATGGTGTGTTTGGCAGACCAGTACATCTCCCATGTTAATGCAAAATTCCCTGGCTTAGTGCATGACGCTTACATCCTGCGGAATAGAAGCATCCCTTATGTGATGGGGCAACTACAGAGGCACCGGGTGTGGCTATTAGGTGAGCACCCGGACCCAAATCAGTGGGAATAGTTGTCTGGGACTGTGGATGTCGTTATAAGTTAGTGTGTGTCTAACAGTTGTCCCTCGTCATTTGCATGTGACTCTGGTTACCCCAACCTGTCATGGCTACTGACCCCAGTGAGGAATCCCAGGACAAGGGCAGAGAAACGCTACAATGAGGCCCATGGGCAAACTACGAGGATTATAGAGCGGACCTTCGCCCTCCTGAAGGCCAGGTTCAGGTGCCTCCATATGACAGGTGGTTCCCTATTCTACTCACCAAAGAAGGTGTGCCAGATCATCATGGCCTGGTGTATGCTTCACAACTTGGCTTTGTGACGACAGGTGCCTTTTCTGCAGGAGGATGGTCCAGATGGAGGTGTTGTGGCAGCTGTGGAGCCTGTGGACAGTGAAGACGAGGAAGCAGAAGAAGAGGACATCGACAACAGGAACACGGTGATCCTGCAATACTTCCAGTGAGGCACAGGTAAGAAGACAAACCTGCCTGCTACATCTAATTTAAATCTACTACCTCTCTACTGTCTGTCATTTTCAGCCAGTGTATGGTCACTGAGTTGACACTTTCCCTTACGATTTCACAGATGTGGGTCCCACTGTGTGACATCGGCTTTGTTTCCTCATGGAATAGAGCTGTGTGACATAGGTATGTTGACATTACATTTGAAAGAGCATTTTGGCACTGTAATTGCTAATACACTATTTCAAAATCACAGACAGACTCCAGATTGTTTTGTGCTTTAAGGGAGTTTATTTAAGTGCTCAATATTGGAGGGGGTTGTAAAATGGTGAGGGGTGATGTTGGAGGAATATCCATGGCAGAGTCCAGTCTATTAGTCTCACAGGTGCATTGTCCAAAGGGGCATAGGAAGTGGAGCTGGGGCAGTTTAAGTATGGACAGGGTGACAAGGTGGGACAAATGGATGACAATCAGGGTGGTCTCATTTCTTGGCGGGGTCTTGGCATTGTTCTCTGTCTTTGTCCTGGATCTCAGGGACCACTTGCAGGGTGGATCTCCCTCTGCAGGGGGTGGGGTGCTGGTGTGGTGGTCCTGTGGCAGTGCCTCCTGTCCACTAGCGCCGGCGGAGGTGGTGGGCAGTTCATCGTCCAGGCTAGTGTCAGGGGCCCCTTGTTGTGCCACACTGTCCCTCCTGGTGTTGAGGAGTTCCTTCAGCACCCCTACAATGGTGCCCAGGGTGGAATTGATGGATTGAGTTGATTTGGGTCTCCTGAAACTTGGCCAGTACCTTTGCCATCGTCTCCTGGGAATGGTGGTAGTCTCCCATGATGTTGGAGAGGGCCTCATGGAGAGTGGGTTCCCTGGACGTGTCCTCCCCCTGTCGCACAGCAGCCCTCCCAGTTCCCCTATGTTCCTGGGCCTCTGTCCCCTGAACGGTGTGCCCACTGCCCCCAGTTCCCTGGTGTTGTTGGGTTGGTGGGTTAGCCTGGGTTCCCTGTAGTGGTGGACACACTGCTGCTTGACGTGTCTTGGGGACATGGGCCCGCTGGGTGGGTGCTTTGATGGGCTGGTGTTTCCAGAGGGGGAAGCTCTGTAGTGGCCTGTGCTAGTGTGAGGGGAACCAACCGTCCCGAGGTCCCAGATGGGCCGGGCTGGTCATCTAGATCCAGTTGGACAGAGCTGCTGTCATCACTGTGGGCCTCTTCTGTGGGTGGAGTGGACATGTATGGACCTTCCTGTCTGGTGACGTTGGGTAGGGGTCCTGCAGGGGTGTAAAAGCATGATTATTGCATCTGTGTGTGCCATGGTGTGCAATGGGTGGGTGACCGTGTACCCCAGTGCTTGCATTCCTGTGTAGGTCCTTGTGTGATGTTGGTTTAGGGGGTTGTATGGGTATGTGCAGTGGCCATGCTTTGGTGATGGGTGTCCATGCTTTGGTGTTACATGCAGGGCTTGGTGTTGGGATGGGTGGTTTGTGATATTGGGACATGTGTGAGGAGTAGGAGTGATGGGGGTGAAGGTGAGGGTGGGGGTATGTGATGGCATGCAGGTAGGGTGGGGGATGTAATAGTAAAGATTTGACTTACCAGAGTCCATTCCTCCAGCTACTCCTGCGAGGCCCTCAGGATGCAGAATAGCCAAGACCTGCTCCTCCCATGTTGTTAGTTGTGGGGGAGGAGGTGGAGGTCCGCTGCCAGTCTTCTGTACCACAATGTGGTGTCTTGAGACCACAGAACGCACCTTCCACTGTAGGTCGTTCCACCTCTTCCTGATGTCATCCCTAATTCTTGGGTGCTGTCCCACTGCATTGACCCTGTCCACGATTCTTCGCCATAGCTCCATCTTCCTAGCTATGGAGGTGTGCTGCACCTGTGATCCAAATAGCTGTGGCTCTACCCGGATGATTTCCTCCACCATGACCCTGAGCTCCTCCTCAGAGAACCTGGGGTGTCTTTTGCCGTTCCATGGGGTGGTGTGGGTGATGTGTGGGGTGGTGTGCGTTGTGAGGTGTGGGGTGATATTTAGTGGTGTGTTGTGTGAGGTGCGTAGATGTTTTGTGGGTGATGGTGTTGAGTGCCTGTGGATGCTGGTTTGTAGATGGTGGTGTATCTCTGTGGCCTTCAGTCGCAATTGTGGTCGTAAGGGTTTGTGGGTGATGTGGGTGTGTGTTTTATATTGTATTGGGTGTGTGGGAGGGGTGTGTGTATGTGTATAAGGTGTGTGTATTTCGAATTGTCCAATGTGGTGGTGTTTTGTAAGAGTGTGTGTATTTTGAGCGTGGCGGTGTGTACCGCAATGGAATACCGCGGTTGAAAGACCGCCACGTGGATTTGTGGGTCATGATAGTGTGGGCGTATTCCTGGTGGCATGACGTTGGAGGATTTCTTATTGCCAGTTTATCACTGACCGTTGGAGTGACGGACTAATGTGAGTGTCTAGATTTTGGCAGATTCTGGGCTTTGGGTCATAATGACCGTGGTGGAATTCCACGGCCACGGCGGTGTGTTGGCGGTCTTCTGCATGGCGGTAAGCGGCTTTTACTGCCACTGTTGTAATGACCCCCTTTATATCATTTTTACAGTGATATTTCAACAAATACTTTACACATTGCCTTCTAAGTTAAGCCTGACTGCTCAGTGCCAAGCTACCAGAGGGTGGGCACAGGATAATTTGGATTGTGTGTGACTTACCCTGACTAAAGTGAGGGCCCTTGCTTGGACTGAGGATAACTTGACTGCCCACCAAAGACCCCATTTCTAACAACTTCCCATCCCATAGACCACAGGGCTGCAGAGAGAGGTAATGACACTGTGTGATTTCAGGCGCATCACTGCCCGGGCTCCCCAGCACTGCAGAGAGAGGAGAGAGAGCTAATGATGCACTGTGCGACCTCAGGCATATCACTTCCCAGAGACCCCAGCGCTGCAGAGAGAGGAGAGAGAGGTAATGACACACTGTGTGAGAGGAGAGAGAGGTAATGACACACTGTGTGAGCTCATGCATAGCACTGCCCAGCCCACAGACCCCAGCCCTGCAGAGAGATGAGAGAGGTAATGACACACTGTGTGACCTCAGTCATATCACTGCCCAGAGGCCCCCAGCACTGAAGAGAGGAGAGAGTGGTAATGACACACTATGTGACCTCAGATGTATCGCTTTCCAGAGACCCTAGGACTGCAGAGAGAGGAGAGTGAGTTAATGACACACTGTGTGACCTCAGGCATATCATTGCCCAGAGACCGCAGGACTGCAGAGCGAGAAGAGAGAGTTAATGACGCACTGTATGATCTCAGGCGTAACACTGCTCAGCCCAGAGATCCTAGCAGTGCAGACAGAGGAGAGAGAGAGAGAATGATACACTATGTGACCTCAGGTGTATCACTACCCAGAGACCCCCAGCACTGCAGAGAGCAGAGTGAGTTAATGACACACTGTGTGACCTCAGGCATATCACTGCCCAAAGACCCCAGCACTGAAGAGAGAGGAGAGAGAGGTAATGACACACTGTATGACCTTAGGCATATCCCTGCCTAGAGACCCCAGCACTGCAGACAGGAGAGAATTAATGACGCACTGTGTGATCGCAGGCATTTCACTGCCCAGGCCAGAGACCCAAGCACTGCGGAGAGAGGAGAGAGAGGTAATGACACACTGTGTGACCTCAGGTGTATCACTGCCCAGCCCAGAGACCCTAACACTGAAGAGACAGGAGAGTGAGGTAATGACACACTGTGGGACCTCAGGCATATCCTCTCCAGAGACACCAGCACTGCAGAGAGAGGATAGAGTCTTAATTACACCCTGTGTGACCTCAGGCGTATCACTGCCCGGAGACCCCGCACTTCATAGAGGAGAGAGAGTCAATTACATACTGTGTGACCTCAGGTGCATCACTGCCCAGAGACACCAGCACTGCAGAGAGAGGAGAGTGAGGTAATGACACACTGTGTGATCTCAGGCGTATCACTGCCCAGAGACCCCAGCAGTGCAGAAAGACGAGAGAGAGAGGTAATGACACGCTGCGTGATCTCAGGCGTGTCACTGCCCAGAGACCCCAGCACTGCAGAGAGAGGAGAGAGAGTTAATGACACATGGTGTGACTTCAGGCATATCACTGCCCAGAGACCCCAGCACTTCAGAGAGAGGAGAGAGGTAGTGACACACTGTGTGATCTCAGGCGTATCACTGCCCAGAGACACCAGCACTGCAGAAAGACGAGAGAGAGAGGTAATGACACGCTGCGTGATCTCAGGCGTATTACTGCCCAGAGACCCCAGCACTGCAGGGAGATGAGAGAGAGATAATGACACACAGTGTGACCTCAGGGGCACCACTGATCAGAGACACCAGCACTGCAGAGAGAGGAGAGTGAGGTAAGGACACACTGTGTGATCTCAGGCGTATCACTGCCCAGAGACCCGAGCTATGCACAAACAAGAGAGAGGTAATGACACACTGATCTCAGGCGTATCACAGCCCAGAGACCCCAGCACTGCAGAGAGAGGTAATGACACACTGTGTGACCTCAGGCCTATCACTGCTCAGCCCAGATCCCAGCAATGCAGAGAGAGGTATTGACACACTGTGTGATCTCAGGCGTATCACTTCCTAGCCCAAAGACCCCAGCACTAAAGCGAGAATTAATAACACACTGTATGACGTCAGACATATCACTGCCCAGAAACCTCAGCACTGCAGAGAGAGTTAATGCCACACTGTTTGACCTCAGGCGTATCACTGAATAGAGACACCAGCAATCAAGAGGGAGGAGAGAGGTAATGACACAGTGTGTGACCTCAGGCATATCACTGACCACAGCACTGCAGTGAGAGGAGAGAGAATTAATGACACTGTGTGACATCAGGCATATCACTGTCCAGAGACCCCAGCACTCCAGAGAGGGGGGAGAAGTAATGACACACTGTGTGACCTTAGGTGTATCACTGCCCAGAGACCCCAGTACTGCAGAGAGGAGAGAGAGTTAATGACACACTGTGTGACCTCAGACATATCACTGCCTAGAGACCCCAGCACTTCATAGAGGAGAGAGAGTTAATGACACACTGTGTGACTTCAGGCGTCTCACTGCCCAGAGAGAGGAGAGAGAGTTAACGAAGCACTGTGTGACCTCAGGCATATCAGTGCCCAGAGACCCCAGCGCTACAGAGGGGACAGAAAGGTAGTGACACACTGTGTGACTTCAGACGTATCACTGCCCAGAGACACCAGCACTTCATAGAGGAGAGAGAGTTAATGACACACTGTGTGACTTCAGGCGTCTCTGCAAACCCTTCCTGGGGTTTCACTGCAGCTGCTGCTGCTGCCAGCCCCTCAGACAGGCAGCTGCCCTCCTGGGGTCCAGCCAGGCCTGGCCCAGGATGGCAGAACAAAGGACTTCCTCTGAGAGAGGGTGTTACACCCTCTCCCTTTGGAAAATGGTGTGAAGGCAGGGGAGGAGTAGCCTCCCCCAGCCTCTGGAAATGCTTTGTTGGGCACAGATGTGCCCAATTCTGCATAAGCCAGTCTACACCGGTTCAGGGACCCCTTAGCCCTGCTCTGGCGCGAAACTGGACAAAGGAAAGGGGAGTGACCACCCCCCTGACCTGTACCTCCCCTGGGAGGTGCCCAGAGCTCCTCCAGTGTGCTCCAGACCTCTGCCATCTTGGAAACAGAGGTGCTGCTGGCACACTGGACTGCTCTGAGTGGCCAGTGCCACCAGGTGACGTCAGAGACTCCTTGTGATAGGCTCCTTCAGGTGTTGCTAGCCTATCCTCTCTCCTAAGTAGCCAAACCCTCTTTTCTGGCTATTTAGGGTCTCTGTCTCTTGGGATTCCTTAGATAACGAATGCAAGAGCTCATCCGAGTTCCTCTGCATCTCTCTCTTCACCTTCTGCCAAGGAATCGACTGCTGACCGCGCTGGAAGCCTGCAAACCTGCAACATAGTAGCAAAGACGACTACTGCAACTCTGTAACGCTGATCCTGCCGCCTTCTCGACTGTTTTCCTGGTGGTGCATACTGTGGGGGTAGTCTGCCTCCTCTCTGCACTAGAAGCTCCGAAGAAATCTCCCGTGGGTCGACGGAATCGTCCCCCTGCAACCGCAGGCACCAAAAAGCTGCATTACCGGTCCCTTGGGTCTCCTCTCAGCACGACGAGCGAGGTCCCTCGAATCCAGCAACTCTGTCCAAGTGACTCCCAGAGTCCAGTGACTCTTCAGTCCAAGTTTGGTGGAGGTAAGTCCTTGCCTCACCTCGCTAGACTGCATTGCTGGGAACTGCGACTTTTGCAGCTACTCCGGCCCCTGTGCACTTCCGGCGGAAATCCTTCATGCACAGCCAAGCCTGGGTCCACGGCACTCTAACCTGCATTGCACGACTTTCTAAATTGGTCTCCGGCGACGTGGGACTCCTTTGTGCGACTTCGGGTGAGCACCGTTTCACGCATCCTCGTAGTGCCTGTTTCTGGCACTTCTCCGGGTGCTACCTGCTGCTAAGAGGGCTCCTTGTCTTGCTCGACGTCCCCTCTACCTCCTGGTCTAATTTGCGACCTCCTGGTCCCTCCTGGGCCGCAGCAGCGTCCAAAAACGCTAACCGCACGATTTGCAGCTAGCAAAGCTTGTTGTCGTTCTTTCAGCGGGAAAACACTTCTGCACGACTCTACAAGGCGAGAGGGATCCGTCCTCCAAAGGGGAAGTCTCTAGCCCTTTGCGTTCCTGCAGAAATCGCAGCTTCTTCAGTCCAGTCGAAGCTTCTTTGCACCCGCAGCTGGCATTTCCTGGGCATCTGCCCATCTCCGACTTGCTTGTGACTTTTGGACTTGGTCCCCTTGTTCCACAGGTACCCCAGATTGGAAATCCAGCGTTGTTGCATGGTTGGTTTGTGTCTTTCCTGCCTTATTCCCCTATCACGACTCCTTTGTCCTTTGGGGAACTTTAGTGCACTTTGCACTCACTTTTCAGGGTCTTGGGGAGGGTTATTTTTCTAACTCTCACTATTTTCTAATAGTCCCAGCGACCCTCTACAAGGTCCCATAGGTTTGGGGTCCATGCGTGGTTCGCATTCCACTTTTGGAGTATATGGTTTGTGTTGCCCCTATCCCTATGTGTCCCCATTGCATCCTATTGTAACTATACATTGTTTGCACTGTTTTCTAAGACTATACTGCATATTTTTGCTATTGTGTATATATATCTTGTGTATATTTCCTATCCTCTCACTGAGGGTACACTCTGAGATACTTTGGCATATTGTCATAAAAATAAAGTACCTTTATTTTTAGTATAACTGTGTATTGTGTTTTCTTATGATATTGTGCATATGACACTAAGTGGTACTGTAGTAGCTTCACACGTCTCCTAGTTCAGCCTAAGCTGCTCTGCTAAGCTACCATTATCTATCAGCCTAAGCTGCTAGACACCCTATACACTAATAAGGGATAACTGGGCCTGGTGCAAGGTGCAAGTACCCCTTGGTACTCACTACAAGCCAGTCCAGCCTCCTACAAATGTCCATCCCAGATACCCGTGCACTGCAGAGAGAAGCGAAAGTTAATGACACAGTGTGTGACCTCAGGCGTATCTCTGCCCAGAGACCCCGGGCACTGCAGAGAGGAGAGAGAGGTAAAGACACACTGTTTGACCACAGGAATATCACTGCCCAGTCCAGAGTCATCAGCCCTTTACAGAGAGAAAAGAGAGTTACGGACACCTTATGTGACAGGTGTATCACTGTCCAAAGCCTAGCCTGCAGAGAGAGAGAACAGTTAGTGACACACTGTGTGACCTCAGGCGTATCACTGCGCAGAGACCCCAAAACTGCAGAGAGGCGAGAGAGAGAGGTAATGACACACTGTGTGACCTCAGGCATATCACTGCCTAGTCCAGAGCCCCCAGCACTGAAGCGACAGGAGAGTAAGGTAATGACACACTGTGTGACCTCAGGTGTATCACTGCCCAGAGACCCCCAGCGCTGCAGAGAGGAGAGAGAGGTAATGACACGCTGTGTGACCTCAGGCATATCACTACCTAGAGACCCCCAGCACTACAGAGAGAGGAGAGAGAGGTAATGATGTACTGTGTGACCTCAGGCATATCACTACCCAGAGACCCCCAGCACTGCAGAGCAGAGAGAGAGGTAATGACACATTGTGTGACCTCAGGCATATCCCTACCCAGAGACCCCAGCACTACAGAGAGGAGAGAGAGAGGTAATAACACGCTGTGTGACCTCAGGCATATCACTTCCCAGAGACCCCAGCACTGCAGAGAGGAGAGAGAGAGATAATGACACACTGTGTGACCTCAGGCATATCACTAACCAGAGACCCCAGCACTTCTCAGAGGAGAGAGAGGTAATGATGTACTGTGTTACCTCAGGCATATCAATACCCAGAGACCCCAGCACTGCAGAGAGGACAGTTAATGACACACTGTGTGACCTCAGGCATATCACTAACCAGAGACTCAGCACTTCTCAGAGGAGAGAGAGGTAATGATGTACCGTGTGACCTCAGGCATATCACTACCCAGAGACCCCCAGCACTGCAGAGCAGAGAGAGAGGTAACGACGCACTGTGTGACCTCAGGCATATCACTACCCAGAGACCCCAGCACTACAGAGAGAGGGGAGAGAGGTAATGACGCACTGTGTGACGTCAGGCATATCACTACCCAGAGACCCCAGCACTGCATAGAGAGGAGAGAGAGGTAATAACACACTGTGTGACCTCAGGCATATCACTACCCAGAGACCCCCAGCACTGCAGAGAGGAGAGAGAGGTAATGACACACTGTGTGACCTCAGGCATATCCCTACCCAGAGACCCCAGCACTACAGAGAGGAGAGAGAGAGGTAATAACACGCTGTGTGACCTCAGGCATATCACTACCCAGAGACCCCCAGCGCTGCAGAGAGAGGAGAGAGAGAGGTAATGACACACTGTGTGGCCTCAGGCATATCACTACCCAGAGATCCCAGCACTGCAGAGGGGAGAGAGAGGTAATGACACGCTCTGTGACCTCAGGCATATCACTCCCCAGAGACCCCCAGCGCTGCAGAGAGGAGAGAGAGGTAATGACACGCTGTGTGACCTCAGGCATATCACTACCTAGAGACCCCCAGCACTACAGAGAGAGGAGAGAGAGGTAATGATGTACTGTGTGACCTCAGGCATATCACTACCCAGAGACCCCCAGCACTGCAGAGCAGAGAGAGAGGTAATGACACATTGTGTGACCTCAGGCATATCACTACCCAGAGACCCCCAGCACTGCAGAGAGAAGAGAGAGGTAATGACACACTGTGTGACCTCAGGCATATCACTACCCAGAGACCCCCAGCACTGCAGAGAGAAGAGAGAGGTAATGACACACTGTGTGACCTCAGGCATATCACTTCCCAGAGACCCCCAGCGCTGCAGAGAGAGGGTAGAGAGGTAATGATGTACTGTGTGACCTCAGGCATATCACTACCCAGAGACCCCAGCACTGCAGAGAGGAGAGAGAGAGATAATGACACACTGTGTGACCTCAGGCGTATTACTGCCTAGTCCAGAGACCCCAGCACTGAAGCGACAAGAGAGTAAGGTAATGACACACTGTGTGACCTCAGGCGTATCACTGACCAGAGACCCCAGCACTGCAGAGAGACGAGAGAGAGGTAATGATGCACTGTGTGATCTCAGACGTCTTACTGACCACCCCAAAGACCCCAGCACTACAGAGAGAGGAGAGAGAGGTACTGACACACTGTGTGACCCCAGGCGTATCACTGCCCAGCCAAGGGACCCCAGCACCGCTTAGAGAGTAGAGAGAGAGTTACTGACACATTCTGTGACCTCAGGTGCATCACTGTCCAGAGACCACAGCACTGCAGAGAGGACAGTTAATGACACACTGTGTGACCTCAGGCGTATCACTGCCCAACCCAGAGTCTCCAACACTCCAGAGAGGAGAGAGAGTTATTGACACATTGTGTGACCTCAGGCGTATCACTGACCAGCCCAGAGACCCCCAGCACTGCAGAGAGAGGGGAGAGAGTTAATGACACATTATGTGACCTCAGGCATATCACTACCCAGAGACCCCAGCACTGCAGAGAGAGGGGAGAGAGTTAATGACACATTATGTGACCTCAGGCATATCACTACCCAGAGACCCCCAGCGCTGCAGAGAGAGGAGAGAGAGGTAATGATGTACTGTGTGACCTCAGACGTATCACTGCCCAGAGACCCCAGCACTTCATAGATGAGAGAGAGTTAATTGCACACTGTGTGACTTCAGGCGTCTCACTGCCCAGGGACCCCAGCTCTACAGAGAGGAGAGAAAGGTAATGACACACTATGTGACCTCAGAAGTATTGCTGCACAGAGACCCCAGCACTGCAGAGAGAGGGGAGAGAGTTAATGACACATTATGTGACCTCAGGCGTATCACTACCCAGAGACCGCAGCACAGCAGAGAGGAGAGAGAGGAAATGACACACTGTGTGACCTCAGGCATATCACTACCCAGAGACCCCAGCACTTCTGAGAGGAGAGAGAGGTAACGACGCACTGTGTGACCTCAGGCATATCACTACCCAGAGACCCCAGCACTTCTTAGAGGAGAGAGAGGTAATGATGTACTGTGTGACCTCAGGCATATCACTACCCAGAGACCCCAGCACTTCTGAGAGGAGAGAGAGGTAATGATGCACTGTGTGACATCAGGCATATCACTACCCAGAGTCCCCAGCACTGCTGAGAGAAGAGAGAGAGGTAATGACACACTGTGTGACCTCAGGCATATCACTACCCAGAGACCCCAGCACTTCTGAGAGGAGAGAGAGGTAATGATGCACTGTGTGACATCAGGCATATCACTACCCAGAGTCCCCAGCACTGCAGAGAGAAGAGAGAGAGGTAATGACACACTGTGTGACCTCAGGCATATCACTACCCAGATACCCCAGCACTTCTGAGAGGAGAGAGAGGTAATGACGCACTGTGTGACCTCAGGCATATCACTACCCAGAGTCCCCAGCACTGCAGAGAGAGAAGAGAGAGGTAATGACACACGGTGTGACCTCAGGCATATCACTACCCAGAGACCCCAGCACTTCTGAGAGGAGAGAGAGGTAATGATGCACTGTGTGACCTCAGGCATATCACTACCCAGAGACCACAGCACTGCAGAGAGAGGAGAGAGAGATAATGATGCACTGTGTGACCTCAGGCATATCACTACCCAGAGACCACAGCACTGCAGAGAGGACAGTTAATGACACACTGTGTGACCTGAGGCGTATCACTGCCCAACCCAGAGTCTCCAACACTCCAGAGAGGAGAGAGAGTTATTGACACATTGTGTGACCTCAGGCGTATCACTGACCAGCCCAGAGACCCCAGCACTGCAGAGAGAGGGGAGAGAGTTAATGACACATTATGTGACCTCAGGCATATCACTACCCAGAGACCCCCAGCGCTGCAGAGAGAGGAGAGAGAGGTAATGATGTACTGTGTGACCTCAGACGTATCACTGCCCAGAGACCCCAGCACTTCATAGAGGAGAGAGAGTTAATTGCACACTGTGTGACCTCAGGCGTATCACTGCCCAACCCAGAGTCTCCAACACTCCAGAGAGGAGAGAGAGTTATTGACACATTGTGTGACCTCAGGCGTATCACTGACCAGCCCAGAGACCCCAGCACTGCAGAGAGAGGGGAGAGAGTTAATGACACATTATGTGACATCAGGCATATCACTGCCCAGAGACCCCAGAGAGATAATGTTGATGTTCCCTCCACCATCTGTGTTGAAGTTCCTTCTACCTGGATCCTGATATTCCCGGCTTCAGACGTGCTGCTGTTATACATTCTTCTCTACGGTCTGAGGGGCCCTCCAACCCTGGCACTCAGTCATTCTTCCCCCACAGTAGCAGATATGCCGCCGCTGATGTTCTCCCTAGTACAGCTCCTCTGAATCCTCCACGTAAAGTAGTGCGGTGCCCTCCCACACATGTGCTAATGTGCCCTCCACCCCAAATCCTGATGTTCCCACCACCCCAATGGCTGATGTTCCTCATCCCAAGTGTTTTTATATCTAGTCCCCTTTATGCAGAGGATACCCTACACCCTTGGCCTTATTTATTCACTCTCCACACCACGTGCAGATGTGCCCTCCACCTAGAAACGGGGTGATCTTTATTCTATTGTTTTTGTGCCGTCTATTCCAGGGCCAGATGTGCCCTCCAACCTCAAGGGCTGATGTGCTCCCCAGTCATGTTTGTGATGAGCCCTGAAGCCCCAGGTACTTATGTCCCCTTCTTGGCAGGTGGTGATGTTCCCTCTACCCTGGTTTGCTGTCCACTCTAGGCACATTTAAAATGCTGATGAACCCTCCCACCAATGTGCTGATAAGTCCATCTCTGCAGGAGCTTATCTTCCCTTTAACCCATGTGATGATGAACCCTTAAACTGTTTCACTGCCTTCAAATCAAGATTCAGGAGGTGAACGCACCTGCTAGAGATAGCTCAGTAGGTTGAGCGTCTGCAGTAGATACTCACCCACCTGTTCTTTAGTTCTCAAGTTTGACTCCTACTTAATCAATAGCTGTTATCATTTGCCAGTTCAAGGAGCCCATGTACCAAGGGGTGAGCTGTACCTCTTTCAACTCGCAGCACAAATGACATTAACCCAGACAATTGGCAGAATAGCTGCTGTAACATTTTACCAGGCTTCAGTTCCCACAGGTCGTCAGAGTTGTTAGGAACTTTTACAGTGTTATTGAAGCTCTTAACTTTGTGATTTAAAATGTTTTTGACGTCTTCAAAGGTTTTAAATGGTAATTGCAGCATTTCAACAACAAACCCAAGAATTAACTTTATTATTTAATTTTCATTGATGCTCTTAAATCTGAATTACATGTACAACTGAAGAAACATTTTGCCAGAGCTATGAAGGGGCAGCGTAATTCCCTTCTGAGGAGCAGATTCCTAAAAATTCAATCCGCACAGTTTTGAGTGCACAGGTGTCACCTACTGTTGCGAAAAATCTATTCCCAATACTGGTTTTTCCATGTGAGTGACACCTACACGGGGAGCAGTGGGTGTGTAAGTGACATCTGCACATGCAGCAGAGTGTGTCACCCACTGCTACATGGGGAGCAGTGGGTGAGTACGTGACGTCTGCATGGGGAGCAGTGGTGTGTAAGTGACATCTTCACAGGGAGCAGTGGGTGTGTAAGTGACACCTACATGGGGAGCAGTTGGTGTGTAAGTGACACCTGTGTGATGAGCAGTGGGTGTGTAAGTGACATCTGCACATGGAGCAGAGTATGTAAGTAACACTTACATGGGGAGCAGTGGGTGTGTATGTGACATCTGCATGGGGAGCAGTGGGAGTGTAAGTGACACCTGTGTGAGGAGCAGTGGGTGTTTAAGTGACATCTGCACATCGAGCAGTGTGTAAGTAACACTTACATGGGGAGCAGTGGGTGAGTACTTGACATCTGCATGGGGAGCAGTGGTGTGTAAGTGACATCTTCACAGGGAGCAGTGGGTGTGTAAGTGACACCTACATGGGGAGCAGTTGGTGTGTAAGTGACACCTGTGTGATGAGCAGTGGGTGTGTAAGTGACATCTGCACATGGAGCAGAGTATGTAAGTAACACTTACATGGGGAGCAGTGGGTGTGTATGTGACATCTGCATGGGGAGCAGTGGGAGTGTAAGTGACACCTGTGTGAGGAGCAGTGGGTGTTTAAGTGACATCTGCACATCGAGCAGTGTGTAAGTAATACTTACATGGGGAGCAGTGGGTGAGTACGTGACATCTGTATGGGGAGCAGTGGGAGTGTAAGTGACATCTTTACGGGGAGTAGTGGGTGTGTAAGTGACACCTACATGGGGAGCAGTGGGTGTGTAAGTGCCACTTACATGGGGAGCAGTGGTGTGAGCGACATTTACATGTGGAGCAGTGGGTGTGTAATTGACACCTGTGTGAGGAGCAGTGGGTGCGAGTGACACCTGCACATGGAGCAGCAGGCTTGTAAGTGACACCTGCATGTGGAGCACTGGGTTTGTATGTGACATCTACAGAAGGAGCAGTGGGTGTGTAAGTGACATCTTCACGGGGAGTAGTGGGTGTGTAAGTGACACCTACATGGGGAGCAGTGGGTGTGTAAGTGCCACTTACATGGGGAGCAGTGGTGTGAGCGACATTTACATGTGGAGCAGTGGGTGTGTAATTGACACCTGTGTGAGGAACAGTGGGTGCGAGTGACACCTGCACATGGAGCAGCAGGCTTGTAAGTGACACCTGCATGTGGAGCACTGGGTGTGTATGTGACATCTGCACGAGGAGCAGTGGGTGTGTGAGTGACACCTGCAGAAGGAGCAGTGGGTGTGTGAGTGACACCTGCATGAGGAGCAGTGGGTACGTAAGTGATGCCTGCTTGAGGAGCAGTGTGTGTGTGTAAGTGACACCAGCACAAGGAACAATAGGTGTGTTGGTGACACCTGGATAAGGAGCAGTGGGTGCGTATGTGACACTAGCACGGGGAACATTGGATGTGTAAGTGACACCTGCATGAGGAGCAGTGGGTGCATAAGTGACACTTGCATGAGGAGCAGTGGGTGTGTAAGTGACACCTGTACGAGGAGCAGTGGGTGTGTAAGTAACATATTCATGAGGCGCAGTGGGTGTGTAAGTGACACCTGTACGAGGAGCAGTGGGTGTGTAAGTAACATATTCATGATGAGCAGTGGGTGTGTAAGTGACATCTGCACAAGGAACAGTGGGTCCATAAGTGACACCTGCATGAGGAGTAGTGGGTATGTAAGTGACACCTGTACAAGGAGCAGTATGTGCATAAGTGACAACTGCACGAGGCGCAGTGGGTGTGTGTGTGACACCTGTACAAGGAGCAGTGGGTGCGTAAGTGACACCTATGTGAGGAGCAGTGGATGTGTGACACCTGCATAAGGAGCAGTGTGTGCATAAGTGACATTTGCACGAGGAGTAGTTGGTGTGTAAGTGTAGGAGACTGGCCCTCTATGTAGTGTACAAAGCTAGGCACACTGTGCAGGGGGTCCAGGCAACCACAAGTTGGTTCCCAGAGGTAAAAATCAGATCATCTAATGCTCCAATTTTTGAGGTAGCTCGTTGAGCAGTTAGGCTAATCCATGAAATGTGCTAAGCATTTGTCGTACTCATGAAATTAATCATGCACCACACAGACTCAATGAATAACTTGAGACCAGAATTTATAAAAAATACTTCAGACTTTTATATAATTTTTAAGACCAAGACAGTTCAAATACTTTAAGTACTTCTTGACATATGACTTTTCAAAGTTTTAATAAAGTAAGTCTCTCTGTGTGCAATTACGTACCATAGGAATCAATAGGCAGTCACTTTTAAAAATGCATTAAAAATTGTACAGTTGAGTTACCAATCTCTTCTTCGGATGGTCAAAGCAGTTGGTGGGCACGCTGTGCCAGCTGGAGACCCTCGGTCAGCTCCCGGTTCCGGTGAGAGCGGAGCTGGAAAGTCTCTTGGCACAGGCACAGGGCCACTTGGAGGGGCCACTGGGAGAAGGAGCTGTTTTGCAAGTTTAAAGGTGATGCTGCAGGGTTGCCATGGGCTGTTGAGGTCGCAAGAGGGTAAGGACTTGGGGCACACAACCGGTTCTGTGCTGCATGGCTCTAGGCGGCCAGATGCAGGGTGAATTGGAGGCTGTGCGCAATGGAACCCTTTGGAGCTGGAGGTAAGTCTTCTTCCGGGGGCCTTGCAGGACAACGAGGGCACTCAGGTGGGAAATCCAGGGTGCTGCTGAAGTCCCTCAACTGGGGCTTCGTCCTGGTCCGGGTGCAGCTCTGGTAGAGCTGTTTTTGCTATTGTTCAATGTGCACCTTCCAGTACCTGGGGTATCAACACAACGCGGCCACAGGAGGGCTCAGTGCCACCAGAGTTGGCACACTTGTAGGGCTCATCCGGGCTGTCGTTGGTGTGGCATCAGGTCTAGTTGCAACTTCCAGTTGCGGATCTGTAGGCCGGTCGGTGAAGTGACCCTCACCTGTTTGCTAGTTATTTGCAGGTTACTTTAGTTCTTGAGTGCTGCCTCCACTCAGGAGGGAGATCATGGGCTATTGAGGTCGGTCCAGTGGTCTGCTTCTCCGCAGTGGTGATTGTCAGGACTCTGGTGCAGCAAGCAGGGGTCTTGGAGCCTCTTCTGGTGCAGCAGGTCCTCTGTTCTCATGCTGTTGGGTTCTTTGGTGCTGTCTTATTTTCTTCCAGATGAATCTAACTTCTTGGTCTAGGGGAGCCCTCTATATACTGAGGCCCATATTTATAATTTATTTAGCACCGCATTTATGTCGTTTTTTGACGCAAAATCGGCGCAAACTTACAAAATACAATTGTATTTTGTAAGTTTGTGCCAATTTTGCGTCAAAAAACGACACAAATCTGGCGCTAAAAAAGTATTATTATGGGCCTGAATTTAGTTGGTGTTTTAGGGGACAACCTGGTAGGGTCCAATGGGTCACTTAACCTTGGTGTGGCTAAACCCACTACAGAGGCCACTTTCTGTGCAAAGGGTCACTACCCTACGCCTCATTGGATATTTTCCTGCCATCCAACAAGGAGGCAAATGAAAAGGGGGGTCCACTTTGCTTCCAAAGCCCCTAGGGGTGGTGCATGCTCAGTGAGACCCCTCCTCCTACCCTTTGTGTGGTTTCCCGCCTTTGCTACCACCAAAAGTAAGGGTTAACAAAAGGTGAAGCCATCTGCTGCTAGCTGCATGCCAGGCTCGAGTTTTAAGGGCAGTAGCCTTTTGAAGCTCACCACCAGGGGAAGGCACATTCCTGAGGGTGGGGGTGTTAGCTCCTCCACACAGGAAGGGCATTGTCTCACAAACCAGAGAGACAGGGCACTCCCCAAGGGTTTGTGTACTGGCCATCTAGAGGTGGCATGCAGGATGGAACCAGTCAGCAACCATGCCAGTTAGGTTAGTTTTTGCAGGGGACACGTCTAAGGTGACCTGTGGGTACATTTAGGGATTAATCCAATACTGGTATCAGTTTGGATTTGTCATCCTGAGTTGTTTGATACCAAACAACCCAGGGTGCAGAGTGGCCATTGTGTAGCTGTGGAACTCGTGTTTGGCCAGTGTCCAGCACATGCATGTAAAAAGGCTGCTCTGTTCACTCACTATGTCCCAGGTTTGGCAAGGACACAGTGGGGGCATATTGCTCATGCAACTGTGCTTTCACATGCAACATAGTGCACACCGCCTTAGAGCTGAAAGGCCTGCCAGAGAGGTGACATACCTATATGGTATGCAGTGTATAAGGGACAAGGCACACAGGCAGTATGCCATGTTGAGTTTGTATTTTAAGTTTGCACCAGAGCACCCAGCCTGCAATGGCAGTGTTGGGTGCATCTACATGCATGGCCCTAGAGGGTGGCACAATCAGTGCTGCTGCCCTCAGTGGCCTACCCATAGTACCCCATGCCCTGGGTACATAGGACTTATAGTGGTAGCTAAGGATGTATCCAATTACCTTTGCAATTTTAGGGAAAGAACACTGACACCGGGAACCTGGTTAGCAGTGCAGTCCAAGTTGCACTCAGGAACCAGGCAAAAGGTGTTTGTGAAAGTGTGTGTATGGGGGTGGGTGGTACTGCAACAAGGTGCCAGTTTTCCACAGTCCTGTCTGGGTCCTGGGGCCCTCAGTGGCTACTGGGCAGCCTCCTATCCGAGTCCTTGGGCACTCAGTGGTTACTGCGCAGTGTCCATTCTGACTTTCCCGCTGGGCCGGCCCAGCGGGAAAGCCCCTTCAACAATGAAGCCGGCTCCGAATGGAGCTGGCGGAGTTGAAGGGGTGCGACGGGTGCAGTGGCACCCGTCGCGATTTTCAGTGTCTGCAAAGCAGACACTGAAAATCTTTATGGGGTCCTGTTAGGGGGCCCCTCGACACCCGTTCCCGCCATCCTGTTCCTGGCGGTAAGAACCGCCAGGAACAGGATGGCGGGAAGGGGGTCGGAATCCCCATGGAGGATTCCTATGACCAGGGGAAAACCGGCGGGAAACCGCCGGTTTCCCTTTTCTGACCGCGGCTTTACCGCTGCGGTCAGAATTGGCCAGGAAGCACCGCCAGCCTGTTGGCGGTGCTTCCGCGGTCGTTGGCCCTGGCGGTCGATGACCGCCAGGGTCAGAATGACCCCCTTAGTTATTAGGCAGGGACCTGTATGGGTCCTGGGGCAGTCAGTGGTTACTGGGCTGTGTCCTGTCTGAGTCCTTGGACAGTCAGTGGTTACTTGGCAGTGTCCTGTCTGAATCCTTGGGCACTCAGTGGTTACTTGCAGTGTCCTGGGGTACTCAGTGGTTACTGGGCAGTGTCCTGTCCAGGTCCTGGGCCACTCTTTGGTTTACTGGGCAGTATCCTGGGGCACTCAGTGGTTACTGGGCAGTGTCTTTTCTGGGTCCTCAGGCACTCAGTGATTACTGGGCAGTGCCCTGTCTGGGTCCTGGGGCACTCAGTGGTTACTGGGCAGTGTCCTGTCCATCTCAGTGGTTACTGGGCAGTGCCCTAGGGCACTCACTGCCTGGTTACTGGGTAGCCTCCTTGGGCACTCAGTGGCTACTGTACAGTGACCTGTATAGGTCCCAGGGCAGTCAGTGGTTACTGGGCAGTGACCACTGTGGGTTTTGGGGAAGTCAGTGGTTACTGGGCAGTGACCACTATAGGTCCTGGGGCACTCAGTGGTTCCTATGCAGTGTCCTGTCCGGGTCCTGGGGCACTCATTGGTTACTAGATAGGTGTCCTGCGCCACTCAGTGGTCACTGGGCAGTGTCCTGTCTGAGTAAAACTGTCAACTTTGCACTTGTATAGCGCACTACTCACCCGTTAGGGTCTCAAGGCGCTGTACTCATACCGCTATGGAACCCCTCCTGGCTTTTCCCTGTGAGGTGCCCACTCCTGGGCACCCCCAGGGTGAAGCCAGGCATCCAAGCGCTGTTGGGGCCGTTGTGGAGATTAAGCAAGCTATTGCCCAGAGTTGCAGAGTGGGACCCATTAATTAGATTAGGCACAGAGGCGAGAATTATCTGGTCCAAGGGAATTGAGCCCAAGACCTGCCGAAGCGGGACTTGAACCCTGGTCTTGAGCCAGATTTCTGCTTCTGGGTCTGCCGCTCTAACCATTGTGCCACACTTCTCCACTGCCTCGGGCACTCATTGTCCTGTCTGAGTCCTCGGGCACTCAGTGGTTACTGTGCAGCGTCTTGTCCAAGTCATAGGACACTCAGTAGTTACTGGGCAGTGACCTGTATGGGTCCTAGGGCACTCAGTGGTTACAAGGCAGTGTCCGGTCTGAGTCCTTGGACAGTCAGTGGTTACTGGGCAGTGTCCTGTCTGAATGCTTGGGCACTCAGTGGTTACTGGCAGTGTCCTGGGGTACTCAGTGATTACTGGGCAGTGTCCTGTCCGGATCCTGGGCCACTCTTTGACTACTGGGCAGTATCCTGGGGCACTCAGTGGTTACTGGGCATTGCCCTGTCTGGGTCCTGGGGCACTCAGTGGTTACTGGGCAGCCTCCTGTCCGAGTCCTTGGGCACTCAGTGGTTACTGCGCAGTGTCCTTGGGCACTCAGTTATTGGGCAGTGACCTGTATGGGTCCTGGGGCAGTCAGCGGTTACTGGGCAGTGTCCTGTCTGAGTCCTTGGACAGTCAGTGGTTACTGGGCAGTGTCCTGTCTGAATCCTTGGGCACTCAGTGGTTACTGGCAGTGTCCTAGGGTACTCAGTAGTTACTGGGCAGTGTCCTGTCCAGGTCCTGGGCCACTCTTTGGTTACTGGGCAGTATCCTGGGGCACTCAGTGGTTACTGGGCAGTGTCTTTTCTGGGTCCTCGGGCACTCCATGGTTACTGGGCAGTGCCCTGTCTGGGTCCTGGGGCACTCAGTGGTTACTGGGCAGTGTCCTGTCCATCTCAGTGGTTACTGGGCAGTGCCCTGGGGCACTCACTGCCTGGTTACTGGGCAGTCTCCTTGGGCACTCAGTGGTTACTGTATAGTGACCTGTATAGGTCCTAGGGCAGTCAGTGGTTACTGGGCAGTGACCACTGTGGTTTTTGGGGAAGTCAGTGGTTACTGGGCAGTGACCACTATAGATCAAGGTGCACTCAGTGGTCACTAGGCAGTGTCCTGTCCGGGTCCTGAGGCACTCATTGGTTACTGGGCAGTGTCCTGTCCGGGTCCTGGGGCACTCATTGGTTACTAGACAGGTGTCCTTCGCCACTCAGCGGTTACTGGGCAGTGTCCTGTCTGAGTCCTCAGGCACTCAGTGGTTACTGTGCAGTGTCCTGTCCAAGTCCTAGGACACTCAGTAGTTACTGGGCAGTGACCTGTATGGGTCCTAGGGCACTCAGTGGTTACTGGGCAGTGTCCTGTCTGAGTCCTTGGACAGTCAGTGGTTACTGGGCAGTGTCCTGTCTGAATCCTTGGGCACTCAGTGGTTACTGGCAGTGTGCTGGGGCACTCAGTGATTACTGGGCAGTGTCCTGTCTGGATCCTGGGCCACTCTTTGACTACTGGGCAGTGTACTGTCCGGATCCTGGGCCACTCTTTGACTACTGGGCAGTATCCTGGGGCACTCAGTGGTTACTGGGCATTGCCCTGTCTGGGTCCTGGGGCACTCAGTGGTTACTGGGCAGCCTCCTGTCTGAATCCTTGGGCACTCTGTGGTTACTGGCAGTGTGCTGGGGCACTCAGTTATTGGGCAGTGACCTGTATGGGTCCTGGGGCAGTCAGCGGTTACTTGGCAGTGTCCTGTCTGAATCCTTGGGCACTCAGTGGTTACTTGCAGTGTCCTGGGGTACTCAGTGGTTACTGGGCAGTGTCCTGTCCAGGTCCTGGGCCACTCTTTGGTTACTGGGCAGTATCCTGGGGCACTCAGTGGTTACTGGGCAGTGTATTTTCTGGGTCCTCAGGCACTCAGTTATTACTGGGCAGTGCCCTGTCTGGGTCCTGGGGCACTCAGTGGTTACTGGGCAGTGTCCTGTCCATCTCAGTGGTTACTGGGCAGTGCCCTAGGGCACTCACTGCCTGGTTACTGGGCAGTCTCCTTGGGCACTCAGTGGCTACTGTATTGTGACCTGTATAGGTCCCAGGGCAGTCAGTGGTTACTGGGCAGTGACCACTGTGGGTTTTGGGGAAGTCAGTGGTTACTGGGCAGTGACCACTATAGGTCCTGGGGCACTCAGTGGTTACTATGCAGTGTCCTGTCCGGGTCCTGGGGCACTCATTGGTTACTAGATAGGTGTCCTGCGCCACTCAGTGGTCACTGGGCAGTGTCCTGTCTGAGTCCTCGGGCACTCATTGTCCTGTCTGAGTCCTCGGGCACTCAGTGGTTACTGTGCAGCGTCTTGTCCAAATCATAGGACACTCAGTAGTTACTGGGCAGTGACCTGTATGGGTCCTAGGGCACTCAGTGGTTACAAGGCAGTGTCCGATCTGAGTCCTTGGACAGTCAGTGGTTACTGGGCAGTGTCCTGTCTGAATCCTTGGGCACTCAATGGTTACTGGCAGTGTCCTGGGGTACTCAGTGATTACTGGGCAGTGTCCTGTCCGGATCCTGGGCCACTCTTTGACTACTGGGCAGTATCCTGGGGCACTCAGTGGTTACTGGGCATTGCCCTGTCTGGGTCCTGGGGCACTCAGTGGTTACTGGGCAGCCTCCTGTCCGAGTCCTTGGGCACTCAGTGGTTACTGCGCAGTGTCCTTGGGCACTCAGTTATTGGGCAGTGACCTGTATGGGTCCTGGGGCAGTCAGCGGTTACTGGGCATTGTCCTGTCTGAGTCCTTGGACAGTCAGTGGTTACTGGGCAGTGTTCTGTCTGAATCCTTGGGCACTCAGTGGTTACTGGCAGTGTCCTGGGGTACTCAGTAGTTACTGGGCAGTGTCCTGTTCAGGTCCTGGGCCACTCTTTGGTTACTGGGCAGTATCCTGGGGCACTCAGTGGTTACTGGGCAGTGTCTTTTCTGGGTCCTCAGGCACTCCGTGGTTACTGGGCAGTGCCCTGTCTGGGTCCTGGGGCACTCAGTGGTTACTGGGCAGTGTCCTGTCCATCTCAGTGGTTACTGGGCAGTGCCCTGGGGCACTCACTGCCTGGTTACTGGGCAGTCTCCTTGGGCACTCAGTGGTTACTGTATAGTGACCTGTATAGGTCCTAGGGCAGTCAGTGGTTACTGGGCAGTGACCACTGTGGTTTTTGGGGAAGTCAGTGGTCACTAGGCAGTGTCCTGTCTGAGTTATTGGGCGCTCAGTGGTTACTGGGCAGTGTCCTGGGTCACTCAGTGGTTACTGGGCAGTGTCCTGTCCGGGTCCTGGGGCACTCATTGGTTACTAGACAGGTGTCCTTCGCCACTCAGCGGTTACTGGGCAGTGTCCTGTCTGAGTCCTCAGGCACTCAGTGGTTACTGTGCAGTGTCCTGTCCAAGTCCTAGGACACTCAGTAGTTACTGGGCAGTGACCTGTATGGGTCCTTGGACAGTCAGTGGTTACTGGGCAGTGTCCTGTCTGAATCCTTGGGCACTCAGTGGTTACTGGCAGTGTGCTGGGGCACTCAGTGGTTACTGGGCAGTGTCCTGTCTGGATCTTGGGCCACTCTTTGACTACTGGGCAGTGTCCTGTCCGGATCCTGGGCCACTCTTTGACTACTGGGCAGTATCCTGGGGCACTCAGTGGTTACTGGGCATTGCCCTGTCTGGGTCCTGGGGCACTCAGTGGTTACTGGGCAGCCTCCTGTCTGAATCCTTGGGCACTCAGTGGTTACTGGCAGTGTGCTGGGGCACTCATTGGTTACTGGGCATTGCCCTGTCTGGGTCCTTGGGCACTCAGTGGTTACTGCGCAGTGTCTTTGGGCACTCAGTTATTGGGCAGTGACCTGTATGGGTCCTGGGGCAGTCAGCGGTTACTGGGCAGTGTCCTGTCTGAGTCCTTGGACAGTCATTGGTTACTGGGCAGTGTCCTGTCTGAATCCTTGGGCACTCAGTGGTTTCTGGCAGTGTCCTCGGGTACTCAGTAGTTACTAGGCAGTGTCCTGTCCAGGTCCTGGGCCACTCTTTGTTTACTGGGCAGTATTCTGGGGCACTCAGTGGTTACTGGGCAGTGTCTTTTCTGGGTCCTCAGGCACTCCATGGTTACTGGGCAGTGCCCTGTCTGGGTCCTGGGGCACTCAGTGATTACTGGGCAGTGTCCTGTCCAACTCAGTGGTTACTGGGCAGTGCCCTGGGGCACTCACTGCCTTGTTACTGGGCAGTCTCCTTGGGCACTCAGTGGTTAATGTACAGTGACCTGTATAGGTCCTAGGGCAGTTAGTGGTTACTGGGCAGTGACCACTATAGGTCCTGGGGCACTTAGTCGCTACTGGGCAGTGTCCTGGGGCACTCAGTGGTTACTGGGCAGTGTCCTGTCTGAGTTCTTGAGTGCTCAGTGGTTACTGGGCTGTGTCCTGGGGTACTCAGTGGTTACTGGGTAGTGTCCTGTCTGAATCCTTGGGCACTCAGTGGTTTCTGGCAGTGTCCTTGGGTACTCAGTAGTTACTAGGCGGTGTCCTGTCCAGGTCCTGGGCCACTCTTTGTTTACTGGGCAGTATTCTGGGGCACTCAGTGGTTACTGGGCAGTGTCTTTTCTGGGTCCTCAGGCACTCCATGGTTACTGGGCAGTGCCCAGTCTGGGTCCTGGGGCACTCAGTGATTACTGGGCAGTGTCCTGTCCAACTCAGTGGTTACTGGGCAGTGCCCTGGGGCACTCACTGCCTTGTTACTGGGCAGTCTCCTTGGGCACTCAGTGGTTAATGTACAGTGACCTGTATAGGTCCTAGGGCAGTTAGTGGTTACTGGGCAGTGACCACTATAGGTCCTGGGGCACTTAGTCGCTACTGGGCAGTGTCCTGTCTGAGTTCTTGAGTGCTCAGTGGTTACTGGGCTGTGTCCTGGGGCACTCAGTGGTTACTGGGCAGTGTCCTGTCCGGGACCTGGGGCACTCATTGGTTACTAGATAGGTGTCCTGCGCCACTCAGCGGATACTGGGCACTGTCCTGTCTGAGTCCTCAGGCACTCATTGTCCTGTCTGAGTCCTCGGGCACTCAGTGGTTACGGTGCAGTGTCCTGTCCAAGTCCTAGGACACTCAGTAGTTACTGGGCAGTGGCCTGTATGGGTCCTAGAGCACTCAGTGGTTACTGGGAAGTGTCCTGTCTGAGTCCTCGGGCACTCAGTTTACTGGGCAGTGCCCTGTCTGAGTCCTCAGGCACTCAGTGGTTACTGGGCAGTGTCCTGTCTGAGTCCTCGTGCACTCATAGGTTGCTGGGCAGTGTCCTTCCTGGTTCCTGGGGCACTCAGTGTTTACTGGGGAGTGTCCTGTCCAAGTCCTCATGCACTCAATGGTTACTGGGCAGCACCCTGAAGCACTCAGCAGTTACTGGGCAGTGACTCTGCCACTTAGGGTTAGCTTTTGCAGGGGCTCCTCTAAGGTGGGCCCTGGGAACACTTAGGTTTAAATCGAATACTGGCATCAGTTTGGATTTAATATTCTGAGTTGTTTGATACCAAACAACCCAGGGTGCAGAGTGGCCATTATGTAGTTGGGGGGCTCACTTTTGACCAGTGCCCAGTACGTACATTTAAATGGCTGCTCTGTTCACTCACTATGTCCTAGGTGTGGCAAGGACACAGTGGGGGCATATTGCTCATGCAGCTATGCCCTCACATATAGTATGGTGCACCCAGCCTTAGGGCGGAAAGGCCTGCTAGAGGGGTGACCTGCCCATAACATATGCAGTGTTGGGTGGATAGGGCACACAGGGAGTGTGTCATGTCGAGTTTGTCCTTTTAGGGTTGCCCCAGTACACTCAGCCTGCAATGGCAATGCTGGGTGCATCTGGGTGCAGGGCCCTTGAGGGTGGCACAATCAATGCTGCTGCCCCCGTGGGCCTACTCTTAATATCTCCTGCCCTGGGCACTGGAGTACCCATTTACTAGGGACTTATAACAGTATTTAAGAGTATACCCAATTGTGCCAAGCATCACAACAGATTTTGGGAAAGAGCTCTGGCCCAGGGAACCTGTTTAGGAGGGGCCCTGGGCACTACCAACTTCTAGAACACATCAGCATCAGGTAAAAAGTGGGGGCTAACCATGCAAAGAGGCCTCCACCTTCACCTGGCCCTTCACCTGTCCTTTTTTTCTCTCACGCCCCTCCATCTGTCCCTGCCCCACTCTTACACCCATCTATTTACCCGTTGTCACGCCCCCGCACCTGTCCCTTCCCCGTTGTCACGCCCCTTCATTTGTCCCTGCCCCAATCTCACACCCCTTCATGTGTTCCTTTCCTACTCTCACACCCCTCCACCTGTCTCTTCCCTGCTCTCACACTTCATGTGTTCCTATCCCGCTCTAACACTCCCACCTGTCCCTTCCCCATTGTTACGCCCCTTAATGTGTACCTGCCCCGCTCTCACACCCCTTCACGTGTCCCTTCCCTCCTCTCACGCCCCTCCACCTGTCCCTGCCCCACTCTTAGGCCCATCTATTTACCCGTTGTCACGCCCCTGTACCTGTCGCTTCCCCATTGTCACGCCCCTGTACCTGTCCCTTCCCCGCTGTTACGGCCCTTCACTTGTCCCTGCCCCACTCTCACACCCCTTCATGTGTCCCTGCCCCTGTCAGGCCTGCCTTTTCACATGTCCTTTCCCAGCTCTCACACCCACCCCTCCGCCTGTCCCTTCCCTGCTCTTGTGCCCCTTCACATGTTCCTTACCAGCTCTCACGCCCCTCCAGCTGTCCCTTACTTGCTCTCTTGTCCGCTGCCAGTCACTTCCCCGCTCTCATGCCCCTTCACGTGTCCCTTCACCGCTCTCACACTGCTTCAGATGTCCCTTTCTCGCTCTCATGCCCCTTCAGGTGTCCCTTTCCCACTCTCACACCTTATCACTTGTCCTTCACCGCTGTCACGCCCCTGCAGGTGTCCCTTTCCCGCTCTCATGCTCCTTCATGTGTCCCTTCGACTCTCTCACCACCCATCACGTGTCCCATCTATGCTGTCACGCTCCTTCACCTGTCTCTTCCCCGCTCTAACGCTACTTCACCTATCCCTTTACCGCTCTCACTCTCCTTCACCTGTCCCTTCTCCGCTCCCACGCTATTTCACGTGTCCCCTTCCTGCTCTCACACTCCTTCACCTGTCCTTTCCCCGCTCCCATGCTACTTCACGTGTCCCTTCACTGCTCTCATGCTACTTCACGTGCCCCATCTCTGCTCTCATGCCCCTCCACCTGTAGTCCCTTCCCTGCTCTCACGCTCATTCACGTGTCCCTTCCCTGCTCTCACGCTCCTTCATGTGTCCCTTCGACTTTCTCACACCCCGTCACGTGTCCCATCTTCGCTCTCATGCTCCTTCACCTGTCTCTTCCCCACTCTCATGCTACTTCACCTATCCCTTTACCGTTCTCACGCTCCTTCACCTGTCCCTTCCCCGCCGCTCCCACGCTACTTCATGTGTCCCTTCCACACTCCTTCACCTGTCCCTTCCCCGCTCCCACGCTACTTCACGTGTACCTTCACTGCTCTCATGCACCTTCACGTGCCCCATCTCCGCTCTCATGGCCCTCCACCTGTTGTTCCTTCCCTGCTCTCAGAGCGCTTTAGGTATTCCTTGCCCGCTCTCATGCTCATGCATCCCTTCAATACTCTAAACGCCCCCGCTACTCTCACGCCCCTCCGATACTTGACGTGTCCCTTCCCTGCTCTCACACTCCTTCATGTGCCCAATCTCTGCTCTCTCGCCCCTCCACCTGTTGTCCCTTCCCTGCTCTCATGCTCCTTCACGTGCCCCTTCCCTGCTCTCACGCTCCTTCACTTGTCCCTTACTGTAGGAGGCTGGCCTGGCTTATAGTGGGTACCTTGTGGTACTTACACCCTGGGCCAGGTCCAGTTATCCCTTATTAGTAGAGTAGAGGTGTTTCTAGCAGCTTAGGCTGATAGAAGGTGGCTATGGCAAAGCAGCTTAGGCTGAACTAGGAGACATGCAAAGCTCCTACTATACCACTTATATCATATAGCACAATATCATAAGAAAACACAATACTCAGAGTTACTAAAAATAAAGGTACTTTAATTTAGTGACAATATGCCAAAAGAGAATACCCTCACTTAGGAGGTAAGTAATATACACAAGTTATATGTACACAAACCCAAAACTCAGGTAAGTAACAGTAAGAAAAGTAGTGCAAACAACGTAGAATCACAATAGGATGCAATAGGTAGACATAGGTCTAGGGGCAACACAAACCATATACTCCAAAAGTGGAAAGTGAATCACGAATGGACCCCAGGCCTATGGGAGATTGTAGAGGGTCGCTGGGACTGTGAGAAAACAGTCAGGGTGTCCAAGATACCCCACCCCAAGACCCTGAAAAGTAGGAGTAAAGTTACCCCACTACCCCAGAAAGACACAATAGTCGTGATAGGGGATTCTGCAAGAACCACAAGCACCAGCAAAACACTGAAGACAGATTCCTGGGCCTGAGGACCTGTAAAAGAAGGGGACGAAGCCCAAGAGTCAGGAAAGTGTACAGGGGGAGCAGGAGCCCAGAAAACCCCGGATGAAGGTGCAAGAGGGCTGCCTCCGGATGGAAGAAGCCAACGATTCTGCAACAACGAAAAGGGCTAGGAACTTCTCCTTTGGATGGAAGATGTCCCACGGCGTGCTGGAGGTTGCAGAAGTGTTTCCAGGCAGAAATACTGCAAAGAAGCCTTGCTAGCTGCAAGAGTCGCGGTTGTGGTTTCTGGGTGCTGCTGGGGCCCAGGAAGGACCAGGATGTCGACCCTTGGAGGAGGAGACAGAGGGGACGCACAACAACTCAGAGAGCCCCCGCAGAAGCAGGCAGCACCCGCATCTGTGAACTAAGAGTCACAAAAGGAGGGTTCTACGACGTCGGAGTCCAACTCAGCGGGTTGAGCACTGCAGGAAGAAGTGCTGGGGACCCAGGCTAGGGTGTGCACAAAGGAATCCTTGGAGAGGTGCACAGAAGCCGGAGCAGCTGCAAATCACGCAGTACACAGGTTTGCTGTCTGGCGTGGGGAGGCAAGGACTTACCTCCACAAAATTTGGACAGAAGGGTCACTGGACTGTGGGAGACACTTGGACCCAGCTCCTGTGTTCCAGGGACCACGCTTGTCAGGATGAGAGGGGACCAAGAGGACCGGTGAAGCAGTCTTTGGGTGCCTGCGTTAGCAGAGGGAAGATTCCGTCGACCCACGGGAGATTTCTTCTTGTCTTCCAGTGCAGGGTGAAGGCAGACAGCCCTCAGAGTGTGCACCACCAGGAAACAGTAGAGATAGTTGGCAGGATGAGGTGCTACAATGTTGCTGGTAGTCATCTTGCTACTTTGTTGCGGTTTTGAAGGTGTCCTGGAGCAGTCAGCGGTCGATCCTTGGCAGAAGTCAAAGAGGGAAGTGCAGAGGAGCTCTGGTGAGCTCTTGCATTCGTTATCTGGTGAGATGCCCACAGGAGAGACCCTAAATAGCCCTCAGAGGAGGACTGGCTACAGAGAAAGGTAAGCACCTATCAGGAGGGGTCTCTGATGTCACCTGCTGGCACTGGCCACACAGAGCTGTCCATTGTGCCCTCACATCTCTTCATCCAAAATGGCAGAGGTCTGGGACACACTGGAGGAGCTCTGGGCACCTCCCCTGAGAGGTGCTGGTCAGGGGTGTGGTCACTCCCCTTTCCTCTGTCCAGTTTCTGGCCAGAGCAGGGGTGGGGGGATCCCTGAACCGGTGTATACTGGCTTATGCAAGGAGGGCACCACCTGTGCCCTTCAAAGCATTTCCAGAGTCCAGGAGAGGCTACTCCTCTCAGGCCCTTCACACCTATTTCCAAAGGGAGAGGGTGTAGCATCCTCTCTCAGAGGAAATCCTTTGTTCTGCCTTCCTGGGACTGGGCTGCCCAGGCCCCAGGGGGGCAGAAACCTGTCTGAGGGTTGGCAGCAGCGGTATCTGCAGAGAAAACCCAGGAAAGTTAGTTTGGCAGTACCCGGGCTCTATACTGGAGACCTGGGGAAGCATGGATTTGTCCCCCCAATACCAGAATGGTATTGGGGTGACAATTCCATGATCCTAGACATGTTACATGGCCATGTTCGGAGTTACCATTGTGACGCTACATATAGGTATTGACCTATATGTAGTGCACACGTGTAATGGTGTCCCCGCACTCACAAAGTCCGGGGAATTTGTCCTGAACAATGTGGGGGCACCTGGGCTAGTGCCAGGGTGCCCACACACTAAGTAACTTTGCACCTAGCCTTCACTAAGTGAGGGTTGGACATATAGGTGACTTATAAGTTCATTAAGTGCAGTGTAAAAAAGGCTGTGAAATAACGTGGATGTTATTTCACTCAGGCTGCAGTGGCAGTCCTGTGTAAGAATTGTCTGAGCTCCCTATGGGTGGGTAAAGAAATGCTGCAGCCTATAAGGATCTCCTGTAACCCCAATACCCTGGGTACTTAGGTACCATATACTAGGGAATTATAAGGGTGTTCCTGTGTGCCAATCAGAATTGGTAAAATTAGTCACTAGCCTGCAGTGACAATTTTAAAAGCAGAGAGAGCATAATCACTGAGGTTCTGGTTAGCAGAGCCTCAGTGATATAGTTAGGCATCAAACAGGGAACACATACAGGGTACACTTTATGAGCACTGGGCCCTGGCTAGCAGGATCCCAGTGAGACAGTGAAAACACCCTGACATACATTCACAAACAGGCCAACAGTGGGGGTAACAAGGCTAGAAAGAGGCTACCTTCCTATAACTAGTGCCGGGGAGATGACACAATTGCACGGTATCTTTACAGGTGGTGCAGGGCCGTGCTGCACCATGGGCCTTGTAAATATGGGCCCCTGTGTTTAAACTACTTTTATTTTTGTGGCTGCTGAGATGTAAAGTAAAGAGGAGACTGCATTGTCCAAAGCCTCCGGTCCTGATAGAATCCTGTGCGCATGCACACACTGATTCTGTAACTTAATACTAAGTACAGTCCTATGGCATTTTAAAATATTAATATTTTAAATTATTAGAAACAGACAGTTATAGGGTGTGGTGAGCAGATTACTCAGTGCGCAATTACTCAGTGCTCGACTGGCTTCTAGTAACATCTGCTCTCTCTGCACCTTTGGGGGCATATTTATGAGCCCGGTTGCGTCACGCTTGCACCACACAACATGGTGAAAGCACGATGCACCTAAAAATTTGATTTATGAAGCCAAGCAAGACCACTTTGAGTGGCCCTGAGTGGCCTCATAAATCTGGAGTAACACAATGCAAATCTGTGCCTCATTATTACGCACCGCTACCCCAAGAGAATTCCTGGCAAACACCAAGAGGTAAGATGTCCAGGTATGGGAGGTTTAGAAAAGCCAGGTCTTCAGGCCCTTAGGGAAAGCCAGTAATGAGTTACAGTTTCTCAGTGACTCTAGGAGGGAATTTCATAGTTCGGGCCCAAGTAATGAAAGGAGTGCCCTTTCATATGGTCCCAGGGCCGGATTTATACTCTGTTTGCACCGAATTGGTGTAATTTGTTTACTCTAATTCAGTGCAAAACGAACTCCATATTTATACTTTGGTCTAGCACCAAATTTATGGAGTTAAGTAATTTCTTGGACATGGAAACCTACATTGCCTTAACGGGCTGCAAGGTAGGCGCTCTCGTGCAAAAAATGACTATGGCCTTAACGCCATATTTATATTCCTGTGCAAAAATGGTGCACGGGAGGGAGGATGAGTCAAAAAATGGCGTAAAGCTTGCTTTGCCCCATTTTTGAATGCCTGGGTCAGGGCAGGTGTTAGGGGGCTTGTGGGCCTATTTTCATGGTGGAACACCACGGATTAAGCCCACAGGTGCCATCTCCAGGCCCCAGGAACACCGCCACCCACATCAGAGGGACTGCGGAGGATGGGGGACCCCATCCCAGGAAAGTACAGGTAGGTATTTAATTTTATTTTTTTAAGTGCCACGGGGGCCCTGAAATGGGCCCCCATACATGGCACAGGGAGCAATGGCCATGCCCAGGGGACCCTTATCCCCTGTGCTGGCCATTGGGGTAGTGGGCATGACTCCTGTCTTTTCTAAGACAAGAGTCATGTGGTATGGATGGTTTTGCGTCAGGAAATGATGCTAGGCTGGTTAGAGTAATTTTTTTTACTCTAACCTGCCTTACGTAATTTTTTTGGTGCAAAACCCCCTTCTTCCATATCGCCAGCCCCACCAGACTAACTTCATTTTTTTTTTACGCTAGCCTACCCTTTACACCGGATTGCACCATTCCATAAATATGGTGCCTGGCTCGTGCACAGAAATGGTGCAAGCCATTGCTAAACCTTTTGGTGCAAAACTGCGTTAGTGCAGTTTTGCACCAAAAAGTATAAATCAGGGCCCAATTGTGAGAGGAGGCCTCTTTTTGCATGGTTAGCTCCCCACTTTTTGCCTGATGTTGATGTGTTCTAGAAATTGGTACTGCCCAGGGCCCCTGCTAAACAGGTTCCCTGGGCCAGAGCTTTCCCTAAATCTTTTATGATGCTTGGCACAATTGGATACACTCTTAAATACCCCTATAAATCCCTAGTAAATGGGTTACCCAGTTCCCAGGGCAAGGAATATTAAGAGAAGACCCATGAGGGCAGCCACACTGATTGTGCCACCCTCAAGGGCCCTACACCCAGATGCACCCAGCACTCCCATTGCAGTCTGAGTGTACTGGGGCAAACCTAAAAAGACACATTCGACATGGCACACTCTCTGTGCGCCCTGTCCACCCTCCACTGCATATATCATGGGTAAGTCACCCCTCTGGCAGGCCTTACAGTCCTAAGGCAGGGTGCACCATACTGTATATGAGGGCATGATTGCATGAGCAACATGTCCCCACTGTGTCCTTGCTAAACCTGGGACGTGGTGAGTGAACAGAGCAGCCATTTTAAATACATGTACTAGGCACTGGTCAAACACGAGTTCCCCAGTTACATAATGGCCACTCTGCACCCTGGGTTGTTTGGTATCAAACAGCTCAGATTAATAAATCCAAACTGGTAACAGTATTGAATTTAACCCTAAATGTACCCAGGGGTCACCTTAGAGGTGCCCCCTGAAAAAGCTAACCCTAACTGGCAGAGTTGCAGACTGGTTCCAGCCAGCTGCCACGCCAGGTGGCCAATATACAAACCTGGGGGAGAGTCATGGCTGTCTGGTTTGTAAGATAATGCCCTTCCTGGGTGGAGGAGCTAACTCCCCCTCCCTCAGGAATTGGCACATCCTGGCGGTGAGTTTCAAAGGGCTACACCCCTTGAAACACGAGCCCCCAGGCCTGCTGCTAGCAGCAGAAGGCTTCCCCCTTTGCAAACCCCCACCCTGGGCAGGAGCAAAGGCAGGAAACCAGACAAAGCATAGGAGGCGTGGCCTCACTGAGCATGCACCACCCCTGAGGGCTTGCCTAGGAAGTGGACTCTCTATCTCAGTTTTCTCCGTCTTGGAATGGAGGAAAACAGCCAATGAGGTTTAGGGAAGTGACCCTTCCCACAGGAAGTGGTCACTGTATTGGGTGCAGCCACCCAAGGGTAAGTGTCCCATTGGACACTACCAGGTTCCCCCTAAAAAGCCCACTAAATTCAGTATTTAGTGGGCTCCCCTAGACCGGGAAATTGGATTTGAATGGATTTTAAAAGGATTCCAAGAAGAAAGGAAGACCAGCACCAAAAGAAGACCACAGCAAGAGAAGCGAGGACCGGCTGCACAAGAAAAGGTGCCAAACCCTGCCTGCTGCACCCAGGACCCGAAAACCGCTGCAGAGGAGGAGCTGGACACTGGACCGACCCCAAGAAACCCAGGGGACCTCCAAGCTTCAAGGCTCACCCTAAATCTCCCTCCTGAGTGGAGGCACAGCTCATGAAAAGTAAGAAACCTGCAAAGGACCAGCAAACCATTGAGGATCACTTGAATGAATCACCAATATCTCCGCGACTAGAAGTCACAGCCAGACCTGACAACACACTGATGACCGCCCAAAAGTGCCCTACAACTGTGCCAAGTTTGGTGGCACTGCGTTCCCTAGTGGCTGAGAAACAGCAATACCCTGGGTACTGTCAGCTGACATCGGACCAGGTGAAAACCAGCTCCCCCAGAACTGTCAAAGGATCAGGAGGAAGCCCCAGTCAAGGGACTTCAAGAACACCCTGGACCTCCGACCAGAGTGTCCCCGTTGTCCTGTAAGCCACCCTCAAAGAGACTCACCTCCAGCTCCAGTAGACTCCATTGAGCACAGCATCCAAGACCTTCAAAACGCCCTGCACCTGGCTGCCCTGGGCCTTGCATCGTGTGATCTGCTATGTGCCCCTGGTCCCCAACCCCATGCAACCTCAACAGCCCAAGGGGACCCCCAGGCACCAACTTTAAATCTGCAAACCAGCTCCTTTTCCAAGTGGCCCATCCAGGTGGCCCTGTGCCAACAACCTTTTCAATGCTGCTCCCGCTGGAATTGGGAGCCGCTTGAAGCTCTCCAGGTGGCATGAGGTGCCCAGTGACCACTGCAACCAGCCTGCACAAGAAGAGACTGGTAATTCAAATGTGCCATTTTTAATGCATTTTTTAAAGTGACTGCCTCTTGATTCCTATGGTGCGTAATTACGCACAGAAAGACTAACTTTATTAAAACCTCAAAAAGTCATAACTCGAAAAGTACTTAACACATTCTAAAGATTTTGGTCTTAAAATGTATATAAAAGTCTGAAGTATGTTTATAAATTCTGGTCTTGAGTTATTCATTGAGTGTGTGTGGTGCATGATTGGATTTGTGAGCACAACAAATACTTAGCACATCTCCTGGATTAGCCTAACTGCTCGACCAGCTACCGTAAAAATTGGAGCATTAGGTGGTCTGATTTTACCTCTGGAAACCAACGTGTGGTTGCCTGAACCCTCTGCATAGTGTGCTTGGTTTTGCAAACTGCATAGAGGGCCAGCCTCTGATACCAATCTGAACCTCGGCACAGTGACTCAGAGATCTCAATGAGCCAGTGGGCTGATAAGGCACCAGCAGCTTCTGCCCTGAGAAGGTGTTCCATGGGTGTTGCGTGGGTGTTCCATGGGTGTTGCGTGGGTGTTCCATGGGTGTTTCGTGGGTGTTCTCACACAACTCCCATTGTATTTTATACATTCCCAGATTTACCAGAACTGGTAAACCTGGGAATGTGCCAAAAAGAAATGCCTTCCCAGGAGAGGCGTAACGAGGAGAAATATCTTTATACCTTTATTTCTAATATCTTTATCCCCTTGTTAGTTCCTCTTTGCACGTGTGCTACAGAATGCAGAAACTGCAGCTCGTCCTTTTTTCTGCAGTAATTTGCGTCTGCCATGCTCCATGCATTGCCCTGTCATCGGGGTTGTGGCTTTCCTCAACTATGCTGATGGCACGACCACAAGTGAGGTTGGCCCTCAGCGCACTTTCATTTACTTTTCTACAGACTCAAAACAATTCAATTTTGGGCGACATTACTGTCCCTGGCAGAGAGTGACAGCAATTAATGAAAGCACAAATGAAAGCGTGCCCTTCCGGTAAATCCCGAGATAGGGCAGAAGGGAAAGAAGAGACCACATTATCATTTGTATTTACTGACCTGCATCACATTCATTTTCAGGGTTAGAAATACAAAACATTGGGGCAGATTAAGAGCCCATAGCGCCTCCTTGCGCCACATTTGTGTAATTTCTTTTTACGCTAATGTGGCCCAACGAGGCCAAATCCGCACTGCAAAGTCCTGAACAAACTAGAACTATGGAAAAGCAGAAAACTCACTAAGGAAGGGAAAATCCTGGTAATAAAAGCAGTAATATTACCTTCTGTATCTTGCAGTAGTTTACCCTCCCACAAGGAACAACCTTAACCATCTGAATGGACCACTTTTCACTTTCTTCTGGAACTGTGCTAATTTCATAAGATATTATGCTGGTTTTCTCTTTCATAGACACAAACTGTTCTCTGCCACAAACACAGGGCCAGATTTATGAAAAATGATGCACAACTGCGCTAGCGCATTTCTGTGTCAAAAATCTTAACGCAAGCTACCGTCATTCCCTAGTGCCATATTTGTAAAAATGCTGCAAGATGGCGCTAAGGAACGGTTAGTGTAAAAAAAAAATTACGCTAACCATTGCAATAAGCCGTAAGAAAAAATTACGCTAATGCTGCAAAAGTGGCACCACACCGTTTTCTGGCACTTTTTATGCAAAACAGGTTAGCTCCATATTTAATAGCATTGGCGTAAAAAAAACTCACAAGCAAGAAATACAAATTTGGGAAGACAGGTTGGAGAATGCAGGCCTGGAGAGACGCCAGGGAGACCCCAATCACCCAAGTACCAGCCAGGAGGGTCCAGCAAAGTCCCAGGAGAAGGAGAAGAGGAAGCGGAAGTGTCGCTTTAGAGAGGAGGAGAATGACATCCTGGTCAGAGAGGTGACAGAGCACCAACACCAGCTCTTCGTCACCTCTAATTTGCCAATCAGTAGGAGAGAGGCTATGTGGCAGGCGATAATAGATAAAGTCAACAGCATGGTAGAGGTGAGGAGGACTGTCACTGAGTGCAAGAAGTGCTGGCATGAGTGCAAGCGCAGGACTAAGGAGAAAATGTCCAGGAACCGAAAGGCAGCACTACAGACTGGAGGTGGAAGTCCCGCAACACAGGAGGACCTGGAAGACCCGGAGGAGATGGTTGCAGTGGTCATCCCGGAGGAGCTGGTGTAGGAGGCTGGCCTGGCTTATAGTGGGTACCTGATGGTACTTACACCTTGTGCCAGGTCCAGTTATCCCTTATTAGTAGATTAGTAGTGTTCTAGCAGCTTAGGCTGATAGAGGTAGCTATAGCAGAGCAGCTTAGGCTGAATTAGGAGACATGCAAAGCTCCTGCTATACCACTTATATCATATAGCACTATATCATAAGAAACACAATACTCAGAGTTACTAAAAATAAAGGTACTTTATTTTAGTGACTGTAGGAGGCTGGACTGGCTTGTAGTGAGTACCAAGGGGTACTTGCACCTTGCACCAGGCCCAGTTATCCCTTATTAGTGTATAGGGTGTCTAGCAGCTTAAGCTGATAGATAATGGTAGCTTAGCAGAGCAGCTTAGGCTGAACTAGGAGACATGTGAAGCTACTACAGTACCACCTAGTGTCATATGCACAATATCATAAGAAAACACAATACACAGTTATACTAAAAATAAAGGTACTTTATTTTTATGACAATATGCCAAAGTATCTTAGAGTGTACCCTCAGTGAGAGGATAGGAAATATACACAAGATATATATACACAATAGCAAAAATATGCAGTATAGTCTTAGAAAACAGTGCAAACAATGTATAATTACAATAGGATGCAATGGGGAAACATAGGGATAGGGGCAACACAAACCATATACTCCAAAAGTGGAATGTGAACCACGAATGGACCCCAAACCTATGTGACCTTGTAGAGGGTCGCTGGGACTATTAGAAAATAGTGAGAGTTAGAAAAATAACCCTCCCCAAGACCCTGAAAAGTGAGTGCAAAGTGCACCAAAGTTCCCCTAAGGACAAAATAGTCGTGTTAGAGGGAGAATGCAAGGAAAACACAAATCAGCAATGCAACAACGATGGATTCCTGTCTGAAGGTACCTGTGGAACAAGGGGACCAAGTCCAAAAGTCACAAGCAGCTCGGAGATGGGCAGATGCCCAAGAAATGCCAGCGGTTGGTGCAAAGAAGCTCTTACTAGGCTGAAGAACTGTGAATACTGCAGGAACGACAAGGGCTAGAGACTTTCCCTTTGGAGGATGGATCCCCCACGCCTTGGAGAGTCGTGCAGAAGTGTTTTCCCGCCGGATGGACGCCAACAAGCCTTGCTACACGCAAATCGTGCGTTTGGCGTTTTTGGACGCTGCTGGGGCCCAGGAGGGACCAGAAGGTCGCAAATTGGACCTGCAGAGAGAGGGGACGTCGAGCAAGACAAAGAGCCCTCACTGAAGCAGGTAGCACCCGGAGAAGTGCCAGAAACAGGCACTACGAGGATGCGTGAAACGGTGCTCGCCGAAGTTGCACAAAGGAGTCCCACGTCGCCGGAGACCAACTTAGAAAGTCGTGCAATGCAGGTTAGAGTGCCGTGGACCCAGGCTTGGCTGTGCACACAGGATTTCCGCCGGAAGTGCACAGGGGCCGGAGAAGCTTGCAAAGTCGCGGTTCCCAGCAATGCAGCCCAGCGAGGTGAGGCAAGGACTTACCTCCACCAAACTTGGGCTGAAGAGTCACTGGACTGTGGGGGTCACTTGGACGGTGTCGCTGGATTCGAGGGACCTCGCTCGTCGTGCTGAGAGGAGACCCAAGGGACCGGAGATGCAGCTTTTTGGTGCCTGCGGTTGCAGGGGGAAGATTCCGTCGACCCACGGGAGATTTCTTCGGAGCTTCTGGTGCAGAGAGGAGGCAGACTACCCCCACAGCATGCACAAGCAGGAAAACAGTCGAGAAGGCGGCAGGATCAGCGTTACAGAGTTGCAGTAGTCGTCTTTGCTACTATGTTGCAGGTTTGCAGGCTTCCAGCGCGGTCAGCGGTCGATTCCTTATCAGAAGGTGAAGAGGGAGATGCAGAGGAACTCGGCTGAGCTCATGCATTCGTTATCTAAAGTTTCCCCAGAGACAGAGACCCTAAATAGCCAGAAAAGAGGGTTTGGCTACCTAGGAGAGAGGAAAGGCTACTAACACCTGAAGGAGCCTATCACAAGGAGTCTCTGACGTCACCTGGTGGCACTGGCCACTCAGAGCAGTCCAGTGTGCCAGCAGCACCTCTGTTTCCAAGATGGCAGAGGTCTGGAGCACACTGGAGGAGCTCTGGACACCTCCCAGGGGAGGTGCAGGTCAGGGGAGTGGTCACTCCCCTTTCCTTTGTCCAGTTTCGCGCCAGAGCAGGGGCTAAGGGGTCCCTGAACCGGTGTAGACTGGCTTATGCAGAATTGGGCACCTCTGTGCCCAACAAAGCATTTCCAGAGGCTGGGGGAGGCTACTCCTCCCCTGCCTTCACACCATTTTCCAAAGGGAGAGGGTGTCACACCCTCTCTCAGAGGAAGTTCTTTGTTCTGCCATCCTGGGCCAGGCCTGGCTGGACCCCAGGAGGGCAGATGCCTGTCTGAGGGGTTGGCAGCAGCAGCAGCTGCAGAGAAACCCCAGGAAGGGCAGTCTGGCAGTACCAGGGTCTGTGCTACAGACCACTGGGATCATGGAATTGTACCAACAATGCCAGGATGGCATAGAGGGGGCAATTCCATGATCATAGACATGTTACATGGCCATATTCGGAGTTACCATGGTGAAGCTACATATAGGTAGTGACCTATATGTAGTGCACGCGTGTAATGGTGTCCCCGCACTCACAAAGTTCAGTGAATTGGCTCTGAACAATGTGGGGGCACCTTGGCTAGTGCCAGGGTGCCCTCACACTAAGTAACTTTGCACCTAACCTTTACCAGGTAAAGGTTAGACATATAGGTGACTTATAAGTTACTTAAGTGCAGTGTAAAATGGCTGTGAAATAACGTGGACGTTATTTCACTCAGGCTGCAGTGGCAGGCCTGTGTAAGAATTGTCAGAGCTCCCTATGGGTGGCAAAAGAAATGCTGCAGCCCATAGGGATCTCCTGGAACCCCAATACCCTGGGTACCTCAGTACCATATACTAGGGGATTATAAGGGTGTTCCAGTAAGCCAATGTAAATTGGTAAAAATGGTCACTAGCCTGTCAGTGACAATTTGGAAAGCAATGAGAGAGCATAACCACTGAGGTTCTGATTAGCAGAGCCTCAGTGAGACAGTTAGTCACTACACAGGTAACACATACAGGCACACTTATGAGCACTGGGGCCCTGGGTTACCAGGGTCCCAGTGACACATACAACTAAAACAACATATATACAGTGAAAAATGGGGGTAACATGCCAGGCAAGATGGTACTTTCCTACACAACCCCCCCCCAAACGAAGGACAATAAGACTAGCCATTACCTGATGAGTCTTCGTTGTCTAAGTGGAAATATCTGGAGAGTCCATCTGCATTGGAGTGGCTACTCCCAGGTCTATGTTCCACTGTATAGTCCATTCCCTGTAGGGATATGGACCACCTCAACAATTTAGGATTTTCACCTTTCATTTGTTTTAGCCAAAGTAGAGGTTTGTGGTCTGTCTGAACAATGAAGTGAGTGCCAAACAGGTATGGCCTCAACTTCTTCAGAGCCCAGACCACAGCAAAGGCCTCCCTCTCAATGGCAGACCAACGCTTTTCTCTAGGGGTCAACCTTCTACTAATAAAAGCAACAGGTTGATCCTGGCCCTCAGAATTAAGTTGTGATAGGACTGCCCCTACTCCTAATTCAGATGCATCAGTTTGGACATAGAATTTTTTAGAGTAACAAGGGCTTTTCAGGACAGGTGCAGAGCACATGGCCTGCTTCAGCTCCTCAAAAGCTTTCTGACAGTTTGCTGTCCATAATACCTTTTTAGGCATTTTCTTGGATGTGAGGTCATTAAGAGGGGCTGCAATGGAGCCATAGTTCTTAATGAACCTCCTGTAATACCCAGTGAGGCCTAGGAAGGCTCTCACCTGAGTCTGAGTGGTAGGGGGAATCCAATCAATAATAGTTTGGATTTTCCCCTGAAGTGGTGCAATCTGTTCCCCACCAACAAGGTGTCCCAGATAAACCACCTTACCCTGCCCTATCTGGCACTTTGAAGCCTTGATAGTGAGGCCTGCCTTTTGCAGGGCCTCCAAAACTTTCCAAAGGTGGACCAGGTGATCATCCCAGCTGGAGCTAAAGACAGCTATATCATCCAAATATGCTGCACTGAAAGCTTCCAGCCCTTGCAGGACTGTGTTCACCAACCTCTGAAAAGTGGCAGGTGCATTTTTCAAACCAAAAGGCATTACAGTAAACTGGTAATGTCCTCCAATGGTAGAAAATGCAGTCTTAGGTTTAGCATCTTCTGACATTTTGATCTGCCAATACCCTGCAGTCAAATCAAAAGTGCTTAGATACTTGGCAGATGCCAGTGTATCTATTAGCTCATCTGCCCTGGGTATAGGGTGAGCATCTGTTTTGGTTACCAAGTTGAGACCTCTATAGTCTACACAAAACCTCATTTCCTTCTTTCCATCTTTAGAATTGGGTTTTGGTACCAGTACCACAGGAGAAGCCCATGGACTGTCAGAGTGCTCAACCACTCCTAGTTCCAACATCTTCTGAACTTCTTGCTTTATGCAGTCCCTGACATGGTCAGGCTGCCTATAGATCTTACTTTTGACAGGTAAACTGTCTCCAGTATCTATAGTGTGCTCACACCAAGAAGTGGTGCCTGGCACAATGGAGAAGAGTTCTGAAAATTGTCCTAGGAGATTTATGCAATTATCTTTCTGCTCAGCAGTAAGACAATCAGCCAAAACTACCCCTTCCACAAGAGCATCTTGTTCTGTGGAAGAGAAGAGATCAGGTAGAGGATCACTGTCTTCTTCCTGTCCCTCATCTGTTGCCATGAGCAGGGTGAGATCAGCCCTGTCATAGTAGGGTTTCAGGCGGTTGACATGGAGCACCCTAAGGGGACTCCTGGCAGTGCCTAAGTCAACCAAGTAGGTGACTTCACCCTTCTTTTCAACAATTGTGTGTGGACCACTCCATTTATCTTGGAGTGCTCTTGGGGCCACAGGCTCCAAGACCCACACTTTCTGCCCTGGTTGGTACTGAACCAAAACAGCCTTCTGATCATGCCATTGCTTCTGGAGCTCTTGGCTGGCCTGAAGGTTTTTACTGGCCTTTTTCATGTACTCAGCCATCCTTGATCTGAGGCCAAGTACATAGTCCACAATATCCTGCTTAGGAGCTTTTAAAGGTTGTTCCCAACCCTCCTTTACAAGTGTGAGTGGACCCCTAACAGGGTGTCCAAAAAGAAGTTCAAAGGGGCTGAAGCCCACTCCTTTCTGGGGTACCTCCCTGTAGGCAAAAAGGAGGCATGGTAGAAGGATATCCCATCTCCTGCGGAGTTTTTCAGGGAGTCCCATAATCATGCCTTTGAGAGTTTTATTAAATCTCTCCACCAGTCCATTTGTTTGTGGATGATAGGGTGTTGTGAACTTGTAAGTTACACCACACTCCTTCCACATGGCCTTTAAGTATGCAGACATGAAATTGCTTCCTCTGTCTGATACTACTTCCTTTGGGAAGCCCACCCTGGAAAATATTCCCAGGAGGGCCTTTGCCACTGCAGGAGCTGTAGTGGTCCTTAAAGGAATAGCTTCAGGATACCTTGTGGCATGGTCCACTACCACTAAGATAAACCTATTGCCTGAAGCAGTAGGAGGGTCAAGGGGGCCAACTATGTCAACCCCTACCCTTTCAAAGGGAACCCCAACCACAGGCAGTGGGATAAGGGGTGCCTTTGGAGTGCTACCTGTCTTGCCACTGGCTTGACAGGTTTCACAGGACTTACAAAAATCTTTTGTGTCCTCAGACATCCTAGGCCAATGAAACAGTGGTACCAATCTGTCCCAAGTTTTCATTTGACCCAGGTGCCCAGCTAAGGGAATGTCATGTGCCAGTGTTAGGAGGAACTTTCTGTACTCCTGAGGAATCACTAATCTTCTGGCAGCTCCAGGTTTAGGATCCCTTTGCTCAGTGTACAAGAGGTTGTCCTCCCAGTAAACTCTGTGTGAGTCACTGACATCCCCATTAGCCTGTTTGACAGCTTGCTGTCTGAGACCCTCTAATGTGGGACAGGTTTGCTGTGCCACACTCAGCTCCTCTCTGGCAGGCCCCCCTTCACCCAAAAGCTCAGCAGTGTCTGCTTCCAGCTCCTCTGGTGTAGGTTCTGCACAGGGAGGGAATTCTTCTTCCTCAGAATTAGAATCCACTGTAGAGGGAGGGATAGTAGGAAGTGGTTTGCTTCTACTAGCCCTAGCTTTAGGGAGCACTTGGTCCATTGTTCCAGGATCCAAGCTTCCCTGTCCTTTTTGCTTTTTGGCCTGAGCCCTTGTCAAAGCAAAAATATGCCCTGGGATGCCCAGCATTGCTGCATGGGCCTCCAACTCCACATCTGACCAAGCTGATGTCTCCAAATCGTTCCCTAATAGACAGTCTACAGGTAAATCTGAAGCTACCACAACTTTCTTTGGACCAGATACCCCCCCCCAGTTGAGATTTACAACAGCCATGGGGTGGCTTTGTGTTATGTTGTGAGCATCGGTTACTTGGTACTGGTGTCCAAGTATGTGTTGTTCAGGGTGCACCAGTTTCTCAATCACCATTGTGACACTGGCACCTGTGTCCCTGTAGGCCTGGACCTCAACACCATTTATTAGGGTTAGTTGCTTGTACTTCTCCAAGTTATGGGGGCAAGCAACCAAAGTGGCTAAGTCAATAGCCCCTTCAGAGACTAAAGTAGCCTCTGTGGTCTCCCTAATCAGACCAACCCCAACTAAATTACCAAAAGTGAGCCCAGCTACTCCCTTGGATTGGCTATTAGTAGGTTTGCTCCCACCACCACTGCTATTAGTAGGGACACTAGGTGTAGCAGTAGGGGTTGTAGTGGTAGGAGCTGTGGTGCCTTTCTTTGGACAACTGGGATCTGTTGTCCAATGGCCTTTTATCTTACATAAATAGCACCATGGTTTCTTTTCCTTGTTCTGATTAGAGGAGGGTTTGGGCCCACCACCCCCACCAGAGTGTTTTTGTGGGCCTGATGAAGACTCATTTTTAGATTTGTCCCCACCCTTGTCAGAAGACTTACCATCCTTCTTTTTGTTGCCATCTTTGTCACCCCCTGTATGAACTTTTCTGTTCACTCTTGTTCTGACCCATTTGTCTGCCTTCTTTCCCAATTCTTGGGGAGAGGTCAGATCAGAGTCCACCAAGTACTGGTGCAACAAATCAGACACACAATTATTAAGAATATGCTCTCTCAGGATTAAGTTATACAGGCTGTCATAATCAGTAACTTTACTGCCATGTAACCACCCCTCCAAGGCCTTCACTGCCTGGTCAATGAAATCAACCCAGTCTTGTGAAGACTCCTTTTTGGTATCTCTGAACTTGATCCTGTACTGTTCAGTGGTTAAGCCATAACCATCCAGGAGTGCATTCTTAAGAACTTGGAAATTGTTAGCATCATTTTCTTTTACAGTAAGGAGCCTATCCCTACCTTTTCCAGTAAATGATAGCCATAGGATAGCAGCCCACTGCCTTTGAGGGACATCCTGTACAGCACAGGCCCTCTCAAGTGCAGCAAACCACTTGTTAATGTCATCCCCCTCCTTGTAAGGGGGAACTATCTTATGCAGATTCCTGGAATCATGCTCTTTTGTAGGATGACTATGGGGAATACTGCTGCTGCCACCATGGGTATCTAAACCCATTTTCTGTCTTTCCCTCTCTATTTCTAAAGACTGTCTATCCAAATCCAGCTGTTGCTTCTTGAGCTTCAGTCTGGTTTGCTCCACTCTCAATCTATTGAGCTCCCTTTCCAACAATCTGTCATCAGGGTGGGTGGGAGGGACATTTCTAGATACAGAGGTATGATGGGAATGAACAGAAGGAGACCTGTCCCTTACAGAGGGCACCCTAACAGCTTGGCTACCAGCATAATGTGAGAGCACACCATCAGTATGGTGTGATTCAACCTCTGTACCAACTATGCTAGACTGTCTAGTAATGGGCAGGCTGAGAATTTTCTTTCCTGAACCTTTTCCTGGGGGAGTCCCTGGATCAGATTGAGAACCATTAGCTACTTTTTCTACAGATTGGGCACTTATGGCCTTATCCTGTACTCTAAGCATATTAATTAACAGTTCTAAGGAAGGATTCTTCCCTACACTCAAACCTCTCTCTATGCAGAGACTCCTTGCTCCTTTCCAGCTAAGGTGATCATATGCAAGTTTGGACAGTTCAACTTTTTGGCCTGTGCCAGACATTTTTTAGAGAGAGTTAAAGTGATAGACAAAGAGAAAAAAGTTTTCAGAACTTTTTGGAAAGACAGAAAAAAACTTTTTAAACTTTTAAGAACTTTTTGAAAGTTTAGAAGTACTTTTCAGCACTTAGAAAAGAGTGAAAAGAGGAAATGCAAAACTTTTTGGCTATGTGTATATACACTGACCTTGTTTTGTATATTTTTCTCTTATGAAAAGTACAATGACAAGAGTGGTAAGTAGTCTCAAGCACTTATCCCACCACTGCACAACCAATGTAGGAGGCTGGACTGGCTTGTAGTGAGTACCAAGGGGTACTTGCACCTTGCACCAGGCCCAGTTATCCCTTATTAGTGTATAGGGTGTCTAGCAGCTTAGGCTGATAGATAATGGTAGCTTAGCAGAGCAGCTTAGGCTGAACTAGGAGACATGTGAAGCTACTACAGTACCACCTAGTGTCATATGCACAATATCATAAGAAAACACAATACACAGTTATACTAAAAATAAAGGTACTTTATTTTTATGACAATATGCCAAAGTATCTTAGAGTGTACCCTCAGTGAGAGGATAGGAAATATACACAAGATATATATACACAATAGCAAAAATATGCAGTATAGTCTTAGAAAACAGTGCAAACAATGTATAATTACAATAGGATGCAATGGGGAAACATAGGGATAGGGGCAACACAAACCATATACTCCAAAAGTGGAATGTGAACCACGAATGGACCCCAAACCTATGTGACCTTGTAGAGGGTCGCTGGGACTATTAGAAAATAGTGAGAGTTAGAAAAATAACCCTCCCCAAGACCCTGAAAAGTGAGTGCAAAGTGCACCAAAGTTCCCCTAAGGACAAAATAGTCGTGTTAGAGGGAGAATGCAAGGAAAACACAAATCAGCAATGCAACAACGATGGATTCCTGTCTGAAGGTACCTGTGGAACAAGGGGACCAAGTCCAAAAGTCACAAGCAGCTCGGAGATGGGCAGATGCCCAAGAAATGCCAGCGGTTGGTGCAAAGAAGCTCTTACTAGGCTGAAGAACTGTGAATACTGCAGGAACGACAAGGGCTAGAGACTTCCCCTTTGGAGGATGGATCCCCCACGCCTTGGAGAGTCGTGCAGAAGTGTTTTCCCGCCGGATGGACGCCAACAAGCCTTGCTACACGCAAATCGTGCGTTTGGCGTTTTTGGACGCTGCTGGGGCCCAGGAGGGACCAGAAGGTCGCAAATTGGACCTGCAGAGAGAGGGGACGTCGAGCAAGACAAAGAGCCCTCACTGAAGCAGGTAGCACCCGGAGAAGTGCCAGAAACAGGCACTACGAGGATGCGTGAAATGGTGCTCGCCGAAGTTGCACAAAGGAGTCCCACGTCGCCGGAGACCAACTTAGAAAGTCGTGCAATGCAGGTTAGAGTGCCGTGGACCCAGGCTTGGCTGTGCACACAGGATTTCCGCCGGAAGTGCACAGGGGCCGGAGAAGCTTGCAAAGTCGCGGTTCCCAGCAATGCAGCCCAGCGAGGTGAGGCAAGGACTTACCTCCACCAAACTTGGGCTGAAGAGTCACTGGACTGTGGGGGTCACTTGGACGGTGTCGCTGGATTCGAGGGACCTCGCTCGTCGTGCTGAGAGGAGACCCAAGGGACCGGAGATGCAGCTTTTTGGTGCCTGCGGTTGCAGGGGGAAGATTCCGTCGACCCACGGGAGATTTCTTCGGAGCTTCTGGTGCAGAGAGGAGGCAGACTACCCCCACAGCATGCACAAGCAGGAAAACAGTCGAGAAGGCGGCAGGATCAGCGTTACAGAGTTGCAGTAGTCGTCTTTGCTACTATGTTGCAGGTTTGCAGGCTTCCAGCGCGGTCAGCGGTCGATTCCTTATCAGAAGGTGAAGAGGGAGATGCAGAGGAACTCGGCTGAGCTCATGCATTCGTTATCTAAAGTTTCCCCAGAGACAGAGACCCTAAATAGCCAGAAAAGAGGGTTTGGCTACCTAGGAGAGAGGAAAGGCTACTAACACCTGAAGGAGCCTATCACAAGGAGTCTCTGACGTCACCTGGTGGCACTGGCCACTCAGAGCAGTCCAGTGTGCCAGCAGCACCTCTGTTTCCAAGATGGCAGAGGTCTGGAGCACACTGGAGGAGCTCTGGACACCTCCCAGGGGAGGTGCAGGTCAGGGGAGTGGTCACTCCCCTTTCCTTTGTCCAGTTTCGCGCCAGAGCAGGGGCTAAGGGGTCCCTGAACCGGTGTAGACTGGCTTATGCAGAATTGGGCACCTCTGTGCCCAACAAAGCATTTCCAGAGGCTGGGGGAGGCTACTCCTCCCCTGCCTTCACACCATTTTCCAAAGGGAGAGGGTGTCACACCCTCTCTCAGAGGAAGTTCTTTGTTCTGCCATCCTGGGCCAGGCCTGGCTGGACCCCAGGAGGGCAGATGCCTGTCTGAGGGGTTGGCAGCAGCAGCAGCTGCAGAGAAACCCCAGGAAGGGCAGTCTGGCAGTACCAGGGTCTGTGCTACAGACCACTGGGATCATGGAATTGTACCAACAATGCCAGGATGGCATAGAGGGGGCAATTCCATGATCATAGACATGTTACATGGCCATATTCGGAGTTACCATGGTGAAGCTACATATAGGTAGTGACCTATATGTAGTGCACGCGTGTAATGGTGTCCCCGCACTCACAAAGTTCAGTGAATTGGCTCTGAACAATGTGGGGGCACCTTGGCTAGTGCCAGGGTGCCCTCACACTAAGTAACTTTGCACCTAACCTTTACCAGGTAAAGGTTAGACATATAGGTGACTTATAAGTTACTTAAGTGCAGTGTAAAATGGCTGTGAAATAACGTGGACGTTATTTCACTCAGGCTGCAGTGGCAGGCCTGTGTAAGAATTGTCAGAGCTCCCTATGGGTGGCAAAAGAAATGCTGCAGCCCGTAGGGATCTCCTGGAACCCCAATACCCTGGGTACCTCAGTACCATATACTAGGGGATTATAAGGGTGTTCCAGTAAGCCAATGTAAATTGGTAAAAATGGTCACTAGCCTGTCAGTGACAATTTGGAAAGCAATGAGAGAGCATAACCACTGAGGTTCTGATTAGCAGAGCCTCAGTGAGACAGTTAGTCACTACACAGGTAACACATACAGGCACACTTATGAGCACTGGGGCCCTGGGTTACCAGGGTCCCAGTGACACATACAACTAAAACAACATATATACAGTGAAAAATGGGGGTAACATGCCAGGCAAGATGGTACTTTCCTACAGTGACAATATGCCAAAAGTATCTCAGAGGATATACTCCCTTAGGAGGTAATTAAAATACACAAAATATACACACAAACCAAAATCAGGTAAGTAAAACACTTAGAAAAGTAGAGCAAACACTGTACACCACAATAGAATGCAATAGGAGGCAATAGGCTTAGGGGCAACACAAACCATATACTCCAAAAGTGGAATGCGAACCACAAATGGACCCCAGGCCTAGTGTAGTCTGTAGAGGGTCGCTGGGAGTGTAAGAAAACACTAAGGGTGTCTAAGATACACCACCCCAAGACCCTGGAAAGTAGGAGTAAAGTTACCCTACTACCCCAGAAAGACAGTAAAGTCGAGATAGGGGATTCTGCAAATACAACAACTGACTGCAAAGCACTGAAGACGGATTCCTGGACCTGAGGACCTGCAAAGGAAGGGGACCAAATCCAAGAGTCACGCAAGTGTCCAGAGGGGGCAGGAGCCCACTAACCCCGGATGAAGGTGCAAAAAGGCTGCCTTTAGGTGGAAGAAGCCGAGGATTCTGCAACAGTGGAAGGTGCCAGGAACTTCTCCTTTGGTCAGAAGATGTCCCACGGCGTGCTAGAGGATGCAGAGTTGTTTCCATGCAGAAAAAACGCAAACAAGCCTTACTAGCTGCAAGAGGCACGGTTGAAGATAATGGGTGCTGCCAGGGCCCAGGAAGGACTAGGAGGTCGCCCCTCGGAGGAGGAGACAGAGGGGGCGCTCAGCAACAGAGAGAGCCCATGCAGAAGCAGGCAGCACCCGCAGAAGCACTTGAACAGGCGTTCAAGAAATCTGAGCATGGCAGTCATCTCAGCACAACAAAAGAGGGTCCCACGAAGTCGGAGGTCAACTCAGCGAGTTGGGCAATGCAGGGCGGAGTGCTGGGGACTTGGGCTGTGCTGTGTATGAAGGAAGTCATGCAAAAGTGCACAGAGGCCCTAGCAGCTGCAGATCACCCAGTACACAGGATTACTGTCTGGCGTGGGGAGGCAAGGACTTACCTCCACCAAGTTTGGACAGAAGGACCACTGGACTGTCGGGGTCACTTGGATCCAGCTCCTGTGTTCCAGAGACCACGCTCGTCAAGATGAGAGGGGACCCAGAGGACCGGTGATGCAGAAGTTTGGGGCCTGGGGTAGCAGGGGGAAGATTTCGTCGACCCACAGGAGATTTCTTCTTGGCTTCCAGTGCAGGGTGAAGGCAGACAGCCTTCAGAGCATGCACCACCAGGAACAAGTTGAGAAAGCCAGCAGGATTAGGCGCTACAATGTTGCTGGTAGTCTTCTTACTACTTTGTTGCGGTTTTGCAGGCGTCCTGGAGCAGTCAGCAGTCGATCCTTGGCAGAAGTCGAAGAGGGAGATGCAGAGGAACTCTGGTGAGCTCTTGCATTCGTTATCTGAAGAGAAACCCAGAGGAGAGACCCTAAATAGCCCTCAGAGGAGGATTGGCTACCTAACCAGGTAAGAGCCTATCAGGAGGGGTCTCTGACGTCACCTGCTGGCACTGGCCACTCAGAGGTATCCATTGTGCCCTCACACCTATGCATTCAAGATGGCAGAGGTCTGGGACTCACTGGAGGAGCTCTGGGCACCACCCCTTGGGTGGGGATGGACAGGGGAGTGGTCACTCCCCTTGCTTTGTCAAGTTTCGTGCCAGAGCAGAGGCTGGGGGATCCCTGAACCGCTATAGACTGGTTTATGCAAGGAGAGCACCATCTGTTCCCTTAAAGCATTTCCAGAGGCCAGGAGAGGCTACTCTTCCCCAGCCCTTCACACCCTCTCTCAGAGGAAATCCTTTGTTCTGCCTTCCTGGGACTGGGCTGCCCAGGCCCCAGGGGGCAGAAACCTGTCTGAGGGTTGGCAGCAGCGGTAGCTGCAGAGAAAACCCCAGAGAGCTAGTTTGGCAGTACCCGGGGTCCATGCTGGAGCCCCGGGGATGCATGGGATTGGCACCCCAATACCAGATTTTGACTGGGGCGACAATTCCATGATCTTAGACATGTTACATGGCCATGTTCTGAGTTACCATTGTGAAGCTACACATAGATATTGTCCTATATGTAGTGCACGCGTGTAATGGTGTCCCCGCACTCACAAAGTCTGGGGAAATTGCCCTGAACAATGTGGGGGCACCTTAGTTAGTGCCAGGGCGCCCTCACATTTAGTAACTTTGCACCTAACTTTCACTAAGTGAGGGTTAGACATATAGGTGACTTATAAGTTACTTTTGTGCAGTGAAAAATGGCTGTGAAATAACGTGGACGTTATTTCACTCAGGCTGCAGTGGCAGTCCTGTGTAAGAATTGTCTGAACTCCCTATGGGTGGCAATAGAATTGCTGCAGCCCATAGGGATTTCCTGGAACCCCAATACATTGGGTACATAGGTACCATATACTAGGGAATTATAAGGGTGTTCCAGTGTGCCTATCAGAATTGTTGAAAATAGTCACTAGCCTGCAGTGACAATTTTAAAAGCAGAGAGAGCATAAACACTGAGGTTCTGGTTAGCAGAGCCTCAGTGATACAGTTGGGCACCACACAGGGAACACATATAGGCTACAAACTTATGAGCACTGGGGTCCTGGCTAGCAGGATCCCAGTGACACATATCAAACACACTGACAACATAGGGTTTCCACTATGAGCACTGGGGGTCTGGCTAGCAGGATCCCAGTGACACATATCAAACACACTGACAACATAGGGTTTTCACTATGAGCACTGGGCCCTGGCTAGCAGGATCCCAGTGACACATAACAAACATACTGAAAACATAGGGTTTTCACTATGAGCACTGGGCCCTGGCTAGGATGATCCCAGTGAGACAGTAAAAACACCCTGACATACACTCACAAACAGGCCAAAAGTGGGGGTAACAAGCTAGAAAGAGGCTACCTTCCTACAGCTGGTCACTGGAATCGCAGGGCAGGACAGTGCAGACCACCAAGAACTACCACAAATGCAGGGTACGTTGCAGGAGGTACTATCTGGAATCTCACAAATGGCAGAAGGGGGAGGCACATAGGACACTCAATGCATGCTAAAGGATTGCATCGGGACACAGAGGCACTGAATCAAAATGCCCCATCGCCACCCAAGCCACACTTGTAGTGCCACTCTGGATGCGCAATGCACTCCCACATAATCACAATGTGGACATAAGCCTCTTACTATGGCTTTTCACCACCATGTGAATATGCAGCACATTGCCATTAGTGTGCCTGTGGCTGTGCCACAACAACACCCGGTGCATATTGTCATTGCCTGAGATCCAACACAACTTGTACATCAGAGACTGGGACTGAAGTCAATACCACCCCCGGGGTGGTGTCAGAACGGCGTAACAAGGCGAAATGCCTTCCTTCCTCCTTGTGGCATTGCCCTTCTTATGTGTGCTGCATCCTGCAGCACACATTGAAATGCCACCTTGCCATAATAGCTTGTGCATGTGCAGGAAGGGACACCTTCCTGCACATAAACAATCTGTCCCCTCAAGGCATCCCTTCATCATCCTGCAACAATGGCTGCGTTGGTGCAGGGAGAACAAATCTGCGCAGGGGAATCGCAGGGGTGTACTGTGTTCCAGTAAACATGGCACATCCCTGCGTTTTAAAACCGGCACTGCATCATGCAACCCATTTCCTGCTGCACTGAACTCTGCCACTTGAGAAACAATCAGCCCTTAAATGCGCAACCTGTGGAACGCAAACTGAACAGGATGGACCAAAAACAACTCTCACACAACTTCATGCGCCATTTGGGAATGGCCACAAAAGTCAACTCACACAACACATGGGGCATGTCTGTGAACATAATTTGTGCAGCTGTACAAGTAGCTACAATCTCACCATCTGACAAGATAGAGTGTGTTGCGTGAATGGTTGGTGTACTGCTTAATGGGACATCTACATGCGTAAGAACTGGCACAAGTGGCATCAAAGTTGCACTACCAGCACAATGCCACTCGCCCGTAATGCCACTGTACATCATACAAATAGTCACCCATGTGGATCCAAGCTGCACATTCCCCTTGTGCAACATCAGCAAATTCTCAAAATGCATGCATTGATCCACATTCAGCATCTTTACACCAACATATGCTTGTTGCAGATATGTTGTGTGCAAGGAAATGTCCCAAATGTAGGGGCATATGAAAGGAAAGTGGCGCTGCACTTCATGCAGCGCCACTTTCCTTGTGCCCCTTAGCACCCCCTACCACCACCATGTGTGCACCGTATCTAAGATATGCAATAGCCTCATTTTTATTGATGCTATTGATGTACTCTGCAGAATATTGGCGCTACTCCTGCAGAGTACATAGGAGCCCATTATAAATAATGGAAGCCCCCTTTTAACGCCTGCCCTGAGCAGGCGTTAAACGTGCCAGAAAATCTGTTAGCTTATCTTGCGCCATTTTTTCACCCCCCTAATGAGGGAACGCCCTCTTCGCATACATTATGCCTGGCGCAGGCATAATGAAGCACTTTGTAAATATGGCGCGAGGACTTATAAATATGCCCCTTAGGGCGGAACAATCTAATGGGGCAGACAATCCATAATGGTGCGCTGTCCCTTCCAATTAGCACGTGTGGGGCCTGCTACAGGCAGATGAGAATGTAACACAAGGATTGTACGCAATGTACCTGTGCTTTGCTGCACTAGTCCCATCATTCATGGTGCCAATGCATCAGAGCACCAAAAGAGTGGGAGCACACATTAGACTACTGTGACAATGTCCACCATGATGAATAGGAAGGCAAATTACATGCCACCCTGGTGTCAGTGGCAGGAGCAAGGAGCCTGCAAGGAAGTAGGTGGTGTGGGATCAAAGTACAAAGGGAAAGATGTAATAGAAAATTATGGTGCGTTGCGCTTCCCCAAATTTGGCAGCGTTGCGCACCATTATTTTCAAAATGCAGGGATGCGCCGTATTTTACTAGAATACGTCACAACCCTGTGCTTCCCCCTGAGCCGGCGCTAAATTAGCTGCCATGCACCAACGCAGCAACCCTTGCACCATAGTGCAAGGATGGATGCATTGAGGGGGAGATCGTTTTTGGAACACCTTCCTGCACAAAAACAATCTTAAATGACGATTTGCTGTTTCTATGTGTGCTACAAAATGCAAAAAACAAGGAGAAATGGGTGGCATTAGATTTTGGCACTGCCTCAGGTTTACGAAAACTCATCAAAATGCAATGGGTGTTGCTGTGGCAAGCCCACAGTAATACCCATTGCACGCCCCTTCCACGCAAAGTGCTGTGTGTGCAGGGGCTGTATTTACAAGGTGGCGTTAAGCCCCCAGTATTGGCTTAACGCCACCTTGTAAATACAGCACAGGGCATTGCGCCACAGGAGCGTCATGAAAAGTGGCGCTCCGGTGGCGATAGGGGCTCTTAAATATGCCCCATAATGCCTTGTGAGCTTGCCCCATGTATGATGCACAATGCTACACATAATATACAACTGTATCCTGCTTGTGAGCAATTTTACTCAACCATTTTTAATGTTTTAATTGGCAATTTTTTATCATTGCTGTTATTGTGTTAATGTGTGTGTGTAGAATCTTTGTTTCTGGGCCTAAGAATTTTTCTTTTATATTTTGGGAGCGCCGGAGTCCGTGTTCAGAGGCGACCGGCTGCCCCGTTTTTCTCCTCTTCCTGACTGGGACATCTGAGACCGCCATTTTTGTGAGCGGTCTAGCTGCTCAGTTCCTTGTGTCGTGCCGGGTCACCCCGCACAGCTGTATTTAATGCCAGACAGACGCCGGCTGCGCAGTGGGCGCACCGCTGGCGCCCGTCTGCGCCAGTCTGCGCCCTGAAGAGCCCAGAGGTGCTGCCTTTTCTATTCCTAATAGGTTAGTCTACACTTCCTCGCAGCTACAGGCACTCAGAACGACTGGGCCATGTTTATCCCTTTAGAGTGCTGCTGGTCCCCTTGCTCCTCTTCTATGCCCGAGTTGCTCCTCGACTGCCTTGCCATCCCCACCCTCTGACGCCCCGTCCTTTCAACTCGGCAGAATGTTGCTGCTTAACTGCCGCTCCTTACCAGCCCACTCTCTACATATTTATACTCTTCTAGAAGCCCTTTTGCCCGATGCCTTATTTCTTACTGAAACTTGGTTGGGCGATGACTCTATAGTGGATGTCTGTAATTCCTTGCCTTCCACATATTCTATTCTACATTTGGACAGACCCCTCATGAGAGGTGGCGGCATAGCCATTATTCATAGAACCACCATTAAGTGTGTTACATCGCCCTCTGATATCCCAGACTGTGAGAGCTTGCTGTTCTCTTTACATCTGTCCCCCTACTTTTACTTTTTCTGGAATTTTGCTTTACCGGCCTCCGGGCCATGGTACCTGCTTTCTAGATGCTCTACCTGAGGCTGCAGCCAGTCTTATTTGCAAATCCTTGAACTTAACTATCCTGGAAGATTTCAATATCCGTCTTGATAACGTAGATTGTCCCTCGGCCAAATCGTTATCAACCTCTCTCCCTGCACTTGAGTTAACTCAACATGTAACTGGTCCCACTCACCTTAAGGGCCATACCCTGGACCTTATATTTAGTAATGTTGCTGACCTCACTGTTTTACCCCTTCTGCCGCTAACTTGGACAGATCATTCCCTTCTATCTTTTTCTTTTCCTTACGATGCCTTGCAGGATTTGCATCCTAGTCCTTTAACTTCTGGATGTATTTGGTCAAAGTTGGTCCCTGATGAGTGGTGTAAAGCCTTCTGGGCCTTCCTTATGACCAACTATCTACCTGCCTTAGAATCCGCAGATTCATTTGATAAATGGATTTCCTCTTCCCTCGATGCTATTCTGCCTGTTAAACCAAGAGTGAAAAAATCTTCTCACAAGACTAAACCCTGGTTTTCCCCTTTTCTTCTTGAACTGAGGAAGAACAGTAAAAAGTTAGAAAGAATATGGAGAAAGGACTATAGTCTCCACGCTAGAGAAATCTATAGACAATCTATTAGACTTTATCACCAAAACATCAAAATTGCCCAGTCCACTTATTATGGTGCCAAAATAGAGAATTCCTCTTGCCCTCAGAAATAAATTTTTCACATTTTTAAAGAGCTCACCACAACCCCCATGCCTGCCTCTATGACAGAGGCCTCCATTAATCACAGTAATCTACTGGCATTTCACTTTCAGGATAAAGTTACCAAGACATATTGTGGGTTCCCCTCTTCTACTCTCTAGGACCCCTCGATGATCAGGTCATGGACCCCACCTCTGCAGGGATCTCACTAACCACTTTAACACCTCTTACAGATGCTACAACTGGTAACTTTCTTTCTAAAATTAAATCTGGTTCTCCCTTGGACCCTGCCCCTCCATCCATTCTCCTATGGGCTTTGGATATCATTGTCCCACCGCTTACCAAAATTTTGAATTATTCTCTATCCTCGGGCTCCCTTCCTCAATCTTTTAAATACGCCATCATTAAGCCTCTTCTAAAAAAGCCGAAACAAAATCCTTCTTTATTAGAAAACTACAGACCTATTGCTCTTCTCCCCATCTCGGCTAAGATTTTGGAGAAACATGTTAATTATCAATTAACCTGCTATCTTGAAAGCCATGAGCTCCTACATCCTACCCAAATGGGCTTCAGAGCTCAACATAGTACCGAGTCGACCCTTCTTCTTTTGGATCAAGGGGCTCATGTGGCCATTATTTTACTTGATCTTAGTGCAGCCTTCGATATGGTGGATCACAATCTTCTCTGCTGCTTAGAAATAGGGATAAGAGGCTCAGCCTTGTCTTGGCTCTCCTCCTTTCTTAAAGGTAGATCTTTTCAAGTTATGGATCGTGCCTTTTTCTCTGACATTGTTCCGCTGACTTGTGGAGTCCCTCAGGGCTCCTCCCTGAGTCCGACTCTTTTCAATGTCTATTTATCCCCGCTGGCCAAAGTGATCGCTCCATACAATCTCTCTCTGGTTACCTATGCTGACGACACTCAACTAGTGGTGCCCCTCTCTAGCTACGGGGATTCATCCTCCGCTAATCTTTCTTGCTGCATGAAGGACATTGGAGATTGGATGATTCAATCCAAACTTAAATTTAATGACGGAAAATCTGAAGTCATGGTCCTAGGCAATGCCCCCCCTGCCTCCCCCCTTTCATCATTTTCAGAAGCGTTTAACAATCTCCCTCCTCCCAAGTCACATGTTAAAAGTCTTGGTTTTTGGCTGGATCCTTGACTTACTATGGATTTCTAAGCTAATAAAGTCTCCTCCACCTGCTTGGTCTCCTAAGGGGTCTCAGGAAGATCCTCAATCTTTTACCTTTCACGGCCAGAAGAATTCTCATTCAAACCTTGATTCTTTCCCGCCTTGACTATGGGAATTCTATGTTTCTTAGATCCCCGCTCTATGTGATAAAGAAGTTGCAGAGAGTGTAAAATGCAGCAGCCAGGCTTCTCATCCAGCTACCCAAACACTCATCTGCGAAGCCAGCTATTTCGACACTTCACTGGCTCCCTATTAAGGAGCGGATCCATTTTAAAGCACTTTGTATTGTTCATAGGGCCTTACATGGTGGGGGTCTGCCTTTTTTCAGAAAACGGATCTTTATCTATACTCCATCCGGAAGCCTGAGATCATCTTCTCCGGTCCAAGAGATCCTGGGGAAGCAATTCCTTTTCCCGCAGGGCCGCCTGCCTCTGGAATGCTCTCCCCTCTGAGCTCCGTCATGAACCCTCAGAGCGACTTTTCAGTAAGAAGTTAAAAACCATTCTTTTCTGCAGCTAATTTACTATTTTCTATTCTCTCGAGTAGTTATGTATTGTCAGCGCTGGGATGCCCTTCGATAACTACGCGCTTTATAAATCTACAAAAACTAAACTAAACTAAACTATCCTGGGGTCTGTAAATCTTACCTATTGGCAATTTGGACACCTCCGCACTAATGCACACTTCTCCTGACCATGTCTCATGACATATCCCTCGCCCTTGGACTCTGATTGTACAACAAATGGCTCAGGATGTCTCATTGGGTCTGTGAACTGGACATTGTATAGCCCTGGAAAAAATACTTGCACCTGTAAATAAATCACCTTGTTCACATGTAACATGTCAACATTTACTGCGATCCATCTACTCAGCTAAATGTATGCATTGTGTGAAGCAATGTCAATGAGAACAGGACATAATTACGTGTGCATTACTGTCAGACACAAAGCCACAAACTGGGATCCTAACATGAGAAAGGTGAATGATGGTGCTGTGGCCTACAACCAACTTACAGAGTCTTAAATACATGCATTGAACAGATATCCATGGAAGATGACATATGGCATGTATGGGCCTGAACCAAGTGTATGGTAATTTACCCAGATGGGAGCACCAGTACGACTAATATGTGTGGTTCAGAAGAGGCGAATCTAATCAGTGACTGGAAGCTGTCAGTGTGGCAGGATACAGACCCAAATATGGCTAATGTCATATGTGCCACACTTTCCAACAATAATACTGCCGGACCCCAGCAATGACAGTGAAGTTCCATACTTACCTGTCCAAGATACTGTATACATGAACAATGCGAACGGCTGGAACAGTGGATGACAAATGTTTGGACTAGCTGATGTCATTCAGCATCCAATCTGACAGCTCCTTGGTCACAGGGGATGCACATGGCCATCCATGGAAATCAAGACAGTACGCATACCCTAAGGAATTCCTCCTACTTGGTCAGTGCTCACGAGAACACCCAGACACCCGATCTACATGGAGAGATATTTGTCTAATACTAACATGATTTATTATTAAAACATGATTAACATCATATCAAATCCTATCCTATACACTGCCCTACACTAACATATCTGAACTTACACATACACCTATCTATATAATTCTAAACTAATCTTACACATGTAACTCCACAGTCTAAACTTTGTCCCCCGACCACTCTTAAGAGACAAGACACGAGTAGGACAACATAAACTAAGGCTACCCATTACTAACATAAACTATTACCTAAACATATATTAATGTGTTTTTGCAATTTGTTTTATATATATATATTTTTTAATAAACATAGAAACACCAACATAACCCTCACATAACGCCCCAAAATAAAAGAAAAGGACTAAAACACATGGCCCCAACTATACTTACACTAACCTACACCTAAACTACACTACTTTACTATCCTAACACTACCTACCCAAAACCGACTTAATAATTTAACAACAATCAAAGGGAGAGGGAGTAACTGGGAGGATGTGGCACACATTCTTTTATAACGTCTTCAGTTTTCTCTTGCAGTACTTTCGAAGTTTATAATTGTGGGCATTGTATCTCTCCAACTTATCCAGCCTTGCCATCATGGCTTTCATGCCCCGTCTCATGTCTGATTCGGATGTAGAGCTTGTGGCTGGAGCAGGTGGCTGTTGGGGTGCCTGGCTGTGGATTGGTGCTGTGGAAGTGGAGAGGGTAGGGCCAGCAGAGGCCCCCCTGGTCCCAGATGTCTTCCCCGATGTGGCTGACCAGTTGTGGGCTGTTGCGAGGTCCCCCATTTGAAAATGCACGCAAGCACCAGTCGATTTCTCCCTCCGATGTCTCTTCTCTATCCTTTAGTACCCGGCGTGTATTGCCATTATGTGCTGGTACCTGTCAGCCCTCTTCTCAAAGGCGTGTTTTTCCGCTGGGGTCATATTGGCTGCTGAAGCATGAGAAGAACATGGCATTATTTACAGCATTGGTTGAAAGTAGAACAGACATGCAATGTACAAAGCACCCTCAATTTACACATGCTGTCCCCCACACATTCCGCCACACTGACAAACTCCAAATCTGTACTAGCTTCATACCTGCCATCTACAGTATCATGTACATGTCACTGGGGTAACGGCTATTAATTGTTGGCCATCAGGGCCAACTTGTTAAGTTGAATAAATAAGTCAACTTAGTGGTAGGTCAGAACAACAGCCAAACATGTATAATCTGTCTGTGAGATGAAGAGCCAGATAATGGAGACCCTGGCACCACCAAAACATCAGTTTCCCTGACGCTCCTGTGGTGCATTTCACTGCACCATATGCACATGGATTTGTCATGCAGCTGTTTATTAGCGTTACACCTCCATGTCCATATGGGGCAGCATGACACAGCATTCTGCATCAGAGGGGCATGCTTTGGTTGTTGCAGTGGCCGTTCCATTGTAACACCCATTGCTTGTAACCCTTCCCCAGATGTTGAAGATATCTTAGTCATTATTGGTGCAAAAACATGTAATAACTGCCCAGGGGTGGAGTGAGCATAGCAAAGTGTTAAGGAATGCACTGATACATCCTTGTTTCTTGTCAATTATATGTGTGTGCCATGTCAAGGCACACACACGAAAGCTAAAATGACACGGCCGTTTCCTCATGTTCATGTAGTTGGTCCTTCCTTCACAATAACTGAATAACATTACGGATGCCTTGCCAATACTGCCTGGGCCACCGTTGTCACCATAGTAGGCCATTTATGTCCCCGAAGGGATACCAACCTGCACAAATAAACTTGCCTCAACACAGACACCCTTGCTCTGTGGTCCAAGTATGCCTGCATTGGTGCAGGCTTCTGAGTAATGTGCTAGTGCTGCACAGGATGCAGGGCCGCCCCGTACTGTCTGTAAAGCGGGGCAGGCCTGTGGTACAAAATCTGCACATGTGTGTCAGATTTAATTACATTGTGGGGTGTATGTGATACATGATGTGCACAAAGAGGAATGTGCAAGAAGCCTGGACCTGGTGCTTAGCTAAGCTCTCTTAAGTGCCGCTAGCCAAAGACACAAACGGGCTGATTGGAGGAGAGTGTTGCTGCATGTAGTGCCTTGCCACTGTGTTTGCGCCCCTCTTTCCCCCACCATATGTGTGCCAAATGTAATATACGGCGCATCCTTCCACAGGGAAGGGGGCAATAGCATTAATACATATAGATGCAAAATATGTACTCAGCAGGAGTGGCACCAAATTTTTAGCACTACTCCCGCAGAGTACATAGGAGACCATCATATGTAAAGGTATGCCCACTTTTAATGCCTGCTCTGAGCAGGTGTTTAAAGTGGTAGAAATATTGGCCCTAGCATATGTTACGTTATTCCCTGCCCCATTTGTTTTTGTCCCCCTTACAGAGGAAGACGCCCCTCTCATAAATGATGACTTGTGCAGCCATCATGTTCTGCAAGGCTTAACAAAGTGACGCCATGTATGCATCACACTACTTTGTTAATATGGCAAATATCAAGGGACAATATTTAGGCACACACTATCCCATATGGCCCACACCATACCCATACACCAACATCTACTGGGTGGGAACCAGGGCTCACCTGTTAGCCACACCCTGTGCCTCTGTAGTTGGGACATCACATTTGGGATGCTGCTATTCCTCAGGATACAGGCATCATGCACCGACCCAGGATACTTAGCATCGACGTGGGAGATGTACTGGTCCGCCAAGCACACCATCTGCACATTCATGGAGTGAAAACTCTTTCGATTTCTGAAACCCTGTTCATTTCGCCGGGGGGGGGGGGGAATGCAATATGTGTTCCATCAATAGCCCGAATAATGTTGGGGATATGTCCCATTGCATAGAAGTCAGCTTTCACAGTGGCCAAATCCTCCATCTGGGGGAAAACAATGTAGCTGCGCATATGTTTAATCAGGGCAGACAACACTCTGGTCAGCACTATTGAGAACATTGGCTGTGACATTCCTGCTGGCAACCGACTGTCACTTGGAAAGAACCGGTTGCCAAGAAATGGAGCACAGATAGGACTTGCACAGAGGGGGGAATCCCAGTGGGGGGATGGATAGCAGATATTAGGTCAGGGCCCAAATTGGCACACAGCTCCATGACTGTGGCCCTATCAAGTCTATAGATGAGGATAATGTGCTTGCCCTCCATTGTTGCCAAGTCCACCAGGGGTCTGTACACAGGGTATGTCTCCATCTCCTATTCATCCACAGCGGTAGCAATCTATGGTGCAAAATAGTGAGGAGCCGGTCATAAACTGAACATTGTAGCCACAACAGTACAATGCATGATGTTAATTTTAATGTATAAGTGGTATTTGTCTTGTATGTCCAATTATGAACTGTGATGCAGTTGTTATCCAGGGTCTGCCCCCTCCTGAAATGGCAGGTGGGATAGGTGGGAGGGAGGTAATTCCACTGATGCTGTGTGCCGTTGCAGGAGGTGGTCGGGAACCGCCGTGCAACTCCTCATTGGTTATTATTGGGCCCTATGGGGTACAGTGGCCAATGGTGATGTACGCCGGCGCTGACGGTATGCACCGCTACGGACGTGACTGCCATTTTCTATCTGATTCCTCACTTGCTACCTCACCTTCAACAGGAGAGGACCTACACTGCATGTGCTGCTGTGACCTGTGTCTGGAACCTACCATGGCTCCTGTGACTGGAGAAAGGGCCCCTGCCTTCACCTCGGCGGAGTTGGAGCAACTGGTGGATGAGGTCCTACCCCAGTACGGACTGCTGTATGGGCCTCCAGACCAACAGGTGAGTACACTGTGAGCACAAAGCATGGGGCATGAATGCATGGAGTGGTGTGTGTGAAGGCCTAGTGTAGGGGGGGTGGTAGATGTCCCCTGGGAGGCATGCAGCTTGTATGCTGCGCCCTATGTGTGCAAATGGCGATGTGAAGGGGTATGGCGTAACAGGCAGGATGGTCTGATTGATACCTTTTTCTGTGTGTATTTCTCTGCAGGTCAGTGCCTATCAAAAGAAGGGTATATGGCGTTCCTTTGCCAAGGACGTGCAGACCCTGGGGGTCTACGGCAGGCGGAGCACCCACTGTCAGAAACGCTGGACATGGGAATGGGTGCCCGTCGAACACTGACCCCCCCGATGGCCCGCATACTGTCAGTGGCCTTTCCAGAGCTGGATAGGCGCTTGAGGGCATCACAGAAGCAACAAGGGGATGAGTTCAGTTCCCATCATTACAACTTACGCATGGTAGGGGGGTACTCGGGTGGGGGTTGTGTGTCAGTGGTTGCCCCTAGGCTAGGGCTGACACTGCAGAGTAGGTCCCATGTTGGCAAGGGTTCTGAAGTGATAATACTGCTACCTAGCTTGTAGGCATCCACTACTGGTCTGGGCTGTGTGGGTCCCAGGTGTGCTGCAGTTGGCGGTATGCGCCCCTCCCCATGCCCTGGTGGCTAGCATTATTACTGGTAGTGCATTGCATAATGTGTATGGCTGTTCCCTGTGTGTGAGTCTGCTGTGTACGCCAACGGTGGTGTTGGTGCAGCCATTGACCCAGTGTATCCTTTGTCTCTCCCCGCCCCTTTTTGTTTTGTCATCCTGTCTTTATGTGCATTAGCATAATCTGGCAGAGGAGCAGAGGCACTAGCGACGGAGGGAGCTGCATCCCACAGGACCCAGGATGCCGAATCGACCAACGCTGAGGGCACCAGTGGGACAAAGGGCAAGGGGAGCACCACGGCAGAGACTAGAGGGGACAGTTCAGACACAGATACTTCCTCCGATGGGAGCACCCGTACCAGCACCACCCTCCCAGCAGCCCCTCAGCGAGTTGCCTGTGTCCGCTCACCCAGGAGGGTGGGCATCTCCTTCGCTCCAGGCACCTCAGGCCCTGCCCCAGTGAACCATGCTGCCCTGAGTGAGGAGGCTATTGACCTCCTGCGATTCATCTCTGTAGGGCAGTCAACCATTGTGAATGCCATCCAGGGGCTGGCAACCCAAATGCAACAGACAAATGCATTCATGGAGGGCATTCACACTGGCTTGGCGTCCAAACAGAGATCAATCCATGCTCTGCCCTCCTCTCTGATGGCCATTGTCCTTGTTTCCACCCTCCCCCCTCCTACTTCCTCTTTCCAATCCCATTCCCCTCAACCCCAACCTATCCTAAGAACACAGGCAGACGAACATGCACACAGGACAGCACACAAGAGTGGCACAGGCAAACAGAAGCACCACACATCATCCCACACGCACTCACACAAACACCATCCAGATGCAGACATACCAACATCCACTGCCTCCACTGTGTCCCCCTCCTCCTCCACCTCCCTCCCAGTTGCATCTACACTCACACCTGCATGCACTACATCCTCATCCAATACCAGCATCAACACCACACCAAGCAGAACACACACCTCACTGGCAGACACCGCCACAACAGCCATGCACACGTCCTGTGTCCTCTCCCACTGTGTCTGTCCCCCCCTCCCAAGGTACGCAACCACTCAGACACCGAACAGCCATCCAACTCACAATAGCATCCAGCCCATGCACCTGCACCTAAAATCAGCAGACACCTCCCACAACCATTCCCTCTTCTTCCACTCCCCAACCTCCATAAGAAGCTTTTCCTCTCCACCATTGACCTCTTCCCTCCCCCTCCCGCCTGTCCTTCACGTCTGGCCAGGGTGGCAAAAACCCAGGCAAGTACCACAGCCACCCAGTCCATGGGCCCAGTGGTCTCCATACCCACTTGTGGTGGGAAAGGATCCAGGGCTCCAGGCAGCCTCAAGGAAAGGGTGCCTGCCCCAAGTGCTGCCAGGAAGGGCAAGGAGCCATCCCCAGCTGCTGCCAGGAAGGTCAAGGAGTTTACTCCAAGTGCTGCCCGGAAGGGCAACGAGCCTGCCCCGAGTGCTTCCCAGAAGGGCAAGGAGCCTGCCCAAGGGCTGCCTGGAAGGTCAAGGAGCCTCCACCAAGTGCTGCCAGGAAGGGCAAGGAGCCGTCCCCAGCTGCTGCCAGGAAGGGCAAGGGGCCTGCACCAGCAAGCATGAAGCATAAAAGGGCCTGGTGCAGGAACTCAGTCGGAGCCCCCACCACCAACCATGGTTGTGCACCTGTCCGAGGCTGCAGGGGATGGGCTGGAGCCTCCCCCACCACCAACAGCAGCAGCACCACCTCCACCAGTAGTGGGCAGCCGTCCGAGTCTGCAGGGGATGGGCTGGAGCCTCCCCCCACTACCAGCAGCAGCAGAAGCACCACCACCAGCAGAAGTGGGCAGCCGTCCGAGGCTGCAGGGGATGGGCTGGAGCCTCCCCCCACTACCAGCAGCAGCAGAAGCACCACCACCAGCAGAAGTGGGCAGCCGTCCAAGGCTGCAGGGGATGGTGCTGGAGCCCCCCCCAACACCACCAGCAGCATCAGCAGCAACACCACCGAGAAACCGTCACTGCCGGTGGACGGTATGTAGTTCTGCCTCTATGGGCTGCTGTGCGGCCTGCCCCTGCAAATCCTGTGGGAATGACACCCAGGTTAGAGACTGTGACCTTGCACTCCCCAGGATCAGAAGCACAGGGCACAATGCCCCCTCCAGAACCAGTGGGTATGACATCCACTCACCCCATCCTCCCCAGGATCAGAAGCACAGGGCACGATGACCCCTCCAGAACCAGTGGGTATGACACTCACTCACCCCATCCTTCCCAGGATCAGAAGCACAGGGCACGATGCCCCCTCCAGAACCAGTGGGTATGACACCGACCAACCCCAACCTCCCCAGGACCAAGCACAGGGCATGTTGCCCCCTCCATAGCATGTGGGCAAGTCACCCACTTGAGAGACTGTGGCCTTGTACTCCCCAGGACCAAGTACAGGGCATGTTGCCCCCTCCAGAGCATGTGGGCAAGTCACCCACTTGAAATACTGTGGCCTTGCACTTCCCAGGACCAAGCACAGAGTATGTTGCCTCCTCCAGGGCCAGTGGTTTTGTTCAATCTGCCGGTTGAGGTGCCCCACTCATTTTCCGTCCCCCTGAGGTGCCTGCCTATTTACCAACTAATGCCCCTGCAGTGTTCCCTCCACACATTGAGGCCTGGGCAGTGTCCCTTGAACTGTGCATATGTATATACCATTAGACTGCATTTTTGTATTTCTACTGTGTTTATATTATTACACTCATTTTATCACATTCCTGTTGTCCGTGCATTATTCCTGATGGGTACGTGGTAAATATGTTTTATTTCTACATCTGATTGTGTGTATTGTGTTGGGGGTGGGGGGGTGTGTTGTGCATGTGTGTCACTCTCTTTTTCCTCCCTCCCTCCCCAGTGTGCTAGGTGGAAGTGCCGTTGTTGGTGTTCATGGTGGAGCAGAACGTAGAGAATCATTGGGAAGATCTGAAATTCAGGCTCCATGGCGGCAGGGTTGTTCTCTGTGTCTCCCAAGGTGAGTCCTTTCCCTTCTGAGGTCTGTTTCCGCCAGGCTTTTGATGTCGTTGTTAGCGCCCCGGAAAAGGTGGTGGATTGAAGTGTCTTAATATGGTGGGTGGAACATTGACTTCCTCATGGCTGTAGGCTGCTAACGCAGTGGTGCCTGTTGTTTCCGCCCTGGCGGTCGGTGTGGTAAAGTGGCTGTCTATGGGAGTTCTCACCGCCATGGTCATAATTTGGCAGTAGTTACCGCCAGCCTGTTGGCGGTATTACCGCCACTTTATCACCGTTCGCCAGGGTTGTAATGAGGGCCAGAGTGTGCGACAGGACTGGAATAGACACCCCTAATGACAGCCTGTGGTACTAAGGCCTGGTGTACAAAAGTGTGCTGCAGGAGGGGACTAGGGATCCCTAGTGATGGCCAGCGGTACTGCAGCCTGGTGCAGACTGTGCTACAGGCGGGTTTGACTAGGGACACCTAGTGACAGCCTGGGGTACTGCAGCCTGGTGTCTACAGTGTGTTGCGGGTGGGCTGGACTAGGGACACCTAGTGACGTTCTGCGGTACTGCAGCCTAGTATCTACAGTGTGCTGCAGGTGGACTCGTCTATCAAAAGGATGATGGACGGAGTGCTGAAACTTTGCTCACCAGTTTGGACCCAGCCGTATGTGATGGAGAAACGGTGTTGCAATGGGAGCCTTCCCAACAGAAGCAGACATGTTTCGGTTCCAAAGCAGACCAGAAGCGGTTCCATTGGCCAGGAGCAGAAGATTCCTTGCAGAGAGTACCTTGGAGACTCTTGCTTGACAAATCTGAGGACCCGACCTTGGGGGAGGCCTTGAGTAACCCTAAAAGGAGGTTGGTCACTCTCTGCAGTGACCTACCTATCAGAGTGGGCCAGGGATGTCATCTATCTGCCCTAACCAGTCAGATGCTCCCAGGGGACTCTGCACATCTTATTTTCAAGATGGAAGAATCAAGTGGCCACTTGGCAGAGCTCTGTGTGCCTCCTTTGAATTTTTGGAGGGCTTCTGAACAGAAGAAACTAATAAAACTCTGCTATTCCCAGCCACCCACAGCTGCGCGCAGGAGCTGTACTCATCCCATGCACCTACAGCTGTATGCAGGAGCTGTGATCATCCCATGCACCTACAGCTATGTGCAGGAGCTGTGCTCATCCTGTGCACCTACAGCGGTGTGCAGGAGCTGTGTTCATCCCATGCACCTACAGCAATGTTCAGGAGGTGTGCTCATCTCATGCACCTACAGCTGTGTGCAGGAGCTGTGTTCATCTTGTGCGCCTGCACCTGTGTGCAGGAGCTGTGCTCATCCCATGCACCTACAGCTATGTGCAGGAGCTGTGCTCATCCCATGCACCTGCAGCTATGTGCAGGAGCTGTGCTCATCCCATGCTGGTACAGCTGGAGCTGTGCTCACCCCATGTTCAGGAGCTGTGTGCAGGAGCTGTGCTCATCCCAAACACCCACAGTTGTGTGCAGAAGCTGTGCTCATCCCATGCAGGTAGAGCTGTGTACAGGATCTGTATTCATCCCACGCACCCACAGCTGTGTGCAGGAGCTATGCTCATCCCATGTGTAGGAGCTGTGCTGACCCCTTATGCAGGAGCTGTGCTCATCCCATGCACCTACAGCTGTGTGCAGGAGCTCTGCTCATCCTGTGGGCCTACAGCTATGTGCAGGAGCTATGCTCATCCGGTGCACCTACAGCTATGTGCAGGAGCAGTGCTCATCCCATGCACCTACAGCTATGTGCAGGAGCTGTTCTCATCCCATGCACCTACTGCTATGCGCAGGAGCTGTGCTCCATCCCATGTGCAGGAGCTGTGCTCATCGAATGCACCCAGAGCTGTGTGCAGGAGCTGTCCTCATCCCATGCAGGTACAACTGTGTGCAGGAGCTATGCTGATCCCATGCATCTACACCTGTGTGGAGAAGCTGTGGTCAACCCATGCACCTACAGCTATGTGCAGGAGCTAGGCTCACCCCATGCTCCGGAGCTGTGTACAGAAGCTGTGCTTATCCCTTGCACCTATAACTGTGTGCAGGAGCTGTGCTCATCCTGTGGACCTACAGCTATGTGCAGGAGCTGTGCTCATCCCATGCATCTACAGCTATGTGCAGGAATTGTTCATATCCCTTGCACCTACAGCTATGTGCAGGAGCTGTGCTCATCACATGCACCTACAGCTATGTTCAGGAGCTGTGCTCATCATATGCACCTACCGCTATGTGCAGGAGCTGTCCTCATCACATGCACCTACAGCTATGTGCAGGAGCTGTCCTCATCCCATGCACCTACTGTTATGCGCAGGAGCTGTGCTCACCTCATGTGCAGGAGTTGTGTGCAGAAGCTGTGCTCATCCCAAGCACCCACAGCTGTGAGCAGGAGCTGTTCTCATCCCATGCAGCTACAGCTATGCGCAGGAGCTGGGCTCATCCCATGCACCTACAGCTATGCGCAGGAGCTGTGCTCATCGCATGCACCTACAGCTATGTGCAGGAGCTGTGCACATCCCCTGCACCTTCAGCTATGTGTAGGAGCTGTGCTCATCCCATGCAGCTACAGCTCTGTGCAGGAGCTGTGCTCATCCCACGCACCTGTGTGCAGGAGCTGTGCTCATCCCATGTACAGGAGCAATGGTCATCTCATGTGCAGGAGCTGTGCTCATCCCATGCACCTACAGCTATGTGCAGGAGCTATGCTCATCCTATGCTGGTACAGCTGTGTGCAGGAGCTATCTGCAGGAGCTGTGCTCATCCCATGCATCTACACCTGTCTGCCGGAGCTGTGCTCATCCTATGCAACTACAGCTATTTGCAGGAACTGTGGTAATCCCATGCACCTAAAGCTATGCGTAGGAGCTGTGCTCATCCTATGCACCTACATCTGTGTGCAGAAGCTGTGCTCATCCCGTGGACCTAAAGCTATGTGAAGGAGCTCTGCTCATCACATGCACCTTCAGCTGTGTGCAGGACCAGTGCTCATCCCATGCACCTACAGCTACGTGCTGGAGCTGTGCTCATCCCATGCACCTAAAGCTGTGTGCAGGAGCTGTTCTCATCCCATGCAGGTACAGCTATGAGCAGGAGCTGTGCTGTGCTCATCCCATCAACAGGAGCTGTGTGCAGGAGCTATGCTCATCCATTGCACCTACAGCTATGTGCAGGAGATGTGCGCATCCCATGCAGCAACAGCTCCGAACAGGAGCTATGCTCATCCCATGCACCTATACCTGTGTGCAGGAGCTGTGCTCATCCCATGTACAGGAACAGTGCTCACTGTGACCATCCTATGCACCCACAGCTATGTGCAGGAGCTGTGCTCATCCCATGCTCCTCCCCCCGGTGAGTCTAAACAACAGGGTCTCACAGCACTCCCCGAGGTGAGTCTAAACAACAGGGTCTCACAGCATTCCCAGAGGGGGTTGAGTCTAAACAACAGGGACTCGTCTTCCCAGAGGTGAGTCTAAACAACAGGGGCTCACAGCCCTCCCTGAGGTAAGCCTAAACAACAGGGACTCGCCTTCCTGGAGGTGAGTCTAAACAGGGTCTTGCAGCCCTACCGGAGGGAGGTGAGTAAAAGCAACAGCCCTCCCCAAGATGATTCTAAACAACAGAGTCTCACAGCCTTCCAAGACGTGAATCTAAACAACAGGGTCTCGCAGCCTTCCAGGAGATAAGTTTAAATAACAGGGTCTCACATCCTCCCAGGAGGTGAATCTAAACAACAGGGTCTCGCCGTCTTTCCTGGCGTGAGTCTAAACAACAGGGTCTTGCGGCCTTTTCACATGTGAGTCTAAACAACAGAGTCTTGCAGCCCTCCCTGAGGTGAGTCTAAACAACAGGGTCTTGCAGCCTTTTCAGATGTGAGTCTAAACAGGTTCTCGCAGCCCTCCCAGATGTGAGTCTAAACAGGGTCTCACAGTCTTGCTCGTCTTCATGTGTCCTTTTCTGGTTTTCTCTAGGTCGTCATCCACCTCCCATCCCCTGAGCTCGAGGTCACACACTTGCTGCAGTCTGCTTTGCAGTCTCCTGAACTCGCTCTTCTTTTCCTGTGCAGCTGCTCTGCTTGCATCCTAGAAGAAACTGCATAACCTGTTCTTCACCCACTCCCACCACTCGCTAGTCGAGTGAAAGAGGTCCCTTATGTCCCTCCCCTCACGATTCTGAGGTTCGCCACTAACTCCTCATTTTCCAGGAAAGCAGTTCTGCTTCCACGACCGGGGCCAGTGGGTAACTTCCCTGCAAGTTCCCCTGAAACTAACTGCTCTGTGACCGTGGAGCTTCACCCAGGAGTTACCGTTGAGGAGGTGAATTGGAAGTCAATCAGTGAATGCACAGATCCGTCTGGCCTGGTCCAGGAGAAGTTCCTGGTGTTGAGCCCAATGCTCCTGATGACAGCCCACAGGGATGCCTTACCTATTATCTCCACCAACAGCCTGGATGCATCTGGAGTCTGACCTAGTGCATCCATCCACCTCTACTATGGTGATCTTAGAGGTCACGAGCGGCATCCGGAGCACCCTGAACTTCTTGAGCTGGTCATTCTTCTCTTGGGGTGCATAGACATTGATGAGCCAAAGGGACTTACAAGGCCACCAGCCGTCCACGACCAGCACTCTGCCCTTGACCTGCTCTGTAACCCTCTTTGTGTTAAAATGCTTCCCCCTAATCATAATGCCGACTCCAGATGTTTTGCAGTTGTTTTCTCCCGATCAGAAAGATGGCCCATATGTCCGCTGCAGTTTCAGCTGACTATACGACTGGGCGTATGGAATACTGCATTCTTGCAGAGAGCAGATATCTCGGTTCCGGGCCACCAATCCTCCTGACCTGATCCTTCACACACCTGATGTTTAGGGTGGGCAATGATATAGCCATGTCTCATTGCTAGCTGTCAGTGTCTGGGTGAAAAACCACTACTGGGAGTGAGGGACCTGTGCTGCTCTACTGGGGGGCTGAGCTGCATTCTGGTCCTTGCATCCCGCTTTTCTTCTTCAGCATCCTCAATGAAGATCTCTGTTGCGACTTCTGGGACACCTGTCCACGTTGCTCCTTCCTCTGGGGCTTCTGTCGCTGCTATCATGACAGCTACAGGTTTATTTCCTGCAGGGCTGTCAGGATGGTCAGGTCCTCCGGGCACCCCAAGTACCTCTACATCGTCTCTGGCTTTGGAATCTTCCTTCCTTTGCCTTGTCCTTTTCCTGCCTGCCCGTGGGGGACCTTGTTCTGCCTCTTCTTCTTCCAGCTCCTCTTCCTGCTCGGGTTCTGGTTTGTTGTCCCTGGCTGTCGCCTGTCCTCCATCTCTGTTTGTCCTATTTAGTATAATGTCTGGGCCTTAAAACAACAAGAAATGGCCATATTTACTCTTGGGAAGGTGGCAGCAGGGGTTGAAGTGGGCAGCATTGAAGGGGCACAACGTGCACATACTTTTTTTATTCATTCAAAACAGTTCCCTTACTTTTCGTAAAAAGACAAGCGTACCGGGACAGTTAATTCCAATAGGTTTAATGTCAATCAGTTAGTCTCCTGTGCTGTGAAACCAAAGCCTGGCAGACAGCTAAACAAGCCTTCCTGCCAGGGTGCTACTGCCTGAATGAAATGCAAATGTACGTGAGGAGGTAATCTGCAAATGTAAAGCGTACAGCCTGGATATTACTGTAATAAATGGGGCATATTTACAAGCCCCTTGTACCACCTGTAGGACGCTCTATGTAGTGTGCAAAGCTAGGCACACTGTAGAGGGTCCTCACAACCACACGTTGTTTTATATAGGTAATAACTAGACCACCCAATGCTCAAATTTCTTTGGTAGCTTGGTAGAGCAGTTAGGCTAATCTTGGAGAAGTGCAAAGCATTTGTTGTAGTTACAGTATCAATAAAGCAAGACACACTCAAAAGAATAACTCGAGACCAATTTATGAAGATACTTCAAATTTTTATGCAAATGTTAAGGCTGTGATCATCAAAATCGGGTAAGTATGGATTTTTCAAATTAGGGGCATATTTAAGAAAAGTGGCGCTGCACCCAGTACTTAAAATACGGCGCACCATGTCCGTAGTTAGGGGACTAGCATCAGAATGTTTTATGCTAGTCTGGCGCTTTGCAGGATTAGCGTCAAAACTTTTGATGCTAATCCTGCAAAGCACCCAGAGGCCTATTGTAACCAATGGAAACCTCCTTTTAACGCCTGCCCTGAGCAGGCATTAAACGTGCCGAAAGAAATGATGCAAAGAAATCTCTTAAATTTCTATGCACCATACTTTTGCCCCCCCCTTCATGGGGAACGCCCCATTTGCATACATTTTGCCTGGCACAGGCATAATGTAGGCAATGGGTTACAAGGTGGCGCAATGCATGCATTGCGCCCCTTTGTAAATATGACACGCTGTTTTTGGCCTTCTAATGCCACATTAGCATAAAAAATTACACTCATATGACATTATAATAGCTCTTAAATATGCCCCTTAGTGTTTTTGTAGGTAATTACGCACCATAGGAATCAATCGTGGATAAACATTAAAAATACACATGAAATCAGGCAGTGCGATTACCAAGGTCTCCCTTTGCAGGTAAGTGGAGGTCATCGATAGCCACTATGGGTCAGCTACAGAAGTTTGGGCGGCTCCCGGTTTTGGGAGGAGCAGCAGGAAGTGGTCTTTGGAGCAGGTGCCAGGCCACTGCGGGTGCCACTTGGAAGAGCACTGCACAGGTAAGTTTAAATGTAAGTCCAGGAGAGATGAGGTCTCAAGGGGTGAGGGACCCTTATAACACAGCAGGACGGCGTGGTGCAGTGCGAATCGGTGAGCCAAGAGCTGTGCGTAAAGATGCCCTTGGAAGCAGGAGGTAGGTCGGATCGAGGTTCACTTGCAAGTCAGCAAGACACTCTGGTGGAAGGTCCTGGTGGTTCCTGAAGTCCCTCGACTGGGGCTTTCTCCTGGTCCTGTTACAGTCTGGAGTGGACTGTCCTTCCGATTGTCCGAAGTTTGGGAACCACTACCTCGGGTAATGATGCAGTTCGTCCACGAGGGGTCGCAGTGCCACTAACCTTGGCACAGGCAGGTCCATAGTGTGGATTTTGGTATCTAGTGTCCACCGGTCAGTGAAGTGGACCTCAATGGCTTGTTGGTTCTTTGAATGCAGCAGCTCTTGATACATTGAAACATACTCCTTCCTTTATCATTGCCACACTCTTTTTTTAAATGAAAATAAAATTTATTTATAAAAAAAAAGTCACAATTTAACATTTTAAGCGTTCCCTCAAAAGGGAGCTGTACATTTAACCTTCCATGGACAACCTCAGAGGGTAAAGTCTTGGAGTTTTACACCTCACTCATTTAAAAAACCCATGCAGACAATTATTTAGTTTTCCAAGCTTGGTTTGCTCATTCTGAACCAAATCTTTGAAGGTGGATACACATATATGTATACATTTTGTTAAAAGCAATTTTTTTACATTCTTTCATAAATAGCTGTTGATGCTGAAGGATGGATATATTTCTATGTACCCACATTGCTTCTTTTATGCAATTTATGATTCTCAAACAAAGTTATTTTCTTATTTTCTTCCTAGGTCATGTTTGAACCATACAGGACATGTCATAGTTTTTTGTCCTGGCAGTTCCGTTATCAGTTTGCCCGTAGTCTTCTACATATGCTGGGCTTCTTGGCAGCTCCATATGAAATGTAACATTGATTATTCTGCTGCACATCCTTCCCTGGGGGATCGTGAAGATTTTGCCAGTTTTGTTGGCAGACATCTGGTCACCATCATCCATGCCAAGTCTTTTTGCGTGATAGTCAAGTCTCTGAGATTAACCATTTCCCAAACGGTCTGTGTAGGAGGCTGGCCTGGCTTGTAGTGGGTACCAGAGGTACTTACACCTTGTGCCAGGTCCAGTTACCCCTTATTAGTGTAGAAGAGGTGTTTCTAGCAGCTTAGGCTGATAGACGGTAGCTACGGCAAAGCAGCTTAGGCTGAACTAGGAGACATGTAAAGCTCCTTCTATACCACTGGTGTCATATGCACAATATCATAAGAAAACACAATACACAGATATACTAAAAATAAAGGTACTTAATTTTTATGACAATATGCCAAAAGTATCTCAGTGAGTACCCTCAATATGAGGATAAGATATAGCAGATAATAGCAAAAGGAAGTAATGCAAGCAATGTAAAGTTACAGTAGATTGCAATAGGAGCACATAGGTATAGGGGCAACACAAACCATATACTCCAAAAGTGGAATGCGAACCACGAATGGACCCCAAACCTATGTGAGCTTGTAGAGGGTCGCTGGGACTGTAAACAAACAGTGAGGGTTAGAAAAATAGCCCACCCCAAGACCCTGAAAAGTAGGTGTAAAGTGCACCTACAACCCCCAGAGAGCACAGAAGTCGTGATACGGGGATTCTGCAGGAAGAACAAACACCAGCAATGCAACAACAGTGGATTTACGGACCTGAGTACCTGTAAGACAAGGGGACCAAGCCCAAGAGTCGCAACAGTGTCGATAGTGGGCAGGAGCCCAAGAAATGCCAGCTGAGGGTGCAAGGAAGCTGCCACCTGTTGGAAGAAGCTTGGTGTTCTGCAAGAACGAAGAGGACTAGGAACTTCCCCTTTGGAGGATGGATGTCCCACGTCATGAAGAAGCTTGCAGAGGTGTTCCCACACAGAAAGACCGCAAACAAGCCTTGCTAGCTGCAAGGGTCGCGGTTAGGGTTTTTGGATGCTGCTGTGGCCCAGGAGGGACCAGGATGTTGCCACTTGGGTGAGGAGACAGAGGGGGCGCTTAGCAATGTAGGGAGCCCTCACAGAAGCAGACAGCACCTGCAGAAGTACCTGAACAGGCACTTAGAAGAAAAGTGAACCGGAGTCCACCCGAAGTCACAAAAGGGAGTCCCACGACGCCAGAGGACAACTCAGAAGGTTGTGCACTGCAGGTTAGAGTGTCGGGGACCCAGGCTTGGCTGCGCACAAAGGAAATCCTGGAAGAGTGCACAGGAGCCGGAGTAGCTGCAAATCGCACGGTACCCAGCAATGCAGTCTAGCGTGGGGAGGCAAGGACTTACCTCCACCAAACTTGGACTGAAGAGTCACTGGACTGTGGGAGTCACTTGGACAGAGTTGCTAATTTTCAGGGACCACGCTTGTCGTGCTGAGAGGGGACCCAGAGGACCGGTGATGCAGTCTTTTGTTGACTCTGGTTGCAGGGGGAAGATTCCGTCGACCCACGGGAGATTTCTTCAGAGCTCCTGGTACAGAGAGGAGGCAGGCTACCCCCAGAGCATGCACCACCTGGAAACAGTCGAGAAAGCCGGCAGGATGAAGCGATACAAGGTTGCTAGTAGTCGTCTTGCTACTTTGTTGCGGTTTTGCAGGCGCCCTGAGCAGTCATTGGTCGATCCTTTGGCAGAAGGTGAAGAGGGAGAAAATAACTGGGATATCCACTTAATTTTCAAACACACACAATATGATGTCAAATACTCATTTTCTGATATAGAACGATTTATTATACTTTTGGTTCCAATCCAGTTAAGGAATAGAATCAGGAAAAGTAGGTAATAAAAAAAGCAAGTAAGCATGTCACTCATTGTCTAACTGTACCTCAAGGAAGGCGATTATACAATGACGTCTTAATTCCAAGTTCATAACTAACGGCTTTACAGTAACTTAAACTGAGCTCAAACAATCTGAAACTCTGAAACTTAACAAAGAATTAGTAAAAGCCTCAGGAAAGCCCCAGACTTGTGTGCAAAAGCAGGGACTGAAGCATGTGTTGGTTGCATCTTGCTTAAAAGCTGACAATATTCTGAATGATAATTATCACATTTCTGGAAACTTGAACTGGGTTGGAAACAAATGTATATTCAATCGAGATATGTGACAAAATGAATATTTGGCATGAAATTGTGTGTGTTTGAAAATAAAGTGCATACTCTGGCTATTTGAGCTCACTGTCAACAGATAATATACAATGTTTTCAAAGCAAAGATATAATTGCTGGATCTCTCTATATTTTTAATCTAGTTTTGGCATTGTACACTCTTTGCAATAGACCAATAACTCTATATGACTATACACTGATGTTTATGACAATGATAGGCGTTTGCCTAAACAACAATATTTTCATATTTAAAGATCAATATTGCAGCTAAATCTCGAACAGCAATGGGCGCCTGCTCCCCCCCCCCCCTAAAATAGGGACATTTATTCATGGGCTGATAGGAGGAGCAGTTGGTCTGGACATCATAAACTGAAGATATGACAAACCATGTACTGATTTGGATCAGGTGTACAGAGAACCTTTTTCTGCGGTCGGATGGAAGTAGGGAAATGGCTGAAAGATTCATCCAGAGATCCCAACCTAAAATTCTCTTATGAGATCAGTAATAAATCTTTAAATTGCTTGGATATCCGCACTGAGCGAGAGAAGGGCACCATGGTCACAAGCCTACAAAGAAAGAAAACACATGGAATTGCAAATAGTGCGCATCCTCAGAAACTGATAGTCAGTATGGCCTCTAGTGAAATGCTATGGGCCAGTAATAATTGTGACAGCCAAGAAGCATATGAGGGGGAAGTAAAAAACATGCTTCTAACATTTAGAGCAGAGCATACTCCAATAAAGCCCTACAAAAGCAAAAACCAAGAACAGGGATAAACTAGAGTTTAAATCAAACACACCCACAGAGGGACCTGACAATACAATAAAGTCCATCACTAAATACAATGTGAGTTACACAGAAGCAAAGGACAGAATAACAATTGGAAAATGTAAAAAGGTGGTTTGGCCGATATTACCTCACATCCCTCCATCACTTATTATAAAGCCCCATCCCTCAAGAACCACCAAATCCATAGCTATGTGGACAAGTCAGTGAGAGAAAGCGACCATCTAACATGAAGGGTTTCAGAAAGTGTGGAAAATGTTAGGCTTGCAAATCAGTTGTCAACAGATAAGGGGTTATTCTGTCTAATGGAAAGAAAAAGCTTATCGTCAATCAATTCATATCCTGTACCACAGATTTCTGTCTATATGTGTTAGAATGCACATGCCATAAAACAATTATGGGCAGCATTACTTTCCTCATTTGTGAGTGATGGAGCACAAGAGAGCCATAAAACATGCTGGATAATCTTTTCCCAGTGGCTAGACATTTTGAGGAATGCCATGATAGGAATGTGGACACTGTTTCTTTGCCCTTTACAGGATTCAACCTGATATAAGAGAAGGTGATCGAGAGAATAAATTAAGGCAAATTGAGTCAAGATAGATTTTAGAGCTGGGTACCATCGAACCCATGGGCCTGAATAAAGATGTGGAATTACACATGCACATATGATGGATACTGATGTTGAAAGTACATCTATGTGAACAGGAGGGGAGATTTCTCTGCAAGATTAAAAATATATATTTTTACATTTCTTATAGCACTCAAAGTAAAGAGGGGGATAACTGACACAAGGCAATTTTGATAATTGTCAACATGAAAGCACCAGTCATTTGTCTTGAAATCAGCTATGTCAGCTTTTGGGAACAGGGCCCACTGGGGATGTATAACTTTATATGACTGAAGAATGGAGCCCACTGGGGCCTTGAAACTGATATAGTATAAGTACTATCTATAAATGGGATTGGTAGAAATTATATGCCCACTGGTGCTCTCTCTCTGGTTACAGTATTCCAGCTCGCATTGTATTATTATACCCCCACTGTCAAGTCCCAAGAGATATATTCATAGATGAGGTTCTACTCTTAATCACAGGAACAGAGCATTGAGTGATATAATATGAAACTTACCTGGCATTGTCCTCAATCTAATGTCAATGCAGAAAGAAGCACATTCAAATCCGCCCTAGCAGGCTACCACCAAATGACCTGGAGCACCGACTGTGCCTCTCTGGCAGACCGCATTGATGCCAGCACCAACAGAGGCAAAGAAATTGTTGCCACTGTGAAAGATTACATCTCACCATCGGCCACCTCCATCACCCTCTCGCAGGACGTCTGCAACAATCTCTCTCAATTCTTCAGTAACACACTCACCTCCACCTGAAGCAACTTCAGCCCAGGACCGAACCTGACACACCTCATCAATCCCCTTCCAATCTTATTCAAAGAACCACTGCTAACCACATGACCCACCATCACCTCAGAAGAAACCGCTGCGATCATAAAGTCTACCCACTCATGGGCCCCATCGGACCCCCTACTCCCACCATGCCTACTCTAGAGGCCTGTAACCTATCAGCATTATGCTCACACTCATTCAGAATGCCTCCACTTCTTCTGTGACCTCCCCAGATGCTTGGACATATGTAAATGTCCTTTCATTGCTGTCAAAACTCTCAGCTGACCCTTCAACTTTCGCCACCTACAGACCAATCTCCCTGCTACCATTCCCGGCAAAAGTCTTTGAGAAAATCATCAACAGGCACCTCACCATATACCTCAATGACCACTAATTACTTGACACCATTCACCTTGGTACAAGACCCAACCACAGCATGGAAACTGCCCTTATCACTGCCAAGGATGACATCCACTTGGCGCTGGACAGAATGTTGTAAGGCCCATTGCTAGATTTGGCATCCTTGGAGTGGTCTCCCCTAACTTTTTGCCTCTGTTCCCCAGGTTGATGATGTGTGCTGGACTCTGTTTTTGTTGTTTTTGATACTCTGGGCACTTTACCACTCCTATCTAGTGCTAAATTGCAAGTGTTCCTATGTAAAATGTGTGTGTAATTTGCTTTCCATGATTGGCATATTTGATTTACTAGTAAGTCCCTAGTACAGCGCACTAGAGGTGCCCAGGGCCTGTAAATCAAGTACTACTAGTGGGCCTACAGCACTGGCTGTGCCACCCACATTAGTAGCCCAGTAAACATGGCTCATTACATGAAAGATACCCCTAAGGTAGGCCCTAGGTAGCCCCATGGGCAGGGTGCAGTGTATGTTTAAGGTAGGTATATGTCCTGACTGTGAAATACTGCCAAATTCGGTTTTCACTGTGCAAGGCCTATCTCTCTCATAGGTTAACATGGTTAAATATTATTAAAGTGTAGATTCCCTTTGGGAGCAGATAGAAATGTGGAGTTTAGGGTCTCTGAACTCACAATTTAAAAATACTTATTTTAATAAAGTCTGTTTTTAGGTTGTGTGTTTGAAAATGCCACTTTTAGAAAGAAGGCATTTTCCTGCTTAAACCATTCTGTGACTCTGCCTGTTTGTGGATTCCCTGTCTGGGTCAGTTTGACAGTTTGGCTGTTTGCACCTCTTCTCTAGACAGTGACACAAAGGGAGCTGGGGTGTACCCTGCATATCCTGATGAGCCATCTGTGCTGGGAGGGAGGGGACGACTGGTCACTCACACCTGAAAGGGCTATGCCTTCCCTCACACAATGTAGTCTCCAACCCTCTGGTGTGTGTCTGGGGCCTGGCCAAGGCAGGATCTTACAAACAAGAGAAACTTTCCTTTGAAGTTTGCCTTCTTCAAAGGCAAAAAGGGGTATAAGTAGTGGACCCAAACCCCTTGAAAATTAGATCACTTCTGGAATCAAGAGGAACCTTTGCCAAGGGAAAGAGCTGAGGAGAAGTACTGTCCCTGCCTATGACTGTGCTTTGTTAGGCTATCCTGCAGTTGCTGCTTCTGCCTGTGAAGGGGACAAAGACTGGACTTTGTTGTGCATTCCTGCTTGAGAAGAATCTCCAAGGGCTTGAACTGGGCTAGACTCCTTTTGTTGAAGTCTCAGGGCCATGAAAGACTTCCCCCTGACAGCACCTGGACTTGCTGCTGAGACTCCTGTCCTGCCAAGTGGTGCCCTATCCAGTTCCTGGGCCCTTGAAAGGTGAAGCTGGCAGACAAGAACTGAAAATCCATTCACAGAACGCTGTGCAGGGAAATTTACGGTGCACCTTCTGCAACAAGGCTGATGAACGACGCGCCGCAGGCTTTGCAGCTGAAATGAATGCTCCACCTGCATCGCGGCTGGGAGATCGACGCAACACGGCTGGAGAAACGACGCGCAACACCTGCTTACGGAGGCTGATAACGAAGCACACCCCACGCAGTAAGGTTTTCTAACAGCGTGTGACCAGATTTTCCACGCATCGTCCCTGGGCATCCAAGTCAATCCGACTATGCGAGGATCCGAGGCGCTTCGTCTGGAAATCAAAACACCATCACTCTTTTGCGAGGGAGAAAAACGACACATCACAGACACGATCAGAGGAGGAAATGACACACAGCCACACTTTTGAGTGAGGAACCGACGCATCGATATCCTTTTCTGATGCACGCTCACCTGTGTGGCTTTATTTCTGACGCTAACCAGGTACAACAGCATTCTCACTGTTTTCTAAGGAGTCAGACTCTTTTGAAAATTCATATCTTGACTTATGTATGTTGGATTTTTGTTGGTTTTGTCTTTTTTTTTGTTTTGTTTAGATAATTATTACCTTATTTTTCGAAACTTGTGTTGTGTCATTTTGTAGTGGTTCGATGTATTACTGTGTGTGCTGGTACAAATACTTTACGCATTGCTTCTGAAGTTAAGCCTGCCTGTTCGTGCCAAGATACCAAGGGGGTGAGTGGGGGTTAACTGAGGGTGATTCTCCTTTACCCTGACTTGAGTGAGGGTCCTAGCTTGGACAAGGGGTAACCTGATTGCCAACCAAAGACCCCATTTCTAACACCCATGCTTAGTCTTGATTTTATATTTCCGTTTTCTTGACTTCTTTTTATGATGGTGAGCTAGGACTGATACCCACCCCCACCACCCAGGCCAAGAACCTTGGGATCATCAACAGCAAACTCAACATGACTGCTCAAGTTAATGCAATCACTGCCTCATGCTTCCATACCCTGAAGATGCTGAGGCATATTATCAAATGGTGCCAAATGCGCTGCTCTGGTCACAAGGAAGCTGAACTATGGGAACACCCTCTACGTTGGGGTCAACAAAAAACTCACTAAAAGCCTGAAAAAATTTAGAACTCAGCAGCCAAAATCACTCTCGACCTCCCATCCCACACTCACATCACGCCACCCCTGAAAGAGTTCCAATGGCTCCCCATTCACAAACAAGCATGATTCAAAGTCCTCACTCACACTGCAAAAGAACTACACAACACTGGCCCAGCATAGCTGAACAATTTCATCTGCTTTCACAAACCTTTCAGACACCTCCGTTTGCCCAGACTCCTACCTGCACAAATCCTGCACCTATGGAAAACAAGACATGGTGGTCGAACCTTCTCCTACACCGCTCATAAAGCCTGGAGTGACGTGTCGCTATTCTGTTTTCTTGAATTCTGCATGAAGTAGAATACCAGGCTTTTTGCCTAGTCCCACTAGGACACAGATGTGCCTAAATTCACACCTACTCAGGCCAGGATAACCTCCTGGGTGATAGTGCGCTCTACAAATTTGCATAACATAATGAAGCACAGGTTTCCCCCATTTTGCACAATAACGTTATGCTGTATATTTAATATAATATTATTTTTACTGCTTGGTTTTAACCAATTTGTATTATATTGTTTTATTTATAATGCATTGATATTATTACTTTTGGTATGCTTTTATGACAATCAAATAAAGCAAAGTATTGATTGATTGATATCACTGATGACATCATAAAAAGATTATTCCTAGGTTCCTGTCTGGATATGGAAATGTCTTTTGATGGATAATCGTACCTGCGTATTGCTCAACGCTTGAATAGGCAGCCCACCAGAACACACCTATCAAATTTTTTAAAAATAGTCATATCTGATTGGCTGAGGCAACGCTTTCTTTAGTCTGACATTTTGGAATCCCAGATCATCAGCTGGTTCTGCGACTCTAGAACAATTTCACTGTTTGATCACAACAGGAAAAATATTGCGTTCACTATTACTGATGCAGGGACTCAATCATTGCACCCTGAAAATAAATCTGAAAGGGTAAATGAGGGTGACAATATGAGCAAGCACTGACTCCCCGCCCTCACCCAATTCTCCTCCCACCAGTGCAGGTGGATAGGCCTTAGCGACCTCCATTGTGTATTCATTTTTTTTATTAAAGTGTTTTGCTCCTGGGTTCCCTGAGCCAGTGGCTGAGTTCGTGGTTAGCCCAGCGAGGCTTGTGGGTGCCTCAAAACATGCCTGGGAAGAGTAAATTAAGAGTAAGCTTCACAGCTGGTGCCACAAACCCATGGCAAGATTTGTGGACGTATGTTTGCCAATTGCTTGGTTTGTGGCTCAGGTTCTGGCTCAGCGTATATAGCACAGGTCTGTCCAGCTAGCCAAAGGCCGTACACCGCAGTAGTTGGCCTTCTACCAGGACGTGATGCTGGACCTAATTCCATCTCATTATGAAACTGTTTGTTCACTACAGCAAAATGCATAATCTCTCTATCTGCAGCCCGGTCAGGATGACGATTTCTTGGAGCTGTGTCCGTCCTCTCTGTCTGCAGCCCAGTCAGGAGAGTTCGCTGCACGGCGTGCAGCCCTCTCCCTCATCGGTGGTTTGGAGCCCTGATGCCCTGAAGCCCTGAAGCCCTGGAGCCCTGGAGCCCTGGAGCCCTGAAAGCAGGGGAAAGGCCTGGGCGGCTCAGCACTCCGCAGCCCCACTTCCCAGCTGCACCGTCCGCCCGGGGGAGTGCCGGAGCCAACGCAGTGGAAACTGCAGCTTTCCCCGAAGTGAGCGGCCCGCCGGAGCATACCGGAGTTTGCCGGCGCCTCCCAAACCAGCGCTAGCGACAGCAACAAGGCAAGAGGCCCCCTGCAACCCCCGCAGACCCCTGTGGAAGCAGCCCGACCGCTTGTGCACATTGCGAGGGGCCCCATCTTAAGACCCCCCCCAGCTACACCGAGCTGGGGAGCAACTTGGAGCAACTTGGAGGGCAGCCTGAAGCGCGCGCCAAGCCCACGCCAAGCCCACTCTAAAAGTTCAAGGCCCTGAGCCAAGAGGCCATCCCTCAGCAGGCCCCCAGGGCCCCAGTACCCCCGTACCCTCGGGAGGCAGACGAGCAGCAGGGAGGGGAAAGAGCAACACTCCCAGGCACCTGGTCTCCAAAACATCGCCTGTCCACCTGCAACCCCCTGCCCCCAGCCTCAACCTCACTCTGCCCCACCCAACCTGGACCTGGACCCGGACCGGGCTTCAACGGGGCATCACCACGACTAGGGCCACACCCGTGTGTAGGACTGTGCAGGCGCAGCAACCCAGACTGCACTGGTCCTCGATCCTTGGTCCCCCGGCCCTCGGCATCCCAAAGAGTCCCAAAGAAGTGACCACAGGGCAGAGCGTGGGAGCGTGGAAGTGCGCCAGCTCAGCGCACAGTAACAGCAGCGAGCAGGGGAGCCAGAGCTCGAATCTAGACAAACGAATCTACAAACGAATCTATAAACGGTCCACGTACAAACTACGGTCACAATTCAATCTAACTCAATTCAAGCTCCCCAAGAACAGAAAGCAGTATGAGGCAGCCCGGTTAACCCCTGAGTGCATCAGTACCGGAATTACTGCACATCAGCATCCCAGGCTAGCGGTTTCGACACCTGTCCGTCGCTCAACAACGCAAGGAGAAATCAAGGAAAGTGGCACGTCACGTCACCCACAATCCAATAAGGAGGTTGCGCCAGTCAGCGGTTGGCAGTTGGAGTGCCCCCCGGGGCAACTCATCACCGCGAGAAAAGAGCTATAAAAGAGCTAGCGAACACTTCCATTGCCTATCCGCAACCACTCCCAACGGTAAGCCTCCTCAAGTAGACCACCACTTTACTAGTAAACTAGCAAACAGATTGACCAATCAGGGAAAGGAGTATGAGATCAGGTAAAGCACGAAGTAATGCCACCAGTCAACCCACATATCAAACAAAGAGGAAAAGGAAAAAAGAACCAGCATCGGACGGAGCAGCAGTAAAAAGGCGCAAGCAGTGACTTGGATCACCCCACTCCATGCAGGAGACTCTCCCCAGCCAACGGATCAGGCAGGGGACTGGCTAAACAAACCTCTAGCATGGAAGACACAAACTGGGGAGAACCAGACCCTCGGAAAGTTGGGAGCCCTCCACCCAATCACCTCAAGATAACTGACTACTTCGCTGCTGTAACAATTCATGGTGCCAGAAAAAGGTCTAGATAGCTGGCACCAAGCAAACGATCCGTAGGGGGTGGCCTATCACCCATTTTCGATCTGCAAATGCAAGGAAGTTTCGGAGAGAGTCCCAGAGTGATTTCACCTATCCCTGCCCCTCTTTCTCCAACAATAGTGATCATAAGAAAGCATCCTCTGAAAGTAGACGCCCCGTGCATTGCCCAGGTTCCCCGCACTTATGTACCAGGAGCGTCCCCTGCTCTCGGGCAAGAGAAAACCATAAGGAGCGCCAGCTCAGATCCTGCCAAGAACCACCGGACATCCAGCTCAGTAAACCAATCGATTCTGGACTCAGAGGTGCTAGCAACTGCGAAAATCCTAGAACAAGACCCACAGCAAGGCGCCCCCCTGTACCAAAGCCCCAAACTCCATTCCTTCCCAATGCTTGGATGTGAAAGTGAGGAACTGGACCTCTGGAACACGGAACAGGGTTGTCTAACTAGATAACCCAAAGAAGAAAAAGCAATAGCCACTCAGAATCATGCCCATAAAGCAACAAAAATTGAAGGTACCCTAAGTGGGGCTTACAAATCCAACTCACAACCACAATCACAACCACGACCCCCGGATCCCATAAGGGCAGATGACATGTGGGCTGCAATTCTAAACTCAATGCAAGCAACGGTTATGGCTCTGCAGTTTCACTCAAATAAAATGGATATCCAAGTAGACTTGTTAAATACAATGGCAAGCTTGAAGAGTTAAATGCCTTAATAATAAGGGCGCAAGCTAAACAAGTTAATGATTTTACCATCTGCTCCTGCAAGGAGGTGGTAGATAAATTTGCTCAACTGCCGCAAATCCTAGAAGGAACACTGAAAGAAATCGGCCGGAATGATGAACACACACACACTACTCTCCTTGCTACCATGCTAACATCTGCCACGCTTGTGTAAAGCCAAGAGGAGAGGCTCCGTCCCCCTCAAACAGCCTCACCGTTGACCATAAGAGAGAAAAGAATTCAGGCAGAAAGTAACTCTTCAGCAAGCTTCTGTATGGAAATTACGGAGAATCATCTTTCGTCGCAAGCTACCGCCAAGCCTGGGAACTCTGAGAAACTCTTAACTCGGTTTCAATCGAAAAGAAAACCAAAACAGGCAAGAAAAGGAAGGAGGTCTGCACGATCGCTGCAATTATCCTTCTTAAAAACCACCTAAATCATTCTAAATGAACAAAGCCAGGAGCACATTGCACCCAGTGGAAGGCATAACAGAGACACCTCTGTTCCAGCAAGTACCAGCACCGACACAAAACCTGGAGTAAAGTCCCCTTCTGACTCAATAGGTGCTGTCCAGCCAATAAAGTCCCCTTTGGGGCCCCCGCAGCAGTTGGTTAACATACGGACAATTGTACAAGTCCCCAAAGGGACCAGCAGAGCACAAAGTCAAAAACCACTATGATTGGACAAGTCAGACAACCATCACAGGCAATCTCAAGTAGTAAGAGGAATGTCCATGCACAAGGCTAGGTGAAGTGGCCTACATGGAACATAACAAGCATGCAAAGCAAATCCAGGCCTCTCAAACAAGTACACAAAATAACAAGCCAAATTACCAGCTGCTCTGGATTCCGGAATTCACCTCAAGATCCTCCACAGATGTTCTCAATCGTTGTACTATTTTAAGACTCATAAAAGCACTCCCGGATCTACAGCATGTGGCCTCGGATGACATTGCTGCAATTAAATGTATTCAAGCCAGAGGCAGCCAACCCACAGACTCCACGTTTACTCTCTTTGCAGAGCCGGTCCTACCCAAACAGATTATGGAGAGAAGGGACCTTTTGAAAGCCTGGGGTATTGAGGTGGCAATCTATAAAGGTGATCGATATCCACCCCCACTACTAGATTCTCAACAGCTGGAAATGCCCAAAGGCACGTGGTCCGTCTTGCATGGAGCACGCGCAGCCATCCCTCACAGCAGAGTCTCTGAAGTAACGACAGAAGACCTCCCAAATCCCCGTTGAAATTTCAAATATGGAAAGAAGAAGGCAGGAAAAGACTGGTTCTAGGTCAGAGATCCCACCATGGAAGGGAATGGGTAGCGTTGACCTCTCCTCCAGGAGCAATGGGTTACAGCTGAACTGCTGAAGAATCATCCCCACAAGGCATATTGAACATCTGGTCATGCAAAAATGGAAGATGGGGCCACGAGCGGGCATGCATGAGTGCCGCTCTTGTCATCTGGCGGAAGAAAACCTGGTACATGTGGTCTGCATCTGCCCAGCCCAGGGTCTTGAAAGAAAATGCTTACTGAAAAAAATAACTAAGGGGGTGATTCTAAGCTTCCGCCGCCCGCCAAGCGGGAACCGCCAGAAGACCGTACTGCGCTCAAAAGACCGCGGCGGTCATTCTGGGTTTCCCACTGGGCTGGCGGGCGACCGCCGAAAGTCCGCCCGCCAGCCCAGCGGGAAACACCCTTCCCACGAGGACGTCGGCTCAGAATGGAGCCGGCGGAGTGGGAAGGTGCGACGGGTGCAGTTGCACCCGTTGCGAATTTCAGTGTCTGCAAAGCAGACACTGAAATTCTTTGTGGGGCCCTCTTACGGGGGCCCCTGCAGTGCCTGGGCATGGGCACTGCAGGGGCCCCCAGGGGCCCCACGGCACCCCATACCGCCATCCTGTTCCCGGCGGGCGAACCGCCAGGAACAGGATGGCGGTATGCAGTGTCAGAATCCCCATGGCGGCGCAGCAAGCTGCGCCGCCATGGCGGATTCCCATGGGCAGCGGAAAGTCGGCGGTACACCGCCGGCTTTCCGCTTCTGGCCGCGGCTGTACCGCCGCAGTCAGAATGCCCGGCGGTGCACCGCCAGCCTGTTGGCGGTGCTACCGCCAACCTCCGCCCTGGCGGTAATTACCGCCAGGGTCAGAATGACCCCCTAAATGGCTTAGGGATTAGATCCTGTAGACAAGCACTAATCCACAAAACACCATATTGAATGTTAGACTGGTTCAATTTTTGGAAATTCTTTCCAGTAAAATAACATCTGCTGAAACAAGCCTGTGATAGGGAGGGCGCAAATAGAGACAAAATCCATCTACTTTAAGAAAAACACATCAAAGAAAGGAAGGTTTCTTGGTAACATCGCAGGTCACACAGCCAGACTGCTATGAAGTTTTGTACCAGTAACCAGATTCAAGTAGGAGCAAATCAACTTTGTAGATTGTATTTAAATCCTCCCAGTTTTTCATAATTATATATAATATATATATTTTATTGCATTAATATTGTTCTGTTAAATTTTACGTTGAAGAATTTCTTTTATGGTTTTAATTAACTAATAAATTAAACATTCTCTCTCTTCTCATAATCCAGTAAGAAAACTGTACTAATTAAAAACTCCGGCTGTTCAACTAGAGAAATTAAGGTGCTCATGCAGCAGCCATTTGCTGCAGAAATGTAAAAGAAATTTCAAATAAGGTAATCTGGTCCTGTAAAATGGAATAAAGATAGTATAGTTGAAATACAGCTTCCCAACCAAACCACAAATTCTGAAAATACATTTGACTCATTAAATCAAGCACTGGCAAAGCAAATATGTGTCACCTTAGGGGCCAATTGGTTTTGTCAACGGCTTTAACCCATGTCGTAGAGCATCCTCAATGCTGTCCAACAAAACAAACAAAAAAATTAAAAAACACAAATGCACCATTATATGGTAGACATCTAATTTTGTAGGCAGCAATGCATGACTGTCTACAAAATGATGTTTTTTTATTATTTACCCATTTTTATCAGTAAATAACAAAAATAGTGCAAAAGGTTTTTTTGTTTGAAGGGTGGATGTACATGAGCAAATCAGAGGGCATAGATGGGGAGAAGAATCCCAAAGAATGCTGTTGTTGAAGCGTCACAAGTGTCACTTGTGGCGGAAACATCACAGAGTGTGATTGGGGTGACAACACAGAGGGCTCAGGGGCCATTAAGCAACAGAAAGGGTGTGGGTCTGGGAAGCAAAATGGGGATGTGGGAAATGAAAGCAATATGGAGGGAGGGGATGGAAGCAACAAAGTCGGCATGGTTGGGGAGTAGCAATGAGTGAGGGTGAGCAACGTGAAGCGGACGGGGAGAACCATACAGGCAAGAAAGCAATGACAGGAGACAAATACACAAGAGCAAGTGCACCACGGAGGGGTGGAGGGAGGACATTGCTGGTATTGAGCAGGAAGTCAAGACATATGATGGCATTTGTAGCTCCTGGTGATCAATTTTGCTGCATGTCATTAGGTCTGGCCTCTGTTGCAAAGGGTGGTGGCAGAGGTGTTGAATGGTTTTTGTGGAGTTTTGGTTTCCCAAGATGATGCTTTGGTATACGGCAAAGATGAAAATGAGCATATGCGTAGACTTACAATGGTTTGAACGCCTTTCTGAGAAGAGGTTTGAGATTAATTGAATAAATAAATGTATAATTGGTGATCACAATTATAAATATATGGGGTGTGTGGTTTCAGGGAAGCAGATTTCACCATGGCTAGTCCAATTGAGAGCAGCTGAAAGATCATGACCAACAACTTGCATATAGGTCATTTATGAATTGCATTCAAAATGTATTGAAAATGTTGTAATGATTTCTGAGCCATTTCACAAGCAAAGAAGAATGTTTAATATTTCTGGGGTCGGCGAGAGAAAGGGGCATTTCCTGAGATTAAGGAAATACTGTTCAAGGCACCACTCTTAAGCCATATGTACCCAGCACGGAGTTATTCATCGCTTTCGATGCTAGTAGCATCAGCATTGGCACTGTAGCGACTCAAGGCAAAGGAAAGAAGAAATGTGCCATTGCTTGTGTGTCACATATGTTGAGACAAGAAGAAGTACTCTGTCATTGAGCGTGGAACGTTGCACTGCACGTAGGTGATTGAAACGCTTAAGTTGTATGTGTGAGGTGTAGGAGGCTGGCTCTCTATGTAGTGTGCAAAGCTGACACACTGTGCAGGGGGTCCAGGCAACCACGTGTTGGTTTACATGGGGTAAAAACTGACCACCTAATGCTTTAATTTTTATGGTATCTTGGTCGAGCAGTTAGGCCAATCCTGGGGAAGTGCAAAGCATTTGAAGTACTTACAGTATCAATCTTGCAATTCACACACTCAATGGAATAACTTAAGACCAATTTATAAAAATAATTCAGATCTTTATATACATGTTAAGATGAAGATCATCAGATTTGGGTAAGTACTTTTCGAGATATTAATTTTTGAAGTTTAATAAAAATAGTCTTTTTGTGCGTAATTCCGCACCATAGGAATCAATGGAGGATCTCCTTTAGAAATACATATAAAATCATACAGTTGGTTTACCAAGTTCTTTTGCAGGTTGGTCGAGGTCATCAGTGGGAACACTGTGCCAGCAGGAGGAGCTCTGGTGGCTCCTGGGTCCGGCGGGAGCAGCGTGAGAAGGTCTCTGGAACTGGTGCAGGACCACTGCAGAGGACCACTTGGAGAAGCACTGCACAGGTATGTTTAACGGTGAATCCTGGCATCCCCTCGGTCTGTCATTATCGCAAGCAGCGGGGTACCCTTGGGGCACAGTTGGTTCTTCGGTGCAGGGCACAGGGTGGCAGAGTGCAGAGTGAATTGCTGAGCCAGGAGCTGAGCGCAAGGATGTCCTTAGGAGCAGGAGGTAAACTTTTTCAAGGGTCGTTTGCAGGACAACAGGGGCACTCTGGCAGGAGGTCTGGGGTGTTCCTGAAGTCCCTCGACTGGGACTTCCTCCTGGTCCTTTTGCAGCCCCGGATGAGCTGTTTTTCTGGATTTCTGACGTGGGCTGGCCAGTACCCCTGGTATTGGCATGGTTTGGCTGCTGGAGGTCACAGTGCCACCAAACTTGGCACACTGGCAGGGTTTGTCCCCACAGTAGTCGGGTTGCTAGTTGGCCCAGCTGTGGTGCCCAGTTCGGGAGTTAGCAGGTGGGCAGAGGAAACATTCCTACACCTGATTGCCTATTTTCCTTCCATCAAAGATGGAAGAAAATGAAATGGAGTGTCCACCTCACATGCAACACCTTTGGGGTGGTGCATGTTTGGTGGGGCCACTCCCCTATCCTAAGTTTGAATTTTCCATTGTTGCTCCCACCAAAAGTGAGGGTTTGCAACAGGGAGGCTTGGAGGTCGAGTTTCAAAGATGGTAGGCTCTTTGAAGCACACTGCCAGGAGAGTGCACATTCCTGAGTGAGCGGGTGTTAGCACCTCCACCCAGGAAGGGCTTTGCCAGCAACCCAGAGAGACGAATCTCTCAACCCAAGGTTGTAGATTGGCTGTCTGGAAGTGGCAGGCTGGTAAGAACCAGTCAGTAACTATGCCAGGGTAGTTAGCTTTTGGAGGGGGCACCTCTAAGGTGACCAATGGTTACATTTATTTAGTAATAAATCCAATACTGGTACCAGTTGGGATTTATTATTCTGAGTTGTTTGATACCAAATAACCCAGGGTTCAGAGTGGCCAGTATGTAGCTGTGAAACTTGTGTTGACCAGTATCTAGCACATGTATTAAAATGGCTACTCTGTCCACTCACTATGCCTAAGGTTTGGTAAGGACATAGTGGGGGCATATTGCTCATGCAGCTATGCCCTCACATACAGTATGGTGCACCCTGCCTTAGGGATGAAAGGCCTGCCAGATGGGTGAATTACATATATTGTATGCAGTTTGTAGTTGGCAGGACACACAGGCAGTGTGCCATGTTGAGTTTATGTTTTAGGTTTGCATCAGGGCATTCAGCCTGTAATGGCAGTGCTGGGTGTAGTGGAATGCATGGCCCTCAATAGAGGGTGGCACAATCAATGCTGCTGCCCTCATGGGGCCTACCTTTAGTACTCCATGCCCTGGATACCTAAGTACCATTTACTAGGGACTTATAGGTTAGCTAAAGGGGTCTCCAATCACACCAGGGCATCACAACAGTTTTAGGGAAAGAGCTTTTGTTATTTGTACATTCTTACATATACAACCATTCCTTGTCTTTCCAAACATTCATTGTTTTTAGAGTAAGTGGTACATCAAATATATTTTGAGTTCATGATCCACCTGGAGGTAGCTAAAAAAAGGGACGGAAGGTGAAACCAATAGCAAAGGCCATTAAATGGTCCAGACCCTTTCGCATGAAATTTCCATCATCATTCATCTTACAGTAACTCCTCTATTACAAAGATAGGTTGACATGTTTCGCCCTTAATAATTTGAGGCCTCTTCAGGACCAACGAAAGACAAGATATCAAATTCTTGTTCACTAATACAGCCTCTGTAAGTGGTGAGGCGGCCAGACTGTATTGAAGAATCAATCAGACCATATTTCATAAAAGTAAGTCTCCGTTGTGTGGTTACAACCAAAAACAAGGTCACCGCTACATCAACATCTGCTCCATCCTCAAGCTGTGTTTAAAAGCCCCGTTCTTATGGCTGTGAGCAAACCTGGAAATAATCCAGAGCGCAGGCTTTCTTCCATGAATGTGCTTTGCCTCACATGGATTGAGTGGAGCTAATCTGAAGTCCTCGCCATCGCCCCATTGGTTCCTTTGTTTTAGCAGACAGGCTGGCATCCCAAGCAGAGAGGGAGAAGCTATTGTCAAACCGTTTTTTGAAGGAGAGTGTACCTCTAGTTAGCCACACCTCTGGGCTGTGCTAGGGCGCTCACACACTGAGAGAAAGGTTCTGCCATGTGGGGGGTGGGCGCCATCAGGCGGAGGGGACCTGGTAGCCCATTGGCTAGTTAGTAGCCACATCCCCCTAGCTTGTGTTGGGCAAAGAAGTGGCACCCCTGACACTGTAAGAGGAGAACAGTAGACCAGTGGCAACTGTTTTTGTGCTGTTCTCCAGCTGGACGTTGCAGTACATCGACCCCTGAGGCCAAAGTCGATCCCCGTGCTTGTGGGCCAAGGGGTCACCATATGAAGACCCCATGACACTGGCTCAGCAACCTCAGCATCCTTGAGCATCTTCAGCATCCTGCATCTCTTCCATCAGGACCACTCCATTGATTCCAACTGCAGTTCACCCATAAGACCTGGAACTGAAGACTGCTTAAACCAAGAGGTAACTACTGGACCTGACTGGTCCCCGTGACTGGTTCCCTATTGGAGTCGGATCACACAACAGTGCCCTTGTACCCATATTCAAGTTACCTGTTGTGGCGAACCCTAACCCGTGAGTCACAGTTGTAGGAAAGTATCATCTTGCCTGGCATGTTACCCCCATATTTCACTGTATATATGGTGTTTTAGTGTATGTGTCACTGGAACCCTGCCAGACAGGGCCCCAGTGCTCATAAGTGTGCCCTGTATGTATTCCCTGTGTGATGACTAACTGTCTCACTGAGGCTCTGCTAACCAGAACCTCATTGGTTATGCTCTCTCTGCTTTCTAAATTGTCACTAACAGGCTAGTGACCAATTTCACCCATTCACATTGGCATACTGGAACACCCTTATAATTCCCTAGTATATGGTACTGAGGTACCCAGGGTATTGGGATTCCAGGAGATCCCTATGGGCTGCAGCATTTCTTTTGCCACCCATAGGGAGCTCTGACAATTCTTACACAGGCCTGCCACTGCAGCCTGAGTGAAATAACGTCCACGTTATTTCACAGCCATTTACCACTGCACTTAAGTAACTTATAAGTCACCTATATGTCTAACCTTCACCTAGTGAAGGTTGGGTGCAAAGTTACTTAGTGTGTGGGCACCCTGGCACTAGCCAAGGTGCTCCCACATTGTTCAGGGCAAATTCCCCGGACTTTGTGAGTGCGGGGACACCATTTCACGCGTGCACTATACATAGGTCACTACCTATTTATAGCGTCATAATGGTAACCCCGAACATGGTCATGTAACATGTCTAAGATCATGGAATTGTCACCCCAATGCCATTCTGGCACAGCACAGACCCGGGTCCTGCCAAAGTACCTTTCCCGGGGTTTCACTGCAGCTGCTGCTGCTGCCAACCCCTCAGACAGGTTTCTGCCCTCCTGGGGTCCAGCCAGGCTTGGCCCAGGAAGGCAGAACAAAGGACTTCCTCAGTGAGAGGGTGTTACACCCTCTCCCTTTGGAAAAAGGTGTCAGGGCTGGGGAGGAGTAGCCTCCCTCAGCCTCTGGAAATGCTTTGATGGGCACAGATGGTGCCCATCTCCTCATAAGCCAGTCTACACTGGTTCAGGGATCCCCCAGCCCTGATCTGGCGCGAAACTGGACAAAGGAAAGGGGAGTGACCACTCCCCTGACCTGCACCTCCCAGGGGAGGTGCCCAGAGCTCCTCCAGTGTGCTCCAGACCTCTGCCATCTTGGAAACAGAGGTGTTGCTGGCACACTGGACTGCTCTGAGTGGCCAGTGCCAGCAGGTGACGTCAGAGACTCTTTCTGATAGGCTCTTACCTGTGTTGCTAGCCTATCCTCCTTCATAGGTAGCCAAACCTCCTTTTCTGGCTATTTAGGGTCTCTGCTTTGGGGAATTCTTTAGATACCGAATGCAATAGCTCATCAGAATTCCTCTGCATCTCTCTCTTCACCTTCTGCCAAAGGATCGACCACTGACTGCTCAGGACGCCTGCAAAACCGCAACAAAGTAGCAAAGACGACTACTGCAACCTTGTATCGCTGATCCTGCCGTTTTCTCACCTGTTTCCTGGTGGTGCATGCTCTGGGGGTAGCCTGCCTCCTTTCTGCACCAGGAGCTCTGAAGAAATCTCCCATGGGACGACGGAATTTCCCCCCTGCAACCGCAGGCAACAAAAGACTGCATCACCGGTCCTCTGGGTCCCCTCTTAGCATGACGAGCGTGGTCCCTGAAACTCAGCAACTCTGTCCAAGTGACTCCCACAGTCCAGTGACTCTTCAGTCCAAGTTTGGTGGAGGTAAGTCCTTGCCTCCCCACGCTAGACTGCATTGCTGGGTACCGCATGATTTGCAGCTGCTCCGGCTCCTGTGCACTCTTCCAGGATTTCCTTCGTGCACAGCCAAGCCTGGGTCCCTGACACTCTAACCTGCAGTGCACAACCTTTTGAGTTGTCCTCCGGCGTCGTGGGACTCCCTTTTCTGACTTCGGGTGGACTCTGGTTCACTCCTTTTCCAAGTGCCTGTTCGGGTACTTCTGCGGGTGCTGCCTGCTTCTGTGAGGGCTCCCTGACTTGCTGTGTGCTCCCTCTGTCTCCTCATCCAAGTGGCGACATCTTGGTCCCTCCTGGGCCACAGCAGCATCCAAAAACCCTAACCGCGACCCTTGCAGCTAGCAATGCTTGTTTGCAGTCTTTCTGCATGGGAACACCTCTGCAAGCTTCTTCACGACGTGGGACATCCATCCTCCAAGGGGGAAGTTTCTAGCCCTCTTCGTTCTTGCAGAATCCACCGCTTCTACCATCCGGTGGCAGCTTCTTTGCACCCTCAGCTGGCATTTCCTGGGCATCTGCCCACTCTCGACATTGTTGCGACTCTTGGACTTGGTCCCCTTGTTCCACAGGTACTCAGGTCTGGAAATCCACTTTAGTTGCATTGCTGGTGTTGGTCTTCCTTGCATAATTCCCCTATCACGACTTCTGTGCTCTCTGGGGAATATAGGTGCACTTTACACCTACTTTTGAGGGTCTTGGGGTGGGCTATTTTTCTAACCCTCACTGTTTTCTTACAGTCCCAGCGACCCTCTACAAGCTACTATTGCAATCTATTGTAACTTTACACTGCTTGCATTACTTCCTCTTGCTATTACTGCATATTTTTGGTATTGTGTACATATATCTTGTGCATATTTGGCATCCTCATACTGAGGGTACTCACTGAGATACTTTTGGCATATTGTCATAAAAATAAAGTACCTTTATTTTTAGTATATCTGTGTATTGTGATTTCTTATGATATTGTGCATATGACACCAGTGGTATAGTAGGAGCTTTGCATGTCTCCTAGTTCAGTCTAAGCTGCTCTGCTATAGCTACCTTCTGTCAGCCTAAGCTGCTAGAAACACCTCTTCTACACTAATAAGGGATAACTGGACCTGGTACAGAGTGTAAGTACTGCTTGGTACCCACTTCAAGCCAGGCCAGCCTCCTACAACAGTATATTAAAAATATTTAATGCATCAGTGAAAAGCAGTGATTTATTAATTGATACCTCCCGATATTTGTCATTGAGGTGTCTATTCAAAGATAGAAATACAATCTATTTTATAGTTTGGTGTTGGATTTTTATTGTGTTTTCTTTTTATTTGACAGTTCTGGTACATCTTAATGCTTTACACCTGTTCCTTTGATCAAGCCTGACTGCTCCAAGCTACGGCCGCCCAGGACTGAGCTGAGGTTTTACAAACAAACCTGACTTGTCTCGATACAGGATTGTGCCTTCATTTTATGATGAGGTTGCACAACCACACCATATAATAAACCACTTTTCAGACAGAATATCATCCACTCAGGGACTTCATCAGGGCTCATTCTCTACTAACAGAAGACGAAGAGTTTCAGTCAGGTACAGGCAAATCACACTGCACATCTCCTCCAATGTGTCCAGTAGTGTTTATAGTGATACAATTATCAGGCTCCTGCTCATTCAGAAGTTTATATTTCCCATATAGTATTCACAAGCAGTGTGGATCAAAGTAGATGCTGAAATCTGTTCACCTCTGTCACAAATGTTCATGAGTCCTCCACCAATTTAGGTAATGGCCTTATGACTGCAAGCCCCAGCAGTGGTGAGATAATACAGTGCCTCTAATAAAACTGAGGCTTTCCAACACTGAAAAGACACTGGGCACAATGTACACCCACAAAGTAGCATCCTGGGCCCCAGACGGACAACGTTAAGTCAAATATCATGTAAAGGTAGAAAAAGGGGATAAAAAGATAAATATGCACACATCTGTTTCCGAGATATGTGGGGTAAAGTATTGATTGTGATGGATTCTCTTTGAGGAGTAAATGACTGATATCGTTGAATATTTAGTGATATGACTCAATGTTTGATTGCCTTATCTGTGCATATAATTACTTTTTTAAGTTGTCTTTCAGGGCCAGAACCAGGCCCTGTAATCTACACTAGTTCTGGGCAGATGAACAGATGTTATGGCTATAGGAATCCTACCTTAACTTGCAGTAATGCTCCAGTCTTCCTGGTTCGAAGAAACCAAAAATGCTTGAACGAGGGGAGCTGCTGAAAGTGTCAAAGGTGACTTAATGAACAGCAAAATAAAGACAGGCGTTAGCATTTGAGCTGATCCAAGGTGAACAGGAAAGGACTGAGAAGAAGTATATGAATGGAGTTACTTTTGTAATATACTTCCTGGAGACTTACCTTTGTTATATACTTTCTGGAGAGTTACCTTTGTTATATACTTTCTGAAGAGTTACTGGAATAATACCAGCCCAGCCTGCTTCCTCCAATTTTCCATAATCTATTATTGTTTAAATTAAATCTTGTCCATGTGCATCTACCTAAAACTCTACCAGTAGCACATGGGTGCTCCGTGACCGCGCTTTCTTCACCAAGTTACTCTATGTACACTGGTAAATCACCTTTTCTGAAGTTAATAAGATGTGACGTGTTCAACAGAGTTTTTAGTTAAATATCCATGTATGCTGAAATATTCCTTGCTAAATTTCAGAGACAGTAAAGAAGAGATGTCATTTACAACCAGTTAAATACTGAGGCCCATATTTATACTTTTTGACGCAAAACTGCGCCAGCGCAGTTTTGCGTAAAAAATATTACCGCCGGCTAACGCCATTTGGCGGCGCAAACAACAGGTGGGAGACATTATTTTTGATGCACACTGCGGCCTCAAGTCGTAAAGGAAAACGACGTTATTGCGGCAGAAATGACTGTGGGTCGATTTACGACACCGCAAACCGGATATGCGCCTTTTTTTTGACGCAATAGCGTCAAAAAACACAGCGAACACAGCCATTTCACCAGAGGAGAGACAAAATGGATCCCAGATGCCACTACAAACCCCAGGAAGATGACAGCAGACCAGGAACCAGCCAGGAGGACCCACACAAGAACCAGGACACTTTTAAGAAGAAAAGAAAGTGTCCCTTTAGTGCAGAGGAGCAGGAAATTCTGGTGAAAGAGGTGACGGAACACCAGCACCAACTGTTTGTCACATTAAATTTGCCAATCAGTAGGAGAGAGGCTATATGGCAACAAATTGTCGACAAGATTAACAGTGTGGCTGAAGTACGCAGAACAGTCATCGAGTGCAAGAAACGCTGGCATGACTGCAAACGCAGGACCAAGGAAAAGATGGCCAGGAACAGGAAGGCAGCACTGCAGACTGGAGGGGGGAGTCCAGCACACCAGGAGGCCCTGGACCACATGGAGGAGATGGTCGCAGCCGTCATCCCTGAGGAGATCGTCACAGGGATTCAAGGTCAGGACAGCGCAGACTACCAGGAGACAACGCACATGCAGGGCAAGTTGCATGGGGAATTAAAATGCAATAATGTAATCTACAACCGGGGGGGATACCGACCACAAAATGCATGGTTGTCATCATATACATGGAGTGGCATGGGTAAAGGGGCACGGCATTGGGGCATGGCCTGCACAGACAGAAGCTGGGGCACACCATTACACTACACCAACAACAGTCCCATGGGGGCATCCTGTCATGACAACAATGGAGCTAAGGGAAAGCCACGACAGGAGGGAAGGCCACTACGTCAAACTTACATCCTGGCACTCGTCAGCCAACATACCCCCTACATTAACTAGGGCCCTATCAGCAATCCTCTAGCCAAACCGACAACTGCAATGTAACTGCGACAACAGTTGCCACTACCACCTCTGCTCTGTGTGCAGCTCAAGTAGCCAATGGCAGTAACCTCCCCATGGAACATACACACCTAAATTAGGGGGTGAGGATGACATCTGCAACAATCCCCAGAAACAAGACAAAGGCCCCAGTACTCTCAAATGTCAATGCCCATAGTTGTCACAAACATCAGCCAAAGTAAACAACAATAGGAGCGACACAGCTCTAAGGACACACCCATGCTGCATATGTCAGGGTCCATCCTGTGCCTGGGTAACAAGGCAACATCCCAAATGTCATACTGCTCAGACGCTCAGACAACAGCATTGAGGGGGGGGACACATGTAACTGGTCACTGAAATACACCTGCACAGTCAGAGGATGAAATAGGACACTGATACGACTATCAGGGCAATCCAATGTAACACACATTACCCAACATCAGCAGGACCCATTAACAATGTCAAAATTCATACCGGATCATAACATTGCCATGCATAGGATATGCCACATGTCTATTACATTTAAGTCGATGTGAACGATCAGGGATTGGGGCAGGTCCTGAGAGGCAAGTGTGCTGCCAGGGCAATCACAACACCCACAGCCAGTGAAAGGTCTCACCATAAGAATAGATATACACGGAGGGTCGAGTAGGACAAAAAGATGGCTATTCCCTATTTGGTACAAAGCAACACCTAGAGGCGATTAGGCAGACAAGTCTGATAACTCTATATCATACATGTGACACACAGGTTGTGCCATAGGCCTATAACAATGCCCATCTGAAGGACTGGAGATATGAACACAAAACAAGATCACAAAGTGAATTCATCAAAAGGCAGGCACGTCACGTCAAAATTGCAACAACACAGACACATTAATTGTACCCTGTTTAATTGCAGAGGAAGATGGATCTCCTGCCGATATGCCTGTCCCAGATTTCCCTGATGACATGGATGACGAGCCGATAAACATTCCCCAGGAGACTATCCAAAAGGTCTTTGAAACCCTCCAGACCCCACCTTCAGTCACAAGGAGGAGCACAGAACAAGCAGCCATCACTGAAGAACCACCCACCACCCCAATTGTAAGACCTGCCAGCTCCAACACAGCTGAGGACTCTGACGACACTGGCACCAGCTTTGAGAGAACTGTAGTTGGAGTACAGCGGGAGCTGGCCAAGGAGGTGCGGGTGGGGATGCAAAATATGGCAGCCAGCCTAGATGGGGGGGGGGCTTTCGTGCATGATATCATCTGCAGATCAGGCAACAGCTATGCAAGCCCTAACATCTATCTTGCATGAACTGCAGAAAACCCAGAAGGAAATCAGCACAGCTGTAATACAGTTGACCCAACACCTACAACAGCAATCCTGTCAACGCGTGCATGAATGCAACATTGAACCCCTCAGGGCCAACCTGGCTGCCTACCATCGTGATGTGGCTGCTATTCTCAAGAACCAGCAGGCCCTCCTTGCAGCAGTACTGCCCTTAAGACCTTCACAGGGAGCAGCGACCGGGATGTCTGACTCCACGTCTTCTAACACTGAGGTGTGTGTTGCCCCTTCACAACCAACAACAACAAGGACAAAGCAGGCAACACACACATCAGAAGAAGAAGACATGGAACAGATCACATTCACAAGGAAAATGACCCGGAAGCACTAGTCCCTGCCACATGGCCAACTATTACCAAAGTCCTGCGTTTTGAAACATGACAGTCTTACAACAACCGTACTCAAGCACTGTTCTGCTAACCACTGTATATCTTGTCACCCGGCCCAGTGATTGTCTCTCTCCTACTCATTGGCTAAGTCTGTCCCTCTGCACTGTCTGAAACAGCAACCCCAGCATGACAAAAGCATTTTGGTAAACCCTTGTGTTGGATCACAATGGAAGATATCACTATAATGGGCTCACAATCATGGACAATGTACATATAGCACTACAGCACTTTTCAATAAATAGCACTTACACAACAAATCTGTCTCTGGGTAATGTGACATATCAACTGCGCAGTAGATAATTGAAATGTCCCTACTGTCAAATAACGTAGCTTGTCAATACAACCGTCCTGATAATATGTAGTTAGAGAAATCTGCACAGTGGCCAGGATTACATCATACTCTGCCCATCCTGAGGGAATAATCTGATGAAGTGAGAAACCATACACCACCATGCTGTGTTAGACAGAAGAATGCTTCCTCAGGGGATAACTAAGTCATCAAATAGTGCCCGCTAAATGTTGTCAACATGCAAAAATAACACAATAAACATGCCACACTAATCTAAGTAAATACAAAAAAAACTGCACAAATGAAGGTGTTAACATACAAATAGGTAATCATGCCGAACTGTGTCACAAATGATGTATGAGGGTCATGAAGACAAGAATACAAGATTGCCAATGAGAACTCATCTTATAAGGGTGTGCATGATCATCACACTGCAGTCAGACCTAAAACTGTTTCCCCAATATCAAGTCTGGAAGCACTGTTAGTGACTTTGAAAACACACTTATCAACAGAAACATGTTGGGATCCATATTAACTGTGATTGGTGGTTGCAACAAAGGGTAGACACTTTGCAAGGTAGCTCTGGGCTAGCTGCCAATCGTACAGCTCAGTTGGGATTTGTTTGTAGCATAGGACACAGATGTTATAGTACAAAATTGCTGTACACTGAATCCAAACCCATGATCAAGTACCATTCAACACATACTTTTAAGGGGTAACCAAATATTTATTAAAAGCTAACCATAGATGAGGAAACTGAAGGAAAAATCTTACCTACCCTAATCTACCCTGACTACTCATTACCCACAACTGTCCCTAACTAACCTAAACTACACTTACTAATCACATGTAACGAAACGTTCTAAACATCTACCCCCCACCCCCCTTATGAGACGGGACACATTCAGGACAACACATACTAACCTAAACACATACTATACTATCCTAAACAAATATATTTTTTTTTGTTTTAATTTTTTTGTCATTTTTTTTTTTTTTTTTTTTTTTTTTACACACAAGAACCCCAACATAGCCACACACCCACTCACCCACACATGTAATAAGTCAAAAAAGAAACAAGCAGGACCCCCCACCCCACACCCACTAACACTAACTAAACTAACAGCCTATACTAACCTAACACTAAGCCCTCTAAGCCCACTAACTAGAAGAACAAGGAAAGAGGAGGGAGGGGAGGGTATCATGTCCATCAAATCAAGTGTCTAGAGGTTGGCCCTCCGGAGGGTCCTCTTAATATCCTTGACCCGCCGTTTAATGTGCTGCACGTCCCGGCTCAGGTGGCTCACCTTGGCCAGCACTTTATCCATCTTATGTTTAAGTCTATTGAAGGCTGCAGGGTCAACAGCTGGAGCAGTGGCAGTCTGGGTACCGGTGGAGGAGGTCTGTGTGGGATTTCCTGCACCGGTGGCAATGCTGGGGCCAAAAAGTCCAGCAGATGTAGATTCAACTTAGGCAGCTGTGGGTGGGGCCACCTGGCTCTGATTGGTGGTTGTTTCTGTGGTGGCTGTGGTGGGCAAAGTAGGCCCACCCTGTGGGAAGGCTCGCCATGCCCCAGAGGCACGTTCATGGCGATATCGCTGGGCCATCCTCCGGAACCCCGACTCCACCAGCAGGATGTGCTGATATCGCATGGCCCGGCGCTGAAATTCACGGACCTGGTCTGGAGTCATGTTAGCTGCTGTGAAGACAAATGCAGATATGCTACATTAGTAACTGCATTGTGTGAAACGGCACAGCAAGTTAATCAGACATTACATCTACTGTACTTGTAACAGCTCATATCACAATACAGAGCATTGAATATCCCTGAGGAAGTATATGGCAGGCCAGACTACAAAGGTCACATCACACAAAGCACATCCATATCCCACAAGATGAGTAACAACTGGCTTTGACTTGCAATCTGAGTTCTGCCAGTTATCATCTAAGAATCATGCTGCATATCCTCCACCAAGAGCTGGGCTACAAATGTCAGTGTACGGAAGCAAAACTAAAGCCACATGGTCTGCAAGTTGTAAATGGACTTTCCAGTATAGTACCAAGTGCCAAACCTGAGTGTGTATACTAGTATGCAACCAAACCGTCACTTATTCACAGGTATGTGTAACATACTGGTAGCATCAGTACTAGGTACCCCATTCACAAACCCATGGCCGTGTTTGAGGGGGGGCGGTGGATACACAACTATAATTTGCTAACAACATGTACACCGAGGAGTGTATAGGCTAATCCACACATGTTTGTCTCTACAGACACACCACAGGTAAGGTCTATCTACAATTAGGAGTCAGCAAACCCTAGAGCACTCATAGGGTCAGACATGTCAGGAAAATCAGAACTTAGTACACAACATATACTTCCAGTGAGGCCTGACTTACATCAGACACAGAGTTGCTAGAACACCCATGATCATGAATTGCATGCACACCTAGGCCATTGCACTCAGGTTCCACAGACTTGATGCACTACATGTGGAAGTACATGCTGCTAGGAGGTTCTACCTACTGTTTCAAACTTACGTAGGTAAATAGGGAAGCAGATGTCTATTGTAAAGCTATTAGCTCTACCAACCTTAGAGAATGTGGGTCTGACAGGCTGACTAAATTGGGGCTGACTTCCATTGTGACTCTTGGTGATACAAGTGTCAGAGACATTACTATCTCCTGTACTCACAGTGGGGCCTACAGGGATGTCCTACAATCCCTACATGATACCATTGGATACGCATTGGCAAACTCAAAACATGTGAGAACTGCATTCCCACTCATGGAACAAGTGAAAAGCTTGCCCAAAGCATCACACCTTGCTATGCGTCCAACTCACACGAGTCCATAACCAGCAAACACAACACATAACAGACATATCAACACTTACTGGAGTGGTCGGGGTCCTCAAATGTCTCCACCTCTCCCACAGTGTAGGGTGCCGGTCCACCTGTAAGGTATGGAAGGAAGAAATGTGCTCAAAATCTGTGCACAGTGCAACAATTTTATAATCATTTACAATGTGTAGGCTGAATAAGGACATGGCAGCCATTCAGACATGATGGTACTGCATCTGATATTTCACGGCCAACTTGCACATAGCATGGGTCTCCTGTGACAGTTACACACATATCTGCACACGTACATTGGCCCTAACTATCATGTGGTTGCAAACTTGCCCCATAATTGGTGAGCACTAAAAAATATGGAGTGTAATCGTCTCATGATGTGCATCCAAGAGAAACATCCAACGCCTGGTTACTTGAGGACTGCATTACCAGTCAAACATGCCTTGTGGCCATGACACATTTAGTGCACATAGGCCCAATGTACAGAGGGAGGGGCAGGGACTCATGTAAACCATCCTGTTGTTACAGTATAGTCAATTGATGTGGCCCAGCTATGGTGATTTGCACCAACCATGGAGATGTGAAGTCATGTGCATACACTTGGACTGCCATCCATATTTGGATTGTGGCTCAACTAATTCCAACAAACATCTTAAGATGTTAGCTGAGGGCACCTCACACCTTTTCACGATGTTTTGAAATCATGAACTGACATGTATCCAAAAAGATCAAGAAACACAATAATCCCACACATTCATAGTACTTCTGTGAACGCTTTCCTTCCACACTCACCAGACTAACATAAGACCAATGTCTGAGCCACTTTGCTATTATCCATTGTTGTGAAGGCAGCACTCATTTTCAGCATCATGTAGTGATTCTAAAGTCAGTCTAGCAATTGCATCAACATAGCTGGCCTAAATGTTGGTACATCTGTACTTCTCTGTCAATAGTACCCTATATAGACATGATTGGCTCCTATTTTGTTAGCTGTGCTGACAAAAAGGCTGCACCAATTTCCTTCATGGTAAAGTTACCTGTAAGTTTGCTGAGCACATGCTACCTGACAGCTAGCAATTGTGATCCTTGCCATAGTGCATCAATGATCCCCTTATATGTCCACAAAATTACACACAGTCATCAAGTTAGCTGGCAGACATTGCACTAATCCATTGATGTCACTACAGAGCATTCATTTGTGCACAATAACAATAGTCGTACTCACCAACAGTGCCACCAATCATGATTCCCAGGTGGTCCAAGAGATCCTGCTCCCTGGTGATGATGTCAGCCCACCGGTGCTTCAGCTGGTGGTCACTCCTCTGGCTGGCATACACATGCTGCAGGTGATGCAGCACCTTTCCCCACCGGATACTGCTTGCCTCTGTCTGGTACCCCTGTATGACCCTGCCCCCTGCCTGGATCATGAGCGGCAAGAAATGTGTCACCAGCCAGATGAAGCCCCCCCAACTCCTCTTCCCCCATCCTGCCAAGACGTGGCCTACCAGACATACTTATAAATGAAGATAAGGAATAGGGGTAAAATATATAGAAAGGGGAAAAGGGTGAAAGTAGGGGTAAAAAGACAGAAAAAAAGTAAACCTAAACACTAAAAGAGCCCAACTATCCCCAAACTAACACTACCCACAACAGACTCCCACAAACAAGAAATACACAAGATAAATGGACAAATGTAGTGTAGGAAAGTACCATCTTGTCTGGCATGTTACCCCCATATTTCACTGCATATATGTTGTTTTAGGGTATGTGTCACTGGGACCCTGCCAGCCAGGGCACCAGTGCTCATAAGTGTGCCCCGTATGTGTTCCCTTTGTGATGACTAACTGTCTCACTGAGGCTCTGCTAACCAGAACCTCAGTGGTTATGCTCTCTCTGCTTTCCAAATTGTCACTAACAGGCTAGTGACCAATTTCACCAATTCACATTGGCATACTGGAACACCCTTATAATTCCCTAGTATATGGTACTGAGGTACCCAGGGTATTGGGGTTCCAGGAGATCCCTATGGGCTGCAGCATTTCTTTTGCCACCCATAGGGAGCTCTGACAATTCTTACACAGGCCTGCCAGTGCAGCCTGAGTGAAATAACGTCCACGTTATTTCACAGCCATTTACCACTGCACTTAAGTAACTTATAAGTCACCTATATGTCTAACCTTCACCTGGTGAAGGTTGGGTGCTAAGTTACTTAGTGTGTGGGCACCCTGACACTAGCCAAGGTGCTCCCACATTGTTCAGGGCAAATTCCCCGGACTTTGTGAGTGCGGGGACACCATTACACGCGTGCACTATACATATGTCACGACATATGTATAGCGTCACAATGGTAACTCCGAACATGGCCATGTAACATGTCTAAGATCATGGCATTCTGGCATTGGGGAGACAATTCCATGATCCCCAGAGTCTCTAGCACAGACCCGGGTACTGCCAAACTACCTTTCCCGGGGTTTCACTGCAGCTGCTGCTGCCAACCCCTCAGACAGATTTCTGCCCTCCTGGGGTCGAGCCAGGCTTGGCCCAGGAAGGCAGAACAAAGGACTTCCTCAGAGAGAGGGTGTTACACCCTCTCCCTTTGGAAAAAGGTGTCAGGGCTGGGGAGGAGTAGCCTCCCCCAGCCTCTGGAAATGCTTTGATGGGCACAGATGGTGCCCATCTCTGCATAAGCCAGTCTACACTGGTTCAGGGATCCCCCAGCCCTGCTCTGGCGAAAAACTGGACAAAGGAAAGGGGAGTGACCACTCCCCTGACCTGCACCTCCCCTAGGAGGTGCCCAGAGCTCCTCCAGCATGCTCCAGACCTCTGCCATCTTGGAAACAGAGATGCCTTCTTCTGGTGGGCGCTGACCTACATGAAATGTACAGGGGAAAAAGAGAAGTCATTACCAACTGCACCGTCGAAGTGAGTGGCCCCCATCCCTGCCCTTGCCATGTGGCACATGCATTCACAGTCCTTCATGCTTGCTGAACTCTGCCCCCTTCATTCTTACAACCAGCCCTCTCCACCCAGGCATAGCCCATACAACTTGCACCCTATGTACTCACCTGTTGGTCTGGAGGACCGTAGAGTAGCGTGTACTGGGGGAAGACCCCGTCCACGAGCTTCTCCAACTCCTGTGCAGTGAAGGCAGGGGCCCTTTCCCCAGACACTCGAGCCATTGTCTCTTCCAGACCGAGGTCACAGCAGCACTTGCAGTGTAGGTCCTCTCCTGTCGAAGATCAGGTATCGAGTAATTCAACAGATAGAAAATGGCGGTCACGTCCGCGGCGGTGACGTCCGCGGCGGTGCGTATCATCACCGCCGGCGCACTTCGTCATTGGCTCCTGGGACCCATAAGGTCCAATGTTAACCAATGCAGCATTGCGCCACGGTCTTTGACCGCCTACCGCAACGGTTTACAACACCAGCGCAGTTACCTCACATCCCATTGTCCCACTTTACAGGTCAGGCAGCCGCCATTTCAGGGGCCCACATGGCTTGAATTTCAACTGCGTCACACATACCTAGGCCTAGACTCAACACACATACAGACAACTTTTTGGATTATGTTTCGTGTTCTGTGTATCTGTGGGTACATACCTCTGAGTTGTTTGACTCTGTGCTTGCTGTTGTCCTTCATAGGCACCGTCCGCTGGGACATGTGAGGAGATGGCGGAATCCTCCGGTGTACCGACCGCTGGTGGACCTGTTGACAATGGAGACCAGTACATCTCCCAGGTAAATGCTATGTTCCCTGGCTCTGTGCATGACGCCTACATCCTGCGGAATAGCAACATCCCTTATGTGATGGGTCAACTCCAGAGGGACCGTGTGTGGCTATTAGGGGACTCTTGTTACCCCAACCTGTCATGGCTCCTGACCCCAGTGAGGAATCCCAGGGCAGAGGAACGCTACAATGAGGCCCATGGGCGGACTAGGAGGGTGATCGAACGCACCTTCGGCCTCCTGAAGGCCAGGTTCAGGTGCCTCCATATGACAGGTGGTTCCCTATTCTACTCACCAAGGAAGGTGTGCCAGATCATCATCGCCTGCTCAATTCTTCACAATCTTGCTTTGCGACGCCATGTTAAGGTGAGCGTTTTCCCATTGAAATGGCTGTTTCTGCCGTGTTTTTATCCACGGTGAATCCGCCCCGGAAAAGGTGTCGGATTGGCTTGTTGTAATACTGTGGGCGGTACTTTGTCTTCCGCCTGTCTGTTGGCGGTGACCGATGCGCTGTTTGTCTGTCCCGCCGTGGCGGTCGGAGTGGTAAAGTGGCTGTCTATGTTGGCGGTTTCCGCCACGGTCATAATTCCCTTTTTTTTCCGCCGGCCTGTTTGCGGTATTACCACAGCTTTAACACCGTCCGCCATTTTTGTAATGACCCCCATTGGGCCTTATTACAACTTTGGAGGAGGTGTTAATCCGTCCCAAACGTGACGGTAAAGGGACGGATATACCACCAGCCGTATTACAAGTTCCATAGGATATAGGGGGTCATTACAACCCTGGCGGAAGGCAGAGAACCGGCGGTAAGACCGCCAACAGGCTGGCGGTCTTACTTTGCAGAATTATGACCATGGCGGTTATCGCCATGGTCATCCGCCGGTTCTCCGTTCCGCCCGCCAGTCTGGAGACTTGGGTCTCCAGCCCGGCGGCCGTCACTATACCGCCAGCGGTATTTGGACCCGGCTTACCGCCGTGGATTTCCAGCGGTTTGAACCGCCATGAAATCTATGGCGGTAAGCACTATCAGTGCCAGGGAATTCACTCCCTGGCACTGATAGGGGTCTCCCCCACCATCCACCCCCACCCCGACTCCCTCCCCTACCCCCCCACCACCCCTACCACCCCCCAAAAATGGCAGGGCCCCCCTCCCCACGCCGACCCCCAACATCACTTCACCCATACCCACACGACACGCACGCAGGCACCACCTACATACTTACACGCACACACGCCAACATACATGCCTACATCCACACACACAGTTATACACGCACACCCACATTCAAACATACACGCACACCCACATTCAAACATACACGCACACATCCATACAGACATACCCACAGACATACACACACTCATTCCCATACACACAACACCCCCGCAGGCATACACGCACTCACACACCCCCTCTACATACACACACGCACACCCCCATGCACCCACACAACACACAACACCCCCCCATCCCCCTCCCCTCACGGACGATCGACTTACCTGGTCCGACGATCCTCCGAGAGGGGATGGGAGCCATGGGGGCAGGTCCGCCGACACCACACCGCCAACAGAACACCGCCACGGCGAATCACAGGACGTGATTCGCTGGGCGGTGTTCTGTTGGCGTGGCGGTGGAGGTGGAGCAACCTACACTTCCCCGCCTCCCGCCAGTATGGCTGTTGACAGCTCTCCGTCCGTAAAAGGACGGAGAGCTGCCAACGGTCATAATAGGCAGAGCGTAAACCGCCACCAATAGCGGTCTTCCGCACGGCGGTCCCTCGGCGGTCTTTAAAAAAGACCGCTGAGGTCAAAATGACCCCCATAATGGACTCGTAATACGGCTGGTGGTATATCCAGCACTTTACCGTCACTTTTGGGACGGATTAACACATCCTCCAAAGTTGTAATAAGGCCCATAATCACTCCAGATCCACCTGCACTCACCCACCCACTCTAATCCCAACAGGAAACATCCATCCACCCCAGACCCACCTGCACTCACAGACCCACTCTAATCCCAACCAGAAACATCCACCCACTCCAGACCCACCTGCACTCACCGACCCCCTCTAATCCCAACCAGAAACATCCACCCACTCCAGACCCACCAAATCCAGACCCACCCAAAAACACAGAGAGGAGAGTGGGGGCAGAGCTCCTACCCCAGGCAGGAGCCAGGGGGCAGCCTTGATGCAACAAAGGCAAAACAAAAGGTGAAGCAGGGGCACTTGAACGAACCGCACTCCCCTCTGGGGCAAGAGACAGGACTCAGCCCTGGGTGTTATTAATAAAGCGCACTGAAGAGTCGATGGTCTCTTGGCGCTGAAGAGACACAACTTGGAGGACGCATCACTTTTACATTCTGGGCTCCCAGTGCTGTGCTTTCTTCATCCTGCATGAGGCGACCAATCAGGAGGCGGGGCTGGCCATACGTCACAGAGTGCAGCGCTATGAATGGGAGACACGGACACGCAGCGCTGTGTGAAGCATCAGAAATCAGTAAAGCGTGAACTCGTGGGGAGTGCGCATTATTGTAAAGCGCAATGAAGCATCCACGGCCTCTTGGCGCTAGACGCACACAGGGTTATCACCAGTGTCAATGCTCATGTAACATAGAGCTCACACTCCTATAACAGAGATCCAATGAAAATACCAAAGTGAAGCCAAAACAGAGTAAAAACATCAACATAAAAAAATACACTTTAGTGAGACTTGATATGTCTTTTTACTTATGATTATAAAAGTATTTCAGTAATGCTCCGGTGGCGCGCGCTGTAGACCCCTCCGGGTGCAGTACCGCAGGCCGTCACTAGGAGTCGCTAGTGCAGTCCGGGCTGGAGGCCTCTTGGCGCTAGACGCACAGGGTTATCTCCTGGCGGGTTTTATACCGGCAGCAGCGGGATTTAATGTCCCTCTCAGTACAAAAACTACAAAAAACACCCTCATCCGGTATTTGTCCTCATCACTCGCACTTTATTTAAGCAGTAAATGTCAGGAGCTGCCTAATGGCCTCCGACTGATACCTGAACAGAAAGCGCCTGTTACACTGAGCGCAGACACTTCATACAAAGCGCTGCCTGAGAGTCCCGCCGGGGCTGAGCAGGGGCTGTAGGAGGATGAGGGGGATCCTCAGGCATCGGGTACACGGGGCAAAGTGCAGCCTTTAGGCGCTAGGGACACACACATGTACTTGAAGCAGACTGTCCCCCCCCCCTTCCCCCAGGCGCTGTTCGGTGTCTCCCTGATGTTGAGGTGAAGGGGGTCCATCAGTAGTTACACCAGGCGCAGGTCTGACCCTGCATTGACCCAGAAGTAGGGGCGCAGCCACCCGGTGAAGGAGTCATTGAAGGTGTGGAGATGCTCCCAGGTGTCCGCGTTGTACACGGACAGCCGCCCCCCCCCATAGTCCAGGTACAGCCCCAGCTTCAGGGGGGTCTGATGGGGGATCAGGGGGGTGGGTGGGGAGTAGAGAGCCACGTACTGACCATAATCACCCCACCGCCACACAGCCCAGATCCCCCCCTCAGGGGAATCATCCATAGTCCCCTCCCTCCTCACGGACTCTCCTGCGACCCCCACTCTCCACCCCCCCACCTCCTGCAGCAGCTGCACCTCCCAGTAATGTCTCCCCGAGGTGAACTCCTCCCACCCCAGCACACATGGAAACCCAATGAATCTCTTGGGTTTGTCCGGCCGGGACTGCGGTCTGTCTGTCCATCCCACGCGTCTCCCGTCCTCAGAGAGGGTTAGTCCTCTATGAGCTGTGTCTGCATCCAGAGTCACCAGCGCTGCAGAGAGAGGAGAGAGAGGTAATGACGCACTGTGTGACCTCAGGCATATCACTGTCCAGAGACCCCAGCGCTTCTGAGAGAAGAGAGAGGAATTGACACACTTTGTGACGTTAGGCATATCACTACCCAGAGACCCCAGCAATGCAGAGAGGAGAGAGAGGTAATGACACGCTGTGTGACCTCAGGCATATCACTACCCAGAGACCCCAAGCACTACAGAGAGAGGGGAGAGAGGTAATGACACACTGTGTGACCTCAGGCATATCACTACCCAGAGACCCCCAGCACTGCAGAGAGAGGGGAGAGAGGTAATGATGTAATGTGTAACCTCAGGCATATCACTGCCCAGAGACCCCAGCACTTCTGAGAGGAGAGAGAGATAATGACACACTGTGTGACGTCAGGCATATCACTACCCAGAGACCTCCAGCACTGCAAAGAGAGGAGAGAGAGGTAATGACGCACTGTGTGACCTCAGGCATATCACTACCCAGAGACCCCCAGCAGTACAGAGAGAGGAGAGAGAGGTAATGACACGCTGTGTGACCTCATTCATATCACTACCCAGAGACCCCCAGTGCTGCAGAGAGAGGAGAGAGAGGTAATGACGCACTGTGTGACCTCAGACATATCACTGTCCAGAGACCACAGCCCTTCTGAGAGGAGAGAGAGGTAATGACACAGTGTGTGACGTCAGGTATATCACTACCCAGAGACCCCCAGCACAGCAGAGGGGAGAGAGAGGTAATGACACACTGTTTGACCTCTGGCATATCACTACCCAGAGACCCCAGCACTGCAGAGAGGAGAGAGAGGTAATAACACGCTGTGTGACCTCAGGCATATCACTACCCAGAGACTCCCAGCGCTGCAGAGAGAGGAGAGAGAGGTAATGATGTACTGTGTGACCTCAGGCATATCACTACCCAGAGACCCCCAGCACAACAGTGAGAGGGGAGCGAGGTAATGATGTACTGTGTGACCTCAGGCATATCACTGCCCAGAGACACCAGCACTGCAAAAAGAGGAGAGAGAAAGAGGTAATGACACACTGTGTGACCTCAGGCATATCACTATCCAGGGACCCCCCCCAGCGCTGCAGAGAGAGGAGAGAGAGGTAATGATGTACTGTGTGACCTCAGGCATATCACTTTCCAGAGACCCCAGCACTTCTGAGAGGAGAGAGAGGTAATAACACGCTGTGTGACCTCAGGCATATCACTACCCAGAGACCCCCAGCACTGCAGAGAGGAGAGAGAGGTAATGACACACTGTGTGACCTCAGGCATATCCCTACCCAGAGACCCCAGCACTACAGAGAGGAGAGAGAGAGGTAATAACACGCTGTGTGACCTCAGGCATATCACTACCCAGAGACCCCCAGCGCTGCAGAGAGAGGAGAGAGAGAGGTAATGACACACTGTGTGGCCTCAGGCATATCACTACCCAGAGATCCCAGCACTGCAGAGAGGAGAGAGAGGTAATGACACGCTCTGTGACCTCAGGCATATCACTCCCCAGAGACCCCCAGCGCTGCAGAGAGGAGAGAGAGGTAATGACACGCTGTGTGACCTCAGGCATATCACTACCTAGAGACCCCCAGCACTACAGAGAGAGGAGAGAGAGGTAATGATGTACTGTGTGACCTCAGACATATCACTGTCTAGAGACCCCCAGCACTGCAGAGAGGAGAGAGAGGTAATGAAACACTGTGTGACTTCAGGCATATCCCTACCCAGAGACCCCAGCACTACAGAGAGGAGAGAGAGGTAATAACACGGTGTGTGACCTAAGGCATATCACTACCCAGAGACCCCGAGCACTGCAGAGAGGAGAAAGAGGTAATGAAACACTGTGTGACTTCAGGCATATCCCTACCCAGAGACCCCAGCACTACAGAGAGGAGAGAGAGGTAATGACACGCTGTGTGACCTCAGGCATATCACTACCCAGAGACCCCAAGCGCTGCAGAGAGAGGAGAGAGAGGTAATGATGTACTGTTTGACCTCAGGCATATCACTACCCAGAGACCCCCAGCACTACAGAGAGAGGAGAGAGAGGTAATGATGTACTGTGTGACCTCAGGCATATCACTCCCCAGAGACCCCCAGCACTGCAGAGAGAGGAGAGGGAGGTAATGACGCACTGTGTGACCTCAGGCGTATCACTATCCAGAGACCCCCAGCACTGGAGAGAGAGAGGAGAGAGTGGTAATGACACACTGTGTGACCTCAGTCATATTATTACCCAGAGACCCCCAGCGCTGCAGAGAGAGGAGAGAGAGGTAATGACGCACTGTGTGACCTCAGGCATATCACTACTCAGAGACCCCAGCGCTGCAGAGAGAGGAGGGAGAGGTAATGACGCACTGTGTGACATCAGGCATTTCACTACCCAGAGACCCCCAGCACTACAGAGAGAGGAGATAGAGGTAATGATGTACTGTGTGACCACAGACATATCACTGTCCATAGACCCCAGCCCTTCTGAGAGGAGAGAGAGGTAATGACAAATACTAGAAAAGTGGTTGGATACAATGATATGTTTTGTATACACACACACACACACACACACAATCAATCTGCCTAATTTTTATTGACTTTAGCAAAATTAACTACTTACTAATTGTGATTGATTCATTTAAATTTGTAACTTTGTTTCTTTATTTTTTTAAACTTAAATACTAGGAAAGTGTTTGTCGACAATGAGACAGTATGTATTATATATATACATATATATTTATATGTATGTTTACATACACACACACTTTACCTTGCTTTGATTGACTTTTAGTCAAATGAACTGCTTACTATCTCCATTCCAACTAGATGCACTGCCACTTAACGTGACCGTTTTCTTGTACTGTGAGTTATCCATGTATTTTTGTACAATATTGCCTTTTCAATTTGTGTATTTCATGTATCATCAACTATGGTTTCTCACCACTTCTCTAATTAATATGCATATTTCAGAAACAGAAAAGGGAATTTCTCAGCAATTTAAACTGATACAGCAAAACCCGTCGAACTACCCATATGATGACTCAAATTCCAGATAATGCCAGCCCCACTGCTGCAGGAAGTAGGCATCCCAGATTGCCTCGGGCCATAGGAGGAGGCCCATCCAAGTGCCTACACATGCAGAGCACTATATAGTGCAGTCATCACTCCAGCAACCCAGGTCCCAGATAATGCCAGCAACCATTGGCACAGGGACTACTCATCTCAGATTGCCTCGGGCCATAGGAAGAGGCCCTTAGAAGAGCTGACACCTCCAGAGCACTATGTAGCATGGACATCACTCCTGCAGGGCGGGTCCTAGATAATGCCAGCAACCATTGCCGCAGGGACTATGCGTCCCAGAATGCCTCAAGCCATAGGAGGAGGCCTTTAGAAGGGCCGACACCTACAGAGCGCTATATAGTGCGGACATCACTCCTGCAATGCCGGATGCACCTGGGCAAAGCCAAGGGCAAGAGCTGGACCACCGAGTTCCCGTCATTGTCAGGAAGAGCCAGGGCAGGGTTAACCCCCTTGGCATTTGCACCGGTCATATGCTTGGAGCAGTATTTGTAGAGTTGTCCAGGTCCCTAGTTTGATGCACGAGTCTCTCATTTAGTTATGTGTCAGCTTTGCATTCTGGGACTTCTAGTTTTATTTTTATGAGGTGGTACATGCTGCAAATACAAAGCAGAAACCTGGCTAGATTAACTACACATGTTTGAGTCTGTGAAACCTGAGCTGTGTGTGCGTGTATTTATAAAACTAACCTTGAGGAGAGCTTACAGTTGATTAGGCTGTACAATGGTCAATATTTTATAACTAATATTTCAGTTCAAGACTAACTGAGGATCATTAATATCATGTGAGGTGGCTCTCCTCAAGCATGTGAATTATGTGGCACATATGCAATAGGGTTGACCAATTAATTTGGCAAAAAAGTCTAGTTATGCATTTACGATGCCAGTAGCTCCAACCTAAGTAAATGTGAGACCTATTGCATTGCAAATGCTTGTTTATTTTATAACCTAGGTGAAATGACTCTTGCCCCTTTTCATTCTAACAATGTTTATAGTGCCGATATAGCACTCTAGGTGGCTGTCTCATATTGTGTAAATGTAGCACCACCGGTGGTTGTGATGTAGGAGATCCTATCAAGTATGCTGAGAATCAAAGCTGGCATCATAATCCCTGTGACCTCTGATGATATCAGAGTTGGCTTATCTGTCTACCTTTAACCCACTCAACAAACTGTTCTTTGTTTTCGTAGAATCAGGGAAAGAGTAAGGAGTGGAAACTAAAGAAAGGAAATCATGTCTTTTAGAGTCCTGTTTACTTTCTTTTCCTATAATCCTTAAACTGTAAGGAGTCAGTTACTAAATCTTATGCTGGGAGACACATATAAACACATTAGAATGGCTAAGCAGCATAGCTAACTTTGTGCAAAGTGTTGTGATCAAATTTGTTCCAGCTGACTAGAAATCCCATTTTTGTTCTGTCAGCAGTACTCGTCATCGTTCTGAGAAAATGTCCCATTGACATTGTGGACACTCTACATGAATGCCTTGGCACACACCTACCTTACTATCGTCCTCACATAGCAAAATCTGCAAGTGTGAGTTTCTTCAGTGCTTGCTACAATGCTGCCTTCTCCATCTTCTTCTTTTTTTTTACCAAACCACTTTCCCATCTTCTGCAACAAAAAGCCTTCTAAAATGGTTCACATCATAGTTAGGGCTGGCAAAGTTTGGCTGCTGATTTAGCGGGATTTGTGGTTCTCTTTCCATGCAGACATGAAGGATGCAAATCTCTCTGTCTTTGAAAATTCCACAGAGTTGCTATGAGACCAGCAAAACGCATTTTCTAAAAGGGTAATCTAAACTACTTTAATCAATTAAAAATTGTGTGACAAAGGAAATCAGTTCAAACCCAAAATCTTGACAGAAGAAATGCTCCCCAAACAACAGCTTTTCTACAAAAATCATAATCAAATTGGCATCACCACATGACAGAGCATTCACCTGCTTCGCTTGCCCACTCCCTTGCAAGCTTTTCTCTCACCTTAGTGGAGACTAACAACATTCTGGACTGCCATTTCAACATTAATAGCAACAGAAGCAAAGTAGTTTCAAGCCCTGAACAAAGTTTAGATGCTTGAGATCTCAGCTGGACCCAGCAAGTGTGCTGTCCAGTTCCTTGTCAGGCACCATGGTGTTGCTCTTGGACCAATGCAAAGCCCTCAAATCATCATGAAAATCTGTACATCCTTTGAGTTGAACATGAAGGTATGATTCACAAAGGTAAGTTTTCAGTAGGTTTACACTTTGTAGCTAGTTTTTTCCACTTTTGGTAATCACAAACCCTGGTTTTAGAGTTACTTAAAAAGTGTCTTCACCCTCAGGCATTACTTCTGTGTGGGTGGGTGAGGTCCTCCTCTAAACCTCTCCCTGGCCCTCCCTAAGCCCTTCTTAGTCCTCCCTAATCCCGTTCCCTTCAGTAGGAAGTCTGCCCGTTTTCTCACTCACTCCATCCAGTCCCTCTAACCCTGAATACTAAAACGTACACTTACATGTGCTCAGACTCCGCAACTGGGGCGGAGAACGACACACGTATAAATATAGGCAGTGTGCAGTCGTGAAACTCTGCAGATAGTCTGTGATTTGCAGTTTGTAGTACATTTTGTAATACCAAAAAATGTACTGCAAAGTGCAGTTCGATAATCAGGTCCCCACTGTCTACACCACTGCTTAATTAATCTTCGCTAAACTATAACATGCTAGTGACCTCAGACAATTCTCAAATAACCAGACCAATTGGATGCTGTCACCATGCCGCTCACTGAACATCTTCAGCTCTTCCTAGAAGGGAGGATGTGCCAGGCAAGTTCTCTGCTGCCTAGAGAGCTGTGCCTCAATTTGGACAATCTTGTTGTCCTTAGAGCATCAGGAACCAGATACAATTGCAAGGTCACTAATTGCCACAACCTGTTTTCTGGTTGCTAACTCTGTGAGAAGGAAGTGTAGGCTAGCTGTCAAGACTTACTTACGAAAGCTGATTTAAAGTACAGTGTTCAGTTGCACGTAAAAGTAGATCTGCGCAAAATACATTTAGCTTTCAATCAGTGTTAATGTTTTGTCAAAATTATTAAGGCTTTTTTTTCAAAATGTATGTTTCTGATGGAGACTATTAGGTATGGATTCTTTACTTTAGAATATTCCCCACGCGTCAGACTGGAATTGGAAAAGTTAGGTGAGCAGTACCCCTGCACACCAGTAGGTGGCGTGCTTGGCTCCGTGTGCCATCGTCTGCGTGGACCGCGCCAGAAGTGACAAGCGTGGTGCCTATATCGGCGCCAGCCTAGTGTACTGACAACAGTTCTTTTCTTTCCATGCCAGGCAACACAGATCCAGAGAAGAACTACCTCCAGTCACTTTTTGACTGACCTTTTTTGACCTTTTGTTGAAGATTTCTTTAGACTATGTCCCCTGGTATGAAGGATGTCCACCAGAAAAGCAGGTTTTAAATTATGCAGCACCTGTCACAGAATTTTCTCTGATGTCTTGAGTGACAGCGCAACATCAAGACAGGCGAACACTGCCACACCATGCTCCCCAATACACTGCGGTACTGCTCCTTCAAGCTTCTCATTGCCTGCCGTTATTCGACTCTGAGGCAATCCAGGTCTCTGTCATGAGGAAGATCCTGAGATTGTTCCCAAAGTCTATCTGGGGTCCCACTCCAAGTCGTCGAGGAAGTTGGATAATTCCCACAAGAAAGAAAAGAAGTTGAAGAGGTCTTCAGCTTCACGGCACAGGTCTTTGGACGAGTTGCAGTGCCGTCGGCACTCGAGGTCTAGCTCTGTGATGGAGCCTGCACCTGGGCCGCCTCCGCACATCCCTGAATTTCCAGGAGCCGGATCGACCCCTGCCCAACTTAAAGAATCTTATGAAACTATGCACCTCATTTTTGGGTATCCCAACCTCTCTGGATACCCTTGGGCACCTACTGGTCTTCCGTCAGCGGGTTCGCCTTCGGTACCAGTCCGGCCCCAAGGATCCATTGATGGATCTGGAGCGGGCCGGATGAGCTGAGCTTCCCTGGCGTCCATTTCAGGGCTGGCACGACTGATGCCTAATGGTGGCACTGTCACGTAGGTTCTCATAATGCTAATGAGGCTACTGGATTTTGGAGACAGGATCACATGGATTGTGGATACTAAGTATGATTCCACACTACATGACGCCTGTCAGCCTAATCCGGGTTCTCCGACTAACTAGCAGCGCCTCATCTCTGGCTGAGATGATTGTGGCAACCAGGCGCGTGACAAGAAGACTCCACTGGGGAATCGTGGTCGATCAGATCCCATCCCTTTCTCTCAGTTACCCAAAAAGATTCATACAGGCAAAGACAACAAATGCAGAATATAGTTCAATAAGGATTTATTGCACTGACTGCATCTTAGATAAAAAGGCATGTATGTAATAACTAGGATGATAAAACACAATAAAAGCAAGCAGGTGACTAACAGAGTAAAACACAAGAATAGTCCTACAATACTGTCACTAAGAATGATCTATATATATATATATATATATATATATATTTCTCCTACCTACATTATGTCTTAGCACAGCGTAATAAGCCTGATCTGCCCTTTGGGTTTTCCCCCCTAGAGGATGAAGCCTGTAGTTTAGAGAGACACCGTCCCCATGTGGTCAAGGGTCCCGCTGTCTAGGCAAGTAGCTGCAGCGAAGCAATCAGCATACAGTTGTGGTCATCTGGCTGGAATCTCCATCTAACGTGTCTGGGACAAAGGGGTGTTTTTATAATAAAACAGTTGACATTCTACGAAATGGTCCCCACATGTGAGTGTGTGTTTTCTGTGAATGTTGGAGACACAGCAAACCACGTTTGTCAGCAACCCTATCTGACTGTAGCCATGGAGAAAGCACAGAGTACAATAAATGTCCTACTAAGAACGTAATGCTTTCCTAGGCGAAAGTACAATGAGATAAAGAAAAAAAAACAACACTGCAAATGTTTCTATTGCTAGAATAATAAAGCAATGCTAAATAAAATTTAACAGTGTTAAGTTGCAGAGCGGCAGGCCGAGGTGGCTAAAATAGCTATACAAGAGCACCGCCCCATCATCATTCCTGACTCCCATATGGAGCCGGACGGGCTTCGCTGGTGCCAACTCTGGCGTTGAATAGGGGCAGATTCTCCATTTCGGAGCCAATGCCTTGTTCTTATAACAGGCCTGGATTGGGTGATGATTGGGAGGGGGTCTCCGGACCCTTATGGATACCAGATATTAGAAGATCCTTCCGACAACTAGTATGAGGATCTGGCAGAGGCCAATGGACTGGACATCTCCCCAGACACTGGCCTTGTCTCTTCCCATACCTTGGCTGGGAAGGTGCCTCATTCGCACTGAGGGTGCTGGACTTACACTACCCTCAGTGACAGCCAAGACAAATGTCTTGACAGGTGCTTCAGGCGGGAGTTGCCCCCACCGAACCATTACTCCAGTTCAATGAAGGTCTTAACGACATCCTACTTGGGTCCCGGTCCAAGCCCTACACGGACTCTTGTGCTAAGGGCAATTGCCTGCCACCATTGTCACACCAAGGGGACTCCAGTTTCCTTACCCAGCACATCATCCCCGGAAAGCTCGATGATCCAGGACTCCACCTCCAAAATCAACCTTGGCACATTCCCTACCACTCCACCAGATTGGGAACCCAAAAGGCTAGATACCTTCGGGAAGAAGATATTCCTTTCTGCCAGCCTGGCACTGCATTCGGTGAACACCATGTGCTTCTTCGGACGATACTCCTATACGATCTGGGATTCAGTTGCACAAGTTCTGCCCTTGGTCCAGGATAAGGCTCAAGTCATTCTTTGTCAAGCAATTGCTGATGGGAGGGTTGCAGCCAAGTTCACAATCAGATGTGGGCTGGATACAACTGACTCACTGGGCAGAAGGATTTCATTGTAGGTGGCCCTTAGGTGCCATGCCTGGTTGAGAACGACTGGCTTTTCTGGGGATGTCTAGGCCTTATTCACAGACATGCCATTTGATGGCTCCTGTCTGTTCAAAGAGACCTACTGTGATCTCCAAGACATCCAAATAAATTGCCTTTTCCAAATCCAGACTTTGGCTGTATGTGTTGTCTCAGGGAAAGCTTCTGTTATTTTGCTCTTGCAGGATTTACACTAGCTTCGTGTGGAAAGGCTTATCAGATACAAGTTTATTTTTATCTCGTTATTAGTTTTCAGATTAACAAACCCGAAATCAGTATCAGTGACACAGTTTATTTCAAAAGTTCTCATCAATACTCACAGCATAGTATCCCACTGTTTCTGCAACAGGAGACATAAACCTGTTTTAATTCATCCCCCATATGAATCATGAATTAAGGACTAAGTGGGAAGTCCATGATCTCCAAATATTGTTGTGTTTCTGGGGGCAACAGCGGGCCAAGTATATCAACTTCTCTACAGTGGGGCATTTGTCTATGCCCAAGAACCACACTCTCATCAGTGGAGCTTTGACAGATGACCAATGATTAGCTATGTTCCACTTGGCCAATAGGGAGCCCAAGCTAATCTGTAGCCCAGTACCTCTCCGGAAACCAGCATCTTCCATTATGCTCGCTGGTACTAGTATTGGTGATGTTACGTGAAATGTAGGTCCTGAAACAGGGTCCGAGCAACAGCGGACCAATATGTCTGAACCACTAAGCAGGTCCAAGTTACATGATAGAAGTCTCTTGTCTTAGTCCCACATTTAAAGCAACATGGAGAGGGAATACATCTTTCAGAGACTTGAAGTGTGTGATATATTCTATGCATGTATTTACTTTGGATAAGTCTGTGCTTAGTCAACATTACATGCTGCAATTTGTCTTCCACTATTTACTATCATCCAGGGGACCCATGCCTTCCTCGCAGGCCTCTTTAACGCCTGTCATTGTGTTTGAAGTGTTATTTACTAGGCAGCAGTAGACCTGTGAGATGTTTGTTCTTCCCAGATAGCCCATGGTTAGTCTTGACTTTAAAGGCTTATGAACCATATGTATCATGCATTTTACCAGGCGCAAACTGCCCGATTCAAAGAATCAGGCCATTAGCGACAGTAACATGCATTTTGGTATGTATAAATTCAAAAAATGCGATTTGGTAACATGGTACCTAATCGCAATTTGGAATTGCGAATACATACTGATTCGGTATTAGGAAGGGACGTGTTCATTCCTAATACTGAATCACAGCAGCATACAAGAAAGTTTTGTGACTGAAATACACTTGCAAAACATTTGCATATTACCACCTACTTCAAGTAGGTGGTAACCGATTCACAAATGAGAAGGGGTCCCCAAGTGACTCCTTTCCCTTTGTGAATGTTAGTGAAAATATTTTTTAAGAGCAGGCAATGGTGTCGCTGACCACTGTCTGCTATTAAAAAATGAAACTTTTCATTTTTCTTTTTTAACCTCATCCTGTTTTTCTTCAAGGAAAACAGGCTGCATTTAAAAAAAAAGATTGCCTTATTTAAAAGCAGTCACAGACATGGTGGTCTGCTGACCCTTGAGGGAACCATGATTGTTGCGTTACCCAATGGGTCGCAAATCGCGACCTACCTCATTAATGCTAACGAGGTAGGTCGATTTGTGGTCCATTAGGAAATGCAGAACGAAACTCTGATTTTCATACATTAGGAATAGCAATTACCTAATTGCTATTCGCATAGAATCTCCATTAGGTTGTAGCTATTTGTAATAATGATGGATTTGACCCTTCATTCTGGTATGTCTTATACATGTCCTCAGCACATGCTGAAGCTGCAGATGTAATTGAGTTCTATGTAACTCATACATAACTCCTGAAAGGGTTTGATTGGCTCTTCTTCCAGATCCCCCCACTCTTTAATTACCAATTTTGTGCAATCCCGAGAACCCAACCTGCTAATTAACGTTGCTAGCCTTACCCAATGCCAAGGTGGAGGGTCTTTCTACACTCTTGAACAAGCAGTGGCTGCTGCAAATAGCGAGTGGAGGGCCTCATACAATTTCGGAGCCACACATGACGGATTTCATGACAACTCTACGTAATCCTGTTGTCTGGCTCCTCTACTACGTGAGATGTAACCTCATAGCACCCTCAGCGCATCAGAGGGCATCCGCCACTAGAGGTTCACAGGCGAGCGCAGGGTGACCAATGATGAAGCGTGACACCCAGGGTCGTGCGCGAGCTCATCCCGCTCATCTTGATAAATACTACTTATGTCCTTGTGACAATTGGGACACAGCAATATCCAAAAATACAGTAAATCCCAAATGCAGGACACGGGGTGTGCTTTTTGAGCCTTACCTTTGAAACTTTGAAATATATTACATCTTTATGTTTTTGCTGTGAACCCAAAGCCTGGTTCTCTGCCTAACTCATTAACCATTCATTTGTTCTTTGAAAGCCAGTGCAAGGAAGAGTGAAAGGAGCCTTTAGATGTCTCTTCGCGTTCCAGGTGGCTGCTAGCCTCTGCCAGGATATGTTATTGGTCTTCTATTGCCCTGAGGCGAAGCCAGTACAGGAGTTTTACTGCGTCATCATGAGGCTAATCTTATCAGATAGCAGACTTGCAGACTCCACATAAAAGGACCATTGTAATCATTAATGGTGTATTCAGCTAGCAGGGAGTCTGATTGACTGGCTTAGTCTGCATTCTCAGGAGCCCCACAATTTCCTTTAGTTACACCAGTATTCTAACCCACTTCCTCTCCTAAGGGCAGACTTCAGTATAATGACTATTTAATTTAGCTAGATAGTTTTCTGATTCTAGGTTAGATCCTTCCTCTCCCAAGGCGTATTTGGTTGCAGTCTCTCTACCTAATTCTGGTATGCTTAAAATACCTCAAAGTAATCTAGACTCTTGTTTACGTGCAGTAAAGTGCAGGAGGCTGACCACTCTAGCTGTCCCTGACTCACCATAGCTAGCTAATGCCTCACAGCAGCGACTGCTGGATTTCCTCGTGTGTTCTGCCTAGGTATGTTTTGCTGCCTTGTATTCTGAGCTGCTGGGAACATTTATCTGGTTATTAAAATGCACAGTGCACTGGAAATCACCCCCTCTGACTAGTATTGAGTATGAGTTGCAAACCAGAAGCAGGTGGCACTCCAGTGTCTTTTGATGAAAGAAAAATATGTGCCTTTGAAAAACCAATAGATTTGGATTTGGGCTCTTTGAGGAGATGGTCCACATGAGTGATCAGTTATACTTGCTTAATGTTTTGCACTTGGAATGAATAATGATCTCCTCCGTGAGCCTTTAAATCTTGAATTCTGTGTCCAGAAGAGGCCAGTGGGACATTTTGAATGATTTAATGTATTTATTTATTCATTTATTTTTTTACACAGGAGTTTCTCTTCTTAGGCAGTGTTGTTCTGGTTTATAGCTATATGGTACATTTTTTTAATTGAGCTTACATTCTGCTTTCAGGGACTTCATGCACACTGAACAAAGCAGTCACATAATTCAGAAGCTACAGAAATTCTTATGTGAATGACATGAATGAAGGGAATGATCTAATTCTTTGCATCATGGTCTCCTATCATGTTTTTTTTTATTTATATAGATTCTTATAGCCCCACGTAAGAAATTGGAGTGTTAGTTGAGCAAGATAGGTACTCACCTCAGGAAATACCCACAATCCTTGTTAGGGCAAACAACCAAATTCACTAAATTGACCTGAGCTCAACCCCCTTGCATCTATGACGGGAAGCACACAGGCTTAAATTGGAGGCAAGGTGTAAAGCTGTGGTTCTCAACCTGTTGACTGCTGTGGACCCCCACATAAACATTACTGGAACCTAAGGACCCCCAATGAATCACTATTGGAATCCGGGGATCCCTACTGAGTCATCACTTGAAGCAGAACACCCCAGCCTAAGCATTTTTGATGTTTTGAACTGCAAAACAGTACACAAAAATATATAAAAGCAAACATTTCTCAAACAAATATGCAAAATACGTAATCATTTATTTAACCCACAAACACATTTTCCAAAAATATAAATTGTAATGGGAAGGTATGACCTTTTTTAAATTAAGTTGCGGACACTATTTAATTTATATACCCTTTATTAATCTGCTAATATTACTTACATTTTCTAAGCAGTCTCTGACCCTCTGAGTAGGCTTCGCAGACCCCCAGGGGCTCCCAGACCATAGGTTGGGAACAACTGATGTAGAGTATTTATGAAGGACTGTTTTATTAGTTCATAACTACGCTACAAGTTTGCAATAAAATTGACATGCAAGACCTTAAAAATCCCAAAATGAATATAAAATGTCCTAGCAATCGCTAAGGAAAGATTACATTCTATTAAGGACACAGAGGTCAGGAGTATGCTAAAGTTCTTTATTTTCTCCACTCAGCAGCCTCAAAAGACACAACAATGAAAAGACTACAAATCCCATGAGTGTTTGCAGTAGTCTTTAACAGCAGCCATAGAGAACATCCTAATAAATGCAGCATCAAACAACAGCACTTCCTCTTTTGGGCGAGCATCCAGAATTCTCCTGCATTATCAAAATTTGTGTACCTGGTCTGAACCTAAAGAAGTTAAATAATACAGAAAATAATGATTTCTCACCGTTGAAAAACTCCTTCAAATCCAAATCAATATCAGTACATAGCCGCAGACAGTAAATGCAATACACTTGAACAATATAGCAAAACAGTGAAAGATATTTTGCACAGAACAATATTTGTACTCGTACTTAACCTATTCAAGGTCAAAGTAAATTAATAATATATTTATTCAACACCATGCCAAGCTGTATCTCTTAATAGTAGAGTTTGGAACCAATGAGAGAGGCGCTCTGCTCCAAAAGGCCAGGGTCTACCCAACATCCCCTGTAATCTTCCAAGCAATGAGGAGAAGAGTTCCATCCTCAACCAAAGGGTGTAAGTCGACATGAGGAGCAGTCAGTAGAAAAGGAGTCAGGGGAAGTGGGATTGGAAACTCCACGGAAAGTTCCAGAAGAACTGAATACTAAACTTGCAACTTCCAGAGCGGCGTCACCAGTATCAACTCCACCTTGTGTCATCTGATTAATGCTGTGATCCTCGCTATCATCGAAAAAGGGGGAAATGTGAGCCCCCAAAATTGTCTCTAGGCCTGTAGGAAGGCATCCATTGTCTCCGCCAGAGGAACTGCACTCTAACTGAAGAAACTTGGAAGTTGATGGTTAAGTCTCGAGGCAAAAAGCATGGACCCCAGTTATCCATTATTTTCTGAAAAAGAAAAATATCTAGTTTCCACGCACTGTAGTCCTTCAGATTTCTGGAGTGCCAGTCTGCTGACTGATTGAGCTTTCCTGGAAGATATTCTGCGTTCACAGTCAAACGATGATCCAGACAGTGGTTCCAAAATTCTCTTGCCAGCTCTGCTAGTACTTTTGACTGTGTGCCCCCCAGTTGATTGATGTATCGGACTCAAGAGATGCTGTCCATCTTCAGAGGAATGGAGCACAACACCTTGTTGGCCGCTAAGCTCTTCACTGCGAAGGAACCTGTGAGGAGTTCCAGACAATTGATGTGAATTTTCCCTTCTTGTTCTGACCACTGTCCTCCTTTGGTAATATCCTCACAGCGAGTGTCCCATCCTAGGCTTCTGGCATGGGATTCTGCTATGAGGCTGAACCTCATGGCTCTGCAGCTCCATGCGTATATGTGGTCGAGCCACCACCGGCGTTCTGTCTGAGCCTCTGGGGAAAGGGAAACCTCATGCACATATGTCAACCCTCTCCTGAGGTGTTGAGCCTTCAGATGTTGTAGCGCTCAATAGTCAGGAGGCCAGGGGAAATCGCCTGTATCGATGGGGACAGTAGACCAATGAACTTGTCAAGGTGACAGAGTGAGAACTTCTTATCCAGTGTCTTCTAAATTTCCCGACACATCAGAAGCATCTTCTTTTGTGGTAATCAAAGGGAATGATGTATCATGTCCACCTCAGACCCAAGAAAGGTCATCCGTTGGGTTAGGACGAAGTTCGACTTCTGTACTTTCACTATAAACCCCAGATCCGGTAGGAGATGCTTTGTCATCTAGAGGTGGGATGGCCTTGTTCTAGTACAATAAGAGAATGGCGTCCATGTACACTATCAGCTGGACTCCTCATGCCCAGAGCCATTCCTTAGCCTGAAACACCAAGGTGCAGTAGACAGTCCGAATAGTAGACAAGTGAATTTGTAAATCTGGTTGTCCCACTCGAACTGCAGGAAGCGTCTGTGAAAGGGAAATATCGATATGGTAAGATAGGCGTCTTTTCGATCGAGTCTTACTAGCCAATCATTGGGTAGCAATATGTTCCTGAGGAGGGGAATGTCCTCTATTTTGAAGTGGTGATATACCATCCACTGGTTGATTCCCTCAGGTTTATAACTGGTCAGATACCTTTGTCCTTTTCAACCAGAAAAATGGTGCTTAAAAAACATCTGGGGTAAAGTGTAGTGTGGTCAGTTTTGTGTATCCTTTACGCATTAGCTTCAGGCTTTAAGCCTTTGTGCACTTTGCCCTGGATATATTTTATTCCTTTGCTCGCAGCTTAGAGCCTCTGTGCACTTTGCTCTAAATGCTTTTTATTCGTCTTCGTACTGTTATTTTTCAAATAACCAGTTCTACGGTCTTGTTTTATTTTTTATATCACACTGTCTAGCCTACTTCAGCACTGGAGTTCTCAATAACACATTCCTGTTCACTCTGTGCTTCAGTCAAGGATACAGTCTGGTACATTGCCGATAGACGTGGTAGGAGTTTAGGCCCATATTTATACTTTTTGATGCTAAACTGCGCTAACGCAGTTTAGCGTCAAAAAGTTTTGCGCCGTCTAACGCCATTCTGAAGCGCCATGCGGGCGCCGTATTTATGGAATGGCGTTAGACGGCGCAATCAGACCGGCGCTGCCTGGTTTGCGTGGGAAAAAACCACGTAGACCAGACAGCGCCGGCGTAGGGGGAAAATGGCGCATGGGCGTCTTAAAATGGGGCAAGTCAGGTTACGTCGAAAAAATCGTCTTAACCCGACTTGCGCCATTTTTTAACGACGCCCATCCCCCATCAACATGACTCCTATCATTGTAAAGATAGGAGTCATGCCCCCTTGCCCAATGGCCATGCCCAGGGGACTTCTGTCCCCTGGGCATGGTCATTGGGCATAGTGGCATGTAGGGGGGCACAAATCAGGCCCCCCTATGCCACAAAATATTATTTAAAAAAAATAAAAAAATACTTACCTGAACTTACCTGAATGTCCCTGGGGTGGGTCCCTCCAGCCTTGGGTGTCCTCCTGGGGTGGGCAAGGGTGGCAGGGGGGGTCCCTGGGGGCAGGGGAGGGCACTCTGGGCTCATTTTGAGCCCACTTGTCCCTTAACGCCATGCCTGACCCAGGCGTTAAAAAGCGGCGCAAATGCGCCGTTTTTAGCCACGCCAACTCCCGGGCGTCTCTTTTGCCCGGGAGTATAAATACCACGTAAAGGCCTGGGAGTCATTTTTTAGACGGGAACGCCTCCCTTGCATATCATTAACGCAAGGAAGGGGTTCACGCTAAAAAATGACGCACATTCCGGGAACTTTGGCGCTATTCGCCTCTAACGCCATAGTATAAATATGGCGTTAGTTGGCGTTAGTTTTGCGTCGAAATTGCGTCAAAAAAAACGACGCAATTTCGGCGCAAACGGAGTATAAATATGGCCCTTAGTCTTTTGCGTTCTTGCGTAGGGATCACGCTGACATGTTAGTTATAAAAACACTTCCTTGTACCAATACATGGAAAAGGGAGATTCCGACCACGGAACCACAACTAGACGCTGACTGCCTCGTTGCAGATGCTGAACCAGATCACAGGCCTTTGCTCAGGTATGAGGGTTGATGTCTTCCCAGGGAATCTGAAAGGCAAGTTAGAAGCTTAACATGCTGTGCTCGAAATAGAACTAGCTGAGAGAGAGTAGAAATTGTTAACACCATGATAGCGTTATTCTTATGTTTCACTCTCCTCGTGACTATTTCAATACTACTGTGTTGTATGGTTCTGGTTATTGCAGCTCACGCCTTAATATCTAAAATGCAGTTGTTTTATTAAAACATTATATAAAACTTAAACTGCCTTTGTCATTTGTATATGAGATCATACTGTAAATGAGAGAGCTGGTTTGGATCTGAGTGACCACGACTTCCCTGAGAAGTTCCAAAGATGTCATGCGCTCGGCTTCCCAATCATCTCTTCCCCCTGGGAGAAATGAGGCACTGCTAGTTAGCCGGAGCCAAACCGGGTTTAGGGTGACAGAGGTCCTTCCAAGTGGGTCAGACTCAGTCCCCCACACCGTGAACGATCCTGCTGCCTAGAAATCCAGTAGTCTCATTTAGGATAATGAGAGCCCACGTGACATGGCGCCGCCAACGATTGGTCTGGCTCTAATTTTCGGGTCCGGCTGACTCTCACGGTCTCATATATATATTGACTCCTCGGTTCCGTTAACGGAGACGTCCGTGGGACTGAGGATTTCCGCCACCACGGGATAGGTGCATCCTATTACTTAGTGGTCGGTTGTTCAAGCTTGAACTTTGAAAGGAAAACCCCGATATTGGTGTGCCTTCTCTGCCCTAGTGCTATTTTTATAATGGCGAATCCTCAAGTAGTGAACATAGCGCTTAATATGCGCCAACCGCTCACGGGACATCTGATAGCACATGGTCAGACGAACCAGGGGGGTCCGGTCACGTTTGTGATGAACGCCCATGCAGCTTATAGAACAGAGGTTTTTTATTCTTGGGTCGTGTTTCCAGCAGTTGATGGGGGTACAAACACTTTTCATGATTATACTATTGCGAATGTCCCTGGACAGTACAGGGCATATGCATACTTGGAGATACCTTTATCTTATCAAGAACACCATAATTGGCTTGATGGCGCCCTCCCACACACAGTAGCACAAGTTAGGTTAGGTCCACTGAGTAATGATGGTCCTACCTGGCCTTTATTGGCTACATATACACCATATCCTGCGGTTGCTAACTTGGCAGTGGCTGAAGTTCGTCGTTTATATATAGACTTAGCTACTACATACAGAAGACTGGTTCAATTTGTGATGCAGACTTTAAATACTAATGCAGCACGTGCTGCTCCGGCGCACCCACATGCAGTGGTTCCGGGTATCAATCCGGCCACTGTACACTCAGTTATGGGTAAAGTACCGGCTAAACGTGAGGAAACTCCATTTTGGCTGGCGCAAAAAATTCATACGCTGGAAGCAGTATTTCCCCATATGGGACCTCAGGATAAACATAGAATATTGAAGATGTGTTTGCTATATGGAATGGTTCCTACTGTGGACCTTTGTAATACCTGGGGCACGGTGTTTGCCGCGCTCTACACTACAGCACACGGTACACCAACATTGGCTAATCTACCGGAAGTGCTAAAACAAATTCAAGATGAATATGGGGCTGCCCCAGCCTTAGATTTAGGGATGCAGCTGATGGGCAATTTTGCCGCAGTTTCTTCTATTATTTTGAGTAATCTCAAGGGAGAGGCAGTGGCGCTGGCCGTGCGTATGCGTCTTCGAGACGTTCCGCAAATTAATCAGGAGCGGGAACTGCCGAGAATAATAGCAGAAACATATTCAAGTATCGGTCGTGATAGCCTTGGGGCTAGACCGCAAAAACCCCAATTACAGGGTAAGAATAGTAAAGATAATACTAAACAACAGCAACCTGAGGGTAATAAAAAGCGCTGGGAGAAAAAACAACAAACACCTAAAAAAGTTAGGGGAGAATCTCCGCAACCGGAGACCCCGCAGAATAGGTATTATCTCAGGAATAGGGATAATTTGAAGACGCCTGATAGATATCAATACACTGATACACGCCAACCTCGTTCCTTTCAGGACTCCTCGGAAAAGAGAAATGAGAGAGGTGGGCCGTCAGAGCGGAGAACAGAGTACATGAAACCGAGACAGGAGTCACAACGCTCAATGGAGGTTTCTGTCAAACAAGAAGAGAAACCAATCCAACAAAAGCAGCAATTTAAAAAGAAGAAAGTGGCGGCGGTCTCAGTTAGACATGCCACTCAAGAAGAGAGTTCTCTTGAAGAACAAGACATGGGCGTTAGCACTGTTAGACAGCGGGCAGAGGTCACAATAGTTCGCCGGAGTCTTCTAGAGCATCTGGAGGTGAAAGCAACTGATGACTTCATACAAGTCCAAACAGCAGATATACGTGTCTCTGATCCCGATAGAGTATATACAGTAACTTTACAATTAGAAGGGGACATTGGACGCACTGTAAACGCCATCTTTTGGGACCGTGTGGTCAAATTGTATGACGTTCTGCTGGCCGAACAGGATTGGCCACCTGACTTTGTTTGTGACTGTCCAGTTGGGGAGGAGGTTATTACACCTTCATTCTCACCACTTGTTCCGGGAGAACTAGCAGAGTCCTATAGTAAATCATGGGCTCTAGCACAGGCCCCCACCCTATATATAAATAATGTGGGGTGGGATAGACATTCACCTTATGATGTAATTTCGATAAAAGGCGAACCTCAGCCACAACCGCAGTATCCTATAAAATTTGAAGCAAGGGCATCGGTAAGGAAAATTCTGACACAATTGGAGTACCAGGGAGTAATTGAACCCTTTGTCTCGCCGATGAATAACCCCTTGTTTCCAGTAGCAAAACCGGACCATTCTTATAGGATAGTGGTGGATTACAGACATTTAAATGGACATACACGCACATATGCAATACAGAATTCACACAGCGCAGCGCTCATGAATAATATAGTGCGTAAGAAATACAAAACAACATTAGATATCTCGAATGGATTCTTCTGCCAAAATATAGCGCCCGAAAGTAGGGACTATACGAGCTTTTCTGCGTTTGGCTCTCAAAAAAAGTTTTGTCGTCTGCCTCAGGGGTATAAGAATAGCCCAGGACTATTTTCGGCTTGTGTAACTGAAATTTTGCACGAGTTGAACCCTGAAGCTTTATCATATGTGATTGATATATATGTGACGGCCATGAGTTGCTGCAACATCTAAGGCGGGTAGCACGCATTGTTGTGGGATTTGCTGAAATTGGCTACAAATTTAATTTAAAAAAATCGAAGATTGCCTTCCTCAGCGTCATTTTCCTGGGATATGAGTTGTCGAATGAGGGCAAGAGCTTAGTGCCACACTTTTTGGAGAAATGTGCTTAGTTACAACCTCCTAATACGGTTCGGAAACTCCAGTCATTATTGGGGTTTCTGAATTTTGGCAGAACTTACATTCCTGATCACGCTACACATATAAAACCCTTATACGAGTTGATTCGCCCAAATTTTTCGAGTAGATTTTGGATGATTGAGCATACACATATTCTTCGAGATTTGCAATCTGATCTCTTAGCAGTAAAGCATTTACACACACGGGACAATAAAACGCATCTGGTCATCAGGGTTATGCCTGGTGCCGTTGGATTTACATATGTCACCTTTAATGAGGGTGAGACAGTCCCGATAGCATACAAGTCTCACTTGTATTCGGCTGCAGAACAACGTTTTGCACAAACTGAGAAAATTCTCACTGCTGTACAGATGGCTGTTATTAAAGAACGACCTCTTGCCCAGGGCCAACGCATTATTGTTGTTTCCCCGATTCCGGCCCAGAGGCTGTTACAAAAGCGAGTGTTCCTAATTCGAAAGCTTTACACCCGCGATGGATACAATGGGCAACGTCTTTGACAGCCACTGATGTAGATTACATATTTGACCCTAAACTGCAGACTCAAGAATTTCTTCAATATGAAATGGAGTACCCAGTTCCCGCTGGCACATTGCCTATTGACCAATATCAGGTGGTCATGTATACCGATGGCTCTGCGCAACCAGCGGTTGGGACTAAACAACAGTATTCAGCTGCATGTGCGGTAGTGAGCGGCTATATGGAGGGGGAGAATTTCTGCCCCCAACATACTTATACACAGACCTTGGGGGATTGTACGGCACAGTTGGCTGAGCTGAAAGCTCTATTGTTAGCCTTGGAACACGCGGACCCGGCGATATTTACATTGCTGGTCTGTGACTCCTATTACTGTGTTCAGTCTTTCAATGAATCAGTGGCGGTTTCTGTACGAGGGCGTCGGGGCTCCGCCCTCGTAACAGTAACAAAAAAAAAAAGTGAAAGAAACTCCCCTAACTCCCCCTAAAACAAATGCACACACCTCTTTCTTGCTTGGGGCTGGGACCTGGCTCGGGGCTACTGTGTCTCACGTGACATGAGACTGGCAGGATCAGGCCCTCCCCTGAATGAGTCTATGTTTGCAGGGCGGATAAGCTCACAGCCTGAGGCCTGTGTGGTCATCAGCTCGGCAAAGACATAGCTCAGAGGACCAGTCTCCACTCCCTAATGACGTGTGGATAAACTTAGCCCCGGGCACTTCAGGTTGAAGCCCTGTAGCGCTAGGGGCTTCACGTCAGTCAGGGATAGTGGAGGAAGGTCACCCCACCCTTTGCCAATTCGTCACAGAGGGTGGGTCTAGCCCTGTGACAAATTGGGAAATGTTGGGAGGGGCTGCAGGCAGCAAGCTCCAAATCGAGTCTGCGTAGTTTGTGCAGAGTGCACTGTTAGCAAACACGAGGTGTTTGCTTCCCGCGCTGCGGTTGGGAGTCGGTCTCGGTCTTACGGTAGACTCCCAGCCACACACCAGGTACTTGGCAGGCCTCCTGCTGCTGAGCAGCCCAGCCCGCACCAGCAGCAGCGCGCGTGCTCCCTCCACCTGGGCTCAGAGTCATCACCAGCACCCCGGCCTCGCCGCATGGCTTCCAGGCGCTTTAATTCATGTAAGGATTACTGAATCTGATCATAAAATATAAAGATACAGGGTTAATGTTTTTTTGTTTTACTGCCATACGTGAGATTGAGTTGGTTATTAATAGTGTGGATCTGTAGATATTTAAGAAACTTCATCATTCTTCAATTGATCTATTTTAATTAGAGGCAGACATATATATGGGACACATCGGGTTCACTTAAATGCACGTGCAGCACACTGCAGTAATCTCACCCCGGGACAAGTGGGCACCACCGCAGCTGAGTTATTGAACATTACCTGCCATTACCCACCTAAAGCTCACAGGGCGGAGATTGTCTATCTTTTGGGAGTCTTGAAAATATACAGAAGCGCTGGTCCTTGGTAGACAATGGCATTCCATAGGCAAATCTTTGCTTTTAAAAAGTTTCAGTCTTTGCTTTTGTTACCAGATCCAAAATTGTTACTGCGCACAGCTGTCGCTAGTATCACATCGTAGCGCCTGATGATTTTTTTTTCCTGTTAAGCACGTTCAGTTCAGTTAAACTGTGCCTAGGTCCGTTTTTTTTTAAATGCTACTAATATCCAAATAAAAGTCTTCATGGTCATGTTTTCAGGAACAAAGACGCACTACTGCTTTCCTAAAAGCCGCAGACGGCATCTTGTGCGTGCTCCCTCTCCCCTTATTTTATGTTCCTCCTACTGATCCACTGGCTTCGCTGGAGGCTTACTGTACATCAAAGCGCTCTGAAAAAGCTAGAAGTCTGCATGTGGGCGCTATATAAATCGCCTAAATAAATGAATCAATAAATATCGACTACGATAGAATGTGTGCTGCCCTTTTAGCGTAGCAAGCACCCCAATCAATGGCCTTAAAACAAGAAAGGAATACTCTCTGCCGTTCCCAAATGTATGAACAGCAATGTCGGTGGGTAAAAATGTTTCATAGAATTCTCACACGATCGGTAGGACTGCGTGCCAATTTATTGCATCACATCCAAATGTATATGACAAACGGGAAGATGATCCAGTATTAACAGTAAGCCCTATGGGCTGATAGAACTTGAGCAATATACATTATTGGAGCTACCCGCACCTTTATTTCAAATACGTGCTTCCACGCAGAGCGACCTTGAAATATGTGTGCGGTGTCTTATCGTCAAAAGATATTGAAGAAGCACCTTGACGTCTGCAAGCACACTTCCTGGTATGAAGAACAGGATACTTTCAAGATGGCCACATGTGTGTGTTTGCCTTCTAGGCTTTAAAAGAAAGCCATGAAACTGTGTAAAACCGTATTCTAAATGAGAGAAAATATACTTACATGCAGGACTTTCCTCTACCACCTGACAACATAAAACACTAACATTTAAAAAGTCACCAGTGGTCTCCATAAAAGGTGTGCTGTTGACGGGTTGTGCACTGGGCTACCTCCTCTGCACATGGAATAGGGACTGACAGGGTGTGCACCGAGGCCTTCTGCACTGCACTTGCAACAGACGTGAATCATACAGCCTGTAAACATATTGTCACCATACAATGGCACATCATTGTGAAAACAGAATTGCGTGAAGTTCACTAATATGTGCTTGGCCATTCAATCTTTGGTTCTCATGTTAGGGGCAAACATATATAAAATATGATCTGTTATAGGGGCGGGATAGAAACAGGAAGAGAGCATTGTCCACGTGGAAAAACTCTGCAGAAATTGCCCGTCATGTAACTCGCCATTCCCGAAGAGTGCAAACGGTCTGTAACGCATTTAACAGGCACTAAAAGAATTTGCTCTGATTTCTATTTTGCAAATGAGATATGCACTGATAGCGTGTGCACTGAGTTCCATACACTGTCTGTAAGGTTATAGACAATGATAGCAGTGCTTAATTTGTAAATAAAAACGTGCCAGTGCCCAAAGCCATCCTCTTAAACATACGGCTTCTGCAATTAAATTTGAGAACACGTAATACTCAGGCATCTAGGGGCTCTTCAATCCATATAAAGACACTCCCTGCCCCCTCAGCTCAATCTAGCAGCTTTCTACTTTCTCCCTTAGTGACGCTTTTTCGTTTTTCCCTTCTTCCATCTTTCCCATATGTATCTTTGGCTCGCAGCAAATGCTTTAGGCAGAAGAATAAGCCCCGGCCCTCAAAAATAAGTGCCGGTGTTCAGCACCGGAAACAGCAAGCACAATTTTAGCACTGACTGATAGGATGCACTGTGGTACCCACACGATCTGTAAAACAGATACTGATTGGGTGTGCACTGGATTATCACAATATAAGACAGGCAATGACGAGGTGTGGCATGCATAACCATCCTGACAACATAATATTGGCATAATTGGCATAATATCTGACTGTGGCCAATTATATTATATGAATATTTGTTTGAACTCCTGTGTGCTTGGCTTCAAACAGATGCTTCAGAAAAGAAACAGACACACACTAAAGATAAGAAAAGCATTTTCTGTGTTGCATGTATATATTTTATCGCTCCTACGTTTCTCTTTTTTTAGTGTATGTGAGTTGCCTTTATGCATGATCTTGAGTTTCAGTATGGGAAAACTAAACAATTTATTATTGTATGTGGACTAAGAAGGCATTGACTTTGTTGGACCATCCGGAATGCCATTTTATCTCTGGCATGTACTGGCTCAATAGACAGCTCCAACCTTTTTATGCAACGGCAACATCATTAAAATGGTATTATTCTCTATATATCCGCCTGACATATTCACATGGAGAGGAGAACTCATTTCACAAACATATTGTGAGTGAGATATCAACCCCAAAATGTCTTGATGCTGTACACATTGCTAAAGAAGGAAGTCAGGCTTGCCTACCAAGCCAGGCCAATGAAAGCTATTTTGGTCTTTTTTATCTTAAAAAATGTATCTCTATTTTGTTAAATAGGATTTGCAGAAGAAAGAGAAATTGCTACCAACCTCTGGAAAAAATGCACACGCACATCCCTCTCGACGCCAAGCCCAGCCCCACCACTCACAAACCTCACCAGCCGCCACTGCAATGAATATTTGCACTACTGGAGGTTGAATGGGTTCAGAGATTCCAAGGGTAACACCATTAAACACAAATTGCTGTGGGGGAAGGTTGCGGATCTGAAAGAAACGCTTCCTAATGTCCATGTTGTGCATACACTTGGAGACCAGCGCGTTGGAATACACGTTGCTGGGAATACTTTGGCTGATGAAGCCGCAAAATCGGCAGTGGCAGTTGCCACTGTGGCCGCAGTAACTCGTTCGAGTTCCAAACAAGACACAGAGATTTTGGCTGCCATAAAAGCTACGGCTGATGGCACGCCATTTCCTAAAGGATTCCCTTCTAAATATAGTTACTGTATGGGTGGTATGCTCAACGCTGTAGTTAAAATCCCAGGCGTTGGTGTACGTGAAATGCCCAATAAAATTGAGCGATCTCGATTAATTACTGCAGCACATGAGGGGGCGGCATCTGCGCATGCGGGCGTGGCTGCCACGATTTCACTCTAACAGGCTTGTTACTGGTGGCCTGGTCTCTATAAAGAGACAAAGCAGTATGTCCTTTGTTGTGACGTCTGTCAACAAATTAAAGTTTCCATGGTTAGACGCCCGCATCAGACGCCCCTTCTCATATCAAATAAACCTTTACAGTGTGTGTACTTGGCTCATTGTGGTCCGCTGACGCCAGATAGTGCATACAAATATATATTGGTTGCTGTAGATTCGTGCTCCAGCTTTGTGTGGGTCTGGCCACAGCGCTCGGCTGACACTCGAACAGTTATTAAAGATTTGCGCATCTTTGTCGATACATTTGCAGTTGCGGCTTTTCATTCGGACCAGGGCCCTGCTTTTGCCTCTAAGGCATTCAGGGACACCATGGCTTCGTTGCGGGTCCAGCTCCAGTTCTCGTCTCCATTTCATCCCGAGGGAAATTCTGTTGTGGAGCGTTTAAATCGCGATTTAAAGCAATCCTTAATGGCCAGAGTTATAGGTACGGGTCGTAGATGGCTAGCCCACCTGTATGGAGTACAGAGAGCACTTAATAACTTGCCTAGAAGGTCCCTGGGGGGTCGTACTTCATATGAGTGCCTGTTTGGAACACAAATGTATGTTCCTGATCTAGATAGTCCTGGTGTGGAGACGGCAGATACGCCCTTTCACATAAATGATCGTGTCACTGTTTTGCAGGATTTACAACAATTCCGTGAAGATAACTCTCTGCAAGTGCTGCCTCCACAGGAATTAAGGATGAACCAGTAACGCCTACTGGTTGGATTCCCAGGATCGGGGATCTTGTGCGTGAAAAGGTCGCAGTGAAAAAAGAATTTGGTCCTTCTTATCGGGTGCCTGTCCCTGTGATAGGGATCAGCGGCACACGAACTGTAATTTTACCACCGTTGCAAGGTGCCAAAGGAAATCGCTTTGTTTTCATTGATAATGTCAAGTTACAACATGTGGCCAATTCTGCACAGCAGACCAAGAGGGACACCCAGTAGTTCCGGAATCCCTCTCACTACTGGGGAAGAAGTCCCGCTGCAGGTGATTTGCACCAACGCTATTTCCTCTCTGAGCTTGGGGAGGGTGGAAGCTGATCTTGCGATTGTTCAACAGACGGCGAATAATTTGGAATCTTTTGACCAAGTTGCTGTACGTTCTAATGATATTACTGAGCATGTGGTTTATAGCATGCCAAGGCGAGAGCCGCCATCTGCTTCTTTGTTTACGGTTGCACCTTTTGCGAGAACTGCCTCTGGCTGCTTCAACACCACTGATGATACCGTGTCGGACTCCTCGTCCTCTTTACCATCAGCCCAGGGTCCACGTAAGCTGCTGTGTTGGCTGAAACACACATATTTTGTTGTTCCTTGGAACTATCTGTGGCTTTTTATGACTGTAATGACTCTTTTCTTGTTGCTGGGATTTGTAGTTACTTTTTTTTTGGTAATACATGGTCATTTTCTTCCTGAACGATCTGACATTGAGCACGTGGAGACAGTGTTGAAACCACATTTTTTGTCTCATATGGTTCGAAGAGACTTGTCCTTTGTGAATATTTCTGCAGTGCCTATTCCGGATGGGATTGTGTGGGATAGAGTGATGTTTGATATATATGGTCCCACTGAAATAATTCAAATACCGTATGTTCTCAAATTATCAATGAATGATATCGTTAACCAGGCATTGTATCTGATGATTGGGAAGTGAAGACAGTGGATTCTATGTTGACGGAATTGCAATATTATACTGTCTATGAAAATGAAGATGCTTACCTATTTAGAGATAATTATGGTGACATGTTTTGCTACAATTATTATGGACACCACTTTATTCATAAAGCTAGTAGCCCTAAGTCGATATTTGAATATATGCAATGGGAACATTGCCCGACTCCTCCACAGGGGAGCTCTAAAACGTATTCTGATAAATTTGCATATTTTTCTAGGCATAATCAACAGAGTGCTAAGTCTTACTATTTTAAAGTTACTCCGCATGCTAATAAGCAAATGTTATTGACAGACACTAAATTACTGTATTCAAATTTGTTTGTATCCAAACTTTCGGTTGAGGGGTATGAATACTGGTCCAAAACTGTTGACTTGAAAAGTGTCTGGGGAACGAAAAATTGGCAAATGCGGGGCAGGGACACATTGTTTAGGGCGTGTATTATTCCTGTCCAAATGATTTTCCTAAATGACACTGTACAACAGACTAGTTGTTTGGGCTTAGCAACGATTAGAGATTTGAATTTGCCTAGCATACCTGTCCCTTCCAAATTGAACAATTGGCAGCAATACATTAATGCCACGTTTCGTGAGCTTACAGACTGGGTCCAGAATGGTAGGCTTAACATTTCATTGATACGTCCGGGCGGGACGTTATTGTGGCCCATAGACACTAATGGGTGTCATCAGAGTTTTGTCACCTCTTCGGGGGGGTTCAGGACTAGTAGGGCAGACCCTCGCTACATATCACCAGAACATGCTGATATCATTACTACATACAGCATGGGGAAACTTTGTCAACAATGGTTGAATTCATCCATGCTGGATGCAGTTAAGACACATCTCACGTTACTGTCTAATGATACTGACTTGCAAGATTTTTTGTCAGGACCAAGAATGCCGCGGAAGAAACGTTTTCTGTATGAAGTATATAATGAGATTTGGAAGCTTTCACAACAAGAGGCAGCGGCCCGGTTGAGGCAAATTGATCAGGAAAATTTGATACAGGCTTTGTCTGTTGTGGATAATGGGATGCACACCCTTTCAGACCGTGTTTACACAATTGACAACATTGTTTCCTCTGCTATAGACATTATTAAATCTGATATGTCTTCTTTATATCATGGGCACAGTCAAACGCGGTCCGTCGTGCAGTTGGGTTGTGTAGGAAAGTACCATCTTGCCTGGCATGTTACCCCCATATTTCACTGTATATATGCTGTTTTAGTTGTATGTGTCACTGGGACCCTGCCAGCCAGGGCCCCAGTGCTCATAAGTGTGCCCTGTATGTGTTACCTGTGTTATTACTAACTGTCTTACTGAGGCTCTGCTAATCAGAACCTCAGTGGTTATGCTCTCTCATTTCTTTCTAAATTGTCACTAACAGGCTAGTGACCAATTTTACCAATTTACATTGGCATACTGGAACACCCTTATAATTCCCTAGTATATGGTACTAAGGTACCCAGGGTATTGGGGTTCCAGGAGATCCCTATGGGCTGAAGCATTTCTTTTGCCACCCATAGGGAGCTCTGACAATTCTTACACAGGCCTGCCACTGCAGCCTGAGTGAAATAACGTCCACGTTATTTCACAGCCCTTTTACACTGCACTTAAGTAACTTATAAGTCACCTATATGTCTAACCTTTACCTGGTAAAGGTTGGGTGCTAAGTTACTTAGTGTGTGGGCATCCTGGCACTAGCCAAGGTGCCCCCACATGGTTCAGGGCCAATTCCCCGGACTTTGTGAGTGAGGGGACACCATTACACGCGTGCACTACATATAGGTCACTACCTATGTGTAGCTTCACAATGGTAACTCCGAATATGGCCATGTAACATGTCTAAGATCATGGAATTGCCCCACCAATGCCATCCTGGTATTGGGGAGACAATCCCATGATTCCCCGGGTCTCTAGCACAGACCTGAGTACTGCCAAACTGCCTTTTCAGGGGTTTCACTGCAGCTGCTGCTGCTGCCAACCCCTCAGACAGGTTTCTGCCCTCCTGGGGTCCAGCCAGGCTTGGCCCAGGAAGGCGGAACAAAGGACTTCCTCAGAGAGAGGGTGTTACACCCTCTCCCTTTGGAATAAGGTGTTAAGGCAGGGGAGGAGTAGCCTCCCCCAGCCTCTGGAAATGCTTTCATGGGCACACATGGTGCCCATTTCTGCATAAGCCAGTCTACACCGGTTCAGGGACCCGTCAGCCCTGCTCTGGCGCGAAACTGGACAAAGGAAAGGGGAGTGACAACTCCCCTGACCTGCATCTCCCCTGGGAGGTGCCCAGAGCTCCTCCAGTGTGCTCCAGACCTCTGCCATCTTGGAAACATAGGTGCTGCTGGCACACTGGACTGCTCTGAGTGGCCAGGGCCAGCAGGTGACGTCAGAGACTCCTTCTGATAGGCTCCTTCAGGTGTTACTAGCCTATCCTCTCTCCTAAGTAGCCAAACCCTCTTTTCTGGCTATTTAGGGTCTCTGCTTTGGGAAATTCCTTAGATAACGAATGCAAGAGCTCATCAGAGTTCCTCTGCATCTCTCTCTTCACCTTCTGCCAAGGAATCGACTGCTGACCGCGCTGGAAGCCTGCAAAACTGCAAAAAAGTAGCAAAGACGACTACTGCGACACTGTAACGCTGATCCTGCCGCCTTCTCGACTGTTTTCCTGGTGGTGCATGCTGTGGGGGTAGTCTGCCTCCTCTCTGCACTAGAAGCTCTGAAGAAATCTCCCGTGGGTCGACGGAATCTTCCCCCTGCAACCACAGGCACCAAAGAACTGCATCACCGGTCCTCTGGGTCTCCTCTCAGCACGACGAGCGAGGTCCCTTGAACTCAGCAACTCTGTCCAAGTGACTCCCACAGTCCAGTGACTCTTCAGTCCACGTTTGGTGGAGGTAAGTCCTTGCCTCCCCATGCTAGACTGCATTGCTGGGAACCGCGTGTTTTGCAGCTACTCCGGCTCCTGTGCACTCACCGAGGATTTCCTTTGTGCACAGCCAAGCCTGGGTCCCCGGCACTCTAACCTGCATTGCACGACCTCCTGAGTTGTCCTCTGGCGGCGTGGGACTCTCTTGTGCAACTTTGGGTGAGCACCAATTCACTCCACTTCGTAGTGCCTGTTCCGGCACTTCTGCGGGTGCTGCTTGCTTCTGAGTGTGCTCCTTCTCTTGCTGGGCGCCCTCTCTGTCTCCTCACGCAATTGGTGACATCCTGGTCCCTCCTGGGCCACAGCAGCATCCAAAAACCCTAACCGCGATACTTGCAGCTAGCAAGGCTTGTTTGCGGTCTTTCTGCAGGAAAACACTTCTGCACGACTCTTCACGACATGGGACATCCATCCTCCAAAGGGGAAGTTTCTAGCCCTTGTCGTTCATGCAGAATCCTCAGCTTCTACCATCCGGTGGCAGCTTCTTTGCATCCACAGCTGGCATTTCCTGGGCAGCTGCCCACTCCCGACTTGATCGTGACTTTTGGACTTGGTCCCCTTGTTCCACAGGTACCCTCGTCTGGAAATCCATCATTGTTGCATTGCTGGTGTTGGTCTTTCCTGCAGAATTCCCCTATCACGACTTCTGTGCTCTTTGGGGAACTTAGGTGCACTTTGCACCCACTTTTCAGGGTCTTGGGGTGGGCTATTTTTCTAACCCTCACTGTTTTCTTACAGTCCCAGCGACCCTCTACAAGGTCACATAGGTTTGGGGTCCATTCGTGGTTCGCATTCCACTTCTAGAGTATATGGTTTGTGTTGCCCCTATCCCTATGTGCCCCCATTGCATTCTATTGTGACTATACATTGTTTGCACTGTTTTCTATTGCTATAACTGCATATTTTGGTATTGTGTACATATATCTTGTGTATATTTGCTATCCTCATACTGAGGGTACTCACTGAGATACTTTTGGCATATTGTCATAAAAATAAAGTACCTTTATTTTTAGTATATCTGTGTATTGTGTTTTTTAATGATATTGTGCATATGACACTAGTGGTACTGTAGGAGCTTCACTTGTCTCCTAGTTCAGCCTAAGCTGCTCTGCTAAGCTACCATTATCTATCAGCCTAAGCTGCTAGACACCCCTATACACTAATAAGGGATACCTGGTCCTGGTGCAAGGTGTAAGTACCCCTTGGTACTCACTACAAGCCAGTCCAGCCTCCTACATTGGTTGTGCAGCGGTGGGATAAGTACTTTGCAACTACTTACCACTCTTGTCATTGTACTTTTCATAAGAGAAAAATATACAAAACAAGGTCAGTGTATATACACATAGCCAAAAAGTTTTGCATTTCCTCTTTTCACTCTTTTCTAAGTGCTGAAAAGTACTTCTAAACTTTCAAAAAGCTCTTAAAAGTTTAAAAAGTTTTTTTTCTGTCTTTCCAAAAAGTTCTGAAAACTTTTTTCTCTTTTTCTATCACTTTAACTCTCTCTAAAAAATGTCTGGCACAGGAAAAAATGTTGAACTGTCCAAACTTGCATATGATCACCTTAGCTGGAAAGGAGCAAGGAGTCTCTGCATAGAGAGAGGTTTGAGTGTAGGGAAGAATCCTTCCTTAGAACTGTTAATTAATATGCTTAGAGTACAGGATAAGGCCATAAGTGCCCAATCTGTAGAAAAAGTAGCTAATGGTTCTCAATCTGATCCAGGGACTCCCCCAGGAAAAGGTTCAGGAAAGAAACTTCTCAGCCTGCCCATTACTAGACAGTCTAGCATAGTTGGTACAGAGGTTGAATCACATCATACTGATGATGTGCTCTCACATTATGCTGGTAGCCCAGCTGTTAGGGTGCCCTCTGTAAGGGACAGGTCTCCTTCTGTTCATTCCCATCATACCTCTGTATCTAGAAATGTCCCTCCCACCCACCCTGATGACAGATTGTTAGAAAGGGAGCTCAATAGATTGAGAGTGGAACAAACCAGACTGAAGCTCAAGAAGCAACAGCTGGATTTGGATAGACAGTCTTTAGAAATAGAGAGGGAAAGACAGAAATTGGGTTTAGATACCCATGGTGGCAGCAGCAGTATTCCCCATAGTCCTCCTGCAAAAGAGCATGATTCCAGGAATCTGCACAAGATAGTTCCCCCTTATAAGGAGGGGGATGACATTAACAAGTGGTTTGCTGCACTTGAGAGGGCCTGTGCTGTACAGGATGTCCCTCAAAAGCAGTGGGCTGCTATCCTATGGCTATCATTTAGTGGAAAAGGTAGGGATAGGCTCCTTACAGTGAAAGAAAATGATGCCAATAATTTCCAAGTTCTTAAGAATGCACTCCTGGATGGTTATGGCTTAACCACTGAACAGTACAGGATAAAGTTCAGAGAGACCAAAAAGGAGTCTTCACAAGACTGGGTTGATTTCATTGACCATTCAGTGAAGGCCTTGGAGGGGTGGTTACATGGCAGTAAAGTTACTGATTATGAAAGCCTGTATAACACAATCCTGAGAGAGCATATACTTAATAATTGTGTGTCTGATTTGTTGCACCAGTACCTGGTAGACTCTGATCTGACCTCTCCCCAAGAATTGGGAAAGAAGGCAGACAAATGGGTCAGAACAAGGGTGAACAGAAAAGTTCATACAGGGGGTGACAAAGATGGCAATAAGAAGAAAGATGGTGAAAAATCTCAAGATAAGCATGGGGATAAGGGTAAAACCAAAGATCCCACTTCAAATCTTAAACACTCTTCAGAGGGTGGGGATAAAACAAATTCTTCCTCTTCTTCCCAACCTGCACACATTAAAAAGCCTTGGTGCTTTGTGTGTAAAAATAGAGGCCATAGGCCAGGGGATAAGTCCTGTCCAGGTAAACCCCCTGAGCCTACCACCACTAATACATCAAGCTCTAGTGCCCCTAGCAGTAGTGGTACTAGTGGTGGGACTGCTGGCAACAGTCAAGCAAAGGGTGTAGTTGGGTTCACTTATGGGTCCATAGTGGAAACTGATGCAATCAGTCCCAAGACAGTTTCTGTCACACCTAGTGGCATTGGCCTTGCCACACTGGCTGCTTGTCCCCTTACAATGGATAAGTACAGGCAGACAGTTTCAATAAATGGTGTTGAGGCCTTGGCCTACAGGGACACAGGTGCCAGTTTCACTTTGGTGACTGAAAACCTAGTGCCTCCTGAACAACACATCATTGGACAACAGTATAAGATTATTGATGTCCATAACTCCACTAAGTTTCTTCCCTTAGCTATAATTCAGTTTAGTTGGGGTGGAGTTACTGGCCCTAAGCAGGTGGTGGTATCACCTAGCTTACCTGTAGACTGTCTCTTAGGTAATGACCTGCAGGGATGTGGAATTCCTTGGGACAAGTAGGCCCAACCCCCTGCAGCACAAACTCTTTGGCTGCCTGTTTACAGAGAGTGGAACTCTCTGCAGTTGAGGTAATGTGTTTCCAAAAGATAATGCTGTTCGAACTTGTATTTATGGTTCATTATTTGAAAGCCTTCATTATTAGGGTGAGTGCTGTAAATAAATGTTTTAAGGTCACACTTCACTACTGACGTTGGTTCCAGTACAAAAAAAAAAAAAAAAAACGTGTGCACACATGTTTGAAAAGTTTAGGCTAAGAGGCTAAGTATAATGCTCCCAGAATGCTCTCTGATTATATGCAAATGAAGTGTCATTTAGTAAAATGTGTTGATGCATGCTAGTATTTCCCAAAAATATTTCTAAGGGAAAATCAGTGTAACCATTTTCAACACGATTATGGGAAGCATGAAAATAAACAAACACTGACAAAGCCAACTGATCTGTCATATTTTTATAAGTCTTTTAGGTTTCATCAATGCGTGTCTTGTTTTGACATGGCTTTTGTAACACTTTATTGTTGTGGGAGCTACCAGGCCCTCAACATTGTAACAAACACTGGCAAAACCCCCCAAAAAAGTTTTTGAACTCTAAAAGCACACGTTGCCACCAGCGGCATAACAAAGGCCCCGCAGCCGCCCTCCAGGGGGCCCCTTCAGCACAGCACCTGCCCTGAGTTAGTCTGGAGAGGGGGCTCCTCCATGTTCTTTGCAAAGGGGCACCCTCCAGTTTCGTTACGTCACTGATTGCTACTGTAGTTCCTGACACTGAACAAAACTACTTTGTGTGGCAATATGCTCCTTGTGGAAGAGCAGAATGCGATCACTCACAGTAAAGCCAGCCGAAAGAGAGAGAAATAGAAGTTTAATAAAAACAAAATGTCTTTGTTAACACCAGACCTAATTAGAGACCAAGACCCACATGTAGGTAGCTTTTTGCATGTCGCAAACAGTGACTTTCGCTGTTTGCGACGTGCAAAAAGCACATTGCGATGCACAAACCCAGTTTTGCGATTTAGTAACCTGGTTACCGAATCACAAAACGGGTTTGCGACTCGCAATTAGTAAGGGGTGTTCCCTTCCTAATTGCGACTCGCAGTGCAATGTGACTGCGGGCGCAAACCAATCGCAGTTTGCACCCATTTCAAATGGGTGCTAACACTTTCGCAAAAGGGAAGGGAGCCCCATGGGACCCCTTCGCCATTGTGAATGTCACTGTAAAAAAAATTTCAGAGCAGGCAGTGGTCCTGTGGACCACTGCCTGCTCTGAAAAAATGAAACGAAAACGTTTCATTTTTCGTTTTTGTTATGCATCTCGTTTTCCTTTAAGGAAAACGGGCTGCATTACAACAAAAAAAAAAAAAAAATGCTTTATTGAAAAGCGGTCACAGACATGGTGGTCTGCTGTCTCCAGCAGGCCACCATTCGCGGCGGGGTCGCAAATTGCGAATCACAGATGGTGTCAAGGACACCATCCTACATTCGGATTTGCGACTCGCAATTTGCAGGTCACAAATCTGAACCTACCTACATGTGGCCCCAAATTCTTAAAGAAAGTCACAAAAGTGCACCCATGGTATATGTCGCACCCCTATAAAATATCTGTGAAGTGTATTTTAGCATGGGTAAATACGATGTGTAGATTTGCTCATGTGAAAATCTATTGAGCATTTGCAAGTTCATTTTCCCTCCAGCCACTTTCTTCCCAACCCTGGAAGAAGTTCTAATTCTGCCATTGTCAGGAGTAAATGTCCAACCTTTCTTATTATGGGAAAATATTAGAGAGAAGCTGGTAAAAATCTTTAAAACATGCAGGTTAGTAGGTTTGCAGACTCAAAGGCATTCCAGCCCTGGAACTATTGCTTACTGCTTCCTCCAGTATGCAGATCTGCAGAAAGGTGGCAAAATAAGGAAATTGCTACAGTAGGGATTGAAACTGCAAGTATTCAAGCCCTACTATGGTAGTAGCCCTGGCATAATCAAAGAGGCTATTAATTGCTGCCATAATTTGTCTCCACACTACATGGCACCAAAGGGACAAGTAGATCTTTTTACAGGACAAGTAGATTTGAGAAGCAACCTGTCCCCTGGACAAGTAGATATTTTAATAAATTCCACACCCCTGGACCTAGAGGCCTCAGGTTGGGCTGATGTAGAGTTTTATGCCCATGCAGCCATGCTGGGCATCCCTGAGGAATTGTTCCCTCTCATTTCAAGTGAAATGAAAAAGCAAAGGAGAGAAGGCCTGAAAACTCAGGATCCCTCTCCATCAACAGGTAAAAAGGGTATCACAGTATCCCCTAACCACCCTACCATTCAGGATACTATTCCTGTGGTGGGAGAAACCTCTCCTGGGGTGGCACCTGTTCCAAGGGAATCATCAGCTGGCAAAGCTGGACTCCCTGAGGTGGAAGTACCTCTCTGTGGGATAACTAACATTGGTGAGAAAAACAGCACCATTTTAGTTAACATGGAGCATCCCTCCAACCCTCCCAGAGAAACTTTAGTGCAGAAACCCTGCACTACCTCACAACACTTAGGACAGCATCCCTGCCCTAGTGTGGAGCTGATAGGACAGCATCCCTGCCCTGCTCCAACCCAAGAGAAACAGCATCCCTGTTCTCTCTTCCAGCCATATGGACAAAGTTTTTGCCCAGCTATGGCTTTTCTGAGACAGCATCCCTGTCTGGCATTTCCATCACTACAAATAGGTTCAGTGGACAATTCCCACTGCTCTAAACTAAAACTTACTGATAGAAACTCTGAAAATACATCTTCACATTGTTGCTTAGCTAAAAAACTTCAAACAGGGTGGTTTACATCCCCACAGGGAAGTAACCATATAGTGGATGATAAAGGGAGTAACCAGTCTATTGCAGAGCTACTCTCTACTTATCACCACTTAGACAATAAAGTCTCAACTGGCCAAGGTTAGCCTTATTGTCCTTCGTTTGGGGGGGGGGTTGTGTGAGAAGGTAGCCTCTTTCTAGCCTTGTTACCCCCACTTTTGGCCTGTTTGTGAGTGTATGTCAGGGTGTTTTTCACTGTTTTCACTGTCTCACTGGGATCCTGATAGCCAGGCCTCAGTGCTCATAGTGAAAACACCATGTTTTCAGTATGGTTGTTATGTGTCACTGGGATCCTGCTAGTCAGGACCCCAGTGCTCATAGGTTTGTGGCCTATATGTATGTGTCACTGGGACCCTGTCACACAGGGCCCCAGTGCTCATAGGTGTGCATGTATATGTTCCCTGTGTGGTGCCTAACTGTCTCACTGAGGCTCTGCTAATCAGAACCTCAGTGGTTATGCTCTCTCATTACTTTCAAATTGTCACTAACAGGCTAGTGACCATTTTTACCAATTTACATTGGCTTACTGGAACACCCTTATAATTCCCTAGTATATGGTACTGAGGTACCCAGGGTATTGGGGTTCCAGGAGATCCCTATGGGCTGCAGCATTTCTTTTGCCACCCATAGGGAGCTCTGACAATTCTTACACAGGTCTGCCACTGCAGCCTGAGTGAAATAACGTCCACGTTATTTCACAGCCATTTTACACTGCACTTAAGTAACTTATAAGTCACCTATATGTCTAAACCTTTACCTGGTAAAGGTTAGGTGCAAAGTTACTTAGTGTGAGCGCACCCTGGCACTAGCCAAGGTGCCCCCACATTGTTCAGAGCCAATTCCCTGAACTTTGTGAGTGCGGGGACACCATTACACGCGTGCACTACATATAGGTCACTACCTATATGTAGCTTCACCATGGTAACTCCGAATATGGCCATGTAACATGTCTATGATCATGGAATTGCCCCCTCTATGCCATCCTGGCATTGTTGGTACAATTCCATGATCCCAGTGGTCTGTAGCACAGACCCTGGTACTGCCAGACTGCCCTTCCTGGGGTTTCACTGCAGCTGCTGCTGCTGCCAACCCCTCAGACAGGCAGCTGCCCTCCTGGGGTCCAGCCAGGCCTGGCCCAGGATGGCAGAACAAAGAACTTCCTCTGAGAGAGGGTGTGACACCCTCTCCCTTTGGAAAATGGTGTGAAGGCAGGGGAGGAGTAGCCTCCCCCAGCCTCTGGAAATGCTTTGTTGGGCACAGATGTGCCCAATTCTGCATAAGCCAGTCTACACCGGTTCAGGGACCCCTTAGCCCCTGCTCTGGCGCGAAACTGGACAAAGGAAAGGGGAGTGACCACTCCCCTGACCTGCACCTCCCCTGGGAGGTGTCCAGAGCTCCTCCAGTGTGCTCCAGACCTCTGCCATCTTGGAAACAGAGGTGCTGCTGGCACACTGGACTGCTCTGAGTTGCCAGTGCCACCAGGTGACGTCAGAGACTCCTGCTGATAGGCTCCTTCAGGTGTTAGTAGCCTTTCCTCTCTCCTAGGTAGCCAAACCCTCTTTTCTGGCTATTTAGGGTCTCTGTCTCTGGGGAAACTTTAGATAACGAATGCATGAGCTCAGCCGAGTTCCTCTGCATCTCTCTCTTCACCTTCTGATAAGGAAACGACCGCTGACCGCGCTGGAAGCCTGCAAACCTGCAACATAGTAGCAAAGTCGACTACTGCAACTCTGTAACGCTGATCCTGCCGCCTTCTCGACTGTTTTCCTGCTTGTGCATGCTGTGGGGGTAGCCTGCCTCCTCTCTGCACCAGAAGCTCTGAAGAAATCTCCCGTGGGTCGACGGAATCTTCCCCCTGCAACCGCAGGCACCAAAAAGCTGCATTACCGGTCCCTTGGGTCTCCTCTCAGCACGACGAGCGAGGTCCCTCGAATCCAGCGACGCTGTCCAAGTGACCCCCACAGTCCAGTGACTCGTCAGCCCAAGTTTGGTGGAGGTAAGTCCTTGCCTCACCTCGCTGGGCTGCATTGCTGGGAACCGCGACTTTGCAAGCTACTCCGGCCCCTGTGCACTTTCGGCGGAAATCCTTCTTGCACAGCCAAGCCTGGGTCCACGGCACTCTAACCTGCATTGCACGACTTTCTAAGTTGGTCTCCGGCGACGTGGGACTCCTTTGTGCAACTTCGGCGAGCACCGTTTCACGCATCCTCGTAGTGCCTGTTTCTGGCACTTCTCCGGGTGCTACCTGCTTCAGTGAGGGCTCTTTGTCTTGCTCGACGTTCCCTCTCTCTGCAGGTCCAATTTGCGACCTCCTGGTCCCTCCTGGGCCCTCCTGGGCCCCAGCAGCATCCAAAAACGCCAAACGCACGATTTGCGTGTAGCAAGGCTTGTTGGCGTCCATCCGGCGGGAAAACACTTCTGCACGACTCTCCAAGGCGTGGGGGATCCATCCTCCAAAGGGGAAGTCTCTAGTCCTTGTCGTTCCTGCAGTATTCACAGTTCTTCAGCCTAGTAAGAGCTTCTTTGCACCAACCGCTGGCATTTCTTGGGCATCTTCCCATCTCCGAGTTGCTTGTGACTTTTGGACTTGGTCCCCTTGTTCCACAGGTACCCTCAGTCAGGAATCCATCGTTGTTGCATTGCTGATTTGTGTTTTCCTTGCATTTTCCCTCTAACACGACTATTTTGTCCTTAGGGGAACTTTAGTGCACTTTGCACTCACTTTTCAGGGTCTTGGGGAGGGTTATTTTTCTAACTCTCACTATTTTCTAATAGTCCCAGCGACCCTCTACAAGGTCACATAGGTTTGGGGTCCATTCGTGGTTCGCATTCCACTTCTGGAGTATATGGTTTGTGTTGCCCCTATCCCTATGTTTCCCCATTGCATCCTATTGTAACTATACATTGTTTGCACTGTTTTCTAAGACTATACTGCATATTTTTGCTATTGTGTATATATATCTTGTGTATATTTCCTATCCTCTCACTGAGGGTACACTCTAAGATACTTTGGCATATTGTCATAAAAATAAAGTACCTTTATTTTTAGTATAACTGTGTATTGTGTTTTCTTATGATATTGTGCATATGACACTAAGTGGTACTGTAGTAGCTTCACACGTCTCCTAGTTCAGCCTAAGCTGCTCTGCTAAGCTACCATTATCTATCAGCCTAAGCTGCTAGACACCCTATACACTAAAAAGGGATAACTGGGCCTGTTGCAAGGTACTAGTACCCCTTGGTACTCACTACAAGCCAGTCCAGCCTCCTACAACTATCAAGGCTTCAAAGTGCCAGATAGGGCAGGGTAAGGTGGTTTATCTGGGACACCTGGTTGGTGGAGACCAGATTGCACCACTTCAGGGGAAAATCCAAACTATTATAGATTGGGTTCCCCCTACTACTCAGACCCAGGTGAGAGCCTTTTTAGGCCTCACTGGGTATTACAGGAGGTTCATTAAGAACTATGGCTCCATTGCAGCCCCTCTTAATGACCTCACATCCAAGAAAATGCCTAAGAAGGTATTGTGGACAGCTAGCTGTCAGAAAGCTTTTGAGGAGCTGAAGCAGGCCATGTGCTCTGCACCTGTCCTGAAAAGCCCTTGTTACTCTAAAAAATTCTATGTCCAAACTGATGCATCTGAATTAGGAGTAGGGGCAGTCCTATCACAACTTATTTCTGAGGGCCAGGATCAACCTGTTGCTTTTATTAGTAGGAGGTTGACCCCTAGAGAAAAGCGTTGGTCTGCCATTGAGAGGGAGGCCTTTGCTGTGGTCTGGGCACTGAAGAAGTTGAGGCCATACCTGTTTGGCACTCACTTCATTGTTCAGACAGACCACAAACCTCTACTTTGGCTAAAACAAATGAAAGGTGAAAATCCTAAATTGTTGAGGTGGTCTATATCCCTACAGGGAATGGACTATACAGTGGAACATAGACCTGGGAGTACCCACTCCAATGCAGATGGACTCTCCAGATATTTCCACTTAGACAATGAAGACTCATCAGGTCATGGGTAGTCTTATTGTCCTTCGTTTGGGGGGGGGGTTGTGTAGGAAAGTACCATCTTGCCTGGCATGTTACCCCCATTTTTCACTGTATATATGTTGTTTTAGTTGTATGGTCACTGGGACCCTGCCAGCCAGGGCCCCAGTGCTCATAAGTGTGCCTGAATGTGTTACCTGTGTTATGACTAACTGTCTCACTGAGGCTCTGCTATCCAGAACCTCAGTGGTTATGCTCTCTAATTTCTTTCAAATTGTCACTAACAGGCTAGTGACCAATTTTACCAATTTACATTGGCTTACTGGAACACCCTTATAATTCCCTAGTATATGGTACTGAGGTACCCAGGGTATTGGGGTTCCAGGAGATCCCTATGGGCTGCAGCATTTCTTTTGCCACCCATAGGGAGCTCTGACAATTCTTACACAGGCCTGCCACTGCAGCCTGAGTGAAATAACGTCCACGTTATTTCACAGCCATTTTACACTGCACTTAAGTAACTTATAAGTCACCTATATGTCTAACCTTTACATGCTAAAGGTTGGGTGCTAAGTTACTTAGTGTGTGGGCACCCTGGCACTAGCCTGGTGCCCCCACATTGTTCAGGGCCAATTCCCCGGACTTTGTGAGTGCGGGGACACCATTACATGCGTGCACTACATATAGGTCACTACCTATATGTAGCTTCACAATGGTAACTCCGAATATGGCCATGTAACATGTCTATGATCATGGAATTGCCCCCTCTATGCCATCCTGGCATAGTTGGCACAATCCCATGATCCCAGAGGTCTCTAGCACAGACCCTGGTACTGCCAAACTGCCTTTCCCGGGGTTTCACTGCAACTGCTGCTGCTGCCAACCCCTCAGACAGGTTTCTGCCCTCCTGGGGTCCAGCCAGGCTTGGCCCAGGAAGGCAGAACAAAGGACTTCCTCTGAGAGAGGGTGTTACACCCTCTCCCTTTGGAAAATGGTGTGAAGGCAGGGGAGGAGTAGCCTCCCCCAGCCTCTGGAAATGCTTTCATGGGCACACATGGTGCCCATTTCTGCATAAGCCAGTCTACACCGGTTCAGGGACCCCTCAGCCCTGCTCTGGCACGAAACTGGACAAAGGAAAGGGGAGTGACCACTCCCCTGACCTGCACCTCCCCTGGGAGGTGCCCAGAGCTCCTCCTGTGTGCTCCAGACCTCTGCCATCTTGGAAACAGAGGTGCTGCTGGCACACTGGACTGCTCTGAGTGGCCAGTGCCAGCAGGTGACATCAGAGACTCCTTCTGATAGGCTCCTTCAGGTGTTGCTAGCCTATCTTCTCTCCTAAGTAGCCAAACCCTCTTTTCTGGCTATTTAGGGTCTCTGCTTTGGGGATTTCCTTAGATAACGAATGCAAGAGCTCATCCGAGTTCCTCTGCATCTCTCTCTTCACCTTCTGCCAAGGAATCGACTGCTGACCGCGCTGGAAGCCTGCAAAACTGCAATAAAGTAGCGAAGACGACTACTGCAACTCTGTAACGCTGATCCTGCCGCCTTCTCGACTGTTTTCCTGGTGGTGCATGCTGTGGGGGTAGTCTGCCTCCTCTCTGCACTAGAAGCTCTGAAGAAATCTCCTGTGGGTCGACGGAATCTTCCCCCTGCAACCGCAGGCACCAAAGAACTGCATCACCGGTACCCTGGGTCTCCTCTCAGCACGACGAGCGAGGTCCCTTGAATCCAGCAACTCTGTCCAAGTGACTCCCACAGTCCAGTGACTCTTCAGTCCAAGTTTGGTGGAGGTAAGTCCTTGCCTCCCCACACCAGACTGCATTGCTGGGAACCGCGACTTTTGCAGCTACTCCGGCCTCCGTGCACTTCCGGTGGAAATCCTTTGTGCACAGTCCAGCCTCGGTCCACAGCACTCTAACCTGCATTGCACGACCTCCTAAGTTGTCCTCCGGCGGCGTGGGACTCCTTTGTGCAACTTCGGGTGAGCACCGTTTCACTCTACTTCGTAGTGCCTGTTCCGGCACTTCTGCGGGTGCTGCCTGCTTCTGAGAGGGCTCCTTGTCTTGCTCGACGCCTCCTCTGTCCCCAGACGCAATTGGCGACATCCTGGTCCCTCCTGGGCCACAGCAGCATCCAAAAACCCTAACCGCACGATTCGCAGCTAGCAAGGCTTGTTGGCGGTCTTTCTTCAGGAAAACACTTCTGCACGACTCTCCACGGCGTGGGGGATCCATCCTCCAAAGGGGAAGTATCTAGCCCTTGTCGTTCCTGCAGAACCTTCAGCTTCTACTGTCCAGTAGCAGCTTCTTTGCACCCACAGCTGGCATTTCCTGGGCATCTGCCCATCTCCGACTTGCTTGTGACTTTTGGACTTGGTCCCCTTGTTCCACAGGTACCCTCGACTGGAAATCCATTGTTGTTGCATTGCTGGTTTGTGTCTTTCCTGCAGAATTCCCCTATCACGACTTCTATGTCCTTTGGGGAACTTTAGTGCACTTTACATTCACTTTTCAGGGTCTTGGGGTGGGCTATTTTTCTAACCCTAACTGTTTTCTTACAGTCCCAGCGACCCTCTACAAGGTCACATAGGTTTGGGGTCCATTCGTGGTTCGCATTCCACTTTTGGAGTATATGGTTTGTGTTGCCCCTATCCCTATGTGTCCCCATTGCATCCTATTGTAACTATACATTGTTTGCACTGTTTTCTAATACTATTACTGCATATTTTGGTATTGTGTACATATATCTTGTGTATATGTGCTATCCTCATACTGAGGGTACTCACTGAGATACTTTTGGCATATTGTCATAAAAATAAAGTACGTTTATTTTTAGTATATCTGTGTATTGTGTTTTCTTATGATATTGTGCATATGACACTAGTGGTACTGTAGGAGCTTCACTTTTCTCCTAGTTCAGCCTAAGCTGCTCTGCTAAGCTACCTTTTCTATCAGCCTAAGCTGCTAGACACCCCTCTACACTAATAAGGGATACCTGGGCCTGGTGCAAGGTGTAAGTACCCCTTGGTGCTCCCTACAAGCCAGTCCAGCCTCCTACAACGGGGTGTGCCGTAGAAATCTTTGTGAAACCCTTTCACCATTTGCAGAACCCACACATCCCCAGTTATGGATGTCCAGTTGTAAATAAATCATTGCAACCTGCCTCCCACCCATGGTAGGAAAGAAGTGGTGTTGCTTACCAGTTGTTCCATCCGGCGCATTGCTGGCCCCTCTGAAGGTTCCTTGCTTCACATCCTCTGCCACAACCTCTAGAGGGGTAGACCCCTCCAAATGTTTTGTGGTTGTGCTACTGGATTGAGTGCCTGGTCTGCTTAAGAGGGTTGGAATTGTTAGAACAGCCAGAGGAGAACCTCTTCGAGCCCACTCCAAAAACCTGCTGGTTGAAAACTCTCTTGGTAGATTGCTGGGCTTTATCTGAAGATGAAAAGGTATTCACGAAACGTAACAGTTCCTTTATGAAAAGGTCCCCAAGAAAGCCCTCCTTCGCTTCTGGTCCAGCTTCGATTGTAGCCAACTCTCACAATCTGGGTTCGATTTTTATGAGCAAAGAGAGTCTACACTCAGTGGACAGGGTGCAGTTGGCATTCCCCAGAAGATAAAGGGCCCGTTGGGCCCAGCCTGATAATATGGCAGGATCAGTCATATGATCAGACTCCCTGGCGTCTTCAGCCAAATCCAGGTTTTTGGTAAGTGGCCTCAGGAGGACCTTGTGTTGGCAAGAGCCCCAGGGAGTGGTCTAGACCCTACTTAGGGTATTTTACAAACTTGCTAATGAATGTAGCCATCCTGGCATGAATGTCGGGAGTGCCACTTTGCTGGCCAGAGAAGGTCTTGGACATTCTGCTCTTCAGCCTCCCCCCGGACCTCCTGGTCTATGGGTTTCCTGATCCTGCTCACGACATAGCTTGCCTGTTTTGGCACAAGGACCCAAACCGCTTAGCGAGGGTGGTAGATGTCCAACGGGTTCAACATTCCCGCAACCCCTGCAGAGTCTGTATTGCTGTTGTCCTCCAGCTTGGGCTTCTTGGCTCTGCCTGCTGGCCACCACGGTCTGCCCTGGCCTGGTTTGTCGCCCAAATCCCCATTAGGGGAGACAGGGTCATCCTCCGGTTTGCTCATCTGTTCCCTGAGGGGAGCAGGAATTTTCTTTGGCAGTCTTCGCAGGCTGGAATCATCAGGAGACTTCTAAGCATCCAGGTGCCTTTCAGGAAGGCCTGGTGAAGCCTCTCAAAAGCATTCAAGGACGTAGAGGCTGGAAGGGCATTAGGAGATGGTCTCACAAATTTAGATATGGATTTACCACTAGGCACTCCCCTGAAGTCAGAAGGAGGAGTGTGCCTCTGATCTTCCTCAGCTGGAGGTAAAATGGTACTACAGAACACCAGGTTAAATGTTTTTGTGAATTATGGGTTGCAGTGTTGATGAGAGCGCCCTTTCCAAGGAGGCATCAATTGCATTCACAAGCTCCTCATTAATGTGAAGCAGGGTCGTCCTGAACAGACTTCTAGAAATCATTAGACGCACCAGTTGTTGTTCATGTGCATATATCTATGTCAAGGCAGGAAAAACAAAAACACTATGTTGGCAATGAAGGAGAATACAAAAGATTCCCAGCAAAAATGTAGATGTCCTACTGCTTGATGGGACTCAAGGTCTGCCTAATTCAAAGCCCTATGTAATGAAGCACAGTAAATAAACGCTCTGCGGGGAAAAAACGCTTATCTGGAGCCTAAATATTATGTAGGTAATGGGACACCACCGGCAACGTCATGCTCTGCCAGTCTGTCGCCCTTCACTGTTAATGGAAGGAAACTGATAGCCGACCTGACGTGCTAGGGGATCGAAGGAATGTGGGAGTGAGGGGCGCTTTCTTCTATCAGGCGAGCTCAGGCTTGCACACGCACTCTAGCGAGTTCCCAATGCCACTGTGTGTCACGTAGAAGCATGAGTTGCGTCAGAGGCACCCTCAGATGAAAAACTCCCAGTGCTTGCCAGCGTTCCTCCCAGGCGACAGCAGAAGCGTCGGAGGGAGGAAACAGGCCAAAGGCAGCGCCCGAAGCCTCCCCGATTTAAGAACACATTCTATTCCCTGCAGTAAGGAGGATGGCACCCCGCAGCAAAGACAAGACAGGTAAATATTCTCAGTGCAATCCTGCAGTCATGTGCAGAACAACAAGGACATAATAATCAAAGTACAGCGCAATCATGGATAGAAAAGACCACACTAAATGCAGTATCAAGGAAAAGCACTTTTCTGGCGGCTAAGCAGCAAAGAAAGAGGAAGTGCCTTGATGCTGCATTTACTGGGATGTTCTGTATGGTTGCTGGTATAGACTACTGCAAATACTCATGGGATTTGTAGTTTTTTCATTGTTGTGTCTCTTAAGCCTGCTGAGTGGAATAAATAAAGGAGTGTAGCATAATCCAAGCATCCTGTCCTGACATGGAATTTGAAAAATAGAGTAACATTTAATAAACAACATGACATAAAAATGACAAAAATCCAATAAGGGGAACAGGAGATATGTTGTATTTTAAGATGAAAGGGAAAATAGCTTTAAAAAGCACAATGTGCCAATGACAGTCAGTGGTCAGAGTGGAGCAAGACCTAGATGCAATTTGATACTGACTGTGATGGAGCGTGCACCAGATACACTAACAAGTTTTGTCATTATCAAAGGTTTTACCTTCTGACTTTAGTCGTTTACATCTCAGTACAATACAGGAGTCTACAGAGTACACTTCTGAAGTCTCCTAGGACCTAAGGGAAGGCACCAAGGGACTCACAGGGTGGTCAACCGAGGCCAGCAGAGGAGTCCAGTTGCCATTGGGCAGTTGCAGGAAAAGTGTTTTTATTTCCCCTGCAGCTTTAACAGGAGGTCAGTCTTATGGCCATTGGAGTCCATGTCTTTGTCCTTGGTACAAGAGAGAGAGAGAGCACTTCCAGCCCTCTAGGGCTCTTCTCAGGTTGCAGACAGCAGGTTCCGTCCTCTGCTGATCTTCCTCAGGTCCGGGTGTGTTCTGTTGTGAGTGCCTGGAGATGCCACATTTATGCCTGGCACGAGCTAGTGGGTAGTAGTGACCCCTGGGATGCCCTAACTAGTGGGGTAAGAGTTCTCGGGGATAACCCTACCCACTTTGAAGTCTTCACCACACTTACCTTGGGCTCTGAGGGTTGGGTGTATGTGTGGGGAGTGCACTATGGTAATAATCCTAGTATCCTCCCACATGCAACACTAAAATTCACTTTGAGGCACGTTGTGTACCCACATCAACTTCTGAGTTGGAAGTCTGGTAGGACAAAGCTTACTTTTCAGCAACCAGATAATGGCTACAGACAAATTGTCATGGCAGCCTGTTTTCCTCACTTGAATTGCACTCTAGATGTTATATGTAAACACAGAAGACCTGTCAAATAGGCTTTGACACTGTAATGCCAAAACGAGGCCTACTGTGATTGTGGTCTTTATATCTGGGGGTACAAAAGAAGTGCCCAGCCCAACCGTCAGCTAGCATTTGCATGTGACAGAGGAGGCCTGTAGGAGGCTGGACTGGCTTGTAGTGAGTACCAAGGGGTACTTGCACCTTGCAGCAGGCCCAGTTATCCCTTATTAGTGTATAGGGTGTCTAGCAGCTTAGGCTGATAGATAATGGTAGCTTAGCAGAGCAGCTTAGGCTGAACTAGGAGACGTGTGAAGCTACTACAGTACCACTTAGTGTCATATGCACAATATCATAAGAAAACACAATACACAGTTATACTAAAAATAAAGGTACTTTATTTTTATGACAATATGCCAAAGTATCTTAGAGTGTACCCTCAGTGAGAGGATAGGAAATATACACAAGATATATATACACAATAGCAAAAATATGCAGTATAGTCTTAGAAAACAGTGCAAACAATGTATAGTTACAATAGGATGCAATGGGGAAACATAGGGATAGGGGCAACACAAACCATATACTCCAGAAGTGGAATGCGAACCACGAATGGACCCCAAACCTATGTGACCTTGTAGAGGGTCGCTGGGACTATTAGAAAATAGTGAGAGTTAGAAAAATAACCCTCCCCAAGACCCTGAAAAGTGAGTGCAAAGTGCACTAAAGTTCCCCTAAGGACAAAGAAGTCGTATTAGAGGAATAATGCAGGAAAGACACAAACCAGCAATGCAACAACTGTGGATTTCCAATCTAGGGTACCTGTGGAACAAGGGGACCAAGTCCAAAAGTCACAAGCAAGTCGGAGATGGGCAGATGCCCAGGAAATGCAAGCTGCGGGTGCAAAGAAGCTTCTACTGGACAGAAGAAGCTGAGGTTTCTGCAGGAACGAAAAGGGCTAGAGACTTCCCCTTTGGTGGACGGATCCCTCTCGCCTTGGAGAGTCGTGCAGAAGTGTTTTCCCGCCGAAAGGACGCCAACAAGCCTTGCTAGGCGCAAATAGTGCATTTGGGGTTTTTGGACGCTGCTGGGGCCCAGGAGGGACCAGGAGGTCGCAAATTGGACCTGAAGAGAGAGGGGACGTCGAGCAAGACAAAGAGCCCTCACTGAAGCAGGTAGCTCCCGGAGAAGTGCCAGAAACAGGCACTACGAGGATGCGTGAAACGGTGCTTGCCGAAGTTGCACAAAGGAGTCCCACGTCGCCGGAGACCAACTTAGAAAGTCGTGCAATGCAGGTTAGAGTGCCGTGGACCCAGGCTTGGCTGTGCACAAAGGATTTCCGCCGGAAGTGCACAGGGGCCGGAGTAGCTGCAAAGTCGCGGTTCCCATCAATGCAGCCCAGCAAGGTGAGGCAAGGACTTACCTCCACCAAACTTGGACTGAAGAGTCACTGGACTGTGGGGGTCACTTGGACAGAGTCGCTGGATTCGAGGGACCTCACTCGTCGTGCTGAGAGGAGACCCAAGGGACTGGTAATGCAGCTTTTTGGTGCCTGCGGTTGCAGGGGGAAGATTCCGTCGACCCACGGGAGATTTCTTCGGAGCTTCTGGTGCAGAGAGGAGGCAGACTACCCCCACAGCATGCACAAGCAGGAAAACAGTCGAGAAGGCGGCAGGATCAGCGTTACAGAGTTGCAGTAGTCGTCTTTGCTACTATGTTGCAGGTTTGCAGGCTTCCAGCGCGGTCAGCAGTCGTTTCCTTATCAGAAGGTGAAGAGAGAGATGCAGAGGAACTCGGATGAGCTCTTGCATTCGTTATCTGAAGTTTCCCCAGAGACAGGGACCCTAAATAGCCAGAAAAGAGGGTTTGGCTACTTAGGAGAGAGGATAGGCTACTAACACCTGAAGGAGCCTATCAGCAGGAGTCTCTGACGTCACCTGGTGGCACTGGCCACTCAGAGCAGTCCAGTGTGCCAGCAGCACCTCTGTTTCCAAGATGGCAGAGGTCTGGAGCACACTGAAGGAGCTCTGGACACCTCCCAGGGGAGGTGCAGGTCAGGGGAGTGGTCACTCCCCTTTCCTTTGTCCAGTTTCGCGCCAGAGCAGGGGCTAAGGGGTCCCTGAACCGGTGTAGACTGGCTTATGCAGAATTGGGCACATCTGTGCCCAAGAAAGCATTTCCAGAGGCTGGGGGAGGCTACTCCTCCCCTGCCTTCACACCATTTTCCAAAGGGAGAGGGTGTCACACCCTCTCTCAGAGGAAGTTATTTGTTCTGCCATCCTGGGCCAGGCCTGGCAGGACCCCAGGAGGGCAGATGCCTGTCTGAGGGGTTGGCAGCAGCAGCAGCTGCAGTGAAACCCCAGGAAGGGCAGTTTGGCAGTACCAGGGTCTGTGCTACAGACCACTGGGATCATGGGATTGTGCCAACTATGCCAGGATGGCATAGAGGGGGCAATTCCATGATCATAGACATGTTACATGGCCATATTCGGAGTTACCATTGTGAAGCTACATATAGGTAGTGACCTATATGTAGTGCACGCGTGTAATGGTGTCCCCGCACTCACAAAGTTCAGGGAATTGGCTCTGAACAATGTGGGGGCACCTTGGCTAGTGCCAGGGTGCCCTCACACTAAGTAACTTTGCACCTAACCTTTACCAGGTAAAGGTTAGACATATAGGTGACTTATAAGTTACTTAAGTGCAGTGTAAAATGGCTGTGAAATAACGTGGACGTTATTTCACTCAGGCTGCAGTGGCAGGCCTGTGTAAGAATTGTCAGAGCTCCCTATGGGTGGCAAAAGAAATGCTGCAGCCCATAGGGATCTCCTGGAACCCCAATACCCTGGGTACCTCAGTACCATATACTAGGGAATTATAAGGGTGTTCCAGTAAGCCAATGTAAATTGGTAAAAATGGTCACTAGCCTGTTAGTGACAATTTGGAAAGAAATGAGAGAGCATAACCACTGAGGTTCTGATTAGCAGAGCCTCAGTGAGACAGTTAGTCACTACACAGGTAACACATTCAGGCACACTTATGAGCACTGGGGCCCTGGGTTACCAGGGTCCCAGTGACACATACAACTAAAACAACATATATACAGTGAAAAATGGGGGTAACATGCCAGGCAAGATGGTACTTTCCTACACAACCCCCCCCAAACGAAGGACAATAAGACTAGCCATGACCTGATGAGTCTTCATTGTCTAAGTGGAAATATCTGGAGAGTCCATCTGCATTGGAGTGGCTACTCCCAGGTCTATGTTCCACTGTATAGTCCATTCCCTGTAGGGATATGGACCACCTCAACAATTTAGGATTTTCACCTTTCATTTGTTTTAGCCAAAGTAGAGGTTTGTGGTCTGTCTGAACAATGAAGTGAGTGCCAAACAGGTATGGCCTCAACTTCTTCAGAGCCCAGACCACAGCAAAGGCCTCCCTCTCAATGGCAGACCAACGCTTTTCTCTAGGGGTCAACCTCCTACTAATAAAAGCAACAGGTTGATCCTGGCCCTCAGAATTAAGTTGTGATAGGACTGCCCCTACTCCTAATTCAGATGCATCAGTTTGGACATAGAATTTTTTAGAGTAACAAGGGCTTTTCAGGACAGGTGCAGAGCACATGGCCTGCTTCAGCTCCTCAAAAGCTTTCTGACAGTTTGCTGTCCATAATACCTTTTTAGGCATTTTCTTGGATGTGAGGTCATTAAGAGGGGCTGCAATGGAGCCATAGTTCTTAATGAACCTCCTGTAATACCCAGTGAGGCCTAGGAAGGCTCTCACCTGAGTCTGAGTGGTAGGGGGAACCCAATCAATAATTGTTTGGATTTTCCCCTGAAGTGGTGCAATCTGTTCCCCACCAACAAGGTGTCCCAGATAAACCACCTTACCCTGCCCTATCTGGCACTTTGAAGCCTTGATAGTGAGGCCTGCCTTTTGCAGGGCCTCCAAAACTTTCCATAGGTGGACCAGGTGATCATCCCAGCTGGAGCTAAAGACAGCTATATCGTCCAAATATGCTGCACTGAAAGCTTCCAGCCCTTGCAGGACTGTGTTCACCAACCTCTGAAAAGTGGCAGGTGCATTTTTCAAACCAAAAGGCATTACAGTAAACTGGTAATGTCCTCCAATGGTAGAAAATGCAGTCTTAGGTTTAGCATCTTCTGACAATTTGATCTGCCAATACCCTGCAGTCAAATCAAAAGTGCTTAGATACTTGGCAGATGCCAGTGTATCTATAAGCTCATCTGCCCTGGGTATAGGGTGAGCATCAGTTTTGGTTACCAAGTTGAGACCTCTATAGTCTACACAAAACCGCATTTCCTTCTTTCCATCTTTAGAATTGGGTTTTGGTACCAGTACCACAGGAGAAGCCCATGGACTGTCAGAGTGCTCAACCACTCCTAGTTCCAACATTTTCTGAACTTCTTGCTTTATGCAGTCCCTGACATGGTCAGGCTGCCTATAGATCTTACTTTTGACAGGTAAACTGTCTCCAGTATCTATAGTGTGCTCACACCAAGAAGTGGTACCTGGCACAGTAGAGAAGAGTTCTGAAAATTGTCCTAGGAGATTTATGCAATTATCTTTCTGCTCAGCAGTAAGACAATCAGCCAAAACTACACCTTCCACAAGAGCATCTTGTTCTGTGGAAGAGAAGAGATCAGGTAGAGGATCACTGTCTTCTTCCTGTCCCTCATCAGTTGCCAAGAGCAGGGTGAGATCAGCCCTGTCATAGTAGGGTTTCAGGCGGTTGACATGGAGCACCCTAAGGGGACTCCTGGCAGTGCCTAAGTCAACTAAATAGGTGACTTCTCCCTTCTTTTCAACAATTGTGTGGGGACCACTCCATTTATCTTGGAGTGCTCTTGGGGCCACAGGCTCCAAGACCCACACTTTCTGCCCTGGTTGGTACTGAACCAAAACAGCCTTCTGATCATGCCATTGCTTCTGGAGCTCTTGGCTGGCCTGAAAGTTTTTACTGGCCTTTTTCATGTACTCAGCCATCCTTGATCTGAGGCCAAGTACATAATCCACAATATCCTGCTTAGGAGCTTTTAAAGGTTGTTCCCAACCCTCCTTTACAAGTGTGAGTGGACCCCTAACAGGGTGTCCAAAAAGAAGTTCAAAGGGGCTGAAGCCCACTCCTTTCTGGGGTACCTCCCTGTAGGCAAAAAGGAGGCATGGTAGAAGGATATCCCATCTCCTGCGGAGTTTTTCAGGGAGACCCATAATCATGCCTTTGAGAGTTTTATTTAATCTCTCTACCAGTCCATTTGTTTGTGGATGATAGGGTGTTGTGAACTTGTATGTTACACCACACTCCTTCCACATGGCCTTTAAGTATGCAGACATGAAATTGCTTCCTCTGTCTGATACTACTTCCTTTGGGAAGCCCACCCTGGAAAATATTCCCAGGAGGGCCTTTGCCACTGCAGGTGCTGTAGTGGTCCTTAAAGGAATTGCTTCAGGATATCTTGTGGCATGGTCCACTACCACTAAGATAAACCTATTGCCTGAAGCAGTAGGAGGGTCAAGGGGGCCAACTATGTCAACCCCTACCCTTTCGAAGGGAACCCCAACCACAGGCAGTGGAATAAGGGGTGCCTTTGGGGTGCCACCTGTCTTGCCACTGGCTTGACAGGTTTCACAGGACTTACAAAATTCCTTTGTGTCCTCAGACATTCTAGGCCAATGAAACAGGGGAACAAGCCTGTCCCAAGTTTTCATTTGTCCTAGATGCCCAGCTAAGGGAATGTCATGTGCCAGTGTTAGGAGGAACTTTCTGTACTCCTGAGGAATCACTAATCTCCTGGCAGCTCCAGGTTTAGGATCCCTATGCTCAGTGTACAAGAGGTTGTCCTCCCAGTAAACTCTGTGAGAGTCACTGACATCCCCATTAGCCTGTTTGACAGCTTGCTGTCTGAGACCCTCTAATGTGGGACAGGTTTGCTGTGCCACACTCAGCTCCTCTCTGGCAGGCCCCCCTTCACCCAAAAGCTCAGCAGTGTCTGCTTCCAGCTCCTCTGGTGTAGGTTCTGCACAGGGAGGGAATTCTTCTTCCTCAGAAGTAGAATCCACTGTAGAGGGATGTAGGAGGCTGGACTGGCTTGTAGTGAGTACCAAGGGGTACTTGCACCTTGCACCAGGCCCAGTTATCCCTTATTAGTGTATAGGGTGTCTAGCAGCTTAGGCTGATAGATAATGGTAGCTTAGCAGAGCAGCTTAGGCTGAACTAGGAGACATGTGAAGCTACTACAGTACCACTTAGTGTCATATGCACAATATCATAAGAAAACACAATACACAGTTATACTAAAAATAAAGGTACTTTATTTTTATGACAATATGCCAAAGTATCTTAGAGTGTACCCTCAGTGAGGGGATAGGAAATATACACAAGATATATATACACAATAGCAAAAATATGCAGTATAGTCTTAGAAAACAGTGCAAACAATGTATAGTTACAATAGGATGCAATGGGGAAACATAGGGATAGGGGCAACACAAACCATATACTCCAAAAGTGGAATGCGAACCACGAATGGACCCCAAACCTATGTGACCTTGTAGAGGGTCGCTGGGACTATTAGAAAATAGTGAGAGTTAGAAAAATAACCCTCCCCAAGACCCTGAAAAGTGAGTGCAAAGTGCACTAAAGTTCCCCTAAGGACAAAGAAGTCGTATTAGAGGAATAATGCAGGAAAGACACAAACCAGCAATGCAACAACTGTGGATTTCCAATCTAGGGTACCTGTGGAACAAGGGGACCAAGTCCAAAAGTCACAAGCAAGTCGGAGATGGGCAGATGCCCAGGAAATGCCAGCTGCGGGTGCAAAGAAGCTTCTACTGGACAGAAGAAGCTGAGGTTTCTGCAGGAACGAAAAGGGCTAGAGACTTCCCCTTTGGTGGACGGATCCCGCTCGCCTTGGAGAGTCGTGCAAAAGTGTTTTCCCGCCGAAAGGACGCCAACAAGCCTTTCTAGGCGCAAATCGTGCGTTTGGCGTTTTTGGACGCTGCTGGGGCCCAGGAGGGACCAGGAGGTCGCAAATTGGACCTGAAGAGAGAGGGGACATCGAGCAAGACAAAGAGCCCTCACTGAAGCAGGTAGCACCCGGAGAAGTGCCAGAAACAGGCACTACAAGGATGCGTGAAACGGTGCTCGCCGAAGTTGCACAAAGGAGTCCCACGTCGCCGGAGACCAACTTAGAAAGTCGTGCAATGCAGGTTAGAGTGCCGTGGACCCAGGCTTGGCTGTGCACAAAGGATTTCCGCCGGAAGTGCACAGGGGCCGGAGTAGCTGCAAAGTCGCGGTTCCCAGCAATGCAGCCCAGCGAGGTGAGGCAAGGACTTACCTCCACCAAACTTGGACTTAAGAGTCACTGGACTGTGGGGGTCACTTGGACAGAGTCGCTGGATTCGAGGGACCTCACTCGTCGTGCTGAGAGGAGACCCAAGGGACTGGTAATGCAGCTTTTTGGTGCCTGCGGTTGCAGGGGGAAGATTCCGTCGACCCACGGGAGATTTCTTCAGAGCTTCTGGTGCAGAGAGGAGGCAGACTACCCCCACAGCATGCACAAGCAGGAAAACAGTCGAGAAGGCGGCAGGATCAGCGTTACAGAGTTGCAGTAGTCGTCTTTGCTACTATGTTGCAGGTTTGCAGGCTTCCAGCGCGGTCAGCAGTCGTTTCCTTATCAGAAGGTGAAGAGAGAGATGCAGAGGAACTCGGATGAGCTCTTGCATTCGTTATCTGAAGTTTCCCCAGAGACAGGGACCCTAAATAGCCAGAAAAGAGGGTTTGGCTACTTAGGAGAGAGGATAGGCTACTAACACCTGAAGGAGCCTATCAGCAGGAGTCTCTGACGTCACCTGGTGGCACTGGCCACTCAGAGCAGTCCAGTGTGCCAGCAGCACCTCTGTTTCCAAGATGGCAGAGGTCTGGAGCACACTGGAGGAGCTCTGGACACCTCCCAGGGGAGGTGCAGGTCAGGGGAGTGGTCACTCCCCTTTCCTTTGTCCAGTTTCGCGCCAGAGCAGGGGCTAAGGGGTCCCTGAACCGGTGTAGACTGGCTTATGCAGAATTGGGCACATCTGTGCCCAACAAAGCATTTCCAGAGGCTGGGGGAGGCTACTCCTCCCCTGCCTTCACACCATTTTCCAAAGGGAGAGGGTGTCACACCCTCTCTCAGAGGAAGTTCTTTGTTCTGCCATCCTGGGCCAGGCCTGGCTGGACCCCAGGAGGGCAGATGCCTGTCTGAGGGGTTGGCAGCAGCAGCAGCTGCAGTGAAACCCCAGGAAGGGCAGTTTGGCAGTACCAGGGTCTGTGCTACAGACCACTGGGATCATGGGATTGTGCCAACTATGCCAGGATGGCATAGAGGGGGCAATTCCATGATCATAGACATGTTACATGGCCATATTCGGAGTTACCATTGTGAAGCTACATATAGGTAGTGACCTATATGTAGTGCACGCGTGTAATGGTGTCCCCGCACTCACAAAGTTCAGGGAATTGGCTCTGAACAATGTGGGGGCACCTTGGCTAGTGCCAGGGTGCCCTCACACTAAGTAACTTTGCACCTAACCTTTACCAGGTAAAGGTTAGACATATAGGTGACTTATAAGTTCCTTAAGTGCAGTGTAAAATGGCTGTGAAATAACGTGGACGTTATTTCACTCAGGCTGCAGTGGCAGGCCTGTGTAAGAATTGTCAGAGCTCCCTATGGGTGGCAAAAGAAATGCTGCAGCCCATAGGGATCTCCTGGAACCCCAATACCCTGGGTACCTCAGTACCATATACTAGGGAATTATAAGGGTGTTCCAGTAAGCCAATGTAAATTGGTAAAAATGGTCACTAGCTTGTTAGTGACAATTTGGAAAGAAATGAGAGAGCATAACCACTGAGGTTCTGATTAGCAGAGCCTCAGTGAGACAGTTAGTCACTACACAGGTAACACATTCAGGCACACTTATGAGCACTGGGGCCCTGGGTTACCAGGGTCCCAGTGACACATACAACTAAAACAACATATATACAGTGAAAAATGGGGGTAACATGCCAGGCAAGATGGTACTTTCCTACACAACCCCCCCCCAAACGAAGGACAATAAGACTAGCCATGACCTGATGAGTCTTCATTGTCTAAGTGGAAATATCTGGAGAGTCCATCTGCATTGGAGTGGCTACTCCCAGGTCTATGTTCCACTGTATAGTCCATTCCCTGTAGGGATATGGACCACCTCAACAATTTAGGATTTTCACCTTTCATTTGTTTTAGCCAAAGTAGAGGTTTGTGGTCTGTCTGAACAATGAAGTGAGTGCCAAACAGGTATGGCCTCAACTTCTTCAGAGCCCAGACCACAGCAAAGGCCTCCCTCTCAATGGCAGACCAACGCTTTTCTCTAGGGGTCAACCTCCTACTAATAAAAGCAACAGGTTGATCCTGGCCCTCAGAATTAAGTTGTGATAGGACTGCCCCTACTCCTAATTCAGATGCATCAGTTTGGACATAGAATTTTTTAGAGTAACAAGGGCTTTTCAGGACAGGTGCAGAGCACATGGCCTGCTTCAGCTCCTCAAAAGCTTTCTGACAGTTTGCTGTCCATAATACCTTTTTAGGCATTTTTCTGGATGTGAGGTCATTAAGAGGGGCTGCAATGGAGCCATAGTTCTTAATGAACCTCCTGTAATACCCAGTGAGGCCTAGGAAGGCTCTCACCTGAGTCTGAGTGGTAGGGGGAACCCAATCAATAATTGTTTGGATTTTCCCCTGAAGTGGTGCAATCTGTTCCCCACCAACAAGGTGTCCCAGATAAACCACCTTACCCTGCCCTATCTGGCACTTTGAAGCCTTGATAGTGAGGCCTGCCTTTTGCAGGGCCTCCAAAACTTTCCATAGGTGGACCAGGTGATCATCCCAGCTGGAGCTAAAGACAGCTATATCGTCCAAATATGCTGCACTGAAAGCTTCCAGCCCTTGCAGGACTGTGTTCACCAACCTCTGAAAAGTGGCAGGTGCATTTTTCAAACCAAAAGGCATTACAGTAAACTGGTAATGTCCTCCAATGGTAGAAAATGCAGTCTTAGGTTTAGCATCTTCTGACAATTTGATCTGCAAATACCCTGCAATCAAATCAAAAGTGCTTAGATACTTGGCAGATGCCAGTGTATCTATAAGGTCATCTGCCCTGGGTATAGGGTGAGCATCAGTTTTGGTTACCAAGTTGAGACCTCTATAGTCTACACAAAACCGCATTTCCTTCTTTCCATCTTTAGAATTGGGTTTTGGTACCAGTACCACAGGAGAAGCCCATGGACTGTCAGAGTGCTCAACCACTCCTAGTTCCAACATTTTCTGAACTTCTTGCTTTATGCAGTCCCTGACATGGTCAGGCTGCCTATAGATCTTACTTTTGACAGGTAAACTGTCTCCAGTATCTATAGTGTGCTCACACCAAGAAGTGGTACCTGGCACAGTAGAGAAGAGTTCTGAAAATTGTCCTAGGAGATTTATGCAATTATCTTTCTGCTCAGCAGTAAGACAATCAGCCAAAACTACACCTTCCACAAGAGCATCTTGTTCTGTGGAAGAGAAGAGATCAGGTAGAGGATCACTGTCTTCTTCCTGTCCCTCATCAGTTGCCATGAGCAGGGTGAGATCAGCCCTGTCATAGTAGGGTTTCAGGTGGTTGACATGGAGCACCCTAAGGGGACTCCTGGCAGTGCCTAAGTCAACTAAATAGGTGACTTCTCCCTTCTTTTCAACAATTGTGTGGGGACCACTCCATTTATCTTGGAGTGCTCTTGGGGCCACAGGCTCCAAGACCCACACTTTCTGCCCTGGTTGGTACTGAACCAAAACAGCCTTCTGATCATGCCATTGCTTCTGGAGCTCTTGGCTGGCCTGAAGGTTTTTACTGGCCTTTTTCATGTACTCAGCCATCCTTGATCTGAGGCCAAGTACATAGTCCACAATATCTTGCTTAGGAGCTTTTAAAGGTTGTTCCCAACCCTCCTTTACAAGTGTGAGTGGACCCCTAACAGGGTGTCCAAAAAGAAGTTCAAAGGGGCTGAAGCCCACTCCTTTCTGGGGTACCTCCCTGTAGGCAAAAAGGAGGCATGGTAGGAGGATATCCCATCTCCTGCGGAGTTTTTCAGGGAGTCCCATAATCATGCCTTTGAGAGTTTGATTAAATCTCTCCACCAGTCCATTTGTTTGTGGATGATAGGGTGTTGTGAACTTGTACGTTACACCACACTCCTTCCACATGGCCTTTAAGTATGCAGACATGAAATTGCTTCCTCTGTCTGATACCACTTCCTTTGGGAAGCCCACCCTGGAAAATATTCCCAGGAGGGCCTTTGCCACTGCAGGTGCTGTAGTGGTCCTTAAAGGAATTGCTTCAGGGTATCTTGTGGCATGGTCCACTACCACCAAGATAAACCTATTGCCTGAAGCAGTAGGAGGGTCAAGGGGGCCAACTATGTCAACCCCTACCCTTTCAAAGGGAACCCCAACCACAGGCAGTGGGATAAGGGGTGCCTTTGGGGTGCCACCTGTCTTGCCACTGGCTTGACAGGTTTCACAGGACTTACAAAATTCCTTTGTGTCCTCAGACATCCTAGGCCAATGAAACAATGGAACCAATCTGTCCCAAGTTTTCATTTGACCCAGGTGCCCAGCTAGGGGAATGTCATGTGCCAGTGTTAGGAGGAACTTTCTGTACTCCTGAGGAATCACTAATCTCCTGGCAGCTCCAGGTTTAGGATCCCTATGTTCAGTGTACAAGAGGTTGTCCTCCCAGTAAACTCTGTGAGAGTCACTGACATCCCCATTAGCCTGTTTGACAGCTTGCTGTCTGAGACCCTCTAATGTGGGACAGGTTTGCTGTGCCACACTCAGCTCCTCTCTGGCAGGCCCCCCTTCACCCAAAAGCTCAGCAGTGTCTGCTTCCAGCTCCTCTGGTGTAGGTTCTGCACAGGGAGGGAATTCTTCTTCCTCAGAATTCGAATCCACTGTAGAGGGAGGGATAGTAGGAAGTGGTTTGCTTCTACTAGCCCTAGCTTTAGGGAGCACTTGGTCCATTGTTCCAGGATCCAAGCTTCCCTGTCCTTTTTGCTTTTTGGCCTGAGCCCTTGTCAAAGCAAAAATATGCCCTGGGATGCCCAGCATTGCTGCATGGGCCTCCAACTCCACATCTGACCAAGCTGATGTCTCCAAATCATTCCCTAATAGACAGTCTACAGGTAAATCTGAAGCTACCACAACTTTCTTTGGACCAGTAACGCCCCCCCAGTTGAGATTAACAACAGCCATGGGGTGGCTAAGTGTGTTGTTGTGAGCATCGGTTACTTGGTACTGGTGACCAAGTAGGTGTTGTTCAGGGTGGACCAGTTTCTCTATGACCATAGTCACACTGGCACCAGTGTCCCTGTAGGCCTGAACCTCAACACCATTTATTAGGGGTAGCTGCTTGTACTTATCCATATTAAGGGGACAAGCAACTAAGGTGGCTAAATCAATAGCCCCCTCAGAGACTAACACAGCCTCTGTGGCCTCGCTAACAAGGCCAACCCCAACTAAGTTACCAAAAGTGAGCCCAGCTACTCCCTTGGATTGGCTATTAGTAGGTTTGCTCCCACCACCACTGCTATTAGTAAGGACACTAGGTGTAGCAGTAGGGGTTGTAGTGGTAGGAGGCTTGGTGCCTTTCTTTGGACAACTGGGATCTGTTGTCCAATGGCCTTTTATTTTACATAAATAGCACCATGGTTTCTTTTCCTTGTTCTGATTAAAAGAGGATTTGGGCCCACCACCCCCACCAGAGTGTTTTTGTGGGCCTGATGAAGACTCATTTTTAGATTTGTCCCCACCCTTGTCAGAAGACTTACCATCCTTCTTTTTGTTGCCATCTTTGTCACCCCCTGTATGAACTTTTCTGTTCACTCTTGTTCTGACCCATTTGTCTGCCTTCTTTCCCAATTCTTGGGGAGAGGTCAGATCAGAGTCCACCAAGTACTGGTGCAACAAATCAGACACACAATTATTAAGAATATGCTCTCTCAGGATCAAGTTATACAGGCTTTCAAAGTCAGTAACCTTACTGCCATGTAACCACCCCTCCAAGGCCTTCACTGAATGGTCAATGAAATCAACCCAGTCTTGTGAAGACTCCTTTTTGGTCTCTCTGAACTTTATCCTGTACTGTTCAGTGGTTAAGCCATAACCATCCAGGAGTGCATTCTTAAGAACTTGGAAATTATTAGCATCATTTTCTTTCACAGTAAGGAGCCTATCCCTACCTTTCCACTAAATGATAGCCATAGGATAGCAGCCCACTGCCTTTGAGGGACATCCTGTACAGCACAGGCCCTCTCAAGTGCAGCAAACCACTTGTTAATGTCATCCCCCTCCTTATAAGGGGGAAATATCTTGTGCAGATTCCTGGAATCATGCTCTTTTGCAGGATGACTATGGGGAATACTGCTGCTGCCATCATGGGTTTCTAAACCCAGTTTCTGTCTCTCCTTCTCTACTTCTAAAGTCTGTCTATCCAAATCCAGCTGTTGCTTCTTGAGCTTCAGTCTGGTTTGTTCCACTCTCAATCTATTGAGCTCCCTTTCTAACAATCTGTCATCAGGGTGGGTGGGAGGGACATGCCTTGACACAGAAGTATGGTGAGAATGGACAGAAGGAGACCTGTCCCTTACAGAAGCCACCCTAACAGCTTGGTTAACAGAAACATCACTACCAGTATGGTGAGAATAAATGCTTTTGCTATGATGTGAGACAACACTATTTATATGGTGTGGCTCCTCATCATTACCAACTATGCTAGACTGTCTAGTAATGGGCAGGTTAGGAAGTTTCTTTCCTGAATCTTTTCCTGGGGGAGTCCCTGGATCTGATTGAGAACCATTAGCTACTTTTTCTACAGATTGGGCACTTATGGCCTTATCCTGTACTCTAAGCATGTTAATTAACAGTTCTAAGGAAGGATTCTTCCCTACACTCAAACCTCTCTCTATGCAGAGATTCCTTGCTCCTTTCCAGCTAAGGTGATCATATGCAAGTTTGGACAGATCAACATTTTGGCCTGTGCCAGACATTTTTTAGAGAGAGTTAAAGTGATAGTAAAAGATAAAAAGTTTGTCAGAGCTTTTAGAAAGACAGAGAAAAAAACTTTTAAAACTTTTTAGAACTTTTTAGAAAGTTAGAAGTACTTTTCAGCACTTAGAAAAGAGTGAAAAGAGGAAATGCAAAACTTTTTGGCTATGTGTATATACACTGACCTTGTTTTGTATATTTTTCTCTTATGAAAAGTACAATGACAAGAGTGGTAAGTAGTCTCAAAGCACTTATCCCACCGCTGCACAACCAATGTAGGAGGCTGGACTGGCTTGTAGTGAGTACCAAGGGGTACTTGCACCTTGCACCAGGCCCAGTTATCCCTTATTAGCGTATAGGGTGTCTAGCAGCTTAGGCTGATAGATAATGGTAGCTTAGCAGAGCAGCTTAGGCTGAACTAGGAGACGTGTGAAGCTACTACAGTACCACAAGTGTCACTTGCACAATATCATAAGAAAACACAATACACAGTTATACTAAAAATAAAGGTACTTTATTTTTATGACAATATGCCAAAGTATCTTAGAGTGTACCCTCAGTGAGAGGATAGGAAATATACACAAGATATATATACACAATAGCACAAATATGCAGTATAGTCTTAGAAAACAGTGCAAACAATGTATAGTTACAATAGGATGCAATGGGGAAACATAGGGATAGGGGCAACACAAACCATATACTCCAAAAGTGGAATGCGAACCACGAATGGACCCCAAACCTATGTGACCTTGTAGAGGGTCGCTGGGACTATTAGAAAATAGTGAGAGTTAGAAAAGTAACCCTCCCCAAGACCCTGAAAAGTGAGTGCAAAGTGCACTAAAGTTCCCCTAAGGACAAAGAAGTCGTGTTAGAGAAATAATGCAGGAAAGACACAAACCAGCAATGCAACAACTGTGGATTTCCAATCTAGGGTACCTGTGGAACAAGGGGACCAAGTCCAAAAGTCACAAGCAAGTCGGAGATGGGCAGATGCCCAGGAAATGCCAGCTGCGGGTGCAAAGAAGCTTCTACTGGACAGAAGAAGCTGAGGTTTCTGCAGGAACGAAAAGGGCTAAAGACTTCCCCTTTGGTGGACGGATCCCTCTCGCCGTGGAGAGTTGTGCAGAAGTGTTTTCCCGCCGAAAGATCGCCAACAAGCCTTGCTAGCTGCAAATCGTGCGATTAGCGTTTTTGGACGCTGCTGAGGCCCAGGAGGGACCAGGAGGTCGCAAATTGGACCAGCAGAGAGAGGGGACGTCGAGCAAGACAAGGAGCCCTCTCTGAAGCCGGTAGCACCTGGAGAAGTGCCAGAAACAGGCACTACAAGGATGCGTGAAACGGTGCTCGCCGAAGTTGCACAAAGGAGTCTCACGTCGCCGGAGACCAACTTAGAAAGTCGTGCAATGCAGGTTAGAGTGCCGTGGACCCAGGCTTGGCTGTGCACAAAGGATTTCCGCCGGAAGTGCACAGGGGCCGGAGTAGCTGCAAAGTCGCGGTTCCCAGCAATGCAGCCCAGCGAGGTGAGGCAAGGACTTACCTCCACCAAACTTGGACCGAAGAGTCACTGGACTGTGGGGGTCACCTGGACAGAGTCGCTGGATTCAAGGGACCTCGCTCGTCGTGCTGAGAGGAGACCCAAGGGACCGGCAATGCAGCTTTTTGGTGCCTGCGGTTGCAGGGGGAAGATTCCGTCGACCCACAGGAGATTTCCTCGGAGCTTCTGGTGCAGAGAGGAGGCAGACTACCCCCACAGCATGCACAAGCAGGAAAACAGTCGAGAAGGCGGCAGGATCAGCGTTACAGAGTTGCAGTAGTCGTCTTTGCTACTATGTTGCAGGTTTGCAGGCTTCCAGCGCGGTCAGCAGTCGATTCCCTATCAGAAGGTGAAGAGAGAGATGCAGAGGAACTCGGCTGAGCTCATGCATTCGTTATCTAAAGTTTCCCCAGAGACAGAGACCCTAAATAGCCAGAAAAGAGGGTTTGGCTACTTAGGAGAGAGGATAGGCTAGCAACACCTGAAGGAGCCTATCACAAGGAGTCTCTGACGTCACCTGGTGGCACTGGCCACTCAGAGCAGTCCAGTGTGCCAGCAGCACCTCTGTTTCCAAGATGGCAGAGGTCTGGAGCACACTGGAGGAGCTCTGGACACCTCCCAGGGGAGGTGCAGGTCAGGGGAGTGGTCACTCCCCTTTCCTTTGTCCAGTTTCGCGCCAGAGCAGGGCTAAGGGGTCCCCTGAACCGGTGTAGACTGGCTTATGCAGAATTGGGCACATCTGTGCCCAAGAAAGCATTTCCAGAGGCTGGGGGAGGCTACTCCTCCCCTGCCTTCACACCATTTTCCAAAGGGAGAGGGTGTCACACCCTCTCTCAGAGGAAGTTCTTTGTTCTGCCATCCTGGGCCAGGCCTGGCTGGACCTCAGGAGGGCAGATGCCTGTCTGAGGGGTTGGCAGCAGCAGCAGCTGCAGTGAAACCCCAGGAAGGGCAGTTTGGCAGTACCAGGGTCTGTGCTACAGACCACTGGGATCATGGGATTGTGCCAACTATGCCAGGATGGTATAGAGGGGGCAATTCCATGATCATAGATGTGTTACATGGCCATATTCGGAGTTACCATTGTGAAGCTACATATAGGTAGTGACCTATATGTAGTGCACGCGTGTAATGGTGTCCCCGCACTCACAAAGTTCAGGGAATTGGCTCTGAACAATGTGGGGGCACCTTGGCTAGTGCCAGGGTGCCCTCACACTAAGTAACTTTGCACCTAACCTTTACCAGGTAAAGGTTAGACATATAGGTGACTTATAAGTTACTTAAGTGCAGTGTAAAATGGCTGTGAAATAACGTGGACGTTATTTCACTCAGGCTGCAGTGGCAGGCCTGTGTAAGAATTGTCAGAGCTCCCTATGGGTGGCAAAAGAAATGCTGCAGCCCATAGGGATCTCCTGGAACCCCAATACCCTGGGTACCTTAGTACCATATACTAGGGAATTATAAGGGTGTTCCAGTAAGCCAATGTAAATTGGTATAAATGGTCACTAGCCTGTTAGTGACAATTTGGAAAGAAATGAGAGAGCATAACCACTGAGGTTCTGGTTAGCAGAGCCTCAGTGAGACAGTTAGGCACCACACAGGGAACACATTCATGCACACCTATGAGCACTGGGGCCCTGTGTGACAGGGTCCCAGTGACACATACATATAGGCCACAACCTTATGAGCACTGGGGTCCTGACTAGCAGGGTCCCAGTGACACATAACAAACATACTGAAAACATAGGGTTTTCACTATGAGCACTGGGGCCTAGCCATCAGGATCCCAGTGAGACAGTGAAAACAGTGACAAACATCCTGACATACACTCACAAACAGGCCAAAAGTGGGGGTAACAAGGCTAGAAAGAGGCTACTTTCTCACAATTTGGCTACCTGCGGACATTCTACAGAACCATTTCTTAATGGTATCTTGCAAAAACGTCAAACTTGCCTCTATATGCATATTCTAAACGACCAGCAAGTTTCTTTTTCATAGTATCTGTAGAAGCGTTTTCAATCCAGTACAATACAGGTTCCAAGTGGAAGATTATGGTCACTGGAATTGAACTGCCCTAATATTTTATTCATGTTAATTGAAATGTAACATATTTTGAGTTCGGAGAACTCTGAGGCAAATTGGTAGTACATTTCTGAAAGATGCAACTAGAAGCAACTAGAAGAGCAGAATTGTGTGCCTTCTGCCCCTTGGACCTTTTAAATTGGTTTGAAATGTTTTTACATTTTTGCTAAACCACATATGTACTCCCTATTCGAGTTTTATAACTACAATGTCTACTGTACATCTTTATATGCTTGTGTGTTATACCTTTCAGCCAGAGTGGTACCTGACACTGATACTCATGTGGATCAAAAACCATTCGAAGTTCCTGGATGAGAGAATACAACCTGTCCTGGACAAAGCTGGATCAACAGTAAATGCTAGGGTAACGTCTTCAGTGCCAATTATATATAGGTTAATTTGATTTCAAAATTGTTGGCAAGCTGTAGGACTCTTACTCCCTTTCTGTAGTCTTTGAAATAGACATGTCAGAGTAACCCAGTCTACAGCCATTTTATAAGCTCGGACTGGGCATTGAGTTTCAAATGAGTGGATTAAGCTTTATTTGCAAATATTTTAGGATATGCTTATAGCGCCTGTTGTATGTTTCAGTTTCAGGTTCTTCAGACTTACTGGCTATACTTGAAGAATTTTAAGGAAGCGTGGTTTTGTTATAAGAGTTTGGGTCATGTTAAAATATGGGAACTATTCGAACAATATGCTATGTCTGTTGCATTCTGTTTTGCTGTGTAGACTGAGATGTGCCACGCCCAACCTGAATGAGAAAGAAGAAGGAAGTATACGATGGATGAGAGTGGTCTGTGATGTATAAAACATATGACTGGGGGAAGAGTGGCACAGGATGTGTGATAGGATTGAGACACCGTCCTGAAGAGATAGGAATGAGAGAGGAGGGAGGCCCAAACTGAATGAGAGGGTGAGCAATGTGCACAATAGATGAGAAAGATGTCCATGGGTGAAGGTGAATAAGAGAGAGGAGAGAGGGGAAGAAGGCACAAGTCAAATGAGAGAGTTGGTGGGTCACAGAGCAGATGATGGATGAAAAAGTGGAGACCTGCACCATTTGTAATAGTGAGTTGAGCGCGGTATAAATAAGAAAAAAGTGGAGTTAAGTGTTGACTGGCCCTAGGTATGGGAATGAGGTGCAACACAGAGAAGATAGGGTGGAGAAGGACAGGCTGGATGAATGAGAAACATGAAGGACAAATCATGGATGAGACTGGTGCCTGCAGTAAAAAAAAGGTTAGAGAGAAATAGAGTCATGGTAGTGTAGAACAAGACTAATGAAGGACGGTAGAGAAGTGTAAGACTGATGAGACTAATAAGTAAGAGTACTAGTGCTTGTTAGGGATAAGTGAAGATACCAAGGCTTGTTAGGAATAGGAGAGGAGCCCAAGGCACAAGATAGTTGAGAGCAGTGGCACAAGCTGAATGAGTGAAGAGATGTTAAAGAGATACCATACTGATGAGAGAGGGGGTTGAGGTGTGAGAGAGGAACAAGGTGGGCTATAGAGGGTACCAAGACACAAGATGGGTTAGAAAGCAAAACATGATGTTCTGGATGAGAGAGGAGACTATGTTCCAAGAAGGTTGAGACAAGGACCAAGGTATATGAAGGAAGATGAGAGGGAGACCAAGGCAAACAACTGAAGTCAGGAGGCCTAGAACACAGTGGATGAAAAAGGTTACAGAGGTTCAATGTAGATGATTTAATGGACCAGGAAACAAGATTGCTTAGATCAAGGCACATGATAGATGAGAGAAGAAGTGACAGAGGGATTGAGATGTTGAACGGATGGGTATGGAAACAAAATCGCACAATACGGAAGAGAAAGTAGAGTGAAACAAAAGTTAGAGGTAAGTGAGGTGCAATCTGGATGAGAGAGAGGGACAGGGTATTATGAATATGAGAGGGTGCACAGCACAAGCTATATGCGCAAGAATGCTGATGCACAGTACTGATGGATATTGTATAAGAATAAGATGGATGAGAATGGGGAACCTAGGAACAAAATGCATGAGCAGGATGACAAGCTGAATGAGAAAGAGAAACATAGCTCACTTTGTATGAGAGAAGGAGCCAAAAAATAAAACTTAACAGAATGAAAACCTGAATTCAAGTAAGAAGAGTGAGGGGGAGCACAAGACAGATGAGAGGAGCGTGTGACACAGGGTGGTTAATAGAGGATCGATGGAGCAAATTATCAATAAGCGAGAAGACCAAGGCACACCGTGGAGGAGGGTGGTGTTCAAAGCATATGATGAATGAGAAAGGGGCTGCGGCACAAGGCAGATGACAGAGAAGGCTAGTGCATATGAAAAGTGACAGAGGAAAGCAAGAGGCAAGATGGATAAGAGAGGGGGATTAAAGAGGAGACAAATGATTGCGACAAGATAGAGGGACACAGCAGGGACACAACAGGGGAGGGAGTGGAGTGAAGTGTCACTGTTGCTTTAAGCCTAGCCATAAGTACTTCAAAACTCTATAACTTAGATGGGTCCCTTTATAAAAAATGTTAGAGATTGGAACTCCCTCTTATTTGTGATGGTGGAAGAGATGCACTTTGGTAAAGTGGTGATACTCCCTCAGTGCCATTTTCTCTCCTATTTCTGTTGTGTGTCACCTACATTCTCCTTTAGGGCAGAATGCACAGAACAGGTGGGAAAAGGATATGTATGTAGCCAGTGAAAAATAGATGAGCTGTATCCAATAGATGAGACTATGATTATGGGCAGTTTGAGTCAGTAGTTGATGGGTTTTTAAGGAGCAAGTTCTGATGTATCTCCATGAGTCAAAACAATATTTGTTGAATTGTGGTCATCCTTAATATTTTGAAATAAGAAAATCTGCACAATAAGAAATTCTGGATGATGGAGATTGCATAACATGCATTATTATGGGTGTCAAAAGTGTTACAGTTCCTCAGGTGGCATGAATGAAATCATTTTGGATAAACCCAGAGTTGTGCCTTGTTATCACAGAAGGTGGAGACAATATGACTCGAATACAGACTATTCAGTAGGGAAAGCTTTGTTTGAAGGTAGCTTTAAAGCATTTTCACAATGACAGATACAATGTATTTCACTAAATCATGGGCGTTTTTGGCAACTACTTCCAGCCTCAAGAATAGGTGTTGTCCCAGTGAGAGGATTACATTAGTAGAAGTGGTGGGCATTGACTGCTTTAAATGGGTAAAGGGGAGAGATTCACCTGCTTTTATGTGGCAGGGTTTTTGGTGATGATCTGCAGCTGTCTAGGTCATTGAGTGAGTATTTTTAATTAGGCTCTTTGATATGGGAGGATTTGAAATCCTTTGGAACAGAACCTTCATGAACTCTGTTTCTCAGGTTAGAGAAGAAAAGTGCATTGATGATAGTACAGAGTTATATACAAAGAGTTTGCGGAAAAGGGCCAGCTGTGTGGACTAATTTCTTGGTGTTTGAAACTAGCTTTTACAAATAGCAAGTGGAGATTGAATTGTAATAGTTGAGGATTGGTTGTGCAAGCTTGGCATGCCATTCTTGTTGAGATTACATTTTGTGTGAGTGTATATGCTAGATCTTGGCTTGGTCTGAATATGTTAATGTATATGGGTGATTTCTTCAGTGAATTAGTACATCAGTGGTCTCCAATCCACGCACGCCGTACACAATGTTTCACATAAAGGTGACACTATGAAGATACATCAACCCCATCACACAAACCAGGCAGGACACTAACTAACATGACTGATCGTCCTCACACCCTTCTCTATGAATGACCGACATGCCAAGGCGGAGCACCAAGTGTGCAGCAAGAAGACTGGAGCACATCTGCGTCCATCATGCACGACAGCCAATGCTTACCACACATGTGGCGCTATAAACACTGTCATCCATCATAAATAGCTGTGGTGGTGACCTCATGCCCAGTCTGCACCACAGAGTACCTGGTGTCACATCACTGGACATACATGTGTATGGAGACCTTTAAATCCATAAGCCCTTGAATGCACCCACTGCTCCGCCCTAAACTAAACCTTGTCCAGAACTGACTATTTCCTGATAAAACCTTTGTATAAAATATGGAGGAAGATATGATAGAGTTTATAACTCTGAATCTGGATAGTTTTTCAGACTTCAGCTTGGTACAATAGTCCAAAAAGCAACCATTATGTGTCCTGCAATCTCATCACACGCACAAACATGCATACACACACAACACACACAATCTCACACACACATGCACGCGCACACATACACACATACACACACACACACACACACACACATACACACACAACACACACACAAACACACACAATTCAATTTTAAAAAGTAATTAAAATACATGTAAGCATTAAATTAAAAGTTTAACACACATTCCCCTCCTGCCAAGGCACATGGGGCCAGATTTATCAAGTAGTTGCGTCACCCTTGCACCACATAATGGGGCGCAAGAGCAATGCAACTCTTAAGTTAGATTTATCAAGGCACACAAGGCCACCTGGCTTGATAAATCTGGAGTAATGCAATGCAGCAAACATTGTCGTGTTACGTTACTCTGCTCCAGGAAGGCGTTCCATGGGTGGAGCGCTGGTGTTCCTACGCATCCACAAATGGATTTTGGTGCGTTTCTAGATTTACCATTACTGGTAGACCTGGGAATGTGTCAAAATGCTGTGCATCCCCAGGGGCAGAGTAACGAGGAGAGATACCTTTATTTCTCCTTGTTTTTCCTCTATGTGTGAATCACTTTGCAGGACACATAGGAAGAGGAAAAAGCCTCAGGAGATTGAAACAATCCTTCCTGCACAAAAATAACGCAGGCACACTTGCACCATGGAGCAAGGGTACCTATGTTGGCGCTGGGCAGCAGATTGTGCGCCAGCGCAGGGAAAGACAGGAATGCGCCATATATTGTTGAATACGGTACATTCCTACCCTTTCACTATCCCGCAGCGCAGTGCAGCAAGGTGACCCGCTGTGCCGCATGAGCTTTTGATAAATGTGTTATTGGGGTAGAGATAGGCCTCCCTTGAGAATACAAAGAGCTGCAACCCAAATCTCTTTGTCTCTTGGGCTAAAGGGAAGCCCATGTGTCAGAAGCACAGAAACAGGACTGTGCGCAGAGGCCTCAGTAGGGATGAGTGATTAAGAGGGAGTGCAGCCGTGAGGGAGGGGCAGGAGCAGCAGGTAAGACTGCTGCACATTTATATTCCCACCCGGGCCTCATACATGGCCTCTCATTGGGTGTTATTTATATACCCACCCGGGCCTCATACGTGGCCTCTCATTGGGTATTATAGATATTCCCACCCAGGCCTCATATGGATATTATTTATATACCCACCCGGGCCTCATACGTGGCCTCTCATTGGGTGTTATTTATATACCCACCCAGGCCTCATACGTGGCCCCTCATTGGATGTTATTTATATACCCACACAGGCCTCATACGCGGCCTCTCATTGCAAATTATATATATACCCACACGGGCCTCATACGTGGCCCCTCATTGGGTGTTATATATATACCCACCCAGGCCTCTTACATGGTCTCTCATAGCAAATTATATATATACCCACATGGGCCTCATACGTGGCCCCTCATTGGATGTTATATATATACCCACCCAGGCCTCTTACGTGGCCTCTCATAGCAAATTATATATATACCCACACAGGCCTCATACGTGGCCTCTCATTGGGTGTTATTTATATACCCACACAGGCCTCATATGTGGCCCCTCATTGGATATCATTTATATACCCACACAAGCCTCATACGTGGCCCCTCATTGGATATTATTTATATACCCACACAGGCCTCATATGTGGCCTCTCATTGGGTGTTATATATATACCCACCCAGGCCTCATAAGTGGCCTCTCATTGGGTGTTATTTATATACCCACCTGGGCCTCATACGTGGCCTCTCATTGGGTGATATCCACCCGGGCCTCATAAGTTGCCTCTCATTGGGTGTTATTTATATACCCACCCAGGCCTCATACATGGCCTCTCATTGGGTGTTATATATATACACCCACCCAGGCCTCATACGTGGCCTCTCATTGAGTATTATTTATATAGCCACCCGTTCCTCATACTTGGCCTCTCATTGAGTATTATTTATATACCCATCCGGGCCTCATACGTGGCCTCTCATTGAGTGTTATTTATATACGCACCTGGGCCTCATACGTGGCCACTCATTGGGTGTTATTTATATACCCACCCAGGCCTCATACATAGCCTCTCATTGGGTGTTATTTACATACCAACCCAGGCCTCGTACATGGCCTCTCATTGGGTGCTATATATATATATATACCAACCCAGGCCTCATACGTTGCCTCTCAGTGGGTGTTATTTCTATACCCACCCAGCCTCATATGTGACCTCTCATTGGGTGTTATATATATACCAACCCAGGCCTCATACGTTGCCTCTCATTGGGTGTTATTTATATACCCACCCGGGCCTCATTCGTAGCCTCTCATTGGGTGTCTTTGGAATATGCCTGTTGTGTTTGTGTGTCTGTGTATCCATGTGTTTGCATGGCTGTATGCATGTCTTTGTGTAAGTGCGTGTGTGTGTATGTGTGTGTATGTGTATGTGTGTGTGTGCCTGTGTGTGTGTGTGTGTGTGTATACACATATGTACAAACATATGTTTCAGTGCTGAGGGCAGTGTTCCTCAAAATCTCTCTCTCCCTCCCTCCCTCTCTGTCTTTCTAACTATTCCTTTCTTCTTCTCCAAACCCAAACACCAAACATGTATGATTTGCTGAATCTAACTGGCCAACTGGAGTCAAAGCACCAGGTAAACCCACCCGCTCTCTCCACTGCCTCTCTCAGTCCCTACCCTGACCCTTCCTCCATCTTTCATGGTCTTCTTGAACTCAAAAGTGGCTGTTTTCACAAACGGACACTGGAACCAAGCTGTACCCGGCTGATGAGTGTAGGAGGCTGGCCTGGTTTGTAGTGGGTACCAAGGGGTACTTACACTCTGCACCAGGTCCAGTTATCCCTTACTAGTGTAGAAAAGGTGTTCTAGCAGCCTAGGCTGATAGAAAAGGTAGCTACGGCAAAGCAGCTTAGGCTGGACTAGGAGGCATGTAAAGCTCCTACTATACCACTGGTGTCATATGCACAATATCATAAGAAAACACAATACACAGATATACTAAAAATAAAGGTACTTTATTTTTATGACAATATGCCAAAAGTATCTCAGTGAGTACCCTCAGTATGAGGATAGCAAATATACACAAGATATATGTACACAATACCGAAAATATGCAGTAATAGCAAAAGAAAGTAATGCAAGCAATGTATAGTCACAATAGATTGCAATAGGAGCACCTAGGTATAGGGGCAACACAAACCATATACTCCAAAAGTGGAATGCGAACCACGAATGGACCCCAAACCTATGTGAGCTTGTAGAGGGTCGCTGGGACTTTAAGAAAACAGTGAGGGTTAGTAAAATAGCCCACCCCAAGACCCTGAAAAGTAAGTGTAAATTGCACCTATGTTCCCCAGAGAGCGCAGAAGTCGTGATAGGGGAATTCTGCAAGGAAGACCAACACCAGCAATGCAACAAAGGTGGATTTCTGGACGAGAGTACCTGTGGAACAAGGGGACCAAGTCCAAGAGTCGCGACAAAGTCGAGATTGGGCAGATGCCCAGGAAATGCCAGCTGAGGATGCAAAGAAGCTGCCACCGGATGGTAGAAGCTGTGGATTCTGCAAGAACGAAGAGAGCTAGAAACTTCCCCTTTGGAGGATGGAACAGGCACTACGAAGAAGAGTGAACCGGAGCTCTCCCGAAGTCACAAAAGGAGATCCCACGACGCCGGAGGACAACTCAGGAGGTTGTGAACTGGAGGTTAGAGTGTCGGGACCCAGGCTTGGCTGTGCACAAAGGAAATCCTGGAAGAGTGCACAGGAGCCGGAGCAGCTGCAAATCACGAGGTACCCAGCAATGCAGTCTAGCGTGGGGAGGCAAGGACTTACCTCCACCAAACTTGGACTGAAGAGTCACTAGACTGTGGGAGTCACTTGGACAGAGTTGCTGATTTCCAGGGACCACGCTCGTCATGTTGAGAGGGGACCCAGAGGACCGGTGATGCAGTTCTTTTGGTGCCTGCGGTTGCAGGGGGAGGATTCCGTCGTCCCACGGGAGATTTCTTCGGAGCCTCTAGTGCAGAGAGGAGGCAGACTACCCCCACAGCATGCACCACCAGGAAAACAGTCGAGAAAGCGGCAGGATCAGCGATACAAGGTTGCAGTAGTCATCTTTGCTACTTTGTTGCAGTTTTGCAGGCGTCCTGAGCAGTCAGCGGTCGATTCCTTGGCAGAAGGTGAAGAGAGAGATGCAGGAGGAACTCTGATGAGCTCTTGCATTCGTTATCTAAAGAATTCCCCAAAGCAGAGACCCTAAATATTTAGAAAAGGAGGTTTGGCTACCTAGGAAGGAGGATAGGCTAGCAACACAGGTAAGAGCCTATCAGGAGGAGTCTCCGACGTCACCTGCTGGCACAGGCCACTCAGAGCAGTCCAGTGTGCCAGCAGCACCTCTGTTTCCAAGATGGCAGAGGTCTGGAGCACACTGGAGGAGCTCCCTCCCCTGGGAGGTGCAGGTCAGGTGAGTGGTCACTCCCCTTTCCTTTGTCCAGTTTCGCGCCAGAGCAGGGTTGGGGGATCCCTGAACCGGTGTAGACTGGCTTATGCAGAGATGGGCACCATCTGTGCCCATCAAAGCATTTCCAGAGGCTGGGGGAGGCTACTCCTCCCCAGCCCTGACACCTTTTTCCAAAGGGAGAGGGTGTAACACCCTCTCTCTGAGGAAGTCCTTTGTTCTGCCTTCCTGGGCCAAGCCTGGCTGTACCCCAGGAGGGCAGAAACCTGTCTGAGGGGTTGGCAGCAGCAGCAGCTGCAGTGAAACCCCCGGGAAAGGTAGTTTGGCAGTACCCGGGTCTGTGCTAGAGACTCGGGGGATCATGGAATTGTCTCCCCAATGCCAGAATGGCATTGGGGTGACAATTCCATGATCTTAGACATGTTACATGGCCATGTTCGGAGTTACCATTGTGACGCTGTACATAGGTAGTGACCTATGTACAGTGCACGCGTGTAATGGTGTCCCCGCACTCACAAAGTCCGGGGAATTTGCCCTGAACGATGTGGGGGCACCTTGGCTAGTGCCAGGGTGCCCACACACTAAGTAACTTAGCACCCAACCTTTACCAGGTAAAGGTTAGATATATAGGTGACTTATAAGTTACTTAAGTGCAGTGGTAAATGGCTGTGAAATAACGTGGACGTTATTTCACTCAGGCTGCAGTGGCAGGCCTGTGTAAGAATTGTCAGAGCTCCCTATGGGTGGCAAAAGAAATGCTGCAGCCCATAGGGATCTCCTAGAACCCCAATACCCTGGGTACCTCAGTACCATATACTAGGGAATTATAAGGGTGTTCCAGTATGCCAATGTGAATTGGTGAAATTGGTCACTAGTCTGTTAGTGACAATTTGGAAAGCAACGAGAGAGCATAACCACTGAGGTTCTGGTTAGCAGAGCCTCAGTGAGACAGTTAGGCATCACACAGGGAACACATACTTAGAGGTCACAAACTTATGAGCAATGGGGTCCTGGCTAGCAGGGTCCCAGTGACAAATAACAAACATACTGAAAACATAGGGTTTTCACTATGAGCACTGGGCCCTGGCTAGCAGGATCCCAGTGAGACAGTGAAAACACCCTGACATACACTCACAAACAGGCCAAAAGTGGGGGTAACAAGGCTAGAAAGAGGCTACTTTCTCACAATGAGCTCATAACTAGGGTCAAACCGGTCCTGGGTTGCTTGTGTTCTGGTTCAGGGAGGACCTGGCCGGGCTGGACTGTTCCTATTGGAGCAGGGCCAAGACTGATTTGCATATGGCTGGTCCAAACTGAGGTGGCCTGGTGTGCAGGATTACAATGGATTGTGATGCTGCCCAAGTGATTACCAGTGGCTGAGATTAATTCAAGCATCCATCCATCACTGTTGTGCATATTCACAAAAGGCATAGGCGCTTTTAAACCTTATTTTCAGAAGTCTTTATTTTTTAGATGTTATAATGTATGAAAGGCACTAACCTTCAAAAAAGCACATTCAAATCAAATATTGTTCTGTGTAAGTTATGTATATTTCTGAAACAATATTTGTTTTATTCATAAATCTAATAATGTGGGTGTAGAAAGTTAAAAAGTAAAATATTCCCACCTTTGTGCAGACACAGAGGCCCATATTTATACTTTTTGACGCTAAACTGCGCTAACGCAGTTTAGCGTCAAAAAGTTTTGCGCCGTCTAACGCCATTCTGAAGCGCCATGCGGGCGCCGTATTTATGGAATGGCGTTAGACGGCGCAATCAGACCGGCGCTGCCTGGTTTGCGTGGGAAGAAACCACGTAGACCAGACAGCGCCGGCGTAGGGGGAAAATGGCGCATGGGCGTCTTAAAATGGGGCAAGTCAGGTTACGTCGAAAAAATCGTCTTAACCCGACTTGCGCCATTTTTTAACGACGCCCATCCCCCATCAACATGACTCCTATCATTGTAAAGATAGGAGTCATGCCCCCTTGCCCAATGGCCATGCCCAGGGGACTTCTGTCCCCTGGGCATGGTCATTGGGCATAGTGGCATGTAGGGGGGCACAAATAAGGCCCCCCTATGCCACCAAAATAAAATATAAAAAATAAAAAATAAAACTTACCTGAACTTACCTGAATGTCCCTGGGGTGGGTCCCTCCATCCTTGGGGGTCCTCCTGGGGTGGGCAAGGGTGGCAGGGGGGGTCCCTGGGGGCATGGGAGGGCACCTGTGGGCTCATTTTGAGCCCACAGGCCCCTTAACGCCTGCCCTGAGCAGGCGTTAAAAAGTGGCGCAAATGCGCCGTTTTTAGCCACGCCAACTCCCGGGCGTCTCTTTTGCCCGGGAGTATAAATACCACGTAAAGTCCTGGGAGTCATTTTTTAGACGGGAACGCCTCCCTTGCATATCATTAACGCAAGGAAGGGGTTCACGCTAAAAAATGACGCACATTCCGGGAACTTTGGCGCTATTCGCCTCTAACGCCATAGTATAAATATGGCGTTAGTTGGCGTTAGTTTTGCGTCGAAATTGCGTCAAAAAAAACGACGCAATTTCGGCGCAAACGGAGTATAAATATGGCCCAGAGTCTCTCTCAGATGAGGCTGTAAATCTCTCCATGAAGAGGAATCTTCTGTTCCAGGCTCATCTCTCATCCAGGGGCAGCTCTGTCCAGGGAGACTTCCTTGTCTGTCATGAAGGTTGCACTGGGAAACTGGTACAGAGGAGGGAGAGACTGGTACAGAGAGATGGAGGGAGGGACAGGTATAGAGAGATGGGGGAGGAGGGAGAGAGAGGTAGAGAGAGAGAGAGGAGGGAGAGACAGGTACAGAGAGATGGAGGGAGGAGGGAGAGACAGGTAGAGAGAGAGAGAGAGAGGGAGGGAGGGAGGAGAGAAAGGTACAGAGAGATGGAGGGGGGAGAGACAGGTACAGAGGGAGAGAGGGAGGGAGGGAGAGACAGGTAATAGAAAGTGGAGGGAGAGACAGGTACAGAGAGATGGCGGGAGGAGGGAGAGACAGGTACAGATAGAGAGGGAGGGAGAGAAAGGTACAGAGAGATGGAGGGGGGAGAGACAGGTACAGAGGGAGAGAGGGAGGGAGGGAGAGACAGGTAATAGAAAGTGGAGGGAGAGACAGGTACAGAGAGATGGCGGGAGGAGGGAGAGACAGGTACAGATAGAGAGGGAGGAGGGAGAGACAGGTACAGAGAGATGTAGGGAGGAGGAGAGACGGTACAGAGAGATATAGAGAGGGAGGAGGGAGAGACAGGTACAGAGAGTTAGAAGGAGGGAGGAGGAGGGAGAGAAAGAAGGAGGGAAACAGTTTTAGGGAAAGAGAGAGGAGAAAAAGAGGAGTTCAGATCAATCTGATATATTGTCTGAGAAAAATATTGGCCCAAATTTAAGAAGGGCCTAGCGCCACCAAGGGGCACATTAGCGTCATTTTTTGTTTGTTGCTAATGTGACATTAGGTTGGCAAAAACACACTGCCAAATTTTCAAAGTGGTGCAATCCAATGGAAAATCACCTTTAAAAATACATATAAAATCACACAGTTGCTTTACCAAGTTCTTCTTTTGCAGGTTGGTCGAGGTTATTAATGGGCACACTGTGCCAGCTGGAGAAGTTCAGTTGGTTCCCGGTTTTGGTGGGAGCAGCGGTTAAAGATATCTGGAGCTGATGCAGGTCCACTGCGGGCCACTGCATGTGGAAAATGTCTGTGCAGGTAAGTTTAGGTGGGGTAACCTTGGAATCCAAGATGGTAAAATCCAGGGACACTCTGGGGTGGTGATGGACAAGGGAGTGGTCACTCCCCTTTCCTTTTCCCAGTTTCGCACCAGAGCAGGGACTGGGGGTCCCTGAACTGGTGTAGACTGGATTATGCAAGAAGGGCACCATCAGTGCCCTTCAAAGCATTTCCAGAGGCTCTGGGAGGATACTCCTCCCATGCCTGTAACACCTATTTCCAAAGGGAGAGGGTGTAACACCCCTCTCCTAATCGAAATGCATTGTTCTGCCTTCCTGGGATTGAGCTGCTCAAGCCCCAGGAGGGCAGAAGCCTGTCTGTGAGGTGGCAGCAGCTGGGGCAACCACAGGAGGCTGGTATGGCAGTACTGTGGAGCACCCAGAGTGCATGGGATTGTGCAACCAATACTGGAATCAGTATTGGGGTACAATTCCCAGTTGTTAAACACCTTACTTGGCCATATTCCGAGTTACCATTGTGAAGCTGTACATAGGTATTGACCTATGTCCAGTGCACACTTAAAATGGTGTCCCCACACTCACAAAGTCCGGGAAAATGAGCCTGGACGATGTGCTGGCACCTCTGCTAGTGCAGGGGGTGCACTCACACACAGGTACTTTGCACCCAGCCTTCAGCGTCTGAAGGCCTGACATATATGTGACTTATAAGTGACCTGGTGCAATGGCAGTCCTGTAGGAGCCTTTGCATGGACTCCCTATGGGTGGCAAAAGTAATGCTGCAGCCCATAGGGATCCCCTGGAACCCCAATGTCCTGGGTACCTGAGTACCGTGTATTAGGGACATTTAAGAGGTTCTAGCAGGATCCCTGTGACACAGTCAAGACACACTGACAAAAAGGCCAAAAATGGGGGTAACCATGCTGAGGCTACTTTCCCATATTCTGGTTCTTGCAAAATCTTTTATCACGTGTTCTTGTGTGTTCTAGGAAACTTACTGTGATTTACTCCTGCTTTCATGGGCTCTGGGGTAGGTTCTATTACTTACCTTTGGTGTTTACTTACACTCCCAGCAGCGCTCCTCTACACACTACACTTGCCTGGGTGGGAAACCGACTTTCGCATTCTACTATTTTAGTATATGGTTTGTGTTCCCCTTAGGCCCTTTTCTAACTATTGTTTTTCACTATTTGCACTGTTTTCTAACTGTTTTTATAGCTAATTCTGCATTCTAGTGTATATACTGTGTATATTACTTACCTCCTAAGGGAGTATATCCTCTAAGGTATTTCTGGCATTTGTTTCACCAAAATAAAGTACCTTTATTTTTGTAACACTGAGTATTTTTTCATGTGTGTAAGTACTGTGTGACTACAGTGGTATTGCATGAGCTTTGCATGACTCCTAGCTAGGCCGTGGCTGCTCATCCACACTACCCCTAGAGAGCCTGGCTTCTAGACACTGACTACATTTCACTAATAAGGGATAACTGGACCTGGTATAAGGTGTAAGTACCTTTGGTACCCACTACAAACCAGGCCAGCCTCCTACACTTACCCATAGTAAATGCAGTTGATGGTGGACAGGGCAAACAGGGAGTGTGCCATGTCGAGTTTGTGTTTTAGGTTTGCACCAGGACTTTCAGCCTGTGATGGCAGTGCTGGGTACATCTGGTTGCATGGCCCTAGAGGGTGGCACAATCAGTGCTGCTGCCCTCAGGGGCCTACCCATAGTACCTCATGCCCTGGTTACCTAAGTACCCTCTTACTAGGGACTTATAGTGGTAGCTAGGGGTGTATCCAATTGTGCCAATGCATCACAACAGTTTTAGGGAAAGAGCTCAGGCCCAGGGAACCTGGTTAGCAGTGGCCCTGGGCACAATAATTTCTAGACTACATTATATATCAGGCAAAAAGTGGGGGATAACAATGTCAAAAAGAGGCCTTTTCTCACGAAGAGAAGCTTTTTACCTGGGTAGAGACACAGAGACATAACATGTTGACCCAAAGTAAGAGAAGATTTTTACCTGGGTAGAGACACAGAGACATAACATGTTGACCCAAAGTAGGAGAAGCTTTTTACCTGGGTAGAGACACAGGGACATAACATGTTGACTCAAAGTAAGAGAAGTGTTTTACCTGTACGGAGGCACAGAGAGGTTTTCAGAAGAGAGAGCGGAGGATTCTGGGAAGACCCTTGATCATCTCCAGCCTGGTCTTGGAGACCAGCACAGCTCTGCACCCTGGGGCGGTAGAACACTTCTCTCTCCACTGCAGGGTGGTAGAACCCGAAGAGAGGGGCGTGGAGATGAGAGAGAGAAAACAAATACAAGAGATTAAGTGAGGAAAGAAGGTGTGATTTTTTTCCACTCCAAACTGCAGGGCCCTAATTAACTTCCACTGACAATAACCAAGAAAGTCTTCAGCACTTTGCACCCTCTAGTAGCGCAGTAACAGGGTGTTAGACATGTTTAACTTCAATGCACTATTATTCTTGTTCATCACAAGATACAAAATTGTGTGCTTGTGAATGAGCCTGATTCACAAAGGTAAACTTACACTTTTGTCTACGTTTACAATTGTTTGTTATTCCACGCCCATGGCACGTCAGTCACTCACATTGGTTTGTGGGCTTGCCTTTTAAAATCCGGTTGCTTTCATTTGTGAAAGGCATGCATAAGTCATGCCTTTTCTGGTGTTTAGCCCACCTACACAGCACCGGTAAACTACTAAATACATCTGAGCCTGGGGTTCGGGCTACTTTATCTGTTTATTTTTCACACAGCGTGATCGCGCTGCATTTGACATAGTGCGATCGCGCTGCGTTTTTTTTTCTCTAATCGGCTCGCTTATGTCAACTGTTTTACTTTATATTTTCATTTTGGGTGGCAAAAAAAGTCCAGTTAGTAATTTTCAATGCAAATAGCTCTAACTCGCGCAAACTCGAGAACTATTGCATTGCAAATGGTTGTAAATATATTGTTTCCCACATCACCGACTGTATCCCAGTATCCTCTGCCTTTCAAAAACAATGTATTTTGTTTCTACCCAAAACGCGCTCACCCAATAGGGGCTTTATTGTAAAATCGGATTTCTATTTACCTTTAGTTACTGTTCAGCATGCACGTGTGATTTCACCTATTCTCTGTTGGTTTTAGCACAAGGTTTTGGCAGGGTATGTAAACATAAATGACGCTCTTATGCTGCTGTCCCAAGTATGATTGTCTCCCGCAAACAAACCTACCGTCCAACAGTTTAACATTACCATCTAACGTCTATTAACTATCTTTGCAGAGATGGTAACTTACAGCCTTTAACACTTGCTGAAGCGTCAGTTCTCTCATAAGTGTTTTCAACAGTCTCGGCCTTTTGTGCTCGACTGTAACAAAATTCGGTCAAGTGCGTTTGAAGTGAATAAAACTTTCGAAGTCTGTCCTGCCTTATCGGCTCATCTGAAGCTCTATTATTTGTACAATGTGTTAGGTTTGCCCTTGTTTACCAGCACTTGTGAGACGTTGCATATATTACATATAAATGACCCTACCTCAGCATTACCAAATGCAAGAAAATGCCTGCTAGGCACGAAGTAGACAGGGTTTTAGCAATTGCATTTGGTGTAAAGGGGGTGGAGTAGGAAGTCGCAGTCTACCTTTCTGTGGCAGCAGCAACCTTTTGTTTATTTTAAGCACACTTTAACGTGAAGCATGTACACACTCCCTTGGTGCTCTAGGATGGAGCCAGCCCTGCGGGGACACGGCTGAGTGATCAAAGGCGGGGTCTGGTTAGTAGTCTGGATTGCCATACAGGTCAGTAATTACGATTTTAGCAAGTAAAAAGTAGAGAGGGAAAAAAGCAACCAAGAAAGTCCCCACAACCTTGAGGTTCATGTGTTTACGATAAAAAAAAACACAAAAAACATTTGTTTAACTTTAACAAGCATCCAAGCTATTCTATTTACTAGTAACATAATATCTTTGCAGCGCATGCCAAAATTTTCCCGAAATGAATACATATGGCTATGTTTTATGGAGTTGTGTTTAAATAATCTTTTTTTATTTGTTTGATTGGTATATACGGCATGCACATTTCACCTTTAATATCATTTAAAGGATCTTATGAAATAACCCATGAGACAGCACTGCAGTTGCATTTCGTCTGATTTTTAGGTCGAGCGTTAGCGTTCGGCCTGCTGTATACTTTTAAGTATACTATGCAGTGAGTTCCAGCGTTTTCATTTGTTAGTTGCAGTGTCCTTCAAAAATCCTTGCTTGCTAGTGGTCACTTCTGCCTCTTTGTCCTGCCTTTTTTCACTTTGGGAGCAGCACAAAGTACTGTGTAATTACGCTATGTCCTGTTTATCTCTTCTGAAGGGGACTATTTATTTCAGTATTGGCCTGTTTGTCTTACACTGTGGTGTATAATCAGCCCCTCCTCCCCACCAGCTCCCTCTGTAAACATAAACCAACAGCAGTGGGGGGCTTTTCCAGGGTCAGCTCGCTCTCTTCCTCTTGTTATTTTTAGCCTGTGTGGCAAGAAAAGTCCAGTCAGTAATTTACAAAGCTAAGAGCTCTAACTCGAGCAAACACGAGACTATTGCATTCCAAATGCTTGTTTATTTTGCTTTGGAAATTTCCCCAGTCTTGTTATCGACAGGTCTTGCTACTGGTTGAGGGCAGTTTGGTCTAGCAGACCTAATTGAAATGCAAACAAGGGCTTTCTTGGGTGGCGACATGAGCTGCTCAACACATTCTCGTCAGCGATTAACGCCATCATTGAGCACTGTTTAAGCCATTGTCAGAGTCGATTTCAGTATAACTTGCCACCACATGACCCTTTTTCAAAGGGCAGCGGCACGCAGACTGATTTTTCCATAGGGCATTACTTAAAGCTGGAAAGGGAACTCCAAAGGTGAATTTGTTTATTTGTTTCTATGTATTTAGTGTGAAAGAAGCAACTGTTTAAAAGAAGATAACTGCTTGAAAGACGAGCATTACGTACAAGGGGCGGATCTAATTATACTTTTGATGCGGTGTGAAGCAACTTGCGCCTATATGACGTGTTTGTTTCCATCTTTTTTATTTGCTTTCAAATTGGAAGCATATTAAAGCAAAAGTTTTTTTTTTTTAAACCCTCGACATCAGGATTACTTCTCATTAAAAGTCACCTCAAACGGTCAGCTGTATGCTTCTCAGTGAAGGGTTTTAAATGCTATGCAAGTATAACGCTTGATAGGCGTGAGTGATGGATTTGTTAAAGCTAAACACAGTTTGTCTTTTAGTTACCAAACCAGCCTCCTTTAGGCAAATCAATTTCAAACCGTTGTTCTAGAGTTTAGCTAATTTTAACGATATTTGCTGCCCTGTCGAAATAGCCCATGCCAGACATAACTTTATTTTGCCTGAAACCTTCCTCTTTGCAGCCTTGTGTGTCTCCAATCCTCTTTATCGAACCCGATCTATCATGTTTCTCTGTCTCATTCCCCTTCCATGCCTCTCGAAGTGTTTGTGGGAAGTGATCTCATTAAACTTAACGGAGGCGAATAGGTGTTTTTTTTTGGGGGGTGTTGGGAGTGAAGATAAATCAAGAGTGGATGAACCAGATAGCGCTCATGCAGGCGAGAATGATTTGTAGGCAGGTGACGTTCTACAAAGGCTGATAGGTGCATCAAGAGTTATGCTCTTTTAAGGCTCAGGCACCCCCTCCTTCCTCCCCCACACAGTGATGGGACTGGTGCAGAGGCAGTTGGTACGGTTAGTTTGCAAAAAATAAAAACACAGCTTTTTTTTCTTTCTTTTCTTAAAGGTTCTTCTGAATTGGGACATGATTTTGTCTGCTGAAAACGGCAGTGTTAAGGTTATGCCAATGTTTGACAGCAAAGAAAGAAAACTGCTCACCCATCCACAACCCGACACTCAAGGCAACAAATAGCCAGTGCACATGCCTAATATGGAGAATGGGAATACAAGGCATTCCCGTTGCCTAAGTCAGAGGAGAGAATGGCCTGAACAACATTTCTCAGAAAAAGCTTGGGTGGAACAGAGATCATTTTCCTAAGAGTTTTGAGTTGGGGGGGGAAACAAGAGGCTGCTAATTTGTTGACCTGGGGTGCAAGTGAAAGAGTGGATTCAAAGGTGACCTTAGGATTGCAAACCCTACTAACCGGGTTTGGGAAGGGCAGAGAAGCAGGCCACCATTCCGCAGACCTAGTGGGTGGGCAACTCTCCACAAACAGAAATTCAATTTTGCCATATTTCAGTGTCAGAGAGTTGGACCTCGTCCAATGGCAATAGAATGACATACACTCTTGGAAGTGAGCCATATCCAAAGCCTCTTTTTCTACCAATCGAATGTTAATTTGAATTTAAATGCTATAGGAAAATAAGAAGTCAGAAGATTAACTAAGAGTGGCTAAAGGTGCAGTGTGGATGTTTTAAAATGTAGAACCCAAGGAAGAACCTTGTGGCAGAAATCAAAAGATGGCGCAGAACAGTGGCGAAGAGATTTTCCATGGAGCAGTCAGGTTGGAAATTTAAAAAAAAAGTTAGGCTCTAGAATCTGACCCAGGTTTGACAGAGGCAGTCAAGGAGTTGGTATGAAAGTGCAGCCACACCACCATCCTAAAGGATTAAATTGAGGTCATCAAGTATTGTACTGCATTGGTCTTTGGATCATCTTCTTACCAAAGCACTTTCTGGTGTGTGTTATTTTTGTATTATTCATATAGGGCTTCATTCCCCTTGTGAAGACATGAACTGCTCCGCATTGCATTGGGTTGCAGTGCACCTTTTAGAATGTATGGTTGCAAGGATAGCCAACATGGGTGGTTTGACAACGTGGTTTAGATGCAACGCATCAAACACTGCTGCACATAAACGTAGAGTGTAGCACAAAGGATGGGGGCGTTCACAGTCACGCATGCAGGAACCTATCATTTGGTAGACAGCATCAAACGTTAATGGGCATCGCTATGGATCAGTTTATGGAGTCCACCAGCACAACTGGAAAGACCCAAGCTGTTGGTACCACTGCTAAACCACCAAGGGAGTACTGTCTGATGCCCACCAAGGGGCAATATGGAAACCAACTTTAGGGCAGGAACTGTTAAGCCTATATGGAGTATTACAAGAAGTCAAACCAGGCAAATCCATGTCCCAGTTCTTTAGAAGGACTGTTAACACACCAAGAGTGCACTATATGGAGTTCACCCCCGGACGATCAAGGAACCAACTGTACTGCAGGCACCATTGTTATAGTGTAGGTGACCCAGATCTGGTACTAATACTAGTAGCCTCTACAAATAGCCCTAATAAGGAGGTTACTTTTAAAGATGGCTTGGGTAAAGTACTTTTCTGTGGTCCGCACTAGCTCCCAAGCAGGCTGACTCTTAGCCAGATATTACCTACGTAGCCAGAAGAGCTTCAAAGGATAAACAGAATACCCTCTCAAGTGACAGGAAGTTTGCTCAGAGTTTTGTAATGCTATGAATTCGCTTATTGATATATATTGTGAATGATCTTTGCAAGAGACCAAAGGCAAATCGGTAAATATCATAGGAAAGCAGTTTTAAGGTTGTCGGATGAAATCCTCACCAAGTACAAATCGAGACTAAGTGCAAAACCACGTTATTTCTTTGGGGCCCCATACTGAGCCCTTCATTCAGGAGACAGTTCACTGAGGTGGACTAGTTCTCCTGCAGAGCTACCAGCGCTTTGCAAAGTTTAAGGTAAAGTTAGACCACTTGCCCAATGGCCAGAGAGCGAAAATCCTAATGTACCAACCGAACTGGTTCGCCTTCAGCTTCACCTTTGAGGACAAGGAACCCAATGGTTCTTTACCATTGCATCAACGTAGTCCAAGCAACAACTGCGGCTGATAGTGATATCCCAGGTTTCCCCAGTCTAGCCTCCCAAAGAATTCCCCAAAGCAGAGACCCTAAATAGCAAGAAAAGGAGGTTTGGCTACCAAGAAAGGAGGATTGGCTACCAAGAGAGGTAAGAGCCTATCAGAAGGAGCCTCTGATGTCCCCTGCTGGCACTGGCCACTCAGAGCAGTCCAGTGTGCCAGCAACACCTCTGAATCCAAGATGGCAGAGGTCTGGGGCACACTGGAGGAGCTCTGGGCACCTCCCCTGGGAGGTGCAGGTCAGGGGAGTGGTCACTCCTCTTTCCTTTGTCCAGTTTCGCGCCAGAGCAGGGCTGGGGGATCCCTGAACCGGTGTAGACTGGCTTATGCAGAGATGGGCAGCATCTGTGCCAATCAAAGCATTTGCAGAGGCTGGGGGAGGCTACTCCTCCCCAGCCCTTCTCACCTTTTCCAAAGGGAGAGGGTGTAACACCCTCTCTCAGAGGAAGTGCTTTGTTCTGCCTTCCTGGGCCAGGGCTGCCTGGGCCCCAGGGGGACAGAAACCTGTCTGAGGGGTTGGCAGCAGCAGCAGCTGCAGTGAAACCCCGGAAAGGCAGTTTGGCAGTACCCGGGTTCTGTGCTAGAGACCCAGGGGATCATGGAATTGTCACCCCAATACCAGAATGGTATTGGGGTGACAATTCCATGATCTTAGACATGTTACATGGCCATGTTCGGAGTTACCATTGTGACGCTACACATAGGTGGTGCCCTATGTGTAGGGCACGCGTGTAGTGGTGTCCCCGCACTCACAAAGTCCGGGGAATTTGCCCTGAACAATGTGGGGGCACCTTGGCTAGTGCCAGGGTGCCCACACACTAAGTAACTTTGCACCCAAACTTCACCAGGTTAAGGTTAGACATATAGGTGACTTATAAGTTACTTATGTGCAGTGGTAAATGGCTGTGAAATAACGTGGACGTTATTTCACGCAGGCTGCAATGGCAGGCCTGTGTAAGAATTGTCAGAGCTTCCTATGGGTGGCAAAAGAAATGCTGCAGCCCGTAGGGATCTCCTGGAACCCCAATACCCTGGGTACCTCAGTACCATATACAAGGGAATTATATGGGTGTACAAGTATGCCAATGTGAATTGGTAAATTTAGTCACTAGCCTGTTACTGACAAATTTGGAAAGCAGAGAGCGCATAACCACTGAGGTTCTGGTTAGCAGAGCCTCAGTGAGACAGTTAGGCATCACACAGGGAACACATATAGGCCATAAACTTATGAGCACTGGGGTCCTGGCTAGCAGGATCCCAGTGACACATAACAAACACACTGATAACATAGTGTCTTTACTATGAGCACTGGGCCCTGGCTAGCAGGATCCCAGTGAGACAGTGAAAACACCCTGACATACACTCACAAACAGGCCAAAAGTGCGGGTAACAAGGCTAGAAAGAGGCTACTTTCTCACACACGTTGGTGTCATTCTCCATGGGACTGCGTAGGTGATGGCATCTTCTGGGACCTTGAGGTGTCCAAGTGAACAAGATGGTGTGTATCTCTGTGGGACACCGTATGTCATCAATACCTGTGGCACTCAACAGGTGACGGGATCTTCTCTGACATGGAGCTGTCCATGGGAACAAGCTGGTGTTGATCCCTATGGAACTCCTCATGGGATCTTACGGGACCTGGAGGTGTTAATTGTGAACACGTTGGTGTCAATCTCCGTGGGACTTCGCAGGTGATAGGATCTTCTGGGACCTGAAGGTGTCGATGTGAACAAACTGGTGTTGATTAAAAAGGTAGGAGGAGTACCAGTGAAGGACACTGACAGTGAAACCTGGTTCAAGTCTCCATGGTATGGCTCAAGGTATAGATTAGTTGGTATGCATGTATGTTCCACACTCTTCTGTCCAATTGTTTTGTAATTACTGCTGCTCTTTAATAAGTATATGTTTCAGACTCTGCCTTAGGCAGATTTATGAAAAGAGGCACTGCAGCTAGTGCAGTGCCTCTTTTCTTGCGCCCCTTAATGCCTCCCTTAACGCCACCATGTGTGCGCCGTATTTAAAATACAACGCACCATGGCAGTAGTCAGGGGTACTAGCATCATAATTTCAGACGGTAGTCTGGCACTTTACAGGTTTAGCGCCACAACTGTTGATGCTAATCCTGCAAAGCACCCAGAGGCCCATTGAAAACTCTTATCAGGTATTAAAAATGCTGATAAAAATGACGCAAAGAAATCTCTTAGATTTCTTTGCCCTACTTATTCAGCCCCCCTAGCGCCGGGACTCCCCCCTTGGATACATTATGCCTGGCACAGGCATAATGTGGCGCAAGGGGTTACAAAATGGTGCAATGCACGCACTTTATAAATATGGTGCAGTGTTTTTGGCCTTCCAACGCCACATTAGGGTTATTAAAATGACACTAATGTGGTGCTGGAATGGCGCTAGGCCCTCTTAAATCTGGGCCAGAGGGTTTTCTTCTGCACTTCCCAGCTAACTCTGAGCTCTGTTGCTTCCCTCTAAGTCCACATTTCATGAATGCCACCACATACACAGGTACGTGATGGCAGGTTTTTGCATTTTATTTATTTTAATAGCTCATGTGGCACCATCACACCTCCTTAGGGTGCGCCAGCTGCAAGTTCATGTTAATACATTTTTACCGAATCATAATAACTAAGAAGTCAGACCTCGAGTGGGACATAAACCGATTGTTTCTATTCACTGACTTAGAACTGTGATTTCATCTTAGTACAAAACGCAGCTGTGATCCCAGGAGGGGGTGTGAAGGGTCTCCAGGACAGGATCAGTGCAGCTTCCTGAGGGACTGAGGGATGGAGAGAGAGGGGCACAAACTGAGGGACATAGAAGATAAGGAGAAGGACTGAGGACCAAGGGAAGCACTGAGGGAGAAGGTGGAGGGGCGGTGATCTAGAGAGAGAGGATTGAAAGGAGGAGAAAGAAGGTGGATGCAGGAGGGAAAGCGTAAAAGGAGACCCCACGGGTGGAGCGGTCACTGAGGGAGTGAAGGGAGCAAATAATATTTAATGTCCTGGCACTGTTCAGCGAGAGGGGTCCTGAATGGCTGTTCAGGAGGACCTGGTGGAAAACGTTGTGAAAAGTGGAGTGTTTATATCCAGATTACATTGGTGATGTATGCTCACTGTGCGCCTTGCCTTCAGACCTAGGGCTGCTTTGCCAACTTACCTTAAAAAGTACATTCAAAGATGAACTATTTCCCCCAGCCCCGCTGAACGCGCGTGCCCTTATTTCAGCCAGTCAGAGTCAGGGCAAGGATTTAAAGCACATTCACATTTCATCAGCGACCGCTCTTCACTGCGGCCCTTTCTGACATGTCATCGTCACCATCATCATCATCACTGGCCACAGCGCCCCCTTCAGGAGCCTTCCACAGCTCTCGGGACTCAGAACATTTAATAATCATCATCATCACCATCATCATCATCACTGGCCCCGGTGCCCCCTTCAGGAGCCTTCAACAGCTCTCTGGACTCAGAACATTTAATAATCATCATCATCATCATCACAGGCCACAGCGCCCTCTTCAGGAGCCTTCCACAGCTCTCGGGACTCAGAACATTTAATAATCATCATCACGATCATCATCATCATCTACGGCCACGGTGCCCCCTTCAGGAGCCTTCAACAGCTCTCTGGACTCAGAACATTTAATAATCATCATCATCATCATCACAGGCCACAGCGCCCTCTTCAGGAGCCTTCCACAGCTCTCGGGACTCAGAACATTTAATAATCATCATCACGATCATCATCATCATCTACGGCCACGGTGCCCTCTTCAGGAACCTGCTGTAGCTCTCAACCCTGACAACATTTAATAATCAGCATCATCACCATCATCATTAATATCATCACCATCTTCACTATCGTCATAACCATCATCGCCATCATCATCATCACTGGCCACAGCTCCCCCTTCAGGAGCCTTCAGCAGCTCTCGGGACTCAGAACATTTAATAATCATCATCATCACCTGTAGTAAAGTACAATCTTGCCTGGCATGTTACCCCCATTTTTCACTGTATATATGTTGTTTTAGTTGTATGTGTCACTGGGACCCTGCCAGCCAGGGCCCCAGTGCTCATAAGTGTGCCCTGTATGTGTTACCTGTGTTATGACTAACTGTCTCACTGAGGCTCTGCTAACCAGAACCTCAGTGGTTATGCTCTCTCATTTCTTTCAAATTGTCACTAACAGGCTAGTGACTAATTTTACCAATTTACATTGGCTTACTGGAACACCCTTATAATTCCCTAGTATATGGTACTGAGGTACCCAGGGTATTGGGGTTCCAGGAGATCCCTATGGGCTGCAGCATTTCTTTTGCCACCCATAGGGAGCTCTGACAATTCTTACACAGGCCTGCCATTGCAGCCTGAGTGAAATAACGTCCACGTTATTTCACAGCCATTTACCACTGCACTTAAGTAACTTATAAGTCACCTATATGTCTAACCTTTACCTGGTAAAGGTTGGGTGCTAAGTTACTTAGTGTGTGGGCACCCTGGCACTAGCCAAGGTGCCCCCACATTGTTCAGGGCCAATTCCCCGGACTTTGTGAGTGCGGGGACACCATTACACGCCTGCACTATACATAGGTCACTACCTATATGTAGCTTCACAATGGTAACTCCGAATATGGCCATGTAACATGTCTATGATCATGGAATTGCCCCCTCTATGCCATCCTGGCATAGTTGGCACAATCCCATGATCACAGTGGTCTGTAGCACAGACCCTGGTACTGCCAAACTGCCTTTCCCGGGGTTTCACTGCAGCTGCTGCCAACCCCTCAGACAGGCTTCTGCCCTCCTGGGGTCCAGCCAGGCCTGGCCCAGGATTTCAGAACAAAGGACTTCCTCTGAGAGAGGGTGTTACACCCTCTCCCTTTGGAAAATGGTGTGAAGGCAGGGGAGGAGTAGCCTCCCCCAGCCTCTGGAAATGCTTTCATGGGCACACATGGTGCCCATTTCTGCATAAGCCAGTCTACACCGGTTCAGGGACCCCTTAGCCCTGCTCTGGCGCGAAACTGGACAAAGGAAAGGGGAGTGACCACTCCCCTGACCTGTACCTCCCCTGGGAGGTGCCCAGAGCTCCTCCAGTGTGCTCCAGACCTCTGCCATCTTGGAAACAGAGGTGCTGCTGGCACACTGGACTGCTCTGAGTGGCCAGTGCCATCAGGTGACGTCAGATACTCCTTCTGATAGGCTCCTTCAGGTGTTGCTAGCCTATCTTCTCTCCTAGGTAGCCAAACCCTCTTTTCTGGCTATTTAGGGTCTCTGCTTTGGGGATTTCCTTAGATAACGAATGCAAGAGCTCATCCGAGTTCTTCTGCATCTCTCTCTTCACCTTCTGCCAAGGAGTCGACTGCTGACCGCGCTGGAAGCCTGCAAAACTGCAACAAAGTAGCGAAGACGACTACTGCAACTCTGTAACGCTGATCCTGCCGCCTTCTCGACTGTTTTCCTGGTGGTGCATGCTGTGGGGGTAGTCTGCCTCCTCTCTGCACTAGAAACTCCGAAGAAATCTCCCGTGGGTCGACGGAATCGTCCCCCTGCAACCGCAGGCACCAAAGAACTGCATCACCGGTACCCTGGGTCTCCTCTCAGCACGACGAGCGAGGTCCCTTGAATCTAGCAACTCTGTCCAAGTGACTCCCACAGTCCAGTGACTCTTCAGTCCAAGTTTGGTGGAAGTAAGTCCTTGCCTCCCCACGCCAGACTGCATTGCTGGGAACCGCGACTTTTGCAGCTACTCCGGCCTCTGTGCACTTCCGGCGGAAATCCTTTGTGCACAGTCCAGCCTTGGTCCACGGCACTCTAACCTGCTTTGCACGACCTCCTAAGTTGTCCTCCGGCGACGTGGGACTCCTTTGTGCGACTTCGGGTGAGCACCGTTTCTCTCCACTTCGTAGTGCCTGTTCCAGCACTTCTGCGGGTGCTGCCTGCATCTGAGAGGGCTCCTTCTCTTGCTCGACGCCCCCTCTGTCCGTAGATGCAATTGGCGACATCCTGGTCCCTCCTGGGCCACAGCAGCATCCAAAAACCCTAACCGCACGATTTGCAGCTAGCAAGGCTTGTTGGCAGTCTTTCTTCAGGAAAACACTTCTGCACAACTCTCCACGGCGTGGGGGATCCGTCCTTCAAAGGGGAAGTTCCTAGCCTTTGTCGTTCCTGCAGAATCTTCAGCTTCTACTGTCCAGTAGCAGCTTCTTTGCACCCACAGCTGGCATTTCCTGGGCATCTGCCCATCTCCGACTTGCTTGTGACTTTTGGACTTGGTCCCCTTGTTCCACAGGTACCCTCGACTGGAAATCCATTGTTGTTGCATTGCTGATTTGTGTCTTTCCTGCAGAATTCTCCTATCACGACTTCTATGTCCTTTGGGGAACTTTAGTGCACTTTGCACTCACTTTTCAGGGTCTTGGGGTGGGCTATTTTTCTAACCCTAACTGTTTTCTTACAGTCCCAGCGACCCTCTACAAGGTCACATAGGTTTGGGGTCCATTCGTGGTTCGCATTCCACTTTTGGAGTATATGGTTTGTGTTGCCCCTATCCCTATGTGTCCCCATTGCATCCTGTTGTAACTATACATTGTTTGCACTGTTTTCTAAGACTATTACTGCATATTTTGGTATTGTGTACATATATCTTGTGTATATTTGGTATCCTCATACTGAGGGTACTCCCTGAGATACTTTTGGCATATTGTCATAAAAATAAAGTACCTTTATTTTTAGTATAACTGTGTATTGTGTTTTCTTATGATATTGTGCATATGACACTAGTGGTACTGTAGGAGCTTCACTCGTCTCCTAGTTCAGCCTAAGCTGCTCTGCTAAGCTACCATTATCTATCAACCTAAGCTGCTAGACACCCTATACACTAATAAGGGATAACTGGGCCTGGTGCAAGGTGTAAGTACCCCTTGGTACCCACTACAAGCCAGTCCAGCCTCCTACATCACCTTCATCATCAATATCATCACCATCTTCACTATCTTCATAACCATCGTCGCCATCATCATCATCACTGGCCACAGCAGCCCCTTCAGGAGCCTTCAGCAGCTCTCGAGACGCAGAACACTTAATAATCACCATCATCATCACCAATAATGACCAGGGCACCTCCTTCATGAGCCATCTGTAGCTCTCAACCCTGACAAGATTTAATAATCACCATCATCATCACCATCATCATCATCACTGAGAGGGGCACCCCCTTCAGGAGCCTTCTGCAACTGTCAACACTTAGGGCCCGATTTGCAAAGATAAAGTTAGACCAAAAGTCTAACTTTACACCTGAAGCCTACCTTTACACCTGTAGTGGAACTTCACACCTGAATTCGACATTACACCTGAAGTCCAAATTTACACCTGAAGTGTAACTTCACACCAGAACTCTAACTTTACACCTGAAGTGGAACTTTACACCTGAAGTCCAACATTACACCTGACGTGTAACTTTACACCTGCAATGTAACTTTATACCTGAAGTGCAACTTTACACCTGAAGTCCAACTTTATACCTGATATCTAACTTTACACCTGAAGCCTAACTTTACACCTGAAGTGCAACATTACACATGAAGTCTAACTTTACATCTGAAGTGTAAGTTAAGACCTAAACTCTAACTTAGAGCAAACGTCTAACTTTACTACTTTTCGATATTCACAAAGGTAAGTTCCTACTAGCAAGTTTACTGCTAGTAAACTTACTAGTAGTAAAATCACTAGTAGTAAAGTTACCAGCAGTACTTTACCTTTGTGAATATTGAAAAGTAGTAAAGTTAGACTTTCGGTCTAACTTTACCTTTGAGAATCGGGCCCTTAATCTTCATCATCATCACCATCCTCATCATCACCATCCAGCAGAATGTACAATATTAAACAATGTTTAGGACAAAACTGTGAATCAGGCGTTACTGCTGGGGCCGACGAACAACTACAAACTGCACCTCTCTGATTGAAATGTAGAATTAGGAGCCTCTATTTCTTTTCATCTGCAGTTCTCCTAATCATGTCTGAAGCAGAGAAGCTCTTTCACGTGCCACGGGGGGTCGCAGGGTTTAAAAATCAACTCCACACTTCTTACCCAGACGGTAGAGCACGATGTTTAGGAATGTAGTCACTGCAACCATCACTCCCAGGGCTATCGCCTGCTTCCTTACACGAGGAATCTCCCGGCCACCTGGAGAGGAAATCACAGAATCCGGCATTTAACTTTACATGTGGGAGATGCTCACCTGCTTGTAGCTGGAGAACAAAATCATAGGAGGACTTGTAATAGCCTCAGTTAGGGGGTGTCACGTCATTCCAATAAATATCAGTGTGTGCGAAGACTGGTCACTGAGTGTGTGTATGAAGACTGGTCACTGAGTCTCAGTGTGTGCCTAGATTGGTCACTGAGTCTCAGTGTGTATGAGGACTGGTCACTGAATCTCAATGTGTGTCAAGACTGGTTCCTGAGTCTCAGTGTGTGCCAAGACCGGTCACTGAGTCTCAGTGTGTGCCAAGACGGGTCACTGAGTCTCAGTGTGTGCCAAGACTGGTCACTGAGTCTCAATGTGTGTTCCATGACTGGTCACTGAGCCTCAGTGTGTGTCAAGACTGGTCCCTGAGTCTCAGTGTGTGCCAAGACTGGTCATTGAGTCTCAGTGTGTATGAAGACTTGTCACTGAGTCTCAGTGTGTGCCAAAACTGGTCACTGACTCTCATTGTGTATGAAGACTGGTCACTCAGTCTTGGTGTGTGCCAAGACTGGTCACTGAGTCTCAGTGTGTACCAAAACTGGTCACTGATTCTCAGTGTGTGTCAAAACTGGTCACTGAGTCTAAGTTTGTATGAAGAGTGGTCACTGAGCCTCAGTGAATATGAAAACTCGTCACTGAGTCTCAATGTGTGTGCCAGGACAGGTCACTGAGTCTCACTGTATATGAAGACTGGTCACTGAGTCTCAGTGTGTGCCAAGTCTGGTCACTGAGTGACAGTGTGTACCAGAACTGGTCACTGAGTCTCAGTGTGTACCAAGACTGGTCACTGAATCTCAGTGTGTGCCAAGACTGGTCACTGAGTCTCAGTGTGTGTCAAGAGTGGTCACTGAGTCTCAGTATGTGCCAAGACTGGTCACTGAGTCTCAGTAAGTGCCAAGACTGAAACAGAGAACTCTGCATATAAAATGATAGAATATGCCTATCTTTTTTATATACGGAGACTATTCTATGAGTGTGAAGTCTCCCTAGTTGTAAAATTATTATTAGTAAAACAAAACTCATAGTTTGTGAATACTAAAAAATAGTAACCATACACAAAAGTTTAAGTTTGCCTTAGTGAAAAAGGTCAAAGGGTGCCAATGTTCACCACAACCTCTCAATGTGTTCTAGTGTCTGATATTTATTTTTAGTGACCACCAAGAATGAGTCATTATTTCATTGGGTTCAACATTGCCTCTTGATGTGTGCTGATGCTGACCATTGCCTCTTGGTGTGCGTCAATGCCGACTATTGCATCTCAGTCTGTGCCAATGCTGACCATTGCCTCTCAGTGTGTGCTGATGCTGGCCAGTGCCTCTCACTGTGTGCCAATGCTGACCATTGCCTTTCAGTGTGTGCCAATGCTGACCATTGTCTCTCAGTGTGTGCCAATGCTGACCATTGCCTCTAAGTGTGTGCCAATGCTGACCATTGCCGCTCAGTGTGTGCCGATGCTGACCATTGCCGCTCAGTGTGTGCCGATGCTGACCATTGCCGCTCAGTGTGTGCCAAACAGACCGTTGACTCTTAATATGTGTCAATGCTGACCATTGCCTTTCAGTGTGCCAATGCTGACCATTGTCTCTCAGTGTGTGCCAATGTTGGCCATTGCCTCTCAGTGATTGTGAAGAATAAGCCACTGTCTTGTTGTGTGTCCAGACTGATCACTGATTGTCAGTGGTTTTATATCAAATTGACTTGCACATGTATCTTTCCAAATCATCATCGACCAATATATCACCAAGGTAAACATACACAGGGAAGTATAGGTTTACTACTCTAACCCCACATCTGCATACCTTCACAATATGATGCTAACCAGTATTGTGGAGTTGATACGTTTGCAGATTAATATTAAAAACTATATTTTGTGGTAGCACGCCAGTGTCAGCCAGTGCAGTTAAAAGTCATTAACTCCCGGTGTGCATGAACACTGGCCAGTTACTCCTGTGTGTGTCACAATAACTCAGTAATGTCACAGGACACCAGCTCAGGACTGTGACTGCCAAAGCTGGGACCATGCCAATGTCAGCTGGTACCAAGATAGGATAGTTACACTCAAGTCCAGATGTACTTACACTTTCTCCCTGACCAACATGGTGCAAAGTGATACTTTGGGATTGAGTTTCCACTGGAAAAGGTACTTTGTGCTGGAAAGGGCTTCCTCCCTGAGTTAAAAAAAACTCCTAGTGCAGCTTTGCGTCACTTTGCGTCACTTTGCACTGGGGGTGTTCTTGGGGTGTTAGTGGGATGGATCAGCACAAACACCCATATTTTGGATGAAAAGCTGAATCTACTAAGATATCCAGACCAGGCTTTGCATCTTAGCTAATGCTTCCTTGAAGCAAGTGTTAACAAGAGGAAATGTTTTTATTCCTAGTGTGCTGCGGCACACAGCACATGTCCTAATAATTGGGATCCTTTTGAGCTTGTCTAAGTATAGGACTTTACACTGGAAGGATATGCCTTAAGTACAAATCCTAAGCTACACAGCACACACTCACCTTTGCACCACAGTGCAAGGCCGACCATTGTGCAATGGCAGCAGGCCAGTCTTATCAGAAATGTCCCTGCAAGGTTCTTCCCTTCTCTACTGCACAGCACATTGCAGCAAATCCGTGTGCTGCGTTGCGTGTTCTGCCTTTATGTGTGATTTCTTCACTTGCCCTGCACTGACCGTGTACATTTACTATGGCCAGACTACATCAGACACACTAATAGATAAAAGAGGGGTTTCTTCAGTCCCCCGTCCAGACCATATAACACTAACCATATGAGGTTTACTCACCTCTGTCCTACAAAACTGCATCAGAAGTACCTGTAGATGAGGTCTAATCACCTCTGTCATGTGAGGCTGCATCAGAAGTACCTGTAGATTTGGTCTAATCACCTCTGTCATGTGAGGCTGCATCAGAAGTACCTGTGGATGAGATCTACTCACCTCTCTCCTGTGAGGCTGCATCAGAAGTACCTGTGGATGAGATCTACTCACCTCTCTCTTGTGAGGCTGCATCAGAAGTACCCCTAGTTTGATTCATTCTCTGAGCTCTCCTCGATGCCATCGGAGCCTCCACAGATGCTCAGGATACTGAGAGGTGCAGGAAGCAGTGAGAGTTGCCCTAGTATGAACTGCATCTCTTGAGCCGCTAGGGAGGGGTCTATATAACAGATGCAGGAAACTCCACTTAGAAAGTGCTGATGGCAGCATTGTGCAATCTGTGTGTGAGGGTTGGAGGATTGGGGTGCAGATAAGAGTCTATAACGATCTCCATGTCTCACTCCTATAGAGTGTGTGCATGTGGTGGGACTCTAGACAACTCTCTAACATAACCCATCTGTCACTGTGCACTCTGTCTCAGTGTGTGTCTGTGTGTGTGTGTGTGTGTGTGTAAGAGAGAGAGAGCATGCAAGTGTGTGTGTCTGTGCATGTGTGTGTGGGCATGCGTGTTTGAGTGTGTAGTAGACAGTTTGCATGTGTGAGAGTGTGTGTGTCAGCAAGAGCATGCATGTGAGTACATGTGCGTGTGTGTGTGAGAGATCATGCATAGGTGTGAGTGTGTGACAGAGAGTATGCATGTGTGAGAGTGTGTGTGTGTGCGAGAGCATGCATGTGTGTGAATTTGGTTTGAGTGTCGGTGTGTGTGTGAGAGAGCATGCATGAGTGTGTGTGTGTGTGTGTGGTAGAGCATGCATGTATGTGAGTCTGTGTGTGTGTGTGTGAGATCATGCATGTGTGTGAATGTGTGACAGACAGCATGTCTGTGTGAGAGTGTGTGTGTGTGCGAGAGCATGCATGTGTGTGAGTTTGGTTTGAGTGTGGGTGTGTGTGTGGGAGAGCATGCATGCATGTGAGTCTGTGGGTGTGTGGGTGTGTGCGTGTGTGTGAGCTCATGGGTGTGTGTGAGTGTGTGACAGAGAGCATGCCTGTGTGAGAGTGTGTGTGGGCGAGAGAGAGAGGGGAGAAGATGGCAAGACTGGTGATCATTGAAACTCTTTGTGCTACTGCTACCAAGCTGCTCTGATGAGCTCCAACTCGGGTGAAATACGTCTGGGGTTGCTTGTGCCACGGTTCAGAGGTGACCCGCCTGGTAGTTCGGTCTAGACTGTTCCTGTGGAATCAAGGATGATTTGCATATACCTGTCCCTGTATATAAACTAATATGCACACATCCTCTGGTATAACAATTGATTAAAGAAATCAGGTCCCAATATATTGCTCAGACATTCTTCTTTATTACATTTTTTTATGAGCATCACTTCAGCCAAAGCCAACACGTGTTTCATCTGGAGTACATTGCCCCACGACTTCCTTAGGGCTTTTACAGGCTGTAAACAATATATAACATATGATATTTTGTATGTAGTGTCCAATAAAAAAAATTATTTTAATCCAAAAATTTAAATATTTAAAAGTTTGAAATTTAAGAATTTTCTAGTTATAACCAACGTGTAATAAAGTGCTATGGAACTAGTAATATTATAATTGTTGGTGACAGTCATTTACAATAGTTATTAGAGTAATACAAATACTTGTTTATACTGTTTAGATGAACTCAATTTGGTAAGATTTTTTGTATTTATTAGATTAGATTAAGTTAAATCACCTTAGTGCCATCGTTACCCCATTAAATGTGCATTCAATGTGTATATTTGCATGCAGAATCCATGCAGTGCACCCTACTAATTCATTGGTGTATTCTATAATTACCTCTCTACTATTTCACTTGAATATTAGATTATCTTCTGATCTGTATCTCGTTCTGCTTTATGGTATTATGTGTAGTTCGTGAAAAGCTGTTACTTAGTTTTACTTAGTTTGCAGTGGCTTCCAGCTTCACCTATACCAAACCAGTCAATACAATATGGATTACAATGTATAATTTTGTACAGCAAGCCCTCTTAGTAATGAAATAATCAGAGCGTTTTTTATTAAACTTGCTCACCTCTCTATTAATCAAATTGTTCCGTATAAGGAACATAAGTTTCATCCCATTTGTAATATTAACCTAAATAAAAGAGGCGACATATTCCTGGATTCAATTCCAATTCGAGAAAGCGCTTTTACAAAAACCCTGATATCGGAACGAGTTTTCCATTTGCTCACCTGAGTAAAACAGTAGATTGTCCTCCGGATCTCGAGTACGCAAACGGGGGACTAATCATTACACGTCATATAAATACGTGTATGTGGACATCCAAATAGAAAAAGGACTAACCAATCGTCACTCGGCGCCATATTGGAAGTGTTAAGTATCAGTTATACAAAATAAAGAAAAGACTGGATCTATCCCTATTCAACACCATGTTGAAAACATTTGTGTCTTGATATGAGGCTTACCCAAATCTTTAATATACATTTGGATATATGGTATAGTATTTAATCATTTCACATCGTATAAATACGTGTATGTGGACATCCAAATAGAGAAAGGACTAAACCAATAGTCTCTCGTCGCCATATTTGAAGTACTGTCCCACCATTCAGACATTTCATTCTTTTTTAAGCATATTTGAAGTACTGTCACACCATTTAGACATTTCATTCTTTTTAAGCTTTTCTAGTCTCATGATTTTTTCTCGTAAGCCTTCTTTTCTTGGCTGTGCTCCACCGCTCGTCGCTTGTCTAACTGTATACCCACTGTTCAAACTCTTATATAGTTCTTCAGCTAGCTTTTCTCTATCTTGTTTACCGTTCATTGTATATTTTTATGTTTAAGTGGAATCTAAAGTTTCTAATAAGAAGGGGCAGCCTCTCCTATTTAAATTAGTAAAGTAACTTTGGGGGGATAATAAGGAGATAAGGCACTCTCCTATTGAGAATGTCGGGTTAACACAGTAATTAGAATACCCCGACTACAAACTTTGAAAACAAAAGTTAAGACTAACAATAAAAAAGAGAAAATAAGAATAATTTTGGACTACACTGAACGTTCAGCCATTCTAATGAGAAGTATGAGAAAACATTGGAATATCTTACTACAGGGCGAGACTCTTAGGAGTTATATTAAGCTCAAACCTGAAGTATCCTACCGCAGAGGGAAAACGTTGAGCAATGTTGTATGCCCCAGTTATCCTGTGAGAAAACGGGAGACAAATTGGTTAGATACCCACAACAAAGGTTTTATAAATGTGGTAGTTGTGGTATGTGTAAGTGGACATGGCATGCTAAGAAAGAATTTTATGGGGTTGCAAATCGAAAATATAATATTCATACACACATTAATTGCAATACGACATGTGTGATATATAAGCTGGTCTGTAAATGTAATCGAATATATGTTGGTAGTACAATTCGTCCACTAAAAATTAGAATTGCAGAACACTGGAGGGCGGTCAGACAAGAGATGATCGATATCCCATTGCACTACACATGTGAGATTGTATTGCACAAAAAGAGCATAAATAATTTTTTTTTTTTGGCTTTGAACACATAAAGATGAGCCCCCGGGGTGGAAACAGAGAGCTAACACTAAGAAGGAAAGAATCCATCTGGATCATGCGCCTGAGGGCGGTGGAAAGTGGTTTGAATTCGGACTATGAATTGGAACACTTTCTGGGAGAGAGTTAGTCACTTAGATGGTAATATATACTATAAAAATGTATACATTAATTATTATAGTGCAAGATGATTGTTTCAATGAAAATGATATAATATTATCACACAATACATACCAATTTGTATGCTTAATGTTTTAATACATGTGTGTGTTTAGGTGGAGAATCCATGCACCATAGATTGAATTTAAGAGCATTAAAATCATAGGGTTTATAATTTCGATATACACCTTGATGCATATAACAGAGATACACAGTATTATTGCTTTTGATTAAATTCATTTAATTTTAACCAGGTTAGAATGTAAGGACTATCAAACTCAGAAAACACTCTCTGTAGTAGGTATTTGATCAGAATTCCTCATAGCATTTATTTTTTCACCAATTAACAGAGTGGCCCATAATGAAAACTACATCATAACTCCTATTCAGCATCAGTTGATAGAATACGCCCCATAACTTTTAACAAGGTTTTCCAATATGGTGACCTTATAGATGCTTCTGTGTTAAGTAATAGTCAACATATAAAATAATGTAGAGATAATAGATATCGGGTCAATATAATATATATTGGTTATATTTGGTAATGAGTTTAGTGATCTTTAGTAAATACTATACCATATATCCGAATTTATATTAAAGATTTGGGTAAGCCTCATATCAAGACACAAATGTTTTAAACATGGTGTTGAATAGAGATAGTTCCAGTCCTTTCTCTATTTTGTATAACTGATACTTAGTACTTCAAATATGGCGACAAGCGACTATTGGTTTAGTCCTTTCTCTCTTTGGATGTCCACATACACATATTTATACGACGTGAAATGATTAAATACTATACCATATATCCAAATTTATATTAAAGATTTGGGTAAGCCTTGTATCAAGACACAAATGTTTTCAACATGGTGTTGAATAGAGATAGATCCAGGCTTTTCTGTATTTTGTATAACTGATACTTAGCACTTCCAATATGGGGTTGAGTGATGATTGGTTAGTCCTTTTTCTATTTGGATGTCCACATACACGTATTTATACGACGTGTAATGATTAGTCCCCCGTTTCCGTACTCGCGATCCGGAGGACAATCTACTCTGTTACAAAGGTGAGCAAATGGAAAACTCGTTCCGTCATTAGGGTTTTTGTAAAATCGCTTTCTCGAATTGGAATTGTATCCGGTAATATGTTGCCTCTTTTATTTAGATTAATATTACAAATGGAATGAAACGTATGTTCCATATATGGAACAATTGGATTAATAGAGAGGTCAGCGAGTTTAATAAAAAACGCTCTCATTATTTCATTACTAAGAGGGCTTGCTCTACAAAATTATACATTGTAATCCATATTGTATTGACTGGTTTGGTATAGGTGAAGCTGAAAGCCATTACAAACTAAGTAACCAATATTCAAGTGAAATAGTGGAGAGGTAATTATAGAATACACCAATGAATTAGTAGGGTGCATTGCATGGATTCTGCATGTAAATATACACATTGAATGCAAATTTAATGGGGTAAAGATGACACTGAGGTGGTTTAATTCAATCTAATCTAATGAATACATAACATCTTAACAAATTGAGTTAATCTAAACAGTATAAATAAGTATTTGTATTACTCTAATACCTATTGTAAATGACTGTCACCACCAATTGTAATATTATTAGATCCATGGCACTTTCTTACACATTGGTTATAACTGGAAAATTCTTAAATTTCAAACTTTAAAATATTTAAATTTTTTGCTTAAAATAATTTTGTTTTATTGGACACTACATACAAAATATCATATGTTATATATTGTTTACAGCCTGCAAAAGCCCTGGGGAAGTTGTGGGGACTGGTTTTTTTTGTGTGACTATCCTATAATATGTTGGAGTAGGGCACATGGTTTTAGACATTGTATGTATTGTCTGTTTCATAAGCCTGGTATTCATGTAAATGTGTATATATAAGTGTATATAGGTTCACCTTAGTGTATAGATAAGCATTTTGCCTCTGACTCTGATGCTGTTGCGTATTATTAAATGAAATAAATAAGGGAAATAGCTTTACCCTTCTGAACCAAGAGTTACTATTGGTTCTGTGCAATAATTATTGAATTTGTTCCTTTCCTGCTAATTTTGTGTGAGTGTTGTGAAAACCATCAGCAGGCTGCATTTTTTTATGCTTGTATCTGAAATGAATTATTTCTAGGGCGCAAGGAGATTAGAAGCTGTGCCCGCGGCACATGCTTCTGAGCGCCTAACTGCTAGGCCATGTTAGTGAGGCACCAGTACCCATCCATGTAGAAGGTAGGAGAGTGGGGGGAGGAGGTGAGGTGAGCGCAGTGAAGTTGTGGGCATACCTGGCTTCAAAGTAATCAGGGACGGACTGGATAACTACAAAAACTGATGTTCAGACCAGTGTACAACGTACCTGCAGTCTGAGCCAGCTTTGTGTTTAACTGGGTGTTAGTAGACAGACAGCACTTCAGCTCAGCTGGTGTTATACACACGGTGTTATTAATACCTTTTACTTGAGTTATTCTGGTGAATCGGTGTCTGTTGGGAAAACCCCTGCACTGTTGTGGGTACCGGAGAGAGTTGTCGCCCACATGCAGTTACTCAACCACTTGGATGCCCATCTAAGCAACGGAGAGGACTCACCGCACATTAGAGGCATGCGAGGAGAAGGCAGGATCAGTTGGTACCCTGCAAGGTGGATTTAACCCAAGCTGAAGACACATGGGAAGACGCAGCACCGGTGGTGCTCGACACCCAAACGCACCACAAAATATCATGCTCTGGGGGGAACCTGCTGGCAGACAGAACAAGCACACAGGCATAGTTGGAGTCTGCTTTTCCCACTGTCAACGAGCAAATGAAAAGGATGTTCACAGTGTAGACTGGAAGGCATATCCATGAGGTTTGAGCTCCTCTCCCACCAACCTTGAGGAAACCATGGCTGGCCCCACAGTCCACCGATCAGGACAGGACTGCCACACAGCCAATGGTCACATCGCAAAGGTAGAGCTGTGCAGGATGAGGAGGTTTGGTGGGCTCAGCTCTGGGTTATTTAACCCTTGTCTCTGGCTCAGTCCCGATGAGGAATGAGTGACGGATGACGGGGACTGTAGTTTCAAAGCAGGCCTCCTTCACATCTCTCTTGATCCTGTCCCCTGGCAGCTGCTGTTGGCCACCTTCTGGGATCTAATCAAGAGAACTGCCGGTTGGCAGGGAACTGACTGAGCTCAGCACACAGCCGTCCCTGACTCTGGGTTTCAGGGGTGGGTGAGTGGCGCGCCGGTGGACTCCGCTCTGCCGCCGGTTGGCAGAGTTTTTTTTGCCTGCACGGAGTGAGAAACCTCTGTGAACTCTGCCAGTGGAGCAGAAATTCAGGCCCACCCCTAGCTGGGATGCGGCCCAGAGTAATTACCAGTGGCTAACATTAATTCAAGCATTCCATCCATCACTGTTTTGTGTTGTTGAAGGTTCTATCCATCCTGCGTCTAACATGTTCATCAAACATCACAAATGAATAGACACATTATGGCCCTCATTATGACATTGGCGGTGAATGCCACTTACCGACACAGTGATGGCCGCCAACATACCACCGCGGTGGCGGTAATCCGCTCACCATATTATGACACACACACACCAATCCGACAGAATTGCGCCACATACACAAATCCACTAGCCCAAAGGTCAGTGTTAAAGAGTCAGTACCGAAACCCATACCGTTACGCCAACAAAACATCGCTCACCACATTATGACCCACCAATCACCACGGAAAACATTCAATGTCGCTAAACCATTAGCGGTACATACTGGAGCGCTCAAAATACCCACCCACATACAAAACAACACGACATTGGCCAATTCAACATCCACACACCTGACACCCATACACACACCACACCCACACACCCACACCACTATAAAACACTCACCCACTTTACCCACGCCCCTTTACCAACAACTATTGCCACCACGAGTCTGAGAAGAACAGCACAGAGAGAACTAGACAGACACACTACTCACACCTATACACCAATCATGCACTCCACATCACACACCCAAACACATTACCCAACACACCCTCACCATCACAACTCACATCACATCTGTGGCAGCACAAAGACACCCCTGTTTCACTGAGGAAGAGTTAAGGGTCATGGTGGAGAAAATTGTGTGTGTAGAGCCACAGCTGTTTGGAGCACAGGTCCAGCAAATATCAATAGCCGGAAGATGGAGCTATGGCGGAGAATCGTGGACAGGTGAACGCTGTGGGACAGCACCCAAGAACAAGGGACGACATCAGGGAGAGGTGGAACGATGGGGGAAGGTACATTCCATAGCATCAAGGCACCAGCGTGCCATACAGAGGACTGGCGGTGGACTCCCACCTCCTCCCCCACAACTCACAGCATGGGAGGAGCAACTCTTGGCATTACTGCATCCTAAGGGACTCACAGGAGTAGCTGGAGGAATGGACGGTGGTAAGTCAATTTATGCTACTAATCACCCCCATACCTGCATGCCATCACACCCCCTTACCCTCACTCCCATCACTCCACTCCATCCCCCACACTGCACCTGCACATCTGACTAACCCTAATGCCAAGCTCTGCATGCCATGCCAATGCATGGACACCCCTCACAGCCCTGCATAGACACTCATCACTAAAGCTTGCACAGCATAGAGAACTAACAATCCCACCATACACAAACATACAAAAGTGAATGCTTGCAGGGCAAATCCAACCATAGAGGGGAAGCCAGGGATGTACAATATGGCATACACATCCACCATAACACATCTATTACATCCCCACAGGTACCCCAGCCAATGTCACCGCAGAGGAGGTGCCACCACCATCCAGTCCCCCAACAGAAGATGTCCCCAGTGATGACAGTAACTCTGGACTTCAAGATCTGGATGGCCTACCTGGCCCATCAGGGACCACTGGACAGTCGGCTACCCCAGCCCACACTCAGTCCACCACAGAGCTTCCCCATCAGGATCCAACACCACAGCACCTACCCGGCGTCCCCACACCTGTGACCCCAGGACACGTCAATCAGGAATATGCCCACCTGTACAGGGATCCCAGTCCACACCTCGTCCCCAAGACAATATGGGACCTGGGGTCAGTGGCAGAGGGCACACCGTTCAGGGACAGGGGCACAGGCCAACAGGGACACTGGGAGGACTCCTGTGCACCAGAGGGAGGACAGGAGCAGGGAACTGACTCTCCAGGAGGCAGTCTCCGAGATCCTGGGAGCATACCAACATTCCCAGGACACGATGGGCCAGATCCTAGACAACATGTAGGAGAACAGGCGGCTGCAGGAGGGACAGAATCAGGGGATCAGGAAGGACTTGCAGGCCCTGTAGAAGGTGAACCACCCCACAAACGGTCGCTGCAACCCAGACAGAAGCCAGAGGCACTTGCCAAGACCACCGCCAGAAAATGAGACTCTCCTGATGGTCACCCTTGTGTCCAACCCCGTCACCTTGTCCACCTTGAACTGCCATTGCTCCCCTTCCTATGTCCCCATTGACATTGCACCTGTGCTACAAACAGACTGGAACAATACCCTGGACTTTCCTCCATCATCACCCCATTCCATTGCACTTTCCCCTCTATATTTTAGGACAACAATAAACACCCTTGGATAAAACTCGTCTACTAGTATTTAATATATTTTTTATTTGTATTGATTGAAAGAGCTACATCAATTGAAAATTAACTGCAAATTGCATGAGCATAGACTACATGACCTGTAGCTGGCTGTTGTGTGCACATCAGGAGAATGTTGTCAAATCACCAACATCTGTAAAATGAGTATCCATAGGTAACAGTAAGTAGGGGAAAGAAGTGAGTAATGCCAGCATGCCAATGCCACACAGAATACAACAATAGTCATAGAAATGTGAAGTTGCAATGTCTCACCTGTGTGTCATTGTAAGTACTGACGGATCACCAATGTTCTGTTGTCCACATCCTCATCCTCTGCCTCCTCACTGTCCACAGGGTCCACTGCTACCACAGGGGCATCCCCAGTTGCCTCCTTCTGCAGATAAGGTACATGGCGTCTGAGGGCCAGGTTGTGCAATATGCAGCATGCCACTACTATCTGGCACACCTTCTCGGTGAGTAGCACAGGGATCCACCTGTCTGATGGAGGCACCTGAACTTGTCCTTCAGGAGGCCAAAAGTTCTCTCTATTATCCTTCCGGTTCGCCCATGTGCCTCATTATAAAGTTCTTCTGCCCTAGTCCTGGCATTCCTCCCAGGGGTCAGCAGCCATGATAGGTTTGGGTAACCAGAGTCACCTGCAAATATTGAGGGACAACATTTAGCCACACACTATCCTATATGGCCAACACCATGGGCATACACCAACATATACTTGGTGGGAACGATAGCTCACCTATTAGCCACACCCTGTGCATCTGTAGTTGGCCATTACATTTACCATGCTGCTATTCCTTAGAACAAAGGCATCATGCACCGACCCGGGATACTTAGCATTGAGGTGGGAGATGTACTGGTTCGCCAAGTACACCATCTGAACATTCATGGAGTGGTAACTCTTACGATTCCTGAACACCTGTTCATTCTGGCGGGGGAGGGACAAATGCATTATGTGTACCATCAATCGCTCCAATTATGTTGGGCATATGTCCCATTGCATAAAAGTCAGCCTTCACTGTGGCCAAATCCTCAACCTTTGGGAAAGCAATGTAGCTGCACATGTGTTTTAGCAGGGCAGACAACACTCTTGTCAGCACTATTGAGAACATTGGCTGTGACAATCCTGCTGCCAAGCCCACTGTCACTTGGGAAGAACCAGTTGCCAGTAAATGGAGGACTGATAGCACTTGCACAAGAGGGGGGATCCCAGTGGGGTGACGGATAGAAGATATCAGGTCAGGCTCCAATTGAGCACACAGCTCTGTGATTGTGGCCCTGTCAAGTCTATAGGTGAGGGGAATGTGCCTGTCCTCCAGTGTAGCCAAGTCCAGAAGGGGTCTGTACACAGGGGTGTGTCTCCATCTCCTATTCATCCACAGCGGTAGATATCTAAGGGACAAAAGAGTGAGGAGGCTGCCACAAACTGAACATTGGAGCTGCAACAGTAGTTTGCATTCTGTACACAATTAATGGGTCGGTGTAATTTGTCCAGTATGTCCCTATTTCACCTGTGACGCAGCATGATTCCATAGGGCTGCCCTCACCACCCCATGAAATGGCGTCCGTCTGTCCTGTGTGGAGGGACAGGTGGAAGTGAGGTAACTCTGCTGACGTTGTACGCCGTGGTGGGAGGCAGTCGAGAACCGCCATGCAATTCCTTATTGGATTGGATTGGGCCCTATGGGGTACAGTAACCAATGGGGATGTACGCCGGCGGTGACGGTATGCACAGCTGTGGACGTGACCGTCATTTTCTATCTGATTCCTCACTTGCTACCTCACCTTCAACAGGAGAGGGCCTACACTGCATGTGCTGCTGTGACCTGTGTCTGGAACCTACCATGGCCCGTGTGATTAGGGAAAGGGCCCCAGCCTTCACTTCGGAGGAGTTGGAGAGACTGTTGGATGGGGTCCTACCGCAGTACGGACTGCTGTATGGGCCTCCAGACCAACAGGTGAGTACACTGTGGGCATGATGCATGTGGCATGCATGTATGGGGGTGTGTGTGACGGCTTCGTTTAAGGGGGGAGAGATGTCCTCCTGGCTGGGTAAAAATTGGGTGCTGGGCTATGTGTGTCCCAAAAGTGCTATAAACGGATATGGTGGGCCATATGTGTAACTGGCTGGACTAGTTGTCTATTGGTGTTTTCCTGTGTGTATTTCCTCTGCATGGTCAGCGCCGATCAAAAGAAGGGTATATGGCGTGCCATCGCCAAGGACGTGCGGACCCTGTCGGAAACAGTGGGATGATCTGAGATGCTGGGCAGGGAAGATAGCAGAGGCCCAGCTGGGGACTGCCTCCCAACGAGGAAGGGGTGCCCGTCAGACCCTGCCCCCCCATGATGGCCCGCATACTGGTGTGGCCTATCCAGAGCTGGATGGGCGCTTGAGGGCTTCACAGCAGCCACAAGGAGGTGAGTACAGTGGCTATCATTACAACGTACGGCTGGTGGGGTGGTATCCGGATGGTGGTTGTGTGTTAGTGGGTGCCCCTAGGCCAGGCCTGACATAGCAGCGTAAGTCCTCTGGTGGCTATGGGTCTGATGGGATAATCCTGCCTACCTAGCTTGTTAGAATCAACTTCTGGGCAGGGCTGCGTGGGTCCCAGGTGTGCAGCAGCTGGCAGTGTGTGCCCCTCCTCATTCCTTAGTGACTAGCAATTTCACTGGTAGTGCAGTGAATAGTGCGTAGGCCTGTTCCCTGTGTCCAATGGTGCTGTGTACGCCAACTGTGGTGTTGGTGCAGCCTTTGACCCAGTGTATCCCAGTGTCTCCCCCCTTTCTTGTTTTGTCATCCTGTCCTTATGTGCATTAGCATCATCTGCCGGAGGAGCAGAGGCACCGGCGATGGAGGGAGCTGCATCCCACAGCACCCTGGAGGCAGAGTGCACCGACGCCGAGGGAACCAGTGGGACGGAGGGCGAGGGGAGCACCACGGCGGAGACTGGAGGGGACAATTCTGACTTAGATGCCTGCTCCGATGGAAGCTCCCTGGTGGTGTAATAGGCCTTAAGAAAACTACAGAGGGCCCACTCTGGCCAACACACGATTTAGAAAACAAATGTGCAGAAGTCTATATTATACGAGAAAAGTACAAGCCCCGGGACATAAAGGAGAATGAGGAGAGAGGTCAGTTTCAGGGTAAAACCAGTCACTTCGCATACCACAGATAATTTAGAAGGACGCATACACAGGGGAGAGTCTGAGCCACTTTCTGATACCAGGGTTATGAAGAAGGGGTAAATCATGACAGACCTGAAACGGAGACACAGCACTAGATGATTGTGTTTCAAGGCTGGCAGAGAGTGGGAGACAGACCATAAAACTTCAAAGTCTGGTAGAAGTGTAGGGAGGACATAGTGATAGAGTTCACAGGGAAGGATTGAAGGACACTGTGGTGGTCATTCTGACCCTGGCGGTCTTTGACCGCCAGGGCGGAGGACCGCGGGAGCACCGCCGACAGGCCGGCGGTGCTCCAATGGGGATTCCGACCGCGGCGGTAAAGCCGCGGTCGGACCGGCACCACTGGCGGGGTCCCGCCAGTGTACCGCCGCCCCATTGAATCCTCTGCGGCGGCGCAGCTTGCTGCACCGCCGCGGGGATTCCGACCCCCCCTACCGCCATCCAGATCCCGGCGGTCGGACCGCCGAGATCCGGATGGCGGTAGGGGGGGTCGCGGGGCCCCTGGGGGCCCCTGCAGTGCCCATGCCACTGGCATGGGCATTGCAGGGGCCCCCGTAAGAGGGCCCCTACATGTATTTCACTGTCTGCTGCGCAGACAGTGAAATACGCGACGGGTGCAACTGCACCCGTCGCACAGCTTCCACTCCGCCGGCTCGATTCCGAGCCGGCTTCATCGTGGAAGCCTCTTTCCCGCTGGGCTGGCTGGCGGTCTGAAGGCGACCGCCCGCCAGCCCAGCGGGAAAGTCAGAATTACCGCCGCGGTCTTTCGACCGCGGAACGGTAACCTGACAGCGGGACTTTGGCAGGTGGCCTCCGCCGCCCGCCAAGGTCAGAATGAGGGCCTGTGTGTGTTAGATAATATGTACATAATATATCTGTTACAGCTGTATTTTTGTAACAAGCAGTCAGATAGCTTTTAAGAATTATAGCTTTTGTTAACTGTAAATGTTATGAAGGAGGTGGAACTTAGGCGTCCACCTCGGCTATAAAAATCACTGTTTGTAAGAACTGAGTTGAGTGTGGCTTCAGTTGCAGAACTGTGCTGTACTCCCGGCTGTATTTTATTTACTTATAAAAATACTCAATTATTATTAGAATTGTGTCACTGCTTTATTTCTGATAAAAATTTGATTACAGTGGTGGTGGACACTTCTGTGACCACCCCAGCTACAGGTACAGCCGCCACCCTGTACTAACACCGCCCTCCCAGCATCCCCTCAGCGAGTTTCCCGTGCCCGCTCACGCAGGAGGGTGGGCATCTCCTTTGCCCGAGGCACCTCAGGCCCTGCCCCAGTGAGCCCTGCTGCCCTGAGTGAGGAGGCTATTGACCTCCTGAGATCCATCTCTGTAGGGCAAACAACCATTGTGAATGCCATCCAGGGGCTGGCAGCCCAGATACAACAAACTAATGCATTCCTGGAGGGCATTCACACTGGATTGGTGGCCCAACAGAGATCGATCCAGGCTCTGGCCTCCTCTCTGATGGCAACCATTGTCCCTGTTTCTACCCTCCCCCCTCCAACTACCAATTTCCAGTCCCATTCCCCTCAACCCCAACCCATCCAAAGCACACAGCCAGATGAGCATGCACACAGGACAATAACCAAGAGTGTAGCAGACAAACACAAGCACCACAATTCATCCCACAGGCACTCACACATACACCATCCAGTTGCAGAAACAACAACATCCACCATTTCACTGTCTCCCCCTCTTCCTCCTCCTCCACATTCCACCCAGTTATGTCCACACTCACACCTGCATGCACTACATCATCATCCACTACCTGCATCATCACCACACCAAGCAAAACACACACCTCACTGGCAGACACCTCCACAACAGCCATGCACACGTCACCTGTGTCCTCTCCCACTGTGTCTGGCCCCTCCTAAAGTACACAAACGCAAGCACTCATACACCCAACAGCCGTCCACCTCACAACAGCATACAGCCCATGCACCTGCACCCAAATCCAGCAGACAGACACCTCCAACAACCACTCCCTCATCCTTCACTTTTATTTCTTCTCCCTCTTCCCATGCCGTTGTCCCTAAAAAGGTTTTCCTTGCTACCTTTGACCTCTTCCCTACCCCTCCCCCCCATCCTGCATGTATGGCTAGGGTAGCCAGAACCCAGCCAAGCACCTCAGCCACACAGCCCACGGGCCCAATTCAATCTGCACCTGCACGTAGTCGAAAGGATTCCAGGCCACATGTACTGAAGGGGAAGGAGCCTGCACCAGCAGGGAAGAATGGGAAGGAACCTACACCAGTCAGCCAGAATGGGAAGGAGCCTGCACCAGCAGCTGTCACAGAGCCCCCACCACCAACCATGGTTGTGCAGCCATTGCAGGGTACAGGGGCTGTACAGGAGCCTCCAACCACCACCACCAGCACAACCACAGTGCAGCCATCATAGGGTGCAGGGGCTGTGCAGGAGCCTCCGACCACCACCACCAGCACCACCACAGTGCAGCCATCGGAGGGTGCAGGGGCTGTGCAGGAGCCTCCAACCACCACCACAGTGCAGCCGTCACCGCCGGCGGACGCAATGTGATCTTGCCTCCATGGGCTACTGTGCGACCTGTCCACTCCAGAACCAGTGGGGAAGACACCCACTCGAGAGACTGTGGCCTATCACTCCCCAGGACCAAGCACAGGGCATGTTGCCCCCTCCAGAATCAGTGGGGAAGACATTCACTTGTGAGACTGTGGCCTATCACTCCCCAGGACCAAGCACAGGGCTTGTTGACCCCTCCAAAACAAGTGGGGAAGACACCTGTAATGAATCCTAGTTTGTTTTAATGGGATAACAGGAGTTAGCTTAGCCTCTGGCTTGCAGACTCGTGCCCCCGTCACCTAGTGACTTTTAACCTACTTAGCTTGCTCTGTCTTAGCCCATTTAATTATTTAATTCATCTAAGATGGCTGCCTTGTTTATAGTTAGGCCACTTGTTATGCTTTACATTATCAGTGCCACTGCGCCAAGGCGTCAAGATCAAGCAACAAAGACAAACAAACAGTAGGTGTTCACACTAAGGGATTTTCCCTCTCTATACTTTCGAGGGATTGTTTATATTAATTGCCGTCCCAAGCATGTCTGTTATCTATTGTTTGGGAACACACCTACGTCAGGGGACCTTGTAGATCTCTATAAATACATCACACTTTAGACAGATAATCAGAGGGATTGCGACCAGAGGGCATCGCCACCATCGCTGATATCGATGCTGCACGTCGTCTTGACGCTGACCCAGTCTTCGTGTCCCTGCGGAGTCTGAGATAGAGACCTCATTCCAAGGTAACGAGGATTGGGGGCTCCTCTCATGGCCATGGCATTGGCAGATTTGGTTTAGAAAACCCAGCTCTCCTTTAGGTAGGAGGTTAGGCCTATCACATTAGGGTATTAGGGCATATTACACCTCGTATGTCTTTTTCATGCATTGCAAAATGGTGGGGGTCTTTGTAATAATGACTCTAGTCTTCACAATTCTGTTTCTTGCATTATTCATTATCCTGATCATTGCAGCCCATGCAACATATCGCAAAATTGTGGTTGTGTTGAATAAAAACTATTTGCCTATTTACCTATTTACTGCATCATTGTCATTGCCTGTGTTTGTATGAGACATGATATATCTGTGAGAAAGGGGTAATCTCCGTTTAACCACAACACTCCCAGAGATGTCTTATTCTCGAGTCCATGCGTAAAGGCTGCCACAAACCACCTTTTACTATTGTGTTTCTGGTGAGGTGCTGCTAGTGAGCCGGTAAGGTTGGGACAACAGTTGCGACTTGTTATAGGATAGGCATAGTCGCCTACAAACAAAAGTACTGTCATTCTCTAACCAGCAGTCTTGCCCAGAGCAAGAGTCCAAACTACGACACACCCGCTCGAGAGACTGTGGCCTTGCACTCCCCAGGACCAAGCACAGGGCATGCTGCCCCCTCCAGAACCAGTGGGGAAGATACCCACTTGTGAGACTGTGGCCTATCACTCCCCAGGACCAAGAACGGGGCATGTTGCCCCCTCCAAAACCAGTGGGGAAGACACCAACTCAAGAGACTGTGGCCTTGCAATCCCCAGGACCAAGCACAGGGTATGCTGCCCCCTCCAGAAGCAGTGGGGAAGACACCCACTTGTGAGACTGTGGCCGATCACTCCCCAGGACTAAGCACAGGGCGTGTTGCCCCCTCCAGAACCAGTGGTCTTGTTTCCGTTTCCAGCAGAGGTGCCCCCCCCCCCTCAGGTGCCTGCCTATTTGCCAACTGATGCCCCTGCAGTGTTCTCTCCGTATTGATGCAGGTGACAAGTGGGGCCTTGAACTTTGCCTTAAAGTATTACCACCACATTATCACTGACCGCCAAGGTTGTAATCAGGGCCTATATCTTTACGCTGTTATGCTACACCAGTTGCAGTTTAATGGATAGGTAGTAAACAATGGAGGTTTCAGACATATAACAGCAGACTGTGGATCAGTGTTCGGACAAGACCAATTAGAGTTCTGTATTAGTGTCTTTCTATGATGAAATGGTTGCAGGGCTCTCAAGGAGATCTTAGTTTGCATGCCTGTAGGAAACTGGGTTACTGGTCGAGGGAGTGAAACCCTACTCAAGCATCAACTACAATTACTGTCAGGCTGAAACACAAGCAAGCCCAAAATCAACATGTACTTAACACTTTTGTAGCTATGCACTAAAGCAGTCAGGCTTAACTTAGAGGCAATGTGTGAAGTATTTATGGAGCACTTCAAACAGTAATAAATTGAAAACACACCAAAAGAAAAATCCCAGAAGAATTTAGAAAAAAGGAGTTAAAGCAATAAATTATTTGAGAGCAAAATGACAAGAATTCAAACAATAGAACCAGAAATAAGCAATTTTAAAGATTTAAGCGAAAACAGTGCCTAGATCGGGACAAATTCACAAGCTCAGCCCAACCGAGAAGGAGCATGGGCCATATACAGAGACATAGGGCCTCATTACAACATTGGCGGTATTGACCACCTACCGCCACGGCCGGCAACATACTGCCGCCGTGGCTACCAGCCGTCTACGCGTATCATGACTGCCAACGGTATTCCACCAGAATGCTGGTGGAACACCGCCGACGGTCATGGCGGTGGATGGCGGTAAGGCAGCGCTGTTGACAGCAGCACCGCCACGCCAGCAAAACACCACAGACCGTATCATGAGCAATGATACGGCCTGGCAGTGTTTTGGTGGCAGACGCTGGGGGACCCCCTGCAAGCAGGTAAGTCGGTTTCTCCGACCGGAGAAGGGGTTGGGGGGTGTTCTGTGTATGTGGGGGGGGTGTATGTTTTGGTATGCGTGCATGCGGGTGTGAGTCGCGTTGGATGCATGTGTGAATGAGGGATTGTGAGTGTTGTGTGTTGTGAATGCATGTGTGTGACAAGCTATGTTGGAGCATGTTGCGGTGTGTGGGTATGTATGTGCATGCGTGGGCGGTGGTGGGTATGCATGTGTGCATGTGTGGATATGGGAGCGCGTGTGGGTGTGTATATGTGCGGGGGCAGGAGAGGGAGGCGGAGGGTGGGGGAGGACTCTGGGGAGGGGGCGGGGGATTCCCTGGCACTGATAGTGCCTAACTTCATGGTTTTCATGGCGGTAAGTTTGGCACAAAAACCATGGCGGTAGGCCAGGTCGTAATCCCAAGGGTGGGATTGTGACGGCCACCGGGCTGGAGACCGAAGTCTCCAGCCCAGTGGCCGTTACCACCCTGGCGGTCGGTGTGTTAAAGCGGCAGTCTTGGATGGCGGTAACCTCTAGGGTCCAAATCCCATTTGTTTTACCGCCGGCCTATTGGTGGTATTACCGCTGCTTTAACACCGACTTTAGGGTTGTAATGAGGGGCATAGTTATGCCAGCTGAACAAAGGGCCAGATGTAGCAAACAGTTTGCACGTCGCAAACAGTGAATTTTGCTGTTTGCGACGTGCAAACTGCAGTTTGCAATGCACAAAACCCCTTTTGCGATTCGGTAACCTGGTTACCGAATCGCAAAACAGGTTTGCGAGTCGCAATTAGGAAGGGGAGTCCCCTTCCTAATTGGGAGTCGCAGTGCAATGCCAGATTGCTGTGTGACCGCGAACGCGGTCTCAAAGCAATCGCTGTTTGCACCCATTTGAAATGGGTAGTAACCCATTCGCAAAAGGGAAGGGGTCCCCAGGGGACCCCTTCCCCTTTGTGAATGGAACTGCAAACATTTTTTGCTCTGAAAAAATGAAACAAAAACGTTTCATTTTTTAGTTTTGTAATGCATCTCGTTTTCCTTTAAGGAAAACGGACTGCATTACAAAAAAAAAACTGCTTTATTTAAAAGCAGTCACAGACATGGTGGTCTGCTGTCTCCAGCAGGCCACCATCCCTGTGAGTGCCCCGAATCTCAAGGGGGTCACAAATTGCGACCCACCTCATTAATATTAATGAGGTGGGCCTTTGGACCACCTTGCAAGTCGCAGATGGTTTCAGGGACACCATCCTACATTCCAATTTGCAACTCGCAAATTGCGAGTCGCTCTGACTCGCAATTTGCAATTCGCAAATTGGAATATACCTACATCTGGCCCAAAGTACTTTAATTCCTGGTTGCAGAGCATTGTGAGATCCCGCATCAAGGATACATCTCGCAATGGCAGATCTGATGAGATGCAGGCAGTGATGTGAGGTCTGCCATCGTCATTGAGGATGGTGTCGATCGAAGCTTGCAATGCAAAGTCCTGCATCGGGAATGCATCATGCAGCAGCAGTTCTGTGGAGCTGTGTGCTGCAGTGCAAGTTGCTGCATCGGATATGCGTCGCACAGCGGCAGTTCTGCTGCAGAGCTGCAAAGTTATGTGTTGCACTGCATCGATTCTGCCCAAGAGACCACAGGTTGGCAGGTAGAGCACATTCAGCTCCATTTCCAACGGTCCAGGACTAGGGTGGCACAGCATGGGGGCAAGGCTCACAGCAGGCAGAGTCCAGGTGCTGGATGCAATGTGGTTGTAGCCTTTTCTGTTCCTGAGGCTCTGATCAGGCGGCCAGCCAACAAGCCCTTGGAGTCACTATGGTGGTGCTCGGTTCAAGATGCAGGTCCAGTCCTTTTCACTCAGCCAGCAGGGCAGCAGGGCAGCAGACAGCAGTGTAGCAGTCAGTCTTGCAGCAGAGCTGCACAGCAGTCCTTCTGAGTCTTTTGCAGGTCCAGAGGTGTACTGAAGAGTTGGGACTGAGGGTCCAATATTTATACCTGGTTTTAGCTTTGAAGTAGGAGACGGTTCTGGGGTTTTGTACCCCAGACATGTTTGGAATGTCTTGCCCCCCTGCCGTGGCCCCTGGTTGTGGGGGCACAAAAGACTAGTGTGAAATCTTATGTGACTGTGATGAGGCGTGTAAGTGTGGTAGGTGACATCTCCTCTCCCTCATCAATTCAGAGATGGCCCATCTTGCCAACAGCTATACCCCCTTTGTCTCGCTGTCTGGGAGCAATACACAAAGACCAACTTCCAGCTGCAACTAGTCATGTGACCCAGGATACCAACTCCAGGCACCAAAAGTTGGCATTTTCAGATTTGTGATTTGAAGTCTAACTTTAACATTAAAAAGAGCTTTAAATTACAATTCTTTGGAGACCAAACTTGATATTCATTCTTACTCCTAATTGAAAGTCATCACTTGTTAAATGTAATAAGGCAACCCAATGTCATCCTCTGGGAGAGATAGGACTTGCAGTAGTGGAAAATTAATTTAAGAGTTTTTCACTACCTGGATATTGAAAAAGTAGAAAGTACATGTTCAACTATTATAATACACGTACCATGCCGTAGGGGCTGTTTAGGGCCTACCCTAAGGGTTACATATGTATTAAAAATAAACGTTTAGGCCTGGCAGAAGGTTTGTTATGTCAGGTCAAAACGGCAGTTTAGAACTGCACACACAGGGTGCAATGGCAGGCCTGAGACATGTTTTAAAAGGCTACTTTAGTGGGTGGCACAATCTGTGCTGCAGGCCCACTAGTAGCATTTAATTTACAGGCCCTGGGTACAGGCAGTGCAAAGTTACTGGGTACTTACATGTAAATTAAATGCATTGGTTTAAGCCAATGTTACCATGTTCTAGGGAGTGAGCACAAGCACTTTAGCACCGGTGAGCAGCAGTAAAGTGCACAGAGTTCTAAGGCCAACAACAAAGAGATCAGCAAAAATATGGAGGTTTAAGGTAAAAAGTTTGGAGAAAGACCACCCTAAGGCAGATAACAATGTTGCCTGCCAATAGTGATCTAAATGTGTCTCTCTATTTAGCGCTTCTATACTTTGATGTAGCATTTTTGTTTTATTCATCAGCTCTGTTCATCAGCTCCTTCTGCGTCTTTTCTGGGTTTTATGTGCTCTTGGTGGCTTGTATTTGCTATTTGAGGTTGGTTGTGTAATGGATGGTTGGTGTCAGAACCCCTTTCAGAGGGCCATGGGGCAAGCATGGGTTACTGGCTCAACCTTGGCTCAACTGTGGTGGTTGAGGCCTTTTACTACTGATGTTCCAGGTCCTGACTTACTTTAAGCTTTAATCAACTGGCCCAAGAACCCCTCAGCACTTCACTATCAGTGGCATCGCTGATCGAGCAGTTAGAGAAGAGGTAGGTGTAGGGTGAAACCAGGCTCACAACTTAAAATGCATACACCAGTGGCCCCCAAGTATTTACCAGTGGCTGAGATTAATTAAAACATTCTACTTTTTTGTATACTTCAAATTCATACCCACCCGGCATCTAACATACTCATCAAATATCAAGATACATTGGGGCATATTTACAAGCCCCTTGCACCTCCTTGCGCCGCATTAGCGTAATTTTTTACGTTAACTTGGCGTTAAGGAGGCATTTTTGCCACACCATATTAAAAAGTGGTGCAATACATGCAATGCACCACTTTGCAACCCAGGCATAATGTATGGAACGGGGGCATTCCAGCGCTGGGAAGCCTGAAAAAATGTTGCAGTGAAATTTACAAGATTTCACTGCACCATGTTTTCTCTCATTTTTAATGTCTACTAAGAGCGTTCAATGTTGTTCAAAGGGTCTCCCTGCACTTTGCTGCACTAGCATCAACATTTTTGATGCTAGTGCAGCGAAGCGCCACAATAGCATCACAAATGTTGATGCTATTGTGCTAACGACCACCTTGGTGCGTTGTATTATAAATATGGCGCACCCATGGTGTCGTTAGGTGCTGGTAGGGGGGCGCAAGAAGAGTGGCGCATCAAAGCTGATGCACCACTTTCTTGTAAATATGCCCCATTATTCCTCTGTGCTGTTACTCCTTGGCACGGTGTTTCCCAAAGTGTGGGCCGCGGCACCCCGGTACGCCGTCAGAACTCGCCTGGGGCGCTGCGCACACCTTGGGAACATTGGAAATGCTTTCACTGTGTGAAATCAAGACTCGCTGTGTAAACAAATCAAACTTGATGGGTTGTAGAATTTACATAGTAACATTGCAAAACCCTAACATGTTTGATCATTCTTTCTCTTTCATACTGCTGCACGGCTCCATTTTAAAGCCATGTTACGTTTAGAACGGAGCCGTGCAGTAGCATGAAAAAGAAGCATCACTGTGCGAATAAATCAAACTTGTTAGGTTTTTGAAATGTTATATTGTAAATTGCAAAACCCATCAGGTTTGATGCGTTTCCACTGCGAGTATTTCTCTTTCTTACTACCGTACAGCTAACATAGCCACCAGTACTATGAAAGAGAAAGACTCGCAGTGTAAACAAATCAAACTTGATGGGTTTTACAATTTACATTGTAACATTGCAAAAGTTTGATATATTTTCCTTGCCAATGGTTCTCTTTCATGGCTACTGCACGGCTCCATTCTAAAGCCATGCTACATTTAGAACGGAGCCATATGGTAGTGTAATGAAATGCCTCCTTGGCATGGTTACCCCCTGACTTTCTGCCTTTGCTGATGCCAAGTTATGATTTGAAAGTGTGCTGAGGCCTGCTAACCAGGCCCCGGCACCAGTGTTCTTTCCCCAACCTGTACTTTTGTTTCCACAATTGGCACACCCTGGCATCCAGGTAAGTCCCTTGTAACTGGTACCCCTGGTACCAAAGGGCCCTGATGCCAGGGAAGGTCTCTAAGGGCTGCAGCATATCTTATGCCACCCTGGGGACCCCTCACTCAGCACAGACACACTGCTTGCCAGCTTGTGTGTGCTAGTGGGGATAAAATGACTAAGTCGACATGGCACTCCCCTCAGGGTGCCATGCCAACCTCACACTGCCTATAGGTATAGATAAGTCACCCCTCTAGCAGGCCTTACAGCCCTAAGGCAGGGTGCACTATACCATAGGTGAGGGCATAAGTGCATGAGCATTATGCCCCTACAGTGTCTAAGCAAAACCTTAGACATTGTAAGTGCAGGGTAGCCATAAGAGTATATGGTCTGGGAGTCTGTCATGCACGAACTCCACAGCACCATAATGGCTACACTGAAAACTGTGAAGTTTGGTATCAAACTTCTCAGCACAATAAATGCACACTGATGCCAGTGTACATTTTATTGTAACATACACCCCAGAGGGCATCTTAGAGATGCCCCCTGAAACCTTAACCGACTACCAGTGTGGGCTGACTAGTTTTAGCAGCCTGCCACACACCAGACATGTTGCTGGCCACATGGGAAGAGTGCCTTTGCCACTCTGTGGCTAGTAACAAAGCCTGTACTGGGTGGAGGTGCTTCTCACCTCCACCTGCAGGAACTGTAACACCTGGCGGTGAGCCTCAAAGGCTCACCCCCTTTGTTACAGCACCCCAGGGCACTCCAGCTAGTGGAGTTGCCAGCCCCCTCCGGCCACTGCCCCACTTTTGGCAGCAAGGCCGGAGGAGATAATGAGAAAAACAAGGAGGAGTCACTGGCCAGTCAGGACAGCCCCTAAGGTGTCCTGAGCTGAGGTGTCTCTGACTTTTAGAAATCCTCCATCCTGCAGATGGAGGATTCCCCCAATAGGGATAGGGATGTGCCCCCCTCCCCTCAGGGAGGAGGCACAAAGAGGGTGTAGCCACCCTCAGGGCTAGTAGCCATTGGCTACTAACCCCCCAGACCTAAACACACCCCTAAATTGAGTATTTAGGGGCTCCCAGAACACAGCAAGATAGATTCCTGCAACCTAAGACGAAGAAGGACTGCTGAGCTGAAAAACCTGCAGAGAAGACGGAGACACCAACTGCTTTGGCCCCAGATCTACCGGCCTGTCTCCCTACTTCTAAAGAACTGCTCCAGCGACGCGTTCCACAGGGTCCAGCGACCTCTGAAGCCTCAGAGGACTACCCTGCATCTAAAAGGACCAAGAACTCCCGAGGACAGCGGCTCTGCTCCACAAAGACTGCAACTTTGCACCAAAGAAGCAACTTTGAAAGAACACACGTTTCCCGCCAGAAGCGTGAGACTTTGCACTCTGCACCCGGCGCCCCCGGCTCGACTTGTGGAGAACAAACACTACAAGGAGGACTCCCCCGCGACTGCGAGACTGTGAGTAGCCAGAGTTGACCCCCCTGAGCCACCACAGCGACGCCTGCAGAGGGAATACCGAGGCTCCCCCTGACGCGACTGCCTGCTTCAAAGACCCGACGCCTGGTAAAGACACAGCACCCGCAGTCCCCAGGACCTGAAGGATCTGACCTCCAGTGCAGGAGCGACCCCCAGGTGGCCCTCTCCCTTGCCCAGGTGTTGGCTACCCCGAGGACTCCACCCCTGCCTGCCTGCATCGCTGAAGAGACCCCTTGGTCTCCCATTGAAACCTATTGCGAACCCGACGCCTGTTAGCACATTGCACCCGGCCGCCCCCGTGCCACTGAGGGTGTACTTTTTGTGCTGACTTGTGTCCCCCACGGTGCCCTACAAAACCCCCCTGGTCTGCCCTCCGAAGACGCAGGTACTTACCTGCTGGCAGACTGGAACCGGGGCACCCCCCTTCTCCATTGAAGCCTACACGTTTTGGGCACCACTTTGACCTCTGCACCTGACCGGCCCTGAGCTGCTGGTGTGGTAACTTTGGGGTTGCCCGGAACCCCCAACGGTGGGCTACCTTGGACCCAACTTTGAACCCTGTAGGTGGTTTACTTACCTGCAAATCTAACAAACACTTACCTCCCCCAGGAACTGTTGAAAATTGCACTGTCTAGTTTTAAAATAGCTATTTGCCATTTGTGTGAAAACTGTATATGCTATTTTGCTAATTCAAAGTTCCTAAAGTTCCTAAGTGAAATACCTTTCATTTAAAGTATTGTTTGTGAATCTTGAACCTGTGGTTCTTAAAATAAACTAAGAAAATATATTTTTCTATATATAAACCTATTGGCCTGGAATTGTCTTTGAGTGTGTGTTCCTCATTTATTGCCTGTGTGTATGTACAACAAATGCTTAACACTACCCTCTGATAAACCTACTGCTCGACCACACTACCACAAAATAGAGCATTAGAATTATCTCTTTTTGCCACTATCTTACCTCTAAGGGGAACCCTGGGACTCTGTGCATGCTATTTCTTACTTTGAAATAGTACATACAGAGCCAACTTCCTACAGGTAGTTAGTATGAAAAAGACAGAATTACAGTGCAAATAGATCAAACTTGTTAGGTTTGTGCAATGTTATGTTGTAAATTGTAAAACCCATCAATTCAGTGCCTAATTTGTAAATAAAAACATGCAAGTGCTGAAAGCTCTCCTCTGTAATATGCAGCTGCTGCGATTAAATGTGCAAGCACAGAATACGGAGGCAGCATAATCCTAAAGCCATCTTGGGCCCCTTCAATCCATTTACAGCCTCTCCCTGCCCCTTCAGCTCCCTCTTGCAGCTTTCTGATTTCTCCCAATGTGGAGCTCTTCCCTCCTTCTCTTCCTTCGTCTTTCCCATATGTGTCTTTTGATCACAGTAAATGCCTGATGCAGAAAACTAAGTGCTGACCCTCAAAAGTAAATGCCAGTGCCCTCCACCGGAAACCACGATCTCAAATTAAGCACTTCTTCCACTGCGACTATTTCTCTTTCATACTACCGTACAGATAACAAAGCTGCACAGTAGTATGAAAGAGAAAGACTTGCAGTGGAACAAACCAAACATTATGGGTTTTACAATTTACATCATAGCAGTGCAAAAAACTAACAAGTTTGATTTATTTGCATCGCGATTCTTTATCTTTCATACTTCCATATGGCTTCATTCTAAAGACGTTACATTTAGAATGAAGCTGTACGGTAGTATGAAAAATAAAGAATCACAGTGCAAAGAAATCAAACTTGTTAGGTTTTTGTAATGTGCATTTTGGGCTCCGAGTAACCCATGTGGGAATGCCATGTGGGGGAGTTTTGGAAGACACACCTATCGCAGAAGCCCTTTATCGGCTTCATCCCAATTATTTTCAGGAAGAAAAATGGAAGTGCTCCCAAGGCTGGCTTACATCCCCTCACACGTAAAAATCAAAAAGTGACATAACTGGGAGCCACGGCCAATGGCCAATAAGTAAAGGGAGCCACAGGCTGAAAAAGTTTGGGAACCACTGCCATAAGTTATTTCTAAACACAGCACCCGAGGGCAGAGCCAGGTGGCGCAGGACCAGGTGCAGCTGTAGGGGTCGCACCGCCCTAAAGCCAGCCCTGCTTGTATGTAGATGTTTACTATGCGGTACGATTGACAGCTCGGCAGCTGTGGCTAGAGGCAGTGACATTTCTTTACAGTGCTTGCCAGTGGGTCATAAATGTGTTAAAGCTGCATGCTACCCAATCCTTGCCCTCTCTGCAGAACACACAGAGTGATGGTCATATGTGTGCCAACTGTAATTACCCTTTTATATGAAAGTGCATGAAGGAGGTATACGCAGCTGTCGAAACATTAACAGCGTCAGAGAAAAAGAAAATGATATGTATCCAGGTGAGGAGGCAGTGAGAGACTGGAGGGGTGGGTGATGTAGGGGTGACACAAGGAGCACACACAGAGGAACTGAGTGAAAAGACAGTGGGAATCAGGAAGGAGATGATGTGTATCCAGATGAGGAGGAAGCGAGAGACTGGGGGGGGATGTAGGGGTGACACAAGGATCACACACAGAGGAACTGAGTGAAAAGACAGTGGGAAACAGGAAGGAGATGATGTGAATCCAGATGAGGAGGCAGCGAGAGACTGGGTGGTGGGTGATGTAGGGGTGACACAAGGAGCACACACAGAGGAACTGAGTGAAAAGATGGTGGGAAACAGGAAGGAGATGATGTGTATCCAGGTGAGGAGGCAGAGAGAGACTGGGGCGGTGATTTAGGGGTGACACAAAGAGCACACACAGAGGAACTGAGTGAAAGGACAGTGGGAAACAGGAAGGAGATGATGTGTATCCAGGTGAGGCAGCGAGAGACTGGGGGGGGATGTAGGGTTGACACAAGGAGCACACACAGAGGAACTGAGTGAAAAGACAGTGGGAAACAGGAAGGAGATGATGTGAATCCAGATGAGGAGGCAGCGAGAGACTGGGTGGTGGGTGATGTAGGGGTGACACAAGGAGCACACACAGAGGAACTGAGTGAAAAGATGGTGGGAAACAGGAAGGAGATGATGTGTATCCAGATGAGGAGGCAGCAAGAGACTGGGGCGGTGATGTAGGGGGCGACACAAGGATCACACATAGAGGAACTGAGTGAAAAGACAGTGAGAAACAGGAAGGAGATGATGTGTATCCAGGTGAGGAGGCAGCGAGAGACTGGGGGAGTGTAGGAAAGTACCATCTTGCCTGGCATGCTACCCCCATATTTCACTGTATATATGTTGATTTAGTCTATGTGTCACTGGGACCCTGCCAGCCAGGGCCCCAGTGCTCATAAGTATGTCCCCTGTATGTGTTCCCTGTGTGATGACTAACTGTCTCACTGAGGCTCTGCTAACCAGAACCTCAGTGGTTATGCTCTCTCTGCTTTCCAAATTGTCACTAACAGGCTAGTGACCAATTTCACCAATTCGCATTGGCATACTGGTACACCCATATAATTCCCTAGTATATGGTACTAAGGTTCCCACGGTATTGGGGTTCCAGGAGATCCCTCTGGGCTGCAGCATTTCTTTTGCCACCCATAGGGAGCTCTGACAATTCTTACACAGGCCTGCCAGTGCAGCCTGAGTGAAATAACGTCCACGTTATTTCACAGCCATTTACCACTGCACTTAAGTAACTTATAAGTCACCTATATGTCTAACCTTCACCTGGTGAAGGTTGGGTGCTAAGTTACTTAGTGTGTGGGCACCCTGGCACTAGCCAAGGTGCCCCCACATTGTTCGGGGCAAATTCCCCGGACTTTGTGAGTGCGGGGACACCATTACACGCGTGCACTATACATAGGTCACTACCTATGTATAGCATCACAATGGTAACTCCGAACATGGCCATGTAACATGTCTAAGATCATGGAATTGTCACCCCAATGCCATTCTGGCATTGGGGAGACAATTCCATGATCCCCCGGGTCTCTAGCACAGAACCCGGGTACTTCCAAACTGCCTTTCCGGGGCCTCCACTGCAGCTGCTGCTGCCAACCCCTCAGACAGGTTTCTGCCCTCCTGGGGTCCAGCCAGGCCTGGCCCAGGAAGGCAGAACAAAGGATTTCCTCTGAGAGAGGGTATAACACCCTCTCCCTTTGGAAATAGGTGTGATGGCTGGGAAGGAGTAGCATCCCCTAGCCTCTGGAAATGCTTTGATGGGCACAGATGCTGCCCATCTCTGCATAAGCCAGTCTACACTGGTTCAGGGATCCCCCAGCCCTGCTCTGGTGCGAAACTGGACAAAGGAAAGGGGAGTGACCACTCCCCTGACCTGCACCTCCCAGGGGAGGTGCCCAGAGCTCCTCCAGTGTGCCCCAGACCTCTGCCATCTTGGTTCAGAGGTGTTGCTGGCACACTGGACTGCTCTGAGTGGCCAGTGCCAGCAGGTGACGTCAGAGACTCCTTCTGATAGGCTCTTACCTCTGTTACTAGCCAATCCTCCTTCCTAGGTAGCCAAACCTCCTTTTCTGGCTATTTAGGGTCTCTGCTTTGGGGAATTATTTAGATAACGAATGCAAGAGCTCACCAGAGTTCCTCTACATCTCCCTCTTCACCTTCTGCCAAAGGATCCACCGCTGACTGCTCAGGACGCCTGCAAAACCGCAACAAAGTAGCAAGACGACTACTAGCAACCTTGTATCGCTTCATCCTGCCAGCTTTCTCGACTGTTTCCAGGTGGTGCATGCTCTCGGGTAGCCTCTTCTTGCACCAGGAGCTCTGAAGAAATCGCCCGTGGGTTGACAGAATCTTCCCCCTGCAACTGCAGGCAACAAAAGACTGCATCACCGGTCCTCTGGGTCCCCTCTCAGCACGACGAGCGTGGTCCCTGGAACTCAGCAACTCCGTCTAAGTGACTCCCACAGTCCAGTGACTCTTCAGTCCAAGTCTGGTGGAGGTAAGTCCTTGCCTCCCCACGCTAGACTGCATTGCTGGGTACCGTGTGATCTGCAGCGGCTCCGGCTCCTGTGCACTCTTCCAGGGTTTCCTTTGTGCACAGCCAAGCCTGGGTCCCCGACACGCCTTCCTGCAGTGCACAACCCTCTGAGTTGTCCTCCGGCATCGTGGGACTCCCTTTTGTAACTTCGGGTGGACTCCGGTTCACTCCTCTTCTAAGTGCCTGTTCCGGTAATTCTGCAGGTGCTGCCTGCTTCTGTGAGGGCTTCCTGACTTGCTGGGTGCCCCCTCTTTCTCCTCATCCAAGTGGCGACATCCTGGTCCCTCCTGGGCCACATCAGCATCCAAAAACCCTAACCGCAACCCTTGCAGCTAGCAAGGCTTGTTTGTACACTTTCTGCGTGGGAACACCTCTGCAAGCTTCTTCACGATGTGGGACATCCATCCTCCAAAGGGGAAGTTCCTTGTCCTCTTCGTTCTTGCAAAACACCAAGCTTCTTCCATCTGGTGGCAGCTTCCTTGCACCCTCACCTGGCATTTCCTGGGCTCCTGCCCACTCTCGACACTATCGCGACTCTTGGACTTGGTCCCCTTGTCTTACAGGTACTCAGGTCCGGAAATCCACTGTTGTTGCATTGCTGGTGTTGGTTTTCCTTGCAGAATCCCCCTATCACGACTTCTGTGCTCTCTGGGGGTTGTAGGTGCACTTTACACCTACCTTTCAGGGTCTTGGGGTGGGCTATTTTTCTAACCCTCACTGTTTTCTTACAGTCCCAGCGACCCTCTACAAGCTCACATAGGTTTGGGGTCCATTCGTGGTTCGCATTCCACTTTTGGAGTATATGGTTTGTGTTGCCCCTATACCTATGTGCTCCTATTGCAATCTACTGTAACTTTACATTGCTTGCATTACTTCCTTTTGCTATTATATGCATAATTTTGGTTTGTGTACATATATCTTGTGTATATTTCTCATCTTCATACTGAGGGTACTCACTGAGATACTTTTGGCATATTGTCATAAAAATAAAGTACCTTTATTTTTAGTACTTCTGTGTATTGTGTTTTCTTATGATATTGTGCATATGACACCAGTGGTATAGTAGGAGCTTTGCATGTCTCCTAGTTCAGCCTAAGCTGCTCTGCTATAGCTACCTTCTATCAACCTAAGCTGCTAGAAACACCTCTTCTACACTAATAAGGGATAACTGGACCTGGCACAGGGTGTAAGTACCCCTTGGTACCCGCTACAAACCAGGCCAGCCTCCTACAGGGGGTGATGTAGGGGGCGACACAAGGAGCACACACAGAGGAACTGAGTGAAAAGACAGTGGGAATCAGGAAGGAGATGATGTGTATCCAGGTGAGGAGGCAGAGAGAGACGGGGGTGATGTAGGGGGTGACACAAGGAGCACACACAGAGGAACTGAGTGAAAAGACAGTGGGAATCAGGAAGGAGATGATGTGTATCCAGGTGAGGAGGCAGAGAGAGACGGGGGTGATGTAGGGGGTGACACAAGGAGCACACACAGAGGCACTGAGAGGAAGACAGTGGGAAACGGAGATGATGTGTATCCAGGTGTGGAGGCAGAGAGAGACTGGGGGGGATGTAGGGGCGACACAAGGAGCACACACAGAGGAACTGAGTGAAAAGACAGAGGTAAACAGGAAGGAGATGATGTGTATCCAGGTGAGGAGGCAGCGTGAGACTGGGAGGTGGGTGATATAGGGGTGACACAAGGATCACACACATAGCGCTTTTAAAACAAACGACGGAGGCCTGCTGCACTGGTGCCCCAGAGAGAGCAGTCATTTCCAGCCAAATGAAATATAGTCATTGCTCCTCCATGTGGATGAGAGTCATTGCTCCTCCATGTGGATGGATGAGTCATTGCTCCTCCATGTGGATGAATGAGTCATTGCTCTGGATGAATGAGTCATTGCTCCTCCATGTGGATGAGTCATTGCTCCCGTCCATGTGGATGAGAGTCATTGCTCCTCCATGTGGATGAGAGTCATTGCTCCTCCATGTGGATGGATGAGTCATTGCTCCTCCATGTGGATGAGTCATTGCTCCTCCATGTGGATGAGTCATTGCTCCCGTCCATGTGGATGAGAGTCATTGCTCCTCCATGTGGATGGATGAGTCATTGCTCCTCCATGTGGATGAATGAGTCATTGCTCCTCCATGTGGATGAGTCATTGCTCCCGTCCATGTGGATGAGTCATTGCTCCTCCATGTGGATGAATGAGTCATTGCTCCCGTCCATGTGGATGAGAGTCATTGCTCCTCCATGTGGATGAGAGTCATTGCTCCTCCTTGTGGATGGATGAGTCATTGCTCCTCCATGTGGATGAGTCATTGCTCCCGTCCATGTGGATGAGAGTCATTTCTCCTCCATGTGGATGGATGAGTCATTGCTCCTCCATGTGGATGAGTCATTGCTCCTCCATGTGGATGAATGAGTCATTGCTCCTCCATGTGGATGAGAGTCATTGCTCCTCCATGTGGATGGATGAGTCATTGCTCCTCCATGTGGATGAATGAGTCATTGCTCTGGATGAATGAGTCATTGCTCCTCCATGTGGATGAGTCATTGCTCCCGTCCATGTGGATGAGAGTCATTGCTCCTCCATGTGGATGGATGAGGCATTGCTCCTCCATGTGGATGAATGAGTCATTGCTCCTCCATGTGGATGAGTCATTGCTCCCGTCCATGTGGATGAGTCAATGCTCCTCCATGTGGATGAATGAGTCATTGCTCTGGATGAATGAGTCATTGCTTCTCCATGTGGATGAGTCATTGCTCCCGTCCATTTGGATGAATGAGTCATTGCTCCTCCATGTGGATGAGTCATTGCTCCTCCATGTGGATGAGAGTCATTGCTCCTCCATGTGGATGAGTCATTGCTCCCGTCCATGTGGATGAGTCATTGCTCCTCCATGTGGATGGATGAGTCATTGATCCTCCATGTGGATGAATGAGTCATTGCTCCTCCATGTGGATGAGTCATTGCTCCTCCATGTGGATGAGTCATTGCTCCCGTCCATGTGGATGAGAGTCATTGCTCCTCCATGTGGATGGATGAGTCATTGCTCCTCCATGTGGATGAATGAGTCATTGCTCCTCCATGTGGATGAGTCATTGCTCCCGTCCATGTGGATGAGTCATTGCTCCTCCATGTGGATGAATGAGTCATTGCTCCCGTCCATGTGGATGAGAGTCATTGCTCCTCCATGTGGATGAGAGTCATTGCTCCTCCTTGTGGATGGATGAGTCATTGCTCCTCCGTGTGGATGAGTCATTGCTCCCGTCCATGTGGATGAGAGTCATTTCTCCTCCATGTGGATGGATGAGTCATTGCTCCTCCATGTGGATGGATGAGTCATTGCTCCTCCATGTGGATGAATGAGTCATTGCTCCTCCATGTGGATGAGTCATTGCTCCCGTCCATGTGGATGAGAGTCATTGCTCCTCCATGTGGATGAGTCATTGCTCCCGTCCATGTGGATGAGAGTCATTGCTCCTCCATGTGGATGGATGAGTCATTGCTCCTCCATGTGGATGAATGAGTCATTGCTCCTCCATGTGGATGAGTCATTGCTCCCGTCCATGTGGATGAGTCATTGCTCCTCCATGTGGATGAATGAGTCATTGCTCTGGATGAATGAGTCATTGGTCCTCCATGTGGATGAGTCATTGCTCCCGTCCATGTGGATGAATGAGTCATTGCTCCTCCATGTGGATGAGTCATTGCTCCTCCATGTGGATGAGAGTCATTGCTCCTCCATGTGGATGAGAGTCATTGCTCCTCCATGTGGATGAGTCATTGCTCCCGTCCATGTGGATGAGTCATTGCTCCTCCATGTGGATGAATGAGTCATTGCTCTGGATGAATGAGTCATTGCTCCTCCATGTGGATGAGTCATTGCTCCCGTCCATGTGGATGAATGAGTCATTGCTCCTCCATGTGGATGAGTCATTGCTCCTCCATGTGGATGAGAGTCATTGCTCCTCCATGTGGATGAGAGTCATTGCTCCTCCATGTGGATGAGTCATTGCTCCCGTCCATGTGGATGAGTCATTGCTCCCGTCCATGTCTGCCAGAGTAAATACTTTTTCCATAGGCACTTCAGTCCATGTGCTAAAAGTCTCTAGCCAGACCTTCATATCTTATTAAATGTTAGTGGAGAGCCCTAGGATGTATAAACCGTCTTCACACCCCACAAGCACCAATCCATACTGCAAGTACAACAATCCCGCCCCAGAATCACAAAACTGCTGCATAGGTGGACAATGCCTCATTTAGCTACTATTAATGTTACATTACATGCAGCGCAACTATTGGCCATCTGCTAACTCGTGCTGGCGCTGAACTTCTTTAGATGGGACAATCCCTTGGCGTCGCACTCGTTCCCCAGTTTACAGATTTCCAGCATATCACATTGTTTTCATCGCTCCACATTCTTAAATTCTCTGCAGCCCGTAAAGGACATTAGTCAGTGTCACCATCTTGTACAGGGCATCTCTAGCCAACAGCGGGACGGGGGGCCCCTCCAGCGCTACTCGTCTCCTTTTTATACTCCTCTAAGCTCCTCCCCAGGTACCGCGGCTGAGATTCAGCTGGCACTAAGGGCACAGATACCCAGGTAAACAAACCCCCCTGAGTCCACTCCAAGGGGCAAGGCCTGCCGGGGGCTGGCCCCAAGGGCACAGATACCCAGGTAAACAATCCCCCTGAGTCCACTCCAAGGGGCAAGGCCTGCCGGGGGCTGGCCCCAAGGGCACAGATACCCAGGTAAACAAACCCCCCTGAGTCCACTCCAAGGGGCAAGGCCTGCTGGGGGCTGGCCCCAAGGGCACAGATACCCAGGTAAACAATCCCCCTGAGTCCACTCCAAGGGGCATGGCCTGCCGGGGGCTGGCAGTAACCTGAAACAGCACAGATTTATGGCAGTTAATGTGTGGTACCCCTAAGTAAATTGAGAATACGACGAGAATTTCCAGGACTCTCTGGGTAATGAGCGTCATGGGACACTTAAATACAAGAAGAGGTCATCAACAAATAAGGAGATTACGTCCTCCCAGACTGGGTCCCAGCGAAACGCCCGAATTTGTGCGTCATACATTATTAACGCAACTTTTCTGTTCTCTTTATTGAAGACAAGGATGACGAGAATACTCGACAAATGAACACTGTTTAACCCCTAAGCGATGAACTACATGTATTATTAATGATGTAACTCAAAAGGAGCCGAATACATTTCTTAAATAATGTCAAATTAATTAAAAAAATTTTTTTTTTATGAATATAAGAAATGCACAAAAAAAAAATCACTTTTGGGGCTAGAAAACATATTTTGAACAGAAATTAACTGACAGATTTAGTTTATTTTCAACTCCGAGATCGTATAACGCTAATGAAATAACTACCACGTGTAGTGAAGATTACCTCGTGCAGCAATTGTCTGACAATAACGCAGATGTGTGATTAAATTACTGGACATGAGATAAAGAAAAAAAGTCATATGAAATAATCGCTGGATCCATTGATGACTGGTAACTATAAAAGTAAATGGAAAAAAAGCATTTGCAATGCAACGGGTCTTTGCTCGTGTTAGAGCTGATAACGTTGTAAACTCTTAAGCGGACTTTTCACTCGTCATGAAACCTATCGGCAAAAGTGCAATAGCCGGAAAAAGTGCAATTAAGTGTGTAACTGGGTCGATATTATGTAAAGCGCTCGACTTCTGCCAAGCGAGATCGCGCTGGGAAAATAGAGAAAAAGTAGTCCACGAACCGGACGTAAAACAGCGAGCCTCGTATGTTTTCAGTACTTGGTCGATGCGCTCGAGGAGGGCTAACCACCGGAAAAGGCATGACGTATGCGTGCCTTCCACTAATGAAATCAAGCAGATTCTAACAGGCAAGCCCACGAGCCAATGAAAGACACTGACGTCACGTGGACGGGGCTCCGAGCCCTTTTTAATTCCTGAAGCGTCTCGCTCAGCGGAACGTATGTGCAAGCGCATGCAACGCAGGCTCGACCCTAATAAACTACATAAACTTAGGATACTCGTAGAAACGAGGTTGCGCTATATGTAACAGCATGTAGTGATGTAAAGCGCTCCACCGATCGAGTTCGCGCTATATCTGTAGTTCTATAAAGCGCTCTTCATTCATAACCTGCGCCACATTGCCAGTTCAGGTGCAGTCAGCAGTTGAGCAGCAAACTATATTTCACATTCTAAAAACGGATTCATTTGAACCCACTATATGGATTTAACAAAGCTGTGTTTTTGTTTCAGGTGCTTTATGTAGCGTAGACTTTGACGCGCAAGTACATTCACCAGTAATGCGATATTTCGGTCGAGTCCCACAGCCAGGAGTATGAGCCACGAGTATAACCCATCCGAGAGTATAACCAGCCACGAGTATAACCCATCCGAGAGTATAACCAGCCACGAGTATAACCAGCCACGAGTATAACCCAGCCACGAGTATAACCAGCCACGAGTATAACCCAGCCACAAGTATAACCAGCCACGAGTATAACCCAGCCACGAGTTTAACCAGCCACGAGTATAACCCAGCCACGAGTATAACCCAGCCACAAGTATAACCAACCACAAGTATACCCAGCCACGAGTATAACCAGCCACGAGTATAACCAGCCACGAGTATAACGCAGCCACAAGTATAACCAACCACGAGTATACCCAGCCACGAGTATAACCCAGCCACGAGAATAACCAGCCATGAGTATAAACCAGCCACGAGTATAACCCAGCCACGAGTATACCCAGCCACGAGTATAACCAGCTGTAGGAAAGTACCATCTTGCCTGGCATGTTACCCCCATTTTCACTGTATATATGTGTGTTTTAGCCCTTGTGTCACTGGGATCCTGCTAGGCAGGACCCCAGTGCTCATAGTATGTGCCCTGTATGTGTTTCCTGTGTGGTGCCTAACTGTATCACCGAGGCTCTGCTAACCAGAACCTCAGTGTTTATGCTCTCTCTGCTTTCTAAATTTGTCACTGCAGGTTAGTGACTAAATTTACCAATTCTCATTAGCACACTGGTAAAACCCATATAATTCCCTTGTATATGGTACTTAGGTACCCAGGGTATTGGGGTTCCAGGAGATCCCTATGGGCTGCAGCATTTCTTTTGCCACCCGTAGGAAGCTCAGACAATTCTTGCACTAGCCTGCCACTGCAACCTGAGTGAAATAACGTTCTTATTATTTCACAGCCATTTTTCACTGCACATAAGTAACTTATAAGTCACCTATATGTCTAACCCTCACTTGGTGAAGGTTGCGTGCCAAGTTACTTAGTGTGTGGGCACCCTGGCACTAGCCAAGGTGCCCCCACATCGTTCAGGGCAAATTCCCCGAAATTTGTGAGTGTGGGGACACCATTACACGCGTGCACTACACATAGGTCACTACCTATGTATAGCGTCACAATGGTAACTCCGAACATGGCTATGTAACATGTCTAAGATCATGGAATTGTCACCCCAATGCCATTCTGGCATTGGGGAGACAATTCCATGATCCCCCGGGTATCTAGCACAGAACCCGGGTACTGCCAAACTGCCTTTCCGGGGGTTTCACTGCAGCTGCAGCTGCTGCTGCTGCCAACCCCTCAGCCAGGTTTCTGCCCTCCTGGGGTCCAGCCAGGCCTGGCCCAGGAAGGCAGAACAAAGGACTTCCTCAGAGAGAGGGTGTTACACCCTCTCCCTTTGGAAATAGGTGTCAGGGCTGGGGAGGAGTAGCCTCCCCCAGCCTCTGGAAATGCTTTGATGGGCACAGATGGTGCCCATCTCTGCATAAGCCAGTCTACACCAGTTTCAGGGATCCCCCAGCCCTGCTCTGGTGCGAAACTGGACAAAGGAAAGGGGAGTGACCACTCCCCTGACCAGTACCTCCCAGGGGAGGTGCCCAGAGCTCCTCCAGTGTGTCCCAGACCTCTGTCATTTTGGATTCAGAGGTGTTGGGGGCACACTGGACTGCTCTGAGTGGCCAGTGACAGCAGGTGACGTCCTCTGATAGGCTCTTACCTTTCTTGGTAGCCAATCCTCCTTTCTTGGTAGCCAAACCTCCTTTTCTGGCTATTTAGGGTCTCTCCTCTCGGGTATTCTTCAGATAACGAATGCAAGAGCTCACCAGAGTTCCTCTGCACTTCCCTCTTCGACTTCTGCCAAGGATCGACCGATGACTGCTCCAGGACGCGTGGAAAACCGCAACCAAGTAGCAAGACGACTACCAGCAACATTTTAGTGCCTCATCCTGACGGCTTTCTCGACTGTTTCCTGGTGGTGCATGCTCTGGGGGCTGTCTGCCTTCACCCTGCACTGGAAGCCAAGAAGAAATCTCCCGTGGATCGACGGAATCTTCCCCCTACTAACGCAGGCACCAAAAGACTGCATCACCTGTCCTCTGGGTCCCCTCTCATCCTGATGAGCGTGGTCCCTGGAACACCGGAGCTATATCCAAATTACCCCCACAGTCCAGTGATCCTTCAGTCCAAGATTGGTGGAGGTAAGTCCTTGCCTCCCCATGCTACACTGCACACCTGTGTACTGCATGATTTGCAGCTGCTCTGGCTTCTGTGCACTTCTCCAAGGATTCCTTTGTGCACAGCCTAGCCTGGGTCCCCAGCACTCCGTCCTGTAGTGCTCAACCCTCTGAGTTGGACTCCAACATCGTAGGACCCTCCTTTGTGACTCTGAGTTGTCTCCGGTTCACAAATCTTCTAAGTGCCTGCTCCAGTACTTTTGCGGGTGCTGCCTGCTTCTGTGGGGGCTCTTTCAGATGCTGAGTGCCCCCTCTGTCTCCTCCTCCAAGGGGCGATATCCTGGTCCTTCCTGGTCCCCAGCAGCACCCAAAAACCTCTACCACGACCCTTGCAGCTAGCAAGGCTTGTTTGCGGTATTTCTGTGTGTAACCACTTCTGCAACATCCAGCACGCCGTGGGACATCTTCCCTCCAAAGGAGAAGTTCTTAGCCCTTTTTATTGTTGCAGAATCTTTGGCTTCTTCCACCCAGGGGCAGCCTTCTTGCACCTTCATCTGGGATTTCCTGGGCTCCTGCCCCCCCGGACACTATTGCGACTCTTGGACTTGGTCCCCTTGCCTTGCAGGTCCTCAGGTCCAGGAATCCGTCTTCAGTGTTTTGCTGGTGTTTGTGGTTCTTGCAGAATCCCCCTATCACGACTATTGTGTCCTATTGGGGTAGCAGGGGACACCCTGACTGTTTTCTTACAGTCCCAGCGACCCTCTACAAGCTCCCATAGGTCTGGGGTCCATTTGTGATTCGCATTCCACTTTTGGAGTATATGGTTTGTGTTGCCCCTAGACCTATGTTCACCTATTGCATCCTATTGTAATTCTACACTGTTTGCATTACTTTTCTTACTATTACTTACCTGTTTTGGGTTTGTGTACATATAACTTGTGTATATTACTTACCTTCTAATTGAGGGTACTCACTGAGATACTTTTGGCATATTGTCATAAAAATAAAGTACCTTTATTTTTGGTAACTCTGTGTATTGTGTTTTCTTATGATATTGTGCTATATGATATAAGTGGTATAGTAGGAGCTTTGCATGTCTCCTAGTTCAGCCTAAGCTGTTTTGCCATAGCTACCTTCTATCAGCCCAAGCTGCTAGAAACACCTCTAATCTACTAATAAGGGATAACTGGACCTGGCACAGGGTGTAAGTACCACAATGTACCCACTATAAGCCAGGCCATCGTCTTACACCAGCCACGAGAATAACCAGCCATGAGTATAACCCAGGTTGTCAATCGGTAAGTACACCACTAGACCCTCCTGTTCCGTTTTACTGCCACATAAATAATTCCATTAGAGCACCGCTTGTGGCGAAGGCAGAATAAGCAGACATCAGAGTAACCAACTTAACATCAAACACATATAAAAGGGAGCATGCATGAAAAACTTGCCTCGCTTTCCTTCAAGATATTTTTAGCCTGAAATTACAAAACTGCGGCGTCCGCATAAAACTCAAAAAGGCTGTGGTACAGCGAATTTATTGCAGCCCTGAATTCAATGCAGCTGAAATGAAAACATTGTTGGCTCAAAGGGAGCGTGTTCCCATTTAGTCCTGAGTGTCTTTAGAGAGGGGCAGTCTGATTATTTCGCAACGAGACAAACAGATGGAACTTCGACTTAATAATAAAATAGGTACCAAAATACATTAGTAAATCAGATTCTCCTTACTGACACGAGGAACAGAATCATTCTACAAACCGGTAACATCCCTGCGTTGCCGTGTTACCATAACAAAGAGCTCGCCGGGCTCTTAAAGCGACAGAACCTTTGTTTAAGGTCCAGCAACTGGAAACGGCTCAATAAAATATGGTGCACCCGCCGTATGTAATCATAAAGTGAGGCGTGCCGCGCTGCAACAATTCCAGGAGCTGGGATGACTCAAGTGCTCCACGGAAACCTGCTCAAACAGGGACAGGTGTGGTGCAAGGACCAGAGCCTCCGACTTTGAACTTGACGACCCGGGTTCGAGTCACGGCATCAGCTCAACATCACTAAATCTCGCATGCCTACAAAAACTTAATGTCTTTGTGTAATGCAGCTGGTACTCATGTAAAGCCTCAAAACAAGCAATTAAATAATCTAGAAGGTCTCCTCCCTCCCACCCCCAGGGACCGTACACTTGGTGCAGAGAGCCCACAAAGAGCAAATGTAGGGCCAAGGAGAGACAAAATAAACAAGCATTTGGAATGCAGTAGTCTCGAGTTAGACCTCACAGCGTTGTAAATTACTGACAGGACTTTTAACAAGAGGAAAAAGGCGAGCTGGCCCTGGAAATCCCCCCTCTGATGTTGGTTTATGTTTTCAGAGGAAACTGGTGGGGAGGAGGGACTGAACACACACCCACATTGCAAGGCAGACAGGCCAATACTGAAAGAAAAAGTCCCTTTCAGAAGAGATAAACAGGACATAGCGTAATTATACAGTATTTGCGCTGCTCCCAAAAAGAAAAAGGCAGGACAAAGAGGCAGAACTGACCACTAGCAAGCAAGGATTTTTGAATGACAGTGGAACCACCAAATGAAGTCACTGGAACCCACAGTATAAGTATGCTTAAAAAGTATACAACACGTCGAATGCTACGCTCCACCTAATAAAAAGTATACAACACGTTGAATGCTACGCTCAACCTAATAAAAAGTATCACATCGAATGCTACGCTCAACCTAAAAACTGGCAGCTATGCCATCATCGGAATGAGCACTTTATGTTACGGTATCCTTCCGCAGTGATCAGTACCACGTTACAGTAGTATCCTTCCACTGTGATCAATACTCACTCTACTTCATAGTAGTATTCTCCCACAGTGATCAGTACTCTATGTCACAGCAGTATCCTTTCACAGAATCCTTCCACAGTGATCTCTTCCAGTTATAGAACAAACCTCCTCACTAGCCGTCACCAGGAAACCCGAGGCTGGTTTTGGAGTGGAGCTGATGGTTTCACCCCCTTAAAGAAGGGGTTACATGCCTCTTGAGCTCGTCTCTGGCCATGGAATTAACCTTGTTGGGGCTGTGGTTATTCACATGGTAAGAGTGAAATCCTTCACAGGACTTCTTGTGTTGAGACAAACAGGAGGGAAGGAGCCCTCTGCAACACAAGCAGCTTTGAAAACACTAATGCGTGAAAGGAGTAAAAAATTACAGCACTAATTCTTATGATAAATGTGTGCATGTGTGTGATGTTTTGACTTCACTGCTTACTTGCAGGGTCCCAGCTGGACTAAAGCATTGCAGCCTCTGCACCAAGGTACCGTTTACTCTCGTCCTCCGGGGAGGCCTCAGTCCACCAACATTCAGGGAGATACTTTTTGGGGGGGGTAGGACTTTCAAGAAGTAAGTAGGACTTTTGTTTCTTAAAAGTAAACTGTGCTAAGTTAAGGCGTTAGCAGTAGCCAGGCCTCTTCTTCTGTAACCAGGCCTCTTCTTCCGGGTCCACACCCTTGATCCCCCATCCTCACTTGCCGTCCGTGGGAGCCATTGTACGCACATGTGTTTTCTGTTCCTGGTGGGGGGGCTCTGGATTACATTCTGCTGCTGTGTACGTATCAGCTGATAACACTGTGGGCCTTGTGAGTGGGCACGCTTTATGTGCGCCCAGTGAAACTTCAGAAAGGGATTTCAGAGATGCGGTTCAAACACTCCTAATCTTGCCTCTTGATGGTGGGAACGCCCTGCTCCATGGTCTCCCAGACTCCACACTGGTACCCACCTACATGCTGCAGCACGCCTCATCCAGGGCCTGAAGAAATATGATCACACCACCTCCACTCTGATGGAACTCCTATGGCTCCCCTTGCCAAACCACACCTGTAGGAAAGTACCATCTTGCCTGGCATGTTACCCCCATTTTTCACTGTATATATGTTGTTTTAGTTGTATGTGTCACTGGGACCCTGGTAACCCAGGGCCCCAGTGCTCATAAGTGTGCCTGAATGTGTTACCTGTGTAGTGACTAACTGTCTCACTGAGGCTCTGCTAATCAGAACCTCAGTGGTTATGCTCTCTCATTTCTTTCCAAATTGTCACTGACAGGCTAGTGACCATTTTTACCAATTTACATTGGCTTACTGGAACACCCTTATAATTCCCTAGTATAGGGTACTGAGGTACCCAGGGTATTGGGGTTCCAGGAGATCCCTATGGGCTGCAGCATTTCTTTTGCCACCCATAGGGAGCTCTGACAATTCTTACACAGGCCTGCCACTGCAGCCTGAGTGAAATAACGTCCACGTTATTTCACAGCCATTTTACACTGCACTTAAGTAACTTATAAGTCACCTATATGTCTAACCTTTACCTGGTAAAGGTTAGGTGCAAAGTTACTTAGTGTGAGGGCACCCTGGCACTAGCCAAGGTGCCCCCACATTGTTCAGAGCCAATTCCCTGAACTTTGTGAGTGCGGGGACACCATTACACGCGTGCACTACATATAGGTCACTACCTATATGTAGCTTCACCATGGTAACTCCGAATATGGCCATGTAACATGTCTATGATCATGGAATTGCCCCCTCTATACCATCCTGGCATAGCTGGCACAATCCCATGATCCCAGTGGTCTGTAGCACAGACCCTGGTACTGCCAAACTGCCCTTCCTGGGGTTTCACTGCAGCTGCTGCTGCTGCCAACCCCTCAGACAGGCATCTGCCCTCCTGGGGTCCAGCCAGGCCTGGCCCAGGATGGCAGAACAAAGAACTTCCTCTGAGAGAGGGTGTGACACCCTCTCCCTTTGGAAAATGGTGTGAAGGCAGGGGAGGAGTAGCCTCCCCCAGCCTCTGGAAATGCTTTGTTGGGCACAGATGTGCCCAATTCTACATAAGCCAGTCTACACCGGTTCAGGGACCCCTTAGCCCCTGCTCTGGCGCGAAACTGGACAAAGGAAAGGGGAGTGACCACTCCCCTGACCTGCACCTCCCCTGGGAGGTGTCCAGAGCTCCTCCAGTGTGCTCCAGACCTCTGCCATCTTGGAAACAGAGGTGCTGCTGGCACACTGGACTGCTCTGAGTGGCCAGTGCCACCAGGTGACGTCAGAGACTCCTGCTGATAGGCTCCTTCAGGTGTTAGTAGCCTTTCCTCTCTCCTAGGTAGCCAAACCCTCTTTTCTGGCTATTTAGGGTCTCTGTCTCTGGGGAAACTTTAGATAACGAATGCATGAGCTCAGCCGAGTTCCTCTGCATCTCTCTCTTCACCTTCTGATAAGGAAACGACCGCTGACCGCGCTGGAAGCCTGCAAACCTGCAACATAGTAGAAAAGACGACTACTGCAACTCTGTAACGCTGATCCTGCCGCCTTCTCGACTGTTTTCCTGCTTGTGCATGCTGTGGGGGTAGTCTGCCTCCTCTCTGCACCAGAAGCTCCGAAGAAATCTCCCGTGGGTCGACGGAATCTTCCCCCTGCAACCGCAGGCACCAAAAAGCTGCATTACCGGTCCCTTGGGTCTCCTCTCAGCACGACGAGCGAGGTCCCTCGAATCCAGCGACTCTGTCCAAGTGACCCCCACAGTCCAGTGACTCTTCAGCCCAAGTTTGGTGGAGGTAAGTCCTTGCCTCACCTCGCTGGGCTGCATTGCTGGGAACCGCGACTTTGCAAGCTACTCCGGCCCCTGTGCACTTCCGGCGGAAATCCTCTGTGCACAGCCAAGCCTGGGTCCACGGCACTCTAACCTGCATTGCATGACTTTCTAAGTTGGTCTCCGGCGACGTGGGACTCCTTTGTGCAACTTCGGCGAGCACCATTTCACGCATCCTCGTAGTGCCTGTTTCTGGCACTTCTCCGGGTGCTACCTGCTTCAGTGAGGGCTCTTTGTCTTGCTCGACGTCCCCTCTCTCTTCAGGTCCAATTTGCGACCTCCTGGTCCCTCCTGGGCCCCAGCAGCGTCCAAAAACGCCAAACGCACGATTTGCGTGTAGCAAGGCTTGTTGGCGTCCTTCCGGCGGGAAAACACTTCTGCACGACTCTCCAAGGCAAGAGGGATCCGTCCACCAAAGGGGAAGTCTCTAGCCCTTTTCGTTCCTGCAGAAACCTCAGCTTCTTCTGTCCAGTAGAAGCTTCTTTGCACCCGCAGCTGGCATTTCCTGGGCATTTGCCCATCTCCGACTTGCTTGTGACTTTTGGACTTGGTCCCCTTCTTCCACAGGTACCCTAGATTGGAAATCCACAGTTGTTGCATTGTTGGTTTGTGTCTTTCCAGCATTATTCCTCTAACACGACTTCTTTGTCCTTAGGGGAACTTTAGTGCACTTTGCACTCACTTTTCAGGGTCTTGGGGAGGGTTATTTTTCTAACTCTCACTATTTTCTAATAGTCCCAGCGACCCTCTACAAGGTCACATAGGTTTGGGGTCCATTCGTGGTTCGCATTCCACTTTTGGAGTATATGGTTTGTGTTGCCCCTATCCCTATGTTTCCCCATTGCATCCTATTGTAACTATACATTGTTTGCACTGTTTTCTAAGACCATACTGCATATTTTTGCTATTGTGTATATATATCTTGTGTATATTTCCTATCCTCTCACTGAGGGTACACTCTAAGATACTTTGGCATATTGTCATAAAAATAAAGTACCTTTATTTTTAGTATAACTGTGTATTGTGTTTTCTTATGATATTGTGCATATGACACTAAGTGGTACTGTAGTAGCTTCACACGTCTCCTAGTTCAGCCTGAGCTGCTCTGCTAAGCTACCATTATCTATCAGCCTAAGCTGCTAGACACCCTATACACTAATAAGGGATAACTGGGCCTGGTGCAAGGTGCAAGTACCCCTTGGTACTCACTACAAGCCAGTCCAGCCTCCTACATTGGTTGTGCAGTGGTGGGATAAGTGCTTGAGACTACTTACCACTCTTGTCATTGTACTTTTCATATGAGAAAAATATACAAAACAAGGTCAGTGTATATACACATAGCCAAAAAGTTTTGCATTTCCTCTTTTCACTCTTTTCTAAGTGCTGAAGAGTACTCCTAAACTTTCAAAAAGTTCTTAAAAGTTTAAAACGTTTTTTTCTGTCTTTCCAAAAAGTTCTGAAAACTTTTTTCTCTTTTTCTATCACTTTAACTCTCTCTAAAAATGTCTGGCACAGGCCAAAGTGTTGATCTGTCCAAACTTGCATAAGACAACCTTAGCTGGAAAAGAGCAAGGAGTCTCTGTATAGAGAGAGGTTTGAGTGTAGGGAAGAATCCTGCCTTGGAACTGTTAATTAACATGCTTAGAGAACAGGATAAGGCCAGAGGTGGCCCATCTGTTGAAAAAGTACCTAATAGTTCCCAATCTGATTCAGGGACTCCCCCAGGAAAAGATTCAGGAAAGAAACTTCCTAGCCTGCCCATTACTAGACAATCTAGCATAGATGGTAATGATGATGAGCCACACCAAAGAAATAGTGTTGTCTCACATCATAGCAAAAGCATTTATTCTCACCATACTGGTAGTAATGTTTCTGTAAACCAAGCTGTTAAGTTGGCTTCTGTAAGGGACAGGTCTCCTTCTGTTCATTCCCATCATAGCTCTGTTTCTAGAAATGTCCCTCCCACCAACCCTGATGACAGAATGTTAGAGAGGGAACTCAATAAATTGAGGGTGGAACAAACCAGACTGAAGCTTAAAAAGCAACAGCTGGATTTGGATAGACAGTCTTTTGAATTAGAGAAGGAAAGACAGAAGTTGGGTTTAGATACCCATGGTGGCAGCAGCAGTATTCCCCATAGTCATCCTGCAAAAGAGCATGATTCCAGGAATCTGCACAAGATAGTTCCCCCTTATAAGGAGGGGGATGACATTAACAAGTGGTTTGCTGCACTTGAGAGGGCCTGTGTTGTACAGGATGTCCCTCAAAGGCAGTGGGCTGCTATCCTATGGCTATCATTTAGTGGAAAAGGTAGGGATAGGCTCCTTACTGTGAAAGAAAATGATGCTAATAATTTCCAAGTTCTTAAGAATGCACTCCTGGATGGTTATGGCTTAACCACTGAACAGTACAGGATAAAGTTCAGAGAGACCAAAAAGGAGTCTTCACAAGACTGGGTTGATTTCATTGACCATTCAGTGAAGGCCTTGGAGGGGTGGTTACATGGCAGTAAAGTTACTGATTATGACAGCCTGTATAACTTGATCCTGAGAGAGCATATTCTTAATAATTGTGTGTCTGATTTGTTGCACCAGTACTTGGTGGACTCTGATCTGACCTCTCCCCAAGAATTGGGAAAGAAGGCAGACAAATGGGTCAGAACAAGAGTGAACAGAAAAGTTCATACAGGGGGTGACAAAGATGGCAACAAAAAGAAGGATGGTAAGTCTTCTGACAAGGGTGGGGACAAATCTAAAAATGAGTCTTCATCAGGCCCACAAAAACACTCTGGTGGGGGTGGTGGGTCCAAATCCTCCTTTAATCAGAACAAGGAAAAGAAACCATGGTGCTATTTATGTAAAATAAAAGGCCATTGGACAACAGATCCCAGTTGTCCAAAGAAAGGCACCACAGCTCCTACCACTACAACCCCTACTGCTACACCTAGTGTCCCTACTAATAGCAGTGGTGGTGGGAGCAAACCTACTAATAGCCAATCCAAGGGAGTAGCTGGGCTCACTTTTGGTAATTTAGTTGGAGTTGGTCTGATTAGGGAGACCACAGAGGCTACTTTAGTCTCTGAAGGGGCTATTGATTTAGCCACTTTGGTTGCTTGCCCCCATAACTTGGAGAAGTACAAGCAACTAACCCTAATAAATGGTGTTGAGGTCCAGGCCTACAGGGACACAGGTGCCAGTGTCACAATGGTGATTGAGAAACTGGTGCACCCTGAACAACACATACTTGGACACCAGTACCAAGTAACCGATGCTCACAACATAACACAAAGCCACCCCATGGCTGTTGTAAATCTCAACTGGGGGGGGGGGGGGGGTAACTGGTCCAAAGAAAGTTGTGGTAGCTTCAGATTTACCTGTAGACTGTCTATTAGGGAATGATTTGGAGACATCAGCTTGGTCAGATGTAGAGTTGGAGGCCCATGCAGCAATGCTGGGCATCCCAGGGCATATTTTTGCTTTGACAAGGGCTCAGGCCAAAAAGCAAAAAGGACAGGGAAGCTTGGATCCTGGAACAATGGACCAAGTGCTCCCTAAAGCTAGGGCTAGTAGAAGCAAACCACTTCCTACTATCCCTCCCTCTACAGTGGATTCTACTTCTGAGGAAGAAGAATTCCCTCCCTGTGCAGAACCTACACCAGAGGAGCTGGAAGCAGACACTGCTGAGCTTTTGGGTGAAGGGGGGCCTGCCAGAGAGGAGCTGAGTGTGGCACAGCAAACATGTCCCACATTAGAGGGTCTCAGACAGCAAGCTGTCAAACAGGCTAATGGGGATGTCAGTGACTCTCACAGAGTTTACTGGGAGGACAACCTCTTGTACACTGAGCATAGGGATCCTAAACCTGGAGCTGCCAGGAGATTACTGATTCCCCAGGAGTACAGAAAGTTCCTCCTAACACTGGCACATGACATTCCCCTAGCTGGGCACCTGGGTCAAATGAAAACTTGGGACAGATTGGTTCCACTGTTTCATTGGCCTAGGATGTCTGAGGACACAAAAGAATTTTGTAAGTCCTGTGAAACCTGTCAAGCCAGTGGCAAGACAGGTGGCACCCCAAAGGCACCCCTTATCCCACTGCCTGTGGTTGGGGTTCCCTTTGAAAGGGTAGGGGTTGACATAGTTGGCCCCCTTGACCCTCCTACTGCTTCAGGCAATAGGTTTATCTTAGTGGTAGTGGACCATGCCACAAGATATCCTGAAGCAATTCCTTTAAGGACCACTACAGCTCCTGCAGTGGCAAAGGCCCTCCTGGGAATATTTTCCAGGGTGGGCTTCCCAAAGGAAGTAGTATCAGACAGAGGGAGCAATTTCATGTCTGCCTACTTAAAGGCCATGTGGAAGGAGTGTGGTGTAACTTACAAATTCACAACACCCTATCATCCACAAACAAATGGACTGGTGGAGAGATTTAATAAAACTCTCAAAGGCATGATTATGGGACTCCCTGAAAAACTCCGCAGGAGATGGGATATCCTTCTACCATGCCTCCTTTTTGCCTACAGGGAGGTACCCCAGAAAGGAGTGGGCTTCAGCCCCTTTGAACTTCTTTTTGGACACCCTGTTAGGGGTCCGCTCACACTTGTAAAGGAGGGTTGGGAACAACCTTTAAAAGCTCCTAAGCAGGATATTGTGGATTATGTACTTGGCCTCAGATCAAGGATGGCTGAGTACATGAAAAAGGCCAGTAAAAACCTTCAGGCCAGCCAAGAGCTCCAGAAGCAATGGCATGATCAGAAGGCTGTTTTGGTTCAGTACCAACCAGGGCAGAAAGTGTGGGTCTTGGAGCCTGTGGCCCCAAGAGCACTCCAAGATAAATGGAGTGGACCCCACACAATTGTTGAAAAGAAGGGTGAAGTCACCTACTTGGTTGACTTAGGCACTGCCAGGAGTCCCCTTAGGGTGCTCCATGTCAACCGCCTGAAACCCTACTATGACAGGGCTGATCTCACCCTGCTCATGGCAACAGATGAGGGACAGGAAGAAGACAGTGATCCTCTACCTGATCTCTTCTCTTCCACAGATCAAGATGCTCTTGTGGAAGGTGTAGTTTTGGCTGATTGTCTTACTGCTGAGCAGAAAGACAATTGCATAAATCTCCTAGGACAATTTTCAGAACTCTTCTCCACTGTGCCAGGCACCACTTCTTGGTGTGAGCACACTATAGATACTGGAGACAGTTTACCTATCAAAAGTAAGATCTATAGGCAGCCTGACCATGTCAGGGACTGCATAAAGCAAGAAGTTCAGAAAATGCTGGAACTAGGAGTGGTTGAGCACTCTGACAGTCCATGGGCTTCTCCTGTGGTACTGGTACCAAAACCCAATTCTAAAGATGGAAAGAAGGAAATGAGGTTTTGTGTAGACTATAGAGGTCTCAACTTGGTAACCAAAACTGATGCTCACCCTATACCCAGGGCAGATGAGCTCATAGATACACTGGCATCTGCCAAGTATCTAAGCACTTTTGATTTGACTGCAGGGTATTGGCAGATCAAATTGTCAGAAGATGCTAAACCTAAGACTGCATTTTCTACCATTGGAGGACATTACCAGTTTACTGTAATGCCTTTTGGTTTGAAAAATGCACCTGCCACTTTTCAGAGGTTGGTGAACACAGTCCTGCAAGGGCTGGAAGCTTTCAGTGCAGCATATTTGGACGATATAGCTGTCTTTAGCTCCAGCTGGGATGATCACCTGGTCCACCTATGGAAAGTTTTGGAGGCTCTGCAAAAGGCAGGCCTCACTATCAAGGCTTCAAAGTGCCAGATAGGGCAGGGTAGGTGGTTTATCTGGGACACCTTGTTGGTGGGGAACAGATTGCACCACTTCAGGGGAAAATCCAAACTATCATTGATTGGGTTCCCCCTACCACTCAGACTCAGGTGAGAGCCTTCCTAGGCCTCACTGGGTATTACAGGAGGTTCATTAAGAACTATGGCTCCATTGCAGCCCCTCTTAATGACCTCACATCCAAGAAAATGCCTAAAAAGGTATTATGGACAGCAAGCTGTCAGAAAGCTTTTGAGGAGCTGAAGCAGGCCATGTGCTCTGCACCTGTCCTGAAAAGCCCTTGTTACTCTAAAAAATTCTATGTCCAAACTGATGCATCTGAATTAGGAGTAGGGGCAGTCCTATCACAACTTAATTCTGAGGGCCAGGATCAACCTGTTGCTTTTATTAGTAGGAGGTTGACCCCTAGAGAAAAGCGTTGGTCTGCCATTGAGAGGGAGGCCTTTGCTGTGGTCTGGGCTCTGAAGAAGTTGAGGCCAAACCTGTTTGGCACTCACTTCATTGTTCAGACAGACCACAAACCTCTACTTTGGCTAAAACAAATGAAAGGTGAAAATCCTAAATTGTTGAGGTGGTCCATATCCCTACAGGGAATGGACTATACATTGGAACATAGACCTGGGAGTAGCCACTCCAATGCAGATGGACTCTCCAGATATTTCCACTTAGACAATGAAGACTCATCAGGTCATGGCTAGTCTTATTGTCCTTCATTTGGGGGTGGGGGGGGTTGTGTAGGAAAGTACCATCTTGCCTGGCATGTTACCCCCATTTTTCACTGTATATATGTTGTTTTAGTTGTATGTGTCACTGGGACCCTGGTAACCCAGGGCCCCAGTGCTCATAAGTGTGCCTGAATGTGTTACCTGTGTAGTGACTAACTGTTTCACTGAGGCTCTGCTAATCAGAACCTCAGTGGTTATGCTCTCTCATTTCTTTCCAAATTGTCACTGACAGGCTAGTGACCATTTTTACCAATTTACATTGGCTTACTGGAACACCCTTATAATTCCCTAGTATAGGGTACTGAGGTACCCAGGGTATTGGGGTTCCAGGAGATCCCTATGGGCTGCAGCATTTCTTTTGCCACCCATAGGGAGCTCTGACAATTCTTACACAGGCCTGCCACTGCAGCCTGAGTGAAATAACGTCCACGTTATTTCACAGCCATTTTTCACTGCACTTAAGTAACTTATAAGTCACCTATATGTCTACCCTTTACCTGGTAAAGGTTAGGTGCAAAGTTACTTAGTGTGAGGGCACCCTGGCACTAGCCAAGGTGCCCCCACATTGTTCAGAGCCAATTCCCTGAACTTTGTGAGTGCGGGGACACCATTACACGCGTGCACTACATATAGGTCACTACCTATATGTAGCTTCACCATGGTAACTCCGAATATGGCCATGTAACATGTCTATGATCATGGAATTGCCCCCTCTATACCATCCTGGCATAGTTGGCACAATCCCATGATCCCAGTGGTCTGTAGCACAGACCCTGGTACTGCCAAACTGCCCTTCCTGGGGTTTCACTGCAGCTGCTGCTGCTGCCAACCCCTCAGACAGGCATCTGCCCTCCTGGGGTCCAGCCAGGCCTGGCCCAGGATGGCAGAACAAAGAACTTCCTCTGAGAGAGGGTGTGACACCCTCTCCCTTTGGAAAATGGTGTGAAGGCAGGGGAGGAGTAGCCTCCCCCAGCCTCTGGAAATGCTTTGTTGGGCACAGATGTGCCCAATTCTGCATAAGCCAGTCTACACCGGTTCAGGGACCCCTTAGCCCCTGCTCTGGCGCGAAACTGGACAAAGGAAAGGGGAGTGACCACTCCCCTGACCTGCACCTCCCCTGGGAGGTGTCCAGAGCTCCTCCAGTGTGCTCCAGACCTCTGCCATCTTGGAAACAGAGGTGCTGCTGGCACACTGGACTGCTCTGAGTGGCCAGTGCCACCAGGTGACGTCAGAGACTCCTGCTGATAGGCTCCTTCAGGTGTTAGTAGCCTTTCCTCTCTCCTAGGTAGCCAAACCCTCTTTTCTGGCTATTTAGGGTCTCTGTCTCTGGGGAAACTTTAGATAACGAATGCATGAGCTCAGCCGAGTTCCTCTGCATCTCTCTCTTCACCTTCTGATAAGGAAACGACCGCTGACCGCGCTGGAAGCCTGCAAACCTGCAACATAGTAGCAAAGACGACTACTGCAACTCTGTAACGCTGATCCTGCCGCCTTCTCGACTGTTTTCCTGCTTGTGCATGCTGTGGGGGTAGTCTGCCTCCTCTCTGCACCAGAAGCTCCGAAGAAATCTCCCGTGGGTCGACGGAATCTTCCCCCTGCAACCGCAGGCACCAAAAAGCTGCATTACCGGTCCCTTGGGTCTCCTCTCAGCACGACGAGCGAGGTCCCTCGAATCCAGCGACTCTGTCCAAGTGACCCCCACAGTCCAGTGACTCTTCAGCCCAAGTTTGGTGGAGGTAAGTCCTTGCCTCACCTCGCTGGGCTGCATTGCTGGGAACCGCGACTTTGCAAGCTACTCCGGCCCCTGTGCACTTCCGGCGGAAATCCTCTGTGCACAGCCAAGCCTGGGTCCACGGCACTCTAACCTGCATTGCACGACTTTCTAAGTTGGTCTCCGGCGACGTGGGACTCCTTTGTGCAACTTCGGCCAGCACCGTTTCACGCATCCTTGTAGTGCCTGTTTCTGGCACTTCTCCGGGTGCTACCTGCTTCAGTGAGGGCTCTTTGTCTTGCTCGACGTACCCTCTCTCTTCTGGTCCAATTTGCGACCTCCTGGTCCCTCCTGGGCCCCAGCAGCGTCCAAAAACGCCAAACGCACGATTTGCGTGTAGCAAGGCTTGTTGGCGTCCTTCCGGCGGGAAAACACTTTTGCACGACTCTCCAAGGCGAGAGGGATCCGTCCACCAAAGGGGAAGTCTCTAGCCCTTTTCGTTCCTGCAGAAACCTCAGCTTCTTCTGTCCAGTAGAAGCTTCTTTGCACCCGCAGCTGGCATTTCCTGGGCATTTGCCCATCTCCGACTTGCTTGTGACTTTTGGACTTGGTCCCCTTGTTCCACAGGTACCCTAGATTGGAAATCCACAGTTGTTGCATTGTTGGTTTGTGTCTTTCCTGCATTATTCCTCTAACACGACTTCTTTGTCCTTAGGGGAACTTTAGTGCACTTTGCACTCACTTTTCAGGGTCTTGGGGAGGGTTATTTTTCTAACTCTCACTATTTTCTAATAGTCCCAGCGACCCTCTACAAGGTCACATAGGTTTGGGGTCCATTCGTGGTTCGCATTCCACTTTTGGAGTATATGGTTTGTGTTGCCCCTATCCCTATGTTTCCCCATTGCATCCTATTGTAACTATACATTGTTTGCTCTGTTTTCTAAGACTATACTGCATATTTTTGCTATTGTGTATATATATCTTGTGTATATTTCCTATCCTCTCACTGAGGGTACACTCTAAGATACTTTGGCATATTGTCATAAAAATAAAGTACCTTTATTTTTAGTATAACTGTGTATTGTGTTTTCTTATGATATTGTGCATATGACACTAAGTGGTACTGTAGTAGCTTCACACGTCTCCTAGTTCAGCCTGAGCTGCTCTGCTAAGCTACCATTATCTATCAGCCTAAGCTGCTAGACACCCTATACACTAATAAGGGATAACTGGGCCTGGTGCAAGGTGCAAGTACCCCTTGGTACTCACTACAAGCCAGTCCAGCCTCCTACATTGGTTGTGCAGTGGTGGGATAAGTGCTTGAGACTACTTACCACTCTTGTCATTGTACTTTTCATATGAGAAAAATATACAAAACAAGGTCAGTGTATATACACATAGCCAAAAAGTTTTGCATTTCCTCTTTTCACTCTTTTCTAAGTGCTGAAAAGTACTCCTAAACTTTCAAAAAGTTCTTAAAAGTTTAAAACGTTTTTTTCTGTCTTTCCAAAAAGTTCTGAAAACTTTTTTCTCTTTTTCTATCACTTTAACTCTCTCTAAAAATGTCTGGCACAGGCCAAAGTGTTGATCTGTCCAAACTTGCATATGACAACCTTAGCTGGAAAAGAGCAAGGAGTCTCTGTATAGAGAGAGGTTTGAGTGTAGGGAAGAATCCTGCCTTGGAACTGTTAATTAACATGCTTAGAGAACAGGATAAGGCCAGAGGTGGCCCATCTGTTGAAAAAGTACCTAATAGTTCCCAATCTGATTCAGGGACTCTCCCAGGAAAAGATTCAGGAAAGAAACTTCCTAGCCTGCCCATTACTAGACAATCTAGCATAGATGGTAATGATGATGAGCCACACCAAAGAAATAGTGTTGTCTCACATCATAGCAAAAGCATTTATTCTCACCATACTGGTAGTAATGTTTCTGTAAACCAAGCTGTTAAGTTGGCTTCTGTAAGGGACAGATCTCCTTCTGTTCATTCCCATCATAGCTCTGTTTCTAGAAATGTCCCTCCCACCAACCCTGATGACAGAATGTTAGAGAGGGAACTCAATAAATTGAGGGTGGAACAAACCAGACTGAAGCTTAAAAAGCAACAGCTGGATTTGGATAGACAGTCTTTTGAATTAGAGAAGGAAAGACAGAAGTTGGGTTTAGATACCCATGGTGGCAGCAGCAGTATTCCCCATAGTCATCCTGCAAAAGAGCATGATTCCAGGAATCTGCACAAGATAGTTCCCCCTTATAAGGAGGGGGATGACATTAACAAGTGGTTTGCTGCACTTGAGAGGGCCTGTGTTGTACAGGATGTCCCTCAAAGGCAGTGGGCTGCTATCCTATGGCTATCATTTAGTGGAAAAGGTAGGGATAGGCTCCTTACTGTGAAAGAAAATGATGCTAATAATTTCCAAGTTCTTAAGAATGCACTCCTGGATGGTTATGGCTTAACCACTGAACAGTACAGGATAAAGTTCAGAGAGACCAAAAAGGAGTCTTCACAAGACTGGGTTGATTTCATTGACCATTCAGTGAAGGCCTTGGAGGGGTGGTTACATGGCAGTAAAGTTACTGATTATGACAGCCTGTATAACCTGATCCTGAGAGAGCATATTCTTAATAATTGTGTGTCTGATTTGTTGCACCAGTACTTGGTGGACTCTGATCTGACCTCTCCCCAAGAATTGGGAAAGAAGGCAGACAAATGGGTCAGAACAAGAGTGAACAGAAAAGTTCATACAGGGGGTGACAAAGATGGCAACAAAAAGAAGGATGGTAAGTCTTCTGACAAGGGTGGGGACAAATCTAAAAATGAGTCTTCATCAGGCCCACAAAAACACTCTGGTGGGGGTGGTGGGTCCAAATCCTCCTTTAATCAGAACAAGGAAAAGAAACCATGGTGCTATTTATGTAAAATAAAAGGCCATTGGACAACAGATCCCAGTTGTCCAAAGAAAGGCACCACAGCTCCTACCACTACAACCCCTACTGCTACACCTAGTGTCCCTACTAATAGCAGTGGTGGTGGGAGCAAACCTACTAATAGCCAATCCAAGGGAGTAGCTGGGCTCACTTTTGGTAATTTAGTTGGAGTTGGTCTGATTAGGGAGACCACAGAGGCTACTTTAGTCTCTGAAGGGGCTATTGATTTAGCCACTTTGGTTGCTTGCCCCCATAACTTGGAGACGTACAAGCAACTAACCCTAATAAATGGTGTTGAGGTCCAGGCCTACAGGGACACAGGTGCCAGTGTCACAATGGTGATTGAGAAACTGGTGCACCCTGAACAACACATACTTGGACACCAGTACCAAGTAACCGATGCTCACAACATAACAAAAAGCCACCCCATGGCTGTTGTAAATCTCAACTGGGGGGGGGGGTAACTGGTCCAAAGAAAGTTGTGGTAGCTTCAGATTTACCTGTAGACTGTCTATTAGGGAATGATTTGGAGACATCAGCTTGGTCAGATGTAGAGTTGGAGGCCCATGCAGCAATGCTGGGCATCCCAGGGCATATTTTTGCTTTGACAAGGGCTCAGGCCAAAAAGCAAAAAGGACAGGGAAGCTTGGATCCTGGAACAATGGACCAAGTGCTCCCTAAAGCTAGGGCTAGTAGAAGCAAACCACTTCCTACTATCCCTCCCTCTACAGTGGATTCTACTTCTGAGGAAGAAGAATTCCCTCCCTGTGCAGAACCTACACCAGAGGAGCTGGAAGCAGACACTGCTGAGCTTTTGGGTGAAGGGGGGCCTGCCAGAGAGGAGCTGAGTGTGGCACAGCAAACATGTCCCACATTAGAGGGTCTCAGACAGCAAGCTGTCAAACAGGCTAATGGGGATGTCAGTGACTCTCACAGAGTTTACTGGGAGGACAACCTCTTGTACACTGAGCATAGGGATCCTAAACCTGGAGCTGCCAGGAGATTACTGATTCCCCAGGAGTACAGAAAGTTCCTCCTAACACTGGCACATGACATTCCCCTAGCTGGGCACCTGGGTCAAATGAAAACTTGGGACAGATTGGTTCCACTGTTTCATTGGCCTAGGATGTCTGAGGACACAAAAGAATTTTGTAAGTCCTGTGAAACCTGTCAAGCCAGTGGCAAGACAGGTGGCACCCCAAAGGCACCCCTTATCCCACTGCCTGTGGTTAGGGTTCCCTTTGAAAGGGTAGGGGTTGACATAGTTGGCCCCCTTGACCCTCCTACTGCTTCAGGCAATAGGTTTATCTTAGTGGTAGTGGACCATGCCACAAGATATCCTGAAGCAATTCCTTTAAGGACCACTACAGCTCCTGCAGTGGCAAAGGCCCTCCTGGGAATATTTTCCAGGGTGGGCTTCCCAAAGGAAGTAGTATCAGACAGAGGGAGCAATTTCATGTCTGCCTACTTAAAGGCCATGTGGAAGGAGTGTGGTGTAACTTACAAATTCACAACACCCTATCATCCACAAACAAATGGACTGGTGGAGAGATTTAATAAAACTCTCAAAGGCATGATTATGGGACTCCCTGAAAAACTCCGCAGGAGATGGGATATCCTTCTACCATGCCTCCTTTTTGCCTACAGGGAGGTACCCCAGAAAGGAGTGGGCTTCAGCCCCTTTGAACTTCTTTTTGGACACCCTGTTAGGGGTCCGCTCACACTTGTAAAGGAGGGTTGGGAACAACCTTTAAAAGCTCCTAAGCAGGATATTGTGGATTATGTACTTGGCCTCAGATCAAGGATGGCTGAGTACATGAAAAAGGCCAGTAAAAACCTTCAGGCCAGCCAAGAGCTCCAGAAGCAATGGCATGATCAGAAGGCTGTTTTGGTTCAGTACCAACCAGGGCAGAAAGTGTGGGTCTTGGAGCCTGTGGCCCCAAGAGCACTCCAAGATAAATGGAGTGGACCCCACACAATTGTTGAAAAGAAGGGTGAAGTCACCTACTTGGTTGACTTAGGCACTGCCAGGAGTCCCCTTAGGGTGCTCCATGTCAACCGCCTGAAACCCTACTATGACAGGGCTGATCTCACCCTGCTCATGGCAACAGATGAGGGACAGGAAGAAGACAGTGATCCTCTACCTGATCTCTTCTCTTCCACAGATCAAGATGCTCTTGTGGAAGGTGTAGTTTTGGCTGATTGTCTTACTGCTGAGCAGAAAGACAATTGCATAAATCTCCTAGGACAATTTTCAGAACTCTTCTCCACTGTGCCAGGCACCACTTCTTGGTGTGAGCACACTATAGATACTGGAGACAGTTTACCTATCAAAAGTAAGATCTATAGGCAGCCTGACCATGTCAGGGACTGCATAAAGCAAGAAGTTCAGAAAATGCTGGAACTAGGAGTGGTTGAGCACTCTGACAGTCCATGGGCTTCTCCTGTGGTACTGGTACCAAAACCCAATTCTAAAGATGGAAAGAAGGAAATGAGGTTTTGTGTAGACTATAGAGGTCTCAACTTGGTAACCAAAACTGATGCTCACCCTATACCCAGGGCAGATGAGCTCATAGATACACTGGCATCTGCCAAGTATCTAAGCACTTTTGATTTGACTGCAGGGTATTGGCAGATCAAATTGTCAGAAGATGCTAAACCTAAGACTGCATTTTCTACCATTGGAGGACATTACCAGTTTACTGTAATGCCTTTTGGTTTGAAAAATGCACCTGCCACTTTTCAGAGGTTGGTGAACACAGTCCTGCAAGGGCTGGAAGCTTTCAGTGCAGCATATTTGGACGATATAGCTGTCTTTAGCTCCAGCTGGGATGATCACCTGGTCCACCTATGGAAAGTTTTGGAGGCTCTGCAAAAGGCAGGCCTCACTATCAAGGCTTCAAAGTGCCAGATAGGGCAGGGTAGGTGGTTTATCTGGGACACCTTGTTGGTGGGGAACAGATTGCACCACTTCAGGGGAAAATCCAAACTATCATTGATTGGGTTCCCCCTACCACTCAGACTCAGGTAAGAGCCTTCCTAGGCCTCACTGGGTATTACAGGAGGTTCATTAAGAACTATGGCTCCATTGCAGCCCCTCTTAATGACCTCACATCCAAGAAAATGCCTAAAAAGGTATTATGGACAGCAAGCTGTCAGAAAGCTTTTGAGGAGCTGAAGCAGGCCATGTGCTCTGCACCTGTCCTGAAAAGCCCTTGTTACTCTAAAAAATTCTATGTCCAAACTGATGCATCTGAATTAGGAGTAGGGGCAGTCCTATCACAACTTAATTCTGAGGGCCAGGATTAACCTGTTGCTTTTATTAGTAGGAGGTTGACCCCCAGAGAAAAGCGTTGGTCTGCCATTTAGAGGGAGGCCTTTGCTGTGGTCTGGGCTCTGAAGAAGTTGAGGCCAAACCTGTTTGGCACTCACTTCATTGTTCAGACAGACCACAAACCTCTACTTTGGCTAAAACAAATGAAAGGTGAAAATCCTAAATTGTTGAGGTGGTCCATATCCCTACAGGGAATGGACTATACATTGGAACATAGACCTGGGAGTAGCCACTCCAATGCAGATGGACTCTCCAGATATTTCCACTTAGACAATGAAGACTCATCAGGTCATGGCTAGTCTTATTGTCCTTCATTTGGGGGGGGGGGGGGGGTTGTGTAGGAAAGTACCATCTTGCCTGGCATGTTACCCCCATTTTTCACTGTATATATGTTGTTTTAGTTGTATGTGTCACTGGGACCCTGGTAACCCAGGGCCCCAGTGCTCATAAGTGTGCCTGAATGTGTTACCTGTGTAGTGACTAACTGTTTCACTGAGGCTCTGCTAATCAGAACCTCAGTGGTTATGCTCTCTCATTTCTTTCCAAATTGTCACTGACAGGCTAGTGACCATTTTTACCAATTTACATTGGCTTACTGGAACACCCTTATAATTCCCTAGTATAGGGTACTGAGGTACCCAGGGTATTGGGGTTCCAGGAGATCCCTATGGGCTGCAGCATTTCTTTTGCCACCCATAGGGAGCTCTGACAATTCTTACACAGGCCTGCCACTGCAGCCTGAGTGAAATAACGTCCACGTTATTTCACAGCCATTTTTCACTGCACTTAAGTAACTTATAAGTCACCTATATGTCTAACCTTTACCTGGTAAAGGTTAGGTGCAAAGTTACTTAGTGTGAGGGCACCCTGGCACTAGCCAAGGTGCCCCCACATTGTTCAGAGCCAATTCCCTGAACTTTGTGAGTGCGGGGACACCATTACACGCGTGCACTACATATAGGTCACTACCTATATGTAGCTTCACCATGGTAACTCCGAATATGGCCATGTAACATGTCTATGATCATGGAATTGCCCCCTCTATACCATCCTGGCATAGTTGGCACAATCCCATGATCCCAGTGGTCTGTAGCACAGACCCTGGTACTGCCAAACTGCCCTTCCTGGGGTTTCACTGCAGCTGCTGCTGCTGCCAACCCCTCAAACAGGCATCTGCCCTCCTGGGGTCCAGCCAGGCCTGGCCCAGGATGGCAGAACAAAGAACTTCCTCTGAGAGAGGGTGTGACACCCTCTCCCTTTGGAAAATGGTGTGAAGGCAGGGGAGGAGTAGCCTCCCCCAGCCTCTGGAAATGCTTTGTTGGGCACAGATGTGCCCAATTCTGCATAAGCCAGTCTACACCGGTTCAGGGACCCCTTAGCCCCTGCTCTGGCGCGAAACTGGACAAAGGAAAGGGGAGTGACCACTCCCCTGACCTGCACCTCCCCTGGGAGGTGTCCAGAGCTCCTCCAGTGTGCTCCAGACCTCTGCCATCTTGGAAACAGAGGTGCTGCTGGCACACTGGACTGCTCTGAGTGGCCAGTGCCACCAGGTGACGTCAGAGACTCCTGCTGATAGGCTCCTTCAGGTGTTAGTAGCCTTTCCTCTCTCCTAGGTAGCCAAACCCTCTTTTCTGGCTATTTAGGGTCTCTGTCTCTGGGGAAACTTTAGATAACGAATGCATGAGCTCAGCCGAGTTCCTCTGCATCTCTCTCTTCACCTTCTGATAAGGAAACGACCGCTGACCGCGCTGGAAGCCTGCAAACCTGCAACATAGTAGCAAAGACGACTACTGCAACTCTGTAACGCTGATCCTGCCGCCTTCTCGACTGTTTTCCTGCTTGTGCATGCTGTGGGGGTAGTCTGCCTCCTCTCTGCACCAGAAGCTCCGAAGAAATCTCCCGTGGGTCGACGGAATCTTCCCCCTGCAACCGCAGGCACCAAAAAGCTGCATTACCGGTCCCTTGGGTCTCCTCTCAGCACGACGAGCGAGGTCCCTCGAATCCAGCGACTCTGTCCAAGTGACCCCCACAGTCCAGTGACTCTTCAGCCCAAGTTTGGTGGAGGTAAGTCCTTGCCTCACCTCGCTGGGCTGCATTGCTGGGAACCGCGACTTTGCAAGCTACTCCGGCCCCTGTGCACTTCCGGCGGAAATCCTCTGTGCACAGCCAAGCCTGGGTCCACGGCACTCTAACCTGCATTGCACGACTTTCTAAGTTGGTCTCCGGCGACGTGGGACTCCTTTGTGCAACTTCGGCCAGCACCGTTTCACGCATCCTTGTAGTGCCTGTTTCTGGCACTTCTCCGGGTGCTACCTGCTTCAGTGAGGGCTCTTTGTCTTGCTCGACGTACCCTCTCTCTTATGGTCCAATTTGCGACCTCCTGGTCCCTCCTGGGCCCCAGCAGCGTCCAAAAACGCCAAACGCACGATTTGCGTGTAGCAAGGCTTGTTGGCGTCCTTCCGGCGGGAAAACACTTTTGCACGACTCTCCAAGGCGAGAGGGATCCGTCCACCAAAGGGGAAGTCTCTAGCCCTTTTCGTTCCTGCAGAAACCTCAGCTTCTTCTGTCCAGTAGAAGCTTCTTTGCACCCGCAGCTGGCATTTCCTGGGCATTTGCCCATCTCCGACTTGCTTGTGACTTTTGGACTTGGTCCCTTTGTTCCACAGGTACCCTAGATTGGAAATCCACAGTTGTTGCATTGTTGGTTTGTGTCTTTCCTGCATTATTCCTCTAACACGACTTCTTTGTCCTTAGGGGAACTTTAGTGCACTTTGCACTCACTTTTCAGGGTCTTGGGGAGGGTTATTTTTCTAACTCTCACTATTTTCTAATAGTCCCAGCGACCCTCTACAAGGTCACATAGGTTTGGGGTCCATTCGTGGTTCGCATTCCACTTTTGGAGTATATGGTTTGTGTTGCCCCTATCCCTATGTTTCCCCATTGCATCCTATTGTAACTATACATTGTTTGCACTGTTTTCTAAGACTATACTGCATATTTTTGCTATTGTGTATATATATCTTGTGTATATTTCCTATCCTCTCACTGAGGGTACACTCTAAGATACTTTGGCATATTGTCATAAAAATAAAGTACCTTTATTTTTAGTATAACTGTGTATTGTGTTTTCTTATGATATTGTGCATATGACACTAAGTGGTACTGTAGTAGCTTCACACGTCTCCTAGTTCAGCCTGAGCTGCTCTGCTAAGCTACCATTATCTATCAGCCTAAGCTGCTAGACACCCTATACACTAATAAGGGATAACTGGGCCTGGTGCAAGGTGCAAGTACCCCTTGGTACTCACTACAAGCCAGTCCAGCCTCCTACAACACCATCTTCAAAAACCAGCTGCATCTTTTACGTAGCTGTCACGGCCAGCACCACCACTTATCAGGCCTCAAGTACACCAGGTCTAGTGGTTCTCCACACATCCACAGCTGGGGCACCATTACATTACAGAATAAGAAGTGTCATTTGAAGGATTTTAGTGGCTCTGGGCAAGACACACTGTAGGGGCCACGTTCGGAACTTTGTATTTTATTGCCCATATTCTGGCATCTCAAGACCCATAATTCCATAAAATATAGAATTGTATGCTAAAGGTTGGAAGGTGAGGGCCTTGGGCAGTTGTTCACTTTGCCCATACCTTAAAACATCTCTGCTAAAAACAAGGCAGCAGGCCTTTTCAATCTCTGCTCCAGGGTCTGCAATATTCCCTGTGTCCATCAGGACCGCCCCGACTCTGCTCCCGTTTGTGATAGGAGTGAAGCTGCACCTCTTTAAAGAACACTACATCGCAATGCATCAACCACCCACTCACCAGCTGCCTTTCCTGAAATACGTTAAATTTATAATAGCCTTTAACCCGGAACAGCTCTTGGATGCCTTCTGGCTAGGTTTGTGCTACAGAAATACTACATACATAAATATATACATACATACATACACAGATACATACATACATAAATCACATGCCTCTCTATCTAGAGTGCTGAGGTGCATCTCCAGAGATGTGGGTCCCTTTCAGGGCGGGCTGAGTTTGTGCTATAGAAATGTTCCATACATAAATACTGTAGGAAAGTACCATCTTTCTTGGCATGCTACCCCAAATTTTACATGTATGTCAGTATGTTTTTGCCTGTCTCACTGGGATCCTGTTAGCCAGGACCCCAGTGCTCATAGTTTGTGGCCTAAATGTGTATGCCTGTGTAGTGCCTAACTGTGTCACTGAGGAACTGCTAATCAGAACCTCAGTGCTCAGGCTCTCTCTGTCTTTAAATCTGTCACTATAGGCTAGTGACTACATTTACCAATTTCAATTAGCATACTGGATCACCCTTACAAGTCCCTAGTATATGGTACCTAGGTACCCAGGGCATTTGGGGTTCCAAGAGAACCCTATGGGCTGCAGCATTTCTTTTGCCACCCATAGGGAGCTCAGACAAACCCTTACACAGGACTGCCATTGCAGCTTGCGTGAAATAACGCACACGTTATTTCACAGCCATTTTCACTGCACTTAAGTAACTTCTAAGTCACCTATATGTCTAACCTTCACTTGCTGAAGGTTAGGTGCAAAGTTACTAAGTATGAGGGCACCCTTGCACTAACAAAGGTGCCCCCACATAGTTCAGAGCCATTTCCCCAGACTTTGTGAGTGCGGGGACACCATTACACGCATGCACTACATATAGGTGAATACCTATATGTAGCTTCACAATGTTAACTCTGAATATGGCCATGTCACATGTCTAAGGTCATGTAATTGTCCCCCCATTCCAAATTTGGTATTGGGGAGTGAATTCCATGGACCCCCAGTACTGCCAAACAAGCTCTCTGGGGTTTTTTCTGCAGCTGCAGTTGCTGCCACCCCACAGACAGGGTTCTGCCCTCCTGGGGTCTGAGCAGATCAGTTTCAGGAAGGCAGAACAATGGTTTCCCTTTGGGACCAGGGAGTTACACCCTCTCCCTTTGGAAATAGATGTTAAAGGCTGGGGAGGGGTAGCCTCTGGAAATGCTTTGAAGGGCACAGATGATGCCCTCCTTGCATAAGCCAGTCTACACCGGTATAGGGGATCCCCAGACCCTGCTCTGGCGTGAAACTGGACAAATGAAAGGGGAGTGACCACTCCCCTGTTCATCACCACCCCAGGGGTGGTGCCCAGAGCTCCTCCAGTGTGTCTCAGACCTCTGCCATCTTGTTTTCAGAGGTGTGGGGGCACTCTGGAGGCCTCTGAGTGGCCAGTGCCAGCAGGTGACATCAGAGACCCCTCCTGATAGGTGCATACCGGATTAGGTAGCCAATCCTCCTCTGAGGGCTATTTAGGGTCTCTCCTGTGGGCTTCTCTTCAGATTACGACTTGCAAGAATCCATCAGGATTCCTCTGCACTTTTCTCTTTTCGACTTCTGCCAAGGATCGACTGCTGACTGCTCCAGGATGCCTGCAAAACTGCAACAAAGTAGCCAGAAGACTACCAGCAACATTGTAGTGCCTAATCCTGCCGGCTTTCTCAACTGTTTCCTGGTGGTGCATGCTCTGGGGGTTGCCTGCCTTCACCCTGCACTGGAAGCCACAAAGAAATCTCCTGTGGGTCAACGGAATCTTCCTCCTGCTCCAGCAGGCATCAAACTTCAGCTTCACTGGTAATCTGGGAACTCTCTCATCCTGCCGAGTGTGGCCCCTGGAACCCAGGTGGACCCAAGTGACCCAGTGGTCCACCTGTCCGAATTTGGAGGAGGTAAGTCCTTGCCTCCCCTCCCCAGACAGTAATCCTGTGCACCGTGTGATCTGCAGCTACAAGGGATTCTGTGCACATTTCCAAGAAATCCTGCATGCACAGCTGAGCCTAGGTCCCCAGCACTCTGTCCTGCGATGCTCATCTCCCTGAGTTGACCTCCGGTGTTGTGGGACCTCTCTGTGCAGTGTTGAGATGACTGCCATGTTCAGTCTTCTTGAACCTGTGTTCAAGGACTTCTGTGGGTGCTCCCCTCCTGTCCGTGGGCTCTCTACATTGCTGAGGGCCCCCTCTGACCCCTCACCTGAGTGGCAACATCCTGGTCCTTCCTGGGCCTGAGCCGCACCCTTTTTCTGCAACCGTGACTCTTGCAGGTAGAAAGGCTTGTTTGCGGTACTTTGCCAAGGAAACAACTCTGCATCCTCCAGCATGCCATGGGACATCTTGTGCACAAAGCAGAACCTCCTACCTCCTTTCATTGTTGCAAAACCTGCAACTTCTTCCAACTGGAGGCAGCCATTTTGCACCTTCATCTGGGGTTTAGTGAACTCCTGCCCCCTTTGGACACTTTAGCGACTCTTGGACTTGGTCCCCTTCCTTTGCAGGTCTTCAGGTCAGGAATCCATCTTCAGTGCTTTGCAGTCTGTTGTGGTCCTTGCAAAATCCTTTATTACGACTTTAGTGTGTTTTGGGTGAAATAGTAGTACTTTACTCCTACTTTCCTGGGTCCTGGGGTGGGGTCTCCTTTACACCCTTAGTGTTTTCTCACACTCCCAGCGACCCCCTCTACACACTACACTTGCCTAGGGGTGCATTTGTGGTTCGCATTCCACTTTCTTAGTATATGGTTTGTGTTGCCCCTAGGCCCATTGCATCCTATTGTGTTTTACAGTGTTTGCACTACTTTCTGACTGTTTTACTTACCTGATTTGGTTAGTTGTGTATATTTCGTGTATGTTACTTACCTCCTAAGGGAGTATATCCTCTGAGATATTTTTGGCACATTGTCACTAAAATAAAGTACCTTTATTTTTAGTAACTAAGGGCCAGATGTAGCAAAAATTAAAATTGCGACTCGCATTTTGCGAGTTGATGCGACTCGCAAAATGCGAGTCGCAAATTGGAATGTCAGAAAAAAAAGCGATCCGATTTTGCGACTCGCAGCCGGACTCGCAACGCTGTGTGCGAGTCCGCAGTTAGCGAGGTCGCTGTTTGCGAGTGTGCAAAAAACGAACTCGCAATTAGCGAGTGGGTGTCGCAAATTGCGATTACCTTCAAAATTGCTTGCAGGTGCAGCAGAACACTCCAGAAAGCATACCAGAACACTCTGGAAACACTTCCTGGCACATGAGGATGACATCACAGCCAGGAAGTTAACAAATACACCTGGGAGGAGGGCTCAACAGTGAGCAGTGTCTCTGCCACTGACAGTAGGGTGCTGAGGAGTGGTAGGCACAGCACCATAGACGCAGCAGGGACCAGCCAGGCTGGCAGGAGGGGCAGGAGATCATAGATAACAGCCAGGACAGATTAATGTGGCACATGGCGTTAATGTGCCACATGACTGGTTGGCATTTTCCTGCCCATGGACAATTTCAACTTGTATATAGTTTCTTCATGACATTAATAAAACAGTTATTTTTGTTCCACTTAACAAATGGTTAATAGGTGAGTATGGTGGGAGTTGACACGTACCGTCCAAAATATTGCGTTGCAATGTGGTCCCGTCTCAGTCTGCCTTGATTAGCTAGACTCCTATCCCCATGATGGTGATGTGGTTGTTCTTGCTCTTCATCATCAGGATCTGGGTCTGCAGGGGTGAGAGGTAGCCCACGTCGGGTGGCTATGTTGTGGAGGATGGCGCATGCGACCACAATTTTGAAAGCGGTAATGGGGGTGTATTGGAGGGCGCCTCCACTGCGGTGGAGGCATCTGAATCTTGCCTTCAGCAGTCCGAAGGTGCGCTCGATCAGGTTCCTGGTCCTCTTATGCGCACTGTTGTATTGCCTCTCTGATTCAGTTCTGGGTGTTAAAAACGGAGTCATGATCCAAGGCCTGAGAGCATATGCACTGTCACCTGTTGGGCACAAAAGTACACGGTTAGGAAGTCCAGATTGTCGTGCACAGTGACCTGTGTGTATGTCTGCAAGTGTCTGTGGCTCTACCTAGGAGGTAACTGTCTCCAAATTCCCCACGTTCCAGGCGTTGATGTATCCCACTATGCCTAAAAATGTATGAGTCATGGGTACTGCCAGGAAACTTAGCTACGATGTCCGTGATGACATAATGGGCATCACAAACAACCTGTATGTTGAGTGAGTGGGTACACTTCCTGTTGCGGAAAATGTTTTCCAGATTAGCAGGGGGGCATATTTGAATGTGTGTCCCATCTACACACCCTATGACATGAGGAAAGTGGGCAATGCCGTAAAAGTCCAGCTTGGTGCTGTTAATTTCTGCCTCATTCCTTGGTAAGTATATGAAGTGAGACATGTGCGTGACTAAGGCATCTAGGAATGCCCTGAGGAACCTTGACACTTCACTTTGGGATACCCCACCTGCCACGGCAATGACCCCCTGATAGCTCCCTGAGGCCAAGAGGTGCAGTGCGCATAGTACTTGCACATGCGTAGGGATGGCGCAGCCACGCAGAGTCTTGTGTTCTAGCTGTGGTTTCAGTAAATCTATTAATTCTAGAATGGCTGCGCTGCTAAGGCGGTATTTGTCATAGATCTCCTCTTCAGTTTGCTGAAAAAGAGTCTGCCTGGTTCTATATATCTTCTCCTGTCTGTGGCCCCTCCTCCTCCTCTGCTGGCCTGCGTAGACTCTCCTCCTCACTGCTATCAGGTATATCTCCGCCATCTTGAGTAACCCAGATGCCTTCTGGGTCCCCTTTTATACTTTGGTAATGGTTACCACCTGCTCTGAGTTAGTGGTAAATGGGACATGCAAACTGGGCTTTTTGCGACTAGTCGCAATTTGCGAGTTGCAATTGCATATGGGTTGCGACTCGCAAATTGCGACTTGCAATTTGCGGGTCGCAAAATGGGGTCGCACCGGATGCGACTCGCAAACGGGTCCCTTCGCTTTTTGCGAGTCGGAAATGGGCTTTTTGCATCCCATTTCCGATTTTGCACTGTCGCAAATTGCGATTCGGCCCGTTTGCGAGTCGCAATCGTTTGCTACATCTGGCCCCAAGAGTATTGTCTTTCTTATGATATAGGGGGTCATTACGACATTGGCTGGCGGCTACCGCTGCCCGCCAAGCGGTAACCGCCGTGCGGCCGCCAATGCGGCCGCACTCCCGCGGCCCCCATTACGACATTCCCGCTGGGCCGGCGGGCGGAAACCAAGTTTGCGCCCGCCGACCCAGCGGGGATGAGGCCGCAACACAGGAGCCGGCTCCTAATGGAGCCGGCAGTGTTGCGGCCGTGCGACGGGTGCAGTAGCACCCGTCGCGCTTTTCACTGTCTGCTATGCAGACAGTGAAAAGCTGGCCGGGGCCCTGTTAGGGGGCCCCTGCACTGCCCATGCCAGTGGCATGGGCAGTGCAGGGGCCCCCAGGGGCCCCAGGACACCCCTTACGGCCGCCTCAGGCTGGCGGTAGGGGTGTCATAATCCCCAGGGCAGCGCTGCTTTCAGCGCTGCCCTGGCGGATTATCACCGCCGGGGCTAAAACAGCGGGAAACCGCCAGCCCTGGCGGTGCGACCGCGGCTCTACCGCTGCGGTCCAAATACGCAGGGAGGCACCGCCAGTCTGTTGGCGGTGCTCCCGCCGTTTCGGCCCTGGCGGTCATAATACCGCCAGGGTCATCATGACCCCCATAGTACCTATATGATACAAGTGGTATTGCATGAGCTTTGCATGTCTCCAAGTTCAGCGTTGGCTGCTCTGCTATAGCTACCTCTATCAGCCTAAGCTGCTAGAACACTACTACACTCTACTAATAAGGGATAACTGGACCTGGCATAAGGTGTAAGTACCATTGGTACCCACCACAAGCCAGGCCAGCCTCCTACATTGGTGATGCAGCAGTGGGATAAGTACTTGTAACTGCTTTACCACTTTGTCATTGGTGCTTTTCATAAGAAAACCATATTCCTAATACTTAAAAATATACACATTTAAACTAAACAGCCTTACTTTCACTCTAAAAACTTTCTGAAACATTTCTAAAAGGTTTGAAAACGTTTTTTCTCTCTGTTCTTGAAAGATCAAAACTTTTTCTCTTACCCCTAACCTCTTTCTTTTCACCATGTCTATGGTAGAGGCTCCTCCTAAAGTTGTGAAAACAACTTATGACAATCTAAACTTTAAAAGTTTGAGGGGCTCTGTATAGAAAGAAGTTTGGGGATTGGTAAGAACCCTACTAAGGATCTCCTTCTTAACCTTCTTCTTGAAAGTGACCAGAGTCAGACTGGTCAAACCCAGGATCAGGAGGTAGAGGAGAGGGGTACCCAGATAGATGCAGGGGAGGGTCCTGAGAACTCTGAGGAGGGTACTTCCAAAGACCTTTCACTTAACAGGCCATCTAGTGAAGCTGGTAGTGGTAGGGGGTCACACAGCAGTAGGACACCTTTCACTCCTAAAGACCAGGTCACTAGGGTTCAGGTAGTCAGAGAAAGGTCCACTGCTGCACATTCTCACATTACCTCTGTATCAGAGACTTCCCAAAACTCCCACCCTGAGGATAACACCCTAGACATGGAACTCAGAAAGCTGAGGTTGGAAGAGGCCAGACTGAGGCTAAAGCAGCAACAGCTGGCCTTAGACAGAGAATCCCTAGATGTAGAGAGAGAAAGACAGAAGTTGGGGTTAGTTCCCCATGGTGGCAGCAACAGCAGCAATCTTGCTAGTCATCCTGTTAGAGAAACAGATTCAAGAAACCTGCATAAAATTGCCCCCCTTACAAGGAGGGGGATGACATTAACAAGTGGTTTTCTGCACTTGAGAGGGCCTGTATGGTACAGTTGGTCCCTCAAAGGCAGTGGGCTGCTATATTGTGGCTATCTTTCACTGGCAAAGGTAGGGACAGACTCCTTACTGTCAGGGAGAGTGATGCCACCAATTACAAAGTTTAGAAGGATGCACTCTTAGATGGGTTTGGCTTAACCACGGAACACTACAGGATAAAGTTCAGAGATACCAGAAAAGAGTCCTTTCAAGACTGGACAGACTTTGTAGACTGTTCAGTGAAAGCCTTTGAGGGATGGTTGCATGGCAGTAAAGTGAATGAATATGAAGGCCTGTATAATCTAATTTTGAGAGAGTATATCTTGAATAATTGTGTGCCAGACGTGTTGCATCAGTACTTGGTAGACTCAGATCTGACCTCTCCCCAAGAATTGGGAAAGAAGGCAGACAAATGGATCAGACCAAGAGTGAGAAGAAAAGCTCATACAGTGGGTGACAAGGATGGCAAGAAGAAGGATGGTAAGTCTCATGACAAGGGTGGGGACGAAGACAAAAATAATTCTGAGTCTTCATCAGACCCACAAAAATCCTCTGGGGGAGGTTGGTTCAAATCCTCTTCTCACAATCAAAAGAAGCCATGGTGTTATTTATGTAAAAGTAAAGGCCATTGGGCAAGTGATCCCACTTGTCCAAAGAAAAACACCAAGGCTCCTACCACCACAACTGCGTTCACTATTGCCAGTAGTAATAGCAGTGGTGGTGGGAAGAACACTACAGATAGCCAGACAACGGGTGTAGCTGGGCTCACCATTGGTAACATAGTGGGGGTTGGTCTAGTTAGGGAGACCACAGAGGCTGTTTTAGTTTCTGATGGTGGTATTGATTTTGCCACCTTAGTTGCTTGACCCCTTAATATGGGTAAGTACAAGCAACTACCCCTAATAAATGGTGTTGAGGTTGAGGCCTACAGGGACACAGGAGCCAGTGTCACCATGGTGCTAGAGAAACTGGTTGCCCCTGAACAGCACCTACTTGGTCAGCAGTACCAAGTGACTGATGCTCATAACAACACTTTTAGCCACCCCTTGGCTGTTGTGAATCTCAACTGGGGGGGAGGTTAATGGCCCAAAGAAAGTTGTGGTAGCCACTGATTTACCTGTAGACTGCTTACTAGGAAATGATTTGGAAACATCAGCTTGAGCTGAAGTGGAGTTGGAGGCTTATGCAGCAATTCTGGGCATTCCAGGGCATATCTTTGCTCTCACAAGGACATATATCTTGTGTATATTTGGCATCCTCATACTGAGGGTACTCAAAGAGATACTTTTGGCATATTGTCATAAAAATAAAGTACCTTTATTTTTAGTATATCTGTGTATTGTGTTTTCTTATGATATTGTGCATATGACACCAGTGGTATAGTAGGAGCTTTGCATGTCTCCTAGTTCAGACTAAGCTGCTCTGCTATAGCTACCTTCTATCAGCCTAAGCTGCTAGAAACACCTCTTCTACACTAATAAGGGATAACTGGACCTGGTACAGAGTGTAAGTACCCCTTGGTATCCACTACAAGCCAGGCCAGCCTCCTACATTGGTTGTGCAGTGGTGGGATAAGTACTTGTAACTACTTACCACTTTGTCATATTGTACTTTTCATAAGAGAAAAATATACAAAACAAGTTCAGTGTATGTACACCTAACCAAAAAGTTTTGCTTTTCTTCTCTCACACTTTATGCTAAGTGCTGAAAAGTACTCCTAAACTTTCTAAAAAGTTTCAAAAAGTTTGAAAAAGTTTTTTTTTCTTGTTCTTTAAAAAGTCCTGAAACTTTTTCTCTCTTCTCACTGTCCCTAAACCCTCTTCTATCATGTCTCATTTAGGTACTTCTCTTAAAATGGTCAATACAACATATGACAATCTTAACTTTAAGAGCCTAAGGAGTCTCTGCATTGATCGAGGTTTAGTGGTAGGAAAGAACCCTTGTATAGAATTTATGTCTAACATGCTCATTGAGAATGATAAGTCCCAGGGTGGCACTTCATCTGAGAAGTTAGTAGATAGCTCACACTCTGACTCAGGGAAGCCCCTTGAGGGAGGTGTACAGGGTTCTCTTCCTAATCTGCCCCTTAGCAGACCACCTAGCAATGCTGGTAGTAGTAGAAGCTCTCATCATAGTAGGGATGTTTTTGTTCCTGAAGGCCAGGTTGTTAGAGTGCAAGCTGTTAGGGGCAGGTCTCCCTCTGTTGAATCCAATATATCTTCTGTGTCCAAGCATTCCCAACCCACCCACCCTGAAGAGAAAATGTTAGAAAGGGAACTCAACAAGTTGAGAGTGGAAGAGACCAGACTGAAGCTTAAACAGCAACAGCTGGCTCTAGACAGGGAATCCCTAGATCTGGAGAAGGAGAGACAGAGGTTGGGGTTTGGACCCCATGGTGGCAGCAGCAGTATTCCTGATAGCAATCCTGTGAGAGAGCATGATTCCAGGAATCTGCACAAGATCGTTCCCCCTTACAAGGAGGGGGATGACATTAACAAGTGGTTTGCTGCACTTGAAAGGGCCTGTATGGTACAGGGGGTCCCTCAAAGGCAGTGGGCTGCTATCCTATGGCTATCTTTCAATGGAAAGGGTAGGGATAGGCTCCTTACTGTTAGAGAAAGTGATGCCAATAATCTTGCAGTTTTGAAGGATGCACTCTTGGATGGATTTGGCTTAACCACTGAACAATACAGGATTAAGTTCAGAGACACCAGAAAAGAGTCCTCACAAGACTGGATAGACTTTGTTGACTGTTCAGTGAAGGCCTTGGAGGGGTGGTTACATGGCAGTAAAGTTTCTGACTATGAAAGCCTGTACAATCTAATTCTGAGAGAGCATATTCTGAATAACTGTGTGTCTGACTTGTTACACCAATATCTAGTGGACTCAGATCTGACCTCTCCCCAAGAATTGGGAAAGAAGGCAGACAAATGGGTCAGAACAAGAGTGAACAGAAAGGTCAATACAGGGGGTGACAAGGATGGTAAGAAGAAGGATGGTAAGTCTTCTGACAAGGGTGTGAACAAATCTAAAAATGAGTCTTCATCAGGCCCACAAACACACTCTGGTGGGGGGGGGGTGGGGGAGGGGGGGGGGGGATTTTCCAAATCCCCTTCTAATCAAGTAAAAAAGCTTTGGTGTTATTTATGTAAAGTAAAAGGCCATTGGACAACTGATGCCAGTTGTCCAAAGAAAAACACCAAACCTCCCACTACCACAACCCCTACTGCAACCTCTAGTGCCCCTAGTAATAGCAGTGGTGGTGGGAGCAAACCTACTAATAGCCAATCCAAGGGAGTAGCTGGGCTCAATTTTGGTAATTTAGTTGGGGTTGGTCTTGTTTGGGAGACCACAGAGGCTGTGCTAGTCTCTGAAGGTGCCATTGATTTGGCCACCTTGGTTGCTTGTCCCCTTAATATGGATAAGTACAAGCACCTTCCCCTAATAAATGGTGTTGAGGTTCAGGCCTACAGGGACACAGGTGCCAGTGTTACCATGGTAATAGAGAAACTGGTACACCCTGAACAACACCTACTTGGTCACCAGTACCAAGTGACAGACGCTCATAACAACACTCATAGCCACCCCATGGCTGTTGTGAATCTCAACTGGGGGGGGGGAGGGTTACTGGTCCAAAGAAAGTTGTGGTTGCTTCAGATTTACCTGTAGACTGTCTACTTGGAAATGATTTATAGACATCAGCTTGGGCAGAAGTGGAGTTGGAGGCTCATGCAGCAATGCTGGGCATTCCTAGGCATATTTTTGCTTTGACAAGGGCTCAGGCCAAAAAGCAAAAAGGACAGGGTGACTTGGATCCTGGAACAATGGACCAAGTGCTCCGTAAAGCTAGGGGTAGCAAGGGTAAATCCCTACCCACTATCCCTCCCTCTACAGATGATTCAACTTCTGAGGAAGAAAACTTTCCACCCTGTACAGAACCTTCACCAGAGGATCTGGCAGCAGACACTGCTGAGCTTTTGGGTGGAGGGGGGCCTGCCAGGGAGGAGCTGAGTGTGGCACAGCAATCCTGTCCCACATTAGAGGGTCTCAGACAGAAAGCTGTCAAACAGCAAAATGGGGATGTCAGTGACTCACATAGAGTTTACTGGGAGGACAACCTCTTGTACACAGAGGCAAGGGACCCAAAACCTGGAGCAGCCAGGAGATTGGTCATTCCCCTGCAGTACAGAGAGTTCCTCCTAACTCTGGCACATGACATTCCCTTGGCTGGACATTTGGGTCAGATTAAAACATGGGAAAGGCTTGTCCCCCTGTTTCACTGGCCTAGGGTGTCAGAGGACACAAAGGATTTTTGTAAGTCTTGCGTGACCTGTCAAGCCAGTGGCAAGACTGGTGGCACTCCAAAGACTCCCCTTATTCCACTACCTGTGGTTGGGGTTCCCTTTGAAAGGGTAGGGGTTGACATAGTTGGCCCCATTGACCCTCCTACTGCTTCAGGCAATAGGTTTATCTTGGTGGTAGTGGACCATGCCACAAGATATCCTGAAGCTATTCCTTTAAGGACCACTACAGCACCTGCAGTGGCAAAAGCCCTCCTGGAAATCTCTTCCAGGGTGGGTTTCCCAAAAGAGGTTGTATCAGACATGGGTAGCAACTTTATGTCTGCATACTTGAAGGCTACGTGGAAGAAATGTGGTGTAACATACAAATTCACCACACCTTATCATCCACAAACAAATGGACTGGTAGAGAGGTTTAATAAAACTCTCAAAGGAATGATAATGGGACTCCCTGACAAACTCGGGAGGAGATGGGATGTCCTGTTACCTTGCCTCCTTTTTGCTTACAGGGAGGTACCCCAGAAAGGAGTGGGCTCCAGCCCCTTTGAACTCCTATTTGGGCACCCTGTAAGAGGTCCTCTAACACTTGTGAAGGAGGGTTGGGAACAACCTTTAAAAGCTCCTAAGCAAGATATAGTGGACTATGTACTTGGCCTAAGATCCAGAATGGCAGAGCACATGAAAAAGGCCAGTAAAAACCATCAGGCCAGCCAGGAGCTCCAAAAGCAATGGCATGACCAGAAGGCTGTTCTGATTCAGTACCAACCAGGACTGAAGGTGTGGGTATTGGAGCATGTGGCCCCAAGAGCACTCCAAGACAAATGGAGTGGACCCCATCTCATTGTTGAAGAGAAGGGCGAGGTCACCTACTTAGTTGACCTGGGCACTGCCAGGAGTCCCCTTAGGGTGCTCCATGTCAATCACCTAAAACCCTACTATGACAGGGCTGATCTCACCCTGTTCATGGCAACAGATGAAGGACAGGAAGAAGAGAGTGACCCTCTCCCTGATCTCTTCTCTTCCACAGAAGAGGATGCTTTAGTGGAAGGTGTAGTTTTGGCAGACTGTCTTACTGCTGAGCAGAAAGACAACTGCATAAATCTCTTAGGTCAGTTTTCTGAACTCTTTTCAACTGTGCCAGGCCCCACATCTTGGTGTGAACACACAATTGTTACTGGAGACAGCTTGCCTGTCAAGAGTAAAATCTATAGGCAGCCTGACCATGTCAGGGACTGCATAAAGCAAGAAGTTCAGAAAGCGCTTGACTTAGGAGTGGTGCTTGTATCAAAGCCTCACTCAAAAGAAGGAAAAAGGGAGATGAGATTTTGTGTAGATTACAGAGGTCTCAACCAGGTAACAAAAACTGATGCTCACCCTTTACCCAGGGCAGATGAGCTCATAGATACACTGGCATCTGCCAAGTATCTAAGCACCTTTGATTTGACGGCAGGGTATTGGCAGATCAAGTTATCAGAGGATGCTAAAGCAAAAACTGCATTTTTGACTATTGGAGGGCACTACCAATTCACAGTAATGCCCTTTGGGTTGAAAAATGCACCTGCCACTTTTCAGAGGTTGGTGAATACAGTCCTGCAAGGGTTGGAGGCTTTTAGTGCAGCAGATCTGGACGATATAGCTGTCTTTAGCTCCACCTGGGATGATCACCTGGTCCACCTATGGAAAGTTTTGGAGGCCCTGCAAAAGGCAGGCCTCACTATCAAGACTTCAAAGTGCCAGATAGGGCAGGGGAAAGGGGTTTATCTGGGACACCTGGTAGGTGGGGAACAGATTGCACCACTTCAGGGGAAAATCCAAACAATCATGGATTGGGTTCCCCCTACAACACAGACCCAAGTGAGAGCCTTCCTAGGCCTCACTGGGTATTACAGGAGATTCATTCAAAACTATGGCTCCATTGCAGCCCCACTTAATGATCTCACTTCCAAGAAGATGCCTAAAAAGGTATTGTGGACAGCTAGCTGTCAGAAAGCTTTTGAGGAGCTCAAACAGGCCATGTGTATTGCACCTGTCCTAAAAAGCCCATGTTACTCCAAGAAATTCATTGTTCAGATTGATGCATCTGAATTAGGGGTAGGGGCAGTCTTATCAAAACTCAATTCTGAGGGCCGGGATCAACCTGTTGCTTTTATCAGCAGGATGTTGACCCCTAGAGAAAGCGTTGGTCTGCCATAGAGAGAGAGGCCTTTGCTGTGGTCTGGGCACTGAAGAAGTTGAGGCCATACCTGTTTGGCACTCACTTCATTGTTCAGACAGACCACAAACCTCTAGTTTGGCTAAAACAAATGAAAGGTGAAAACCCTAAATTGTTGAGGTGGTCCATATCTCTACAGGGAATGGACTATACAGTGGAACATAGACCTGGGAGTACCCACTCCAATGCAGATGGACTCTCCAGATATTTCCACTTAGACAATGAAGACTCATCAGGTCATGGCTAGTCTTATTGTCCTTGGTTTGGGGGGGTTTGTGTAGGAAAGTACCATGTTGCCTGGCATGTTACCTCCATATTTCACTGTATATATGTTGTTTCAGTGTATGTGTCAATCGGACCCTGCCAGCCAGGGCCCCAGTGCTCATAAGTGTGCCCTGTATGTGTTCCCTGTGTGATGACTAACTGTCACACTGAGGCTCTGCTAACCAGAACCTCAGTGGTTATGCTCTCTCTGCTTTCCAAATTGTCACTAACAGGCTAGTGACCAATTTCACCAATTCACATTGGCATACTGGAACACCCTTATAATTCCCTAGTACATTGTACTAAGGCACCCAGGGTATTGGGGTTCCAGGAGATCCCTATGGGCTGCAGCCTTTCTTTTGCCACCCATAGGGAGCTCTGACAATTCTTACACAGGCCTGCCAGTGCAGCCTGAGTGAAATAACGTCCACGTTATTTCACAGCCATTTACCACTGCACTTAAGTAACTTATAAGTCACCTATATGTCTAACCTTCACCTGGTGAAGGTTGGGTGCAAAGTTACTTAGTGTGTGGGCACCCTGGCACTAGCCAAGGTGCCCCCACATTGTTCAGGGCGAATTCCCCGGACTTTGTGAGTGCTGGAACACCATTTCACGCGTGCACTATACATAGGTCACTACCTATGTATAGCATCACAAAGGTAGCTCTGAACATGGCCATGTAACATGTCTAAGACCATTCTGGCATTGGAGAGACAATTCCATGATCCCCCGGGTCTCTAGCACAGAACCCGGGTACTGCCAAACTGCCTTTCCGGGGGTTTCACTGCAGCTGCTGCTGCTGCCAACCCCTCAGACAGGTTTCTTCCCTCCTGGGGTCCAGCCAGGCCTGGCCCAGGAAGGCAGAACAAAGGACTTCTTCAGAGAGAGGGTGTTACACCCTCTCCCTTTGGAAATAGGTGTCAGGGCTGGGGAGGAGTAGCCTCCCCCAGCCTCTGGAAATGCTTTGATGGGCACAGATGGTGCCCATCTCTGCATAAGCCAGTCTACACCGGTTCAGGGATCCCCCAGCCCTGCTCTGGCGCGAAACTGGACAAAGGAAAGGGGAGTGACCACTCCCCTGACCTGCACCTCCCAGGGTAGGTGCCCAGAGCTCCTCCAGCGTGCCCCAGACCTCTGCCATCTTGGATTCAGAGGTGCGCTGGCACACTGGACTGCTATGAGTGGCCAGGGCCAGCAGGTGACGTCAGAGACTCCTTCTAATAGGCTCTTACCTTTCTTCCTAGCCTATCCTCCTTTCTAGGTAGCCAAACCTCCTTTTCTGGCTATTTAGGGTCTCTGCTTTGGGGAATTCTTCAGCTACCGAATGCAAGAGCTCACCAGAGTTCCTCTGCATCTCCCTCTTCACCTTCTGCCAAAGGATCGACCGCTGACTGCTCAGGACGCCTGCAAAACCGCAACAAAGTAGCAAAGACGACTACTGCAACCTTGTATCGCTTCATCCTGCCAGCTTTCTCGCCTGTTTCCTGGTGGTGCATGCTCTGGGGGTAGCCTGCCTCCTTCTTGCACCAGGAGCTCTGAAGAAATCTCCCGTGGGTCGACGGAATCTTCCCCCTGCAACCTCAGGCGACAAAAGACTGCATCATTGGTCCTCTGGGACCCCTCTCAGCACAACGAGCGTGGTCCCTGGAACTCAGCAACTCTGTCCAAGTGACTCCCACAGTCCAGTGACACTTCAGTCCAAGTTTGTGGAGGTAAGTCCTTGCCTCCCCACGCTAGACTGCATTGCTGGGTACCGCATGATTTGCAGCTGCTCCGGCTCCTGTCCACTCTTCCAGAATTTCCTTTGTGCACAGCCAAGCCTGGATCCCCGACACTCTAACCTGCAGTGCACAACCTTCTGAGTTGTCCTCTGGCGTCGTGGGACTCCCTTTTCTGACTTCGGGTGGACTCCGGTTCACTCCTCTTCTAAGTGCCTGTTCGGGTACTTCTGCGGGTGCTGCCTGCTTCTGTGAGGGCTCCCTGACTTGCTGGGTGCCCCCTCTGTCTCCTCGTCCAAGTGGCGACATCCTGGTCCCTCCTAGGCCACAGCAGCATCTAAAAACCCTAACCACGACCCTTGCAGCTAGCAAGGCTTGTTTGCGGTCTTTCTGCGTGGGAATACATCTGCAAGCTTCTTCATGACGTGGGACATCCATTCTCCAAAGGGGAAGTTCCTAGTCCTCTTCGTTCTTGCAAAACACCAAGCTTTTTCCATCTGGTGGCAGCTCCTTTGCACCCTCGGCTGGCATTTCCTGGGCATCTGTCCACTCTCGACACTGTCGCAACTCTTGGACTTGGTCCCCTTGTTTTACAGGTACTCAGGTCCGGAAATCCACTGTTGTTGCATTGCTGGTGTTGGTTTTCCTTGCAGAATCCCCCTATCACAACTTCTGTGCTCTCTGGGGGTTGTAGGTGCACTTTACACCTACCTTACAGGGTCTTGGGGTGGGCTATTTTTCTAACCCTCACTGTTTTCTTACAGTCCCAGCGACCCTCTACAAGCTCACATAGGTTTGGGTTCCATTCGTGGTTCGAATTCCACTTTTGGAGTATATGGTTTGTGTTGCCCCTATACCTATGTGCTCCATATTGCAATCTATGGTAACTTTACACTGCTTGCATTACTTCCTTTTGCTATTACTGCATATTTTTGGTATTGTGTACATATATCTTGTGTATATTTGGCATCCTCATACTGAGGGTACTCACTGAGATACTTTTGGCATATTGGGGGTCATTACAACCTTGGCGGACGGTGTTAAAGCGGCGGTAATACCGCAAAAAAAGGGAATTATGACTGTGGCGGAAACCGCCAACAAAGACAGCCACTTTAACACTCCGACCGCCACGGCGGTACAGACAAGCAGCGCGGCGGTCACCGCCAACAGACAGGCGGAAGACAAAGTACTGCCCACAGTATTACAACCTACCAATCCGCCACCTTTTCCGGGGCGGATTCACCGTGGATAAAAACACGGCGGAAACAGCCATTTCAATGGGAAAACGCTCACCTTAACACACTCCACGAGGAAGGAGGGCACCATGGAGCCGGAACTCCAAATACTCCCTGCGATAGTCTTCCTGCTCCTCTACGATCATCAGCAACGCCGCCGCCAAAGACAACGGTGAGTACTGCACCTACGACATAGGGGAGGGGGGAGCCAAAAGTCATGGACACCCCCACGCAACACCCCCCCCCCACCCCAACCCTCGCACACTACAACACACACACCAATGCATTTCCAAACATCACAGTAACAACCCCCAAGCCCCCGGAAGAATGCAAAGACAAAAGGAAATTAGTTCAACCATTGTAATGTATCAAAATACAGTAAGCTAATATATACAGATATATATCCTCATTCAAAAATTTATACATCACGATTAGTAGTGCAGGTATGCACCATTCAATGTCCGTGGACCACTGGGCCCAAAATGCATGGACGAGGCCCACACACGATACCTGTCCAGAAACGGAGAGAACACTGCTGGGGCATCAGATCGAAATACAACAGGCACCTCAGGGGGAAGGGAAGGGGGGGCACCTCAGCCGGATGACAGCACCACCCCAGATCCACGACGGGGCTCCATGCCCATTGATGTATCCTGGGGAGTGCAAAGCCACAGTCTCACAAGTCTTTTCACTGGGTGGTTTGCCCACTGTACCATCCTGGTGAGTGCAAAGCCACAGTCTCACAAGTCTTTCCAGTGGGTGGTTTGCCCACTCTACCATCCTGGGGAGTGCAAAGCCACAGTCTCACAAGTCTTTTCAGTGGGTGGTTTGCCCACTGTACCATCCTGGGGAGTGCAAAGCCACAGTCTCACAAGTCTATGCAGTAGGTGGTTTGCCCACTGTACCATCCTGGGGAGTGCAAAGCCACAGTCTCACAAGTGGATAACAGTCTACACTGGTTCTGGAGGGGGACTGGTGCCCAGAGTGCTTCATCCTGTTAAGGACTGAGGTAGTGGATGCTGTTCTCCACAGGTTCTGGAGGGGGACTGGTGCCCAGAGTGCATCACTCTCCCCGTGACGGTCCCAGTTCCGTCACTGGCCCTGGCGCATATGGGCTACTGGTGCTTGATGTTGCAGTGCTTGCCCTGTTCAGCAGTGCTTGCCATGGCGGTCTTTGCCCTGTTCAGCGGTGCTTGACTTAGCAGTTTCTGACCTGTTCAGTGGTGCTTGCCATGGCGGTCTTTGCCCTGTTCAGCGGTGCTTGACTTAGCAGTTTCTGACCTGTTCAGCGGTGCTTGCCATGGCGGTCTTTGCCCTGTTCAGCGGTGCTTGACTTAGCAGTTTCTGACCTGTTCAGCGGTGCTTGCCATGGCGGTCATTGCCCTGTTCAGCGGTGCTTGACTTAGCAGTTTCTGACCTGTTCAGCGGTTTGTGCTTGACTTAGCAGTTTCTGACCTGTTCAGCGGTGCTTGCCATGGCGGTCTTTGCCCTGTTCAGCGGTGCTTGACTTAGCAGTTTCTGACCTGTTCAGCGGTGCTTGCCATGGCGGTCTTTGCCCTGTTCAGCGGTGCTTGCCCTGTTCAGCGGTGCTTGACTTTGCTGTCTCTGACCTGTGCAGCGGTGTTTGCCATGGCGGTCCCTCATTGCCCAGCTGGGCTGTGGCTGCCGGGGCCCTCCTGGGCACTGACTCTGGCGGTGGTCTCCTGACCACTGACGATGGGCCTGCCCTCCTGGGCACTGACTCTGGCGGTGGTCTCCTGACCAGTGACGATTGGCCTGCCCTCCTGGGCACTGACTCTGGCGGTGGTCTCCTGACCACTGACGATTGGACTGCCCTCCTGGGCACTGACTCTGGCGGTGGTCTCCTGACCAGTGACGATTGGACTGCCCTCCTGGGCACTGACTCTGGCGGTGGTCTCCTGACCAGTGACGATGGGACTGCCCTCCTGGGCACTGACTCTGGCGGTGGACTCCTGACCAGTGATGATGGGGCTGGCGGTGGCGTCCTGGGCAGCGGGATGATGGCGGCCTTCTCCGCCGTGCTGCTCT